>NC_141695.1:207318133-207918133 GCF_964263255.1 Lissotriton vulgaris
ACTCGACCCTTCTCAACAAAATACAAACTCATCTCATCCTTTAGTCTTTGTAATCATGACCTGCCTAGGCTTATGCCTTGGTCTGCTAGATCTAAATGTACCCAACCACTGAGGCTCTTATTCAACAGGACCAATTATAGTAACCCATCCTAATTTCATTATTTCCTATCCTATCTGACCTTGGATCCCCAGGTTTATGACTGATGTATATCTCATAATGTTAGTACCACTATAAAAAAGTGTATACAGACTCTATTCCAATGGGAACCATAACTGTTCTTCCTCCTCCTTATAGCTAATCAATGCTAACCTAAACCTGATCCCAATCCATAAGTAGTAACCTTAACTGCCAATGATTTAGTGATGAGGTTGATTGGGAGGTTGGTTAAAAGGAATGATGATCAGCACAATCACGCAGATCAGATAAATTGTGAATCCCAAGGCAAAAGAGATTCTATTCATTGTGCGAGCTGTTGAGGAATTATGTCTTGCCCCGACCAGGTCTCCTCTGGCATTGCAGTCCTGGGTCTAAAAAACAAGAAAAAATTGGTGAGGTAAAGCTTGTCTGCATCTGAAAGTTTTATAATATGATAACCTGTTTCTTTTTGGAGGTGCTTGGCTCTGTAGCTCTGTTGCACACATCAACTTAGTATATGTTAGTGCCTAAAGGTCAGATGTACATAGGTAATCTTTTGGGACTACCAAATAGCAAATGTATGCGATTCGCTATTTGGTAATTGCAAACACCAATGTACGAAAGTGTGATTTATACTTTCTGCGATTCCCAGTGGGTCGCAACTAGACCGACCTCATGAGGTAGGTCTCGGTTTTCAAGCCATTGAGAATCGCAAAAATCCGAGGGATGGTGGATTGCTGGGTCAGCAGGCCAGCATGTTTGTGACTGCTTTTAAATAAAGCAATATTTTTTCTATTGGAAAATGCAGCCCGTTTTCCTTAAAAATTGGATGCGTTTAAAAAAAAAAAAAAAAAAAAAACATTTTCTTTCCATTTTTTAAGAGCAGGCAGTGGTCCCAGAGACCACTGTCTTGTCTTAAAAATGTTTTTACAAACATCCACAAAGGGGTAGGAGTCCCATGGGGACCCACCCATTTGTGTATGGGTACCACCTCCTTGAAGTAGGTGGTAAAATGTGAATGTTTTGCGACCACATTTCAGTCGCAAAACATTCATACATACCACTGTGATTCAGTACTAGGAAGGGCCGCCCTAAACATGCCACTTCATAATACTGAATCGCAAACCCAATTTGCGAGTCAATAATAAGTTACTGAATTGCAGATAAGGCTTTGTACATTAAAAAAATGCTTTTTTGCGGTTGCAAACGACTCGATTTGCAGCAACCTCAAAAAGGTTTTGTATATCTGGCCCTTATTGTGCATATCTGTGTAAATGTCAGCTTGGATAAACATAGGGATGTTAATAGAAACACGCCATGTGCCTTGTTTTAAGCATGGTACATTAATTATGAAATGACATTTGAATAAAACTCCAAATCACTTAAAGTAATACCACCATTAATTGCTGTGCAAAAGTTCTAGAACTTGGTTATTGTGCTAGATTTCACCTAGGTCACCAGTCAATATGGCAGCCAAGGGCAGCCACTCTGCTTCAGAGCTCTCAATGGAAATATTCTAAACCAACCTATTTACGGTAATCTGCTACCTCTTCCCATGCATCTCGGCCTCGTGTTCTCTGGACCCTCAAGTGCTCTTTAACATCTCTCCTGAAGGAGTGCTGCTCCCACCTCTCCTGGTTTGCATCAAAAAGTGACCACATTCCATTGATTCCCGACACTGGGCAACAAAAGGTTTCGCTCACTGAGAAGCGCCCATCACAACAAACATGCAGAACTCTGACAGCCCCAAGTTCAATTTCTAAAATGGCCCCGCTTGTTGCTACCCCTGGCGTTTCGGGCTACCCTGGTACCTCTCATTAGCCCGGCTACAAGACTAAAAATACAGATGAGCTTTTAATTGAGGGTGCTGGTCTGGCACACAACCACCAGGAGAGCAGCCATATTCCCATGAGTACCTCATTGGAGGGACATGCTGCTCCAGCACCTAACTTGTCTGACGTTTTTGTCATTCCCAAAAAGTCAAATTCAGGTTCTTCATCCTATTATCTAAACTCCCAAATTTCTACAAAAACAAAATGCCTCTCTCGTAATCCAAACACTACAGTCCAATTAAAGTGTCCCCTCAGATGAAACACTGCTCAAAAACAGCAACATTCGTTAAATGTATTTCATATAACTTGCTTTTGGAATATCTTATTTCAGATGCACTTTGCTATGACTCTGTAAAGCGTATGCTACATTGCCAGGGATTGGTTACTGCACACACATCAAACGCGTACGAGCTCATAAGAAGTTAGAACCGCTCTTTAGTTTGCGTCTTGCCTAAATATGATTCACCTCCTAATCGTTCGATGTTATTCCATCATACATGGATTCCACTTGGAGCTTTTAAAACCACAACCAAAGTATTATCTTCAATAACCATCACTCTCATAGCCGCAGTCCTAAAAGAGCTTTGGCTGGTGCCAGCCTGAGGCCGACAGGAGTCTCCCTGAGAACCAACAAGGCTGTCTGCTCGCCTTGCTGACATTGTCGGGACCTTCAAGGGATCTCAGAGCTCCCTACTTATTGAAACATTAACCCTCAAATCTAAACAGGCTGCCAATCACACAATGATGGAGCTGCATTTGAGAACTCACCCTATTGAGACATGAAAACAATCCACTCCACATCCTTCCTCAGGAACTAAAAATCTTCCTCCTTCGTGGGTTCCTCAAAGACTTATCCGTTCTCTGCTCTTCAATCCAGTTGTGATTAGATAGTCTGTGTCCGCTATCAGTTCTGCTTCTTTCACCTCAGTTCCTCATCACCCGCCTCCCTGCATGCCACTTCCTCCTTCTCCTCTCATGCATTTCCCTTTTACAATGCTACTTGTAAGGATGCGAGTTCAAGTTCAAGTTCAAGTTCGAAAATTTTTATAGCGCACTACAAACCCAGAGGGTCTCAAGGCGCTTGGGGAAGGGGGGGGGTACTTTACTTATCGAATATCCAAGTTTTCCAGTTGAATTTGTTATATATAAAAGGTACTCATACCCAAGGTGTTGTAGCAGCAATGTATAAACACACACAAATCAAATATTACAAGACTTCTCCATTGTACCTAGATGTATATTTTGCCCCCTGCACTCTTGAGTGCCTCTCTTAATGCACTCTTGCAGGTATCTCTATATTTCTTTTGTGTCCTTATTCCTGTTTTTTCCGCACTTTAATTTGAGGTACTACTTTTATGCCTATCTTTGTAGATCGTTACCAAGCTTTTCGTTCTCTGTATTAATGCCCACTTTGCTTATGACTGTTTCTTTCTCATCCTTTTGTATCTCTCTAGTACAGCTTGCATATGAGGCTCCCTGCCTTTGACTAAACCCCATTAAAAGTACTGCTTTAAGCAAGGTAGGCTGGGGTCGTAAACAGCCCTGCGTATCAGTATAAAGATGGCCCTCATTTGCTTATCAGGTAGTAAACAAAAAAAAGTGGTTTATGTTTTCAAATCGAGGCAACTTGGATTTTTCAACATATATTACTTGATTGCTGGCAATAATAGCATTCACAATGAACTTACCTCAGTCCCTCAACTTTGTCCACCTCTTGCCAGGTCCCACTTTTATATTTCTATATTTCTACTACCATACTCAGTGCTTTGAGGCAACTGTGCCATCTCATTAGGATTGGAACATGTGATTATCAGTGTTAGAAATAGATTTTCTGGTTGGCTATGGTCTGCACTTAAGCCAGGCAGAACTCACCACTCTAGTTAGCATAAGGGAGTTACACACCCAAGATAACCCCTGTTCACCTCCTTGGTAGCTTGGCCAGAGCAGTCGGGCTTATCCCAGAAGCAAATCGTAAACTGTGTGCACAACACACACACACACACACACACCAGTGTGTGTTGTACAAAAAAAGTCCACAAAAAAATCCACAAAAGAGTGACTCCACACAATATTATATAAAAATACACAGTATTGTATATAAAACATAGATGAAAACAACATGAACCTATAATCACTTCGCCAACCAGGCAGATTCACAAACATCACAATGTGTGCAATGGTTCTAGGTTGCACATGTCATCAAAACATCATTGCTATAAATATGAATGAAAATCATGAAATAAGTACTCGTTATCCTTAGAGTGCGAGGCAAAAAAACGACACACATTAGACAATATCATGGTATAGAAAATGCTGTAATGGGCTTGATATTTACAACAAGGGGTGGTGAGGGACAGAGTCTCTGAATTAAACAGAATACTCTCACCCAGTCAAGAGATCAGGGCTAGATCCAACACCGTTTTTTAGCTCACTGCACCATCCCAGTTTCAGAACCTGACTGTATGCAAATTAGTCTGTTCCTGTCCCAGTGCATGATGGGAACAGGGCAAACCAAACTACAAAAGCCAATTCTTACACTGGGAAGGAAACAAGCTACCGGGGACCGGTTTCTGGCATTTCAGCCTCTTCGGCCCGGCTTGCTTGAATCCTGATGGTGCAATGAGCAAGGGACTCACATCTGAGTATACCCTTCCACGCTTAGGGTGGACAAAAATATTTACAACAAGGGGTGGTGAGGGACAGAGTCTCTGAATTAAACAGAATACTCTCACCCAGTCAAGAGATCAGGGCTAGATCCAACACCGTTTTTTAGCTCACTGCTCACTGTAAATAACGGTGATGGATCAAGCCCTGATCTTTGGACTGGGTAAGAGTGGTCTGCTCAATTCAGACACTCTGTTCATCACCACCCCCTTTTGTAAATCGATTTTGGCCACTATAGGTGTGGCAGGGTATACTCAGACATGAGTCCCTTTCTCACTGCTCCATCAGGATTCAAGCAAGCCGGGCCGAAGAGGCTGAAATGCCAGAAACCGGTCCCCGGTAGCTTGTCTCCTTTCTGGTAAAGAATTGGCTTGGTAGTTTAGTCTGCCCTGTTCCCATGATGCACTGGGCCAGGGACAGACTGATTTGCATATAGCCAGGTTCTGAGCTGGGATGGGGCAGTGAGATAAATAACGGTGATGGATCAAGCCCTGATCTTTGGACTGGGTAAGAGTGGTCTGCTCAATTCAGACACTCTGTTCATCACCACCCCCTTTTGTAAATCGATTTTGGCCACTATAGGTGTGGCAGGGTATACTCAGACATGAGTCCCTTTCTCACTGCTCCATCAGGATTCAAGCAAGCCGGGCCGAAGAGGCTGAAATGCCAGAAACCGGTCCCCGGTAGCTTGTCTCCTTTCTGGTAAAGAATTGGCTTGGTAGTTTAGTCTGCCCTGTTCCCATGATGCACTGGGCCAGGGACAGACTGATTTGCATATAGCCAGGTTCTGAGCTGGGATGGGGCAGTGAGATAAATAACGGTGATGGATCAAGCCCTGATCTTTGGACTGGGTAAGAGTGGTCTGCTCAATTCAGACACTCTGTTCATCACCACCCCCTTTTGTAAATCGATTTTGGCCACTATAGGTGTGGCAGGGTATACTCAGACATGAGTCCCTTTCTCACTGCTCCATCAGGATTCAAGCAAGCCGGGCCGAAGAGGCTGAAATGCCAGAAACCGGTCCCCGGTAGCTTGTCTCCTTTCTGGTAAAGAATTGGCTTGGTAGTTTAGTCTGCCCTGTTCCCATGATGCACTGGGCCAGGGACAGACTGATTTGCATATAGCCAGGTTCTGAGCTGGGATGGGGCAGTGAGATAAATAACGGTGATGGATCAAGCCCTGATCTTTGGACTGGGTAAGAGTGGTCTGCTCAATTCAGACACTCTGTTCATCACCACCCCCTTTTGTAAATCGATTTTGGCCACTATAGGTGTGGCAGGGTATACTCAGACATGAGTCCCTTTCTCACTGCTCCATCAGGATTCAAGCAAGCCGGGCCGAAGAGGCTGAAATGCCAGAAACCGGTCCCCGGTAGCTTGTCTCCTTTCTGGTAAAGAATTGGCTTGGTAGTTTAGTCTGCCCTGTTCCCATGATGCACTGGGCCAGGGACAGACTGATTTGCATATAGCCAGGTTCTGAGCTGGGATGGGGCAGTGAGATAAATAACGGTGATGGATCAAGCCCTGATCTTTGGACTGGGTAAGAGTGGTCTGCTCAATTCAGACACTCTGTTCATCACCACCCCCTTTTGTAAATCGATTTTGGCCACTATAGGTGTGGCAGGGTATACTCAGACATGAGTCCCTTTCTCACTGCTCCATCAGGATTCAAGCAAGCCGGGCCGAAGAGGCTGAAATGCCAGAAACCGGTCCCCGGTAGCTTGTCTCCTTTCTGGTAAAGAATTGGCTTGGTAGTTTAGTCTGCCCTGTTCCCATGATGCACTGGGCCAGGGACAGACTGATTTGCATATAGCCAGGTTCTGAGCTGGGATGGGGCAGTGAGATAAATAACGGTGATGGATCAAGCCCTGATCTTTGGACTGGGTAAGAGTGGTCTGCTCAATTCAGACACTCTGTTCATCACCACCCCCTTTTGTAAATCGATTTTGGCCACTATAGGTGTGGCAGGGTATACTCAGACATGAGTCCCTTTCTCACTGCTCCATCAGGATTCAAGCAAGCCGGGCCGAAGAGGCTGAAATGCCAGAAACCGGTCCCCGGTAGCTTGTCTCCTTTCTGGTAAAGAATTGGCTTGGTAGTTTAGTCTGCCCTGTTCCCATGATGCACTGGGCCAGGGACAGACTGATTTGCATATAGCCAGGTTCTGAGCTGGGATGGGGCAGTGAGATAAATAACGGTGATGGATCAAGCCCTGATCTTTGGACTGGGTAAGAGTGGTCTGCTCAATTCAGACACTCTGTTCATCACCACCCCCTTTTGTAAATCGATTTTGGCCACTATAGGTGTGGCAGGGTATACTCAGACATGAGTCCCTTTCTCACTGCTCCATCAGGATTCAAGCAAGCCGGGCCGAAGAGGCTGAAATGCCAGAAACCGGTCCCCGGTAGCTTGTCTCCTTTCTGGTAAAGAATTGGCTTGGTAGTTTAGTCTGCCCTGTTCCCATGATGCACTGGGCCAGGGACAGACTGATTTGCATATAGCCAGGTTCTGAGCTGGGATGGGGCAGTGAGATAAATAACGGTGATGGATCAAGCCCTGATCTTTGGACTGGGTAAGAGTGGTCTGCTCAATTCAGACACTCTGTTCATCACCACCCCCTTTTGTAAATCGATTTTGGCCACTATAGGTGTGGCAGGGTATACTCAGACATGAGTCCCTTTCTCACTGCTCCATCAGGATTCAAGCAAGCCGGGCCGAAGAGGCTGAAATGCCAGAAACCGGTCCCCGGTAGCTTGTCTCCTTTCTGGTAAAGAATTGGCTTGGTAGTTTAGTCTGCCCTGTTCCCATGATGCACTGGGCCAGGGACAGACTGATTTGCATATAGCCAGGTTCTGAGCTGGGATGGGGCAGTGAGATAAATAACGGTGATGGATCAAGCCCTGATCTTTGGACTGGGTAAGAGTGGTCTGCTCAATTCAGACACTCTGTTCATCACCACCCCCTTTTGTAAATCGATTTTGGCCACTATAGGTGTGGCAGGGTATACTCAGACATGAGTCCCTTTCTCACTGCTCCATCAGGATTCAAGCAAGCCGGGCCGAAGAGGCTGAAATGCCAGAAACCGGTCCCCGGTAGCTTGTCTCCTTTCTGGTAAAGAATTGGCTTGGTAGTTTAGTCTGCCCTGTTCCCATGATGCACTGGGCCAGGGACAGACTGATTTGCATATAGCCAGGTTCTGAGCTGGGATGGGGCAGTGAGATAAATAACGGTGATGGATCAAGCCCTGATCTTTGGACTGGGTAAGAGTGGTCTGCTCAATTCAGACACTCTGTTCATCACCACCCCCTTTTGTAAATCGTAATGGGCTTGAGGCATAACGCATTGTAGGAAAGTGGGTTTCTGTTGCAGTTATACCCCCACAAACATTATGCCAGATTTCTGATGCACTTTGCCTTGATGTACCCTGGGTCGCTTCCAATCAGGTTCCCAAGGCCAGTATTCGTTCCCTAAATTGTACCGTTGTATCGCCAATTGGCACCTCTCTGGCCACATGTAAGTCCCTTGTAAAAGGTACCATGGGTACCAAGGGCACTATGACTAGGGAAGGCGGCCTCAAAGGGTTGCAGCACATATTGTGTCACCCTTAGAGGTCCTGTACCTTAACACACACACACTGCCATTGCAGGCTGCTTATTTTGGTGCGGAGAAAAGTGAAGATTTGACATGCCACACAAACATGTGTGCCATGCCTGCAACCCACTGCTGATGGTATAGGTAAGACACCCCTCTAGCTGGGTGCACTATACCACTGGTGAGGCACAGTTGCATGAGCACAGTACCCCTACAGTGTCTAAGTCCATTCTTAGACATTGTAAGTGCAGTAAAGCCATAAAGAGTATAAGGTCTTGGAGTTTCTAATTACAAACTCCACAGCACCATAATGGCTTTACTGAATTCTGAAAAGTTTGGTAGCATACTTCTAAGCATAATAAAACCACACTGTTGCCCGTGTGGGATTAATTATACAATGCACTCAGAGGGCATCATAGAGATGCCCCCAGAAAAATGACCAGCCTCTGGTGGGTTGCCTGACTGGTAGACACCAGCCTGCCACCACAAGACATGTTTCTGAACCCCTAGGGTGCGAGCTTTTGCTCCCTGATCCCAGAAAGAAAGGCTTTCCTGGGCTGAGGTATTCACATCTCCTCCAGGTCAGGAAGAGCCATCTGTGGTAGGGGAGCTTCAAAGGCCTAGCTGCATTTCCAACGTGACCCCCCAGCCTCTCCTGCTATCAGGAGCAGGCCCCTTTCCTGTCTCACCCCCTTTTCAGTGGGTAGACAGGTGGGAAAAATTAGAGCAGCCCAGAAGGTGTGTCTCAACCCTGCCCCTCAGGTGGGGGATTCGAGGTGAAGCCCACTTTTCAGTGCCTGCCATCTTGCAGATTGCAGGTACTCTCCAATCAGGATAAAGGATTGTGCCCAGTCCCCCACCTGGAGTGTGCGTATCAAGGGTGTAGACACACTAAGATCAGTAGCCCATTGTCTACTACCTTGAGACCCCTAAAACGCCCCCTAAATATAGTATTTAGGTGGCAGCCCTGAATCCAGAAAGCAGATTCAGCAACCTACAAAGAAGAAGGGCAAAAGAAAACGCACAGCAGAGGAGACTGCAGAGAAGAACTGACTTGGCACCAGCCCTACCGGCCTGTGTGCAGTTTCCAGAGATCCTGCGCCAAATGGTGCCTTGTCCTGCAGCCAACGACACCCAGAACCCCTGGAAGGACAGACTGCCTTCAACAAAGACCAGATCTCCAATGAACAGCAGGTCTGTTCAAAAGAATCTCCAAAGAAAGACTCCAAGCCTACTGAGGACAAAGAAACCTGACGCCTGGAACCTCTCCTGCACCCGCCGCCTACGGCTTGAGTCTGAGTGGCCCACCACTTCCAGCGAGGTCTCCCAGTGCTCTACAGTCCGAGTCCTCCAGGACTCCCCGAAGCCACTGCGAGTGGCACAGGGAGGTGAAATCTGACCTCAAAAGGCAACCCTGAATCCAACTGCCTTGCGCCGTGGATAAGAAGACGTGAGGTGCACTTACGTTCCCAAGCCCTCCAACTTCCTGCCCAGCTGTTGGTTCCTCCAAGAAGACTTCATGGACTGAGCCTGCAGCCAAAACCCAAAATCGGCAACTCCCATTGGAAACAGCAGGGCACCTGATGCCAAATCAGCACCCTGCCCCTGTACCGCTGTGGGTGCACCTTGTGTGCTAACTTGGATCCCCCTTTGCCCTGAGCTTAACCCTAGGGGCTCTGCTCTCTCAACCCTGTGGCTGGTCCGAAAGCAGCCACCCGTCAACGGCCCCCTAGCCCCATAGGCTAACAGTTGGCCTCAGCACGCTGCACCCGTCCGCCATATTGCTGCTGAGGGTGCCTTTTGATTGCATCCTTGACACTGGGGTAACCCTTGCTCTAACCCCAGAAACTCAACCCCATAGACCGGTTGCTTACCTGCAAACCGTCAACCTCATATTTCTCCATAGGATTGCATTGACTGTTTTCCTCTCAAGAAGTTTAGAGTGGGAAGTTGAGTTTGTATGGAAACCTAAGGAACTCTGTTCGAATGGAAAACTATTTTAATTACTTTTGTCTAGGGAATGGCCCAGTGTGATATCTAGGCACATCACACTGAGTAGAAAAAGTAATGTAAAAATCACTCTAAAGAGTAATCTGAAAAGTATTCACAAAGTAATTACAAATACCTATTGTCTTGAAATGTTTTTAAAACCTGGAACAAAGTCAGTTCCATGCAGCCTGCTTGTTTTGAACAACCTGTCTTGAAAAGTACCATTTTACTTATCTCTACCAAGTCCTGCTTTGTACTAAAAATAAAATACTTTTGATACAAACAGTTGGTCTTAGTTAAGTCTTTGAGTGTGTGATATCATTTCTTGCTAGAGTGTGTACAATAAATGCTTAACAATATTCTCTGATGAAGCCTTACTGCTCGCCCACACTACCACAAATGGAGAGTAATGAATTTTCAACTTTTACCTCTGTGAGTCTTTGGGGATCCACTGCACGCTGTGCACACTATACCTTACTTTGGTATGGTATATACAGAGCCAGCTTCCTATACACATAAATCGCCAAACATCACCAAATATAAGCAGCTGTACATAAATCACAAGAAATCACCATAAGAGTGTAGGAGACAGTGTACCTACCCTCCTACTATATACTATGCGGTAACTTAGGGATTCACTGATATCACACTGGAGCCTCTTCCCTCCATCTATAGACACACTGCCACTGTCGGCTGGGAAACCTTGCTGGGTCTCCTGCATGAAATCAGTAGATGGGGCTGCCCATGAACGCGAGGTGCAGCCCTTGCCCAACGAGACTCATCTTCCCTCTGTGCCTGAAGCTTTGCGATATCAGGGCAGCGATGTTGTACACCTCCTCTGATGAAAACAAAAGGCTGATAACCAGCTGGGGGACTCCAATCAGGCCCCTCCAGGCTGGGAAGACAGAGTGGCATATCACCCACCAATCATCCTTGACCTGCAACGCCATGTGGAATCTTCCTCTGTGTCACACCCAGACGTGACACGGAGCAAGGTCTCTGTCACTCCACTCACCCTCAACCACTGTGTGGGAACCTTTGGGCATATCATGCTGTGGGTCGGCTCTGGTTTCAGGAGCACCGCGGCCAGTATAAGGAAGCAGGGAGGCAGGCCTGGGGGGTCTCAATCTGGGGCCTCCCGTGGTGTCTTTGATAGACAGTGCGGCTCCATTTGCACACAAAGGATACCACCTGTAGCCACCACTGTACTTCTCCATGGCCACTCCTCACAGGAGGGAAACAACGCCGCACTCCCAGCGCAGTAGTAGAAGAAAGCCCAACCACAAGGGAAAGCAGAGAAGGCTGCACAACGATCAACATGCTGGTGCAAAGGAAGTTGAAAGCACATGCTGTACTTTAGCCAACGCTTCCCTACCCTGGAGTCCTTTAGAAATTCATAACTGAGCAGGGAGGGTCCGTCCCTTCTGTCCCTGGAGAGCACTGGGGGCATGAAAGGTAGGCAGGCAGGCAACAGACCAGACCACTGATTTCCTTAGCTTAGTGGCAGTCTCTCTAGCAGTCAAGCAGGGCAGCACTACAAAGTCCAAGTGGTGGGTTTCCTGGCAGCACAGCAGTTCCTCCTGGTGCAGTATGTGGAACCTGCAACATCTGGTTACAAGCCCATGCAGTGTCTAAAATAAGGGGCAGAGCCCCTGTACTCACACTCAAAATTTATTTGATGTGGAGGTAACTTCAAAAGAATTTTAGAAGTGGACAATAGCCTCCTTTCAACCCCAGCACTTGCTCCAGACATCAGTAGGGGGTAAACGAGCCCTTTGTGTGAGGGCAGGGGCCAGCCTTTACAAATGTAAGTACACCCCACCTTCCCCTCTCCCCGCCCTGGTAGAGCATCCAGTATGCAGATGAATGCAGATGCAACACTATTATAACCAACCCTTCCGGAATGGTGGTAGTCTGGAAAGTATGCACACGCATAGCTGTCACTCTACCCTAGATGTGGATTGGAGTCAGGCTACAAAGCACAGAGTCATAAGCACAGTGAAATACTCACTTTCTTAAAGTGGCTTTTCGAAAATAGTAATGTAAAATCCACTTAAACAAATAAGCAGGATTTATCACCACTATTCCAAACATACCAAGTATGACACCGCTACTCCTTTCAGATCAGAAATTACCACCGAAAACCATTTCAGGGAAACCCCAATGCAAACCTATGAGAAGAGCAGCACTCACAGGAGTGGGAAACCAAATAGATTATTTGTCACTACCAGGACATGTCATACAATGAAGGCACATGTCCTAACTTTTACCTACAGAGCACCCTGACCATAATGCTATCTAGGGCCTACATTAGGAGTTTAAAAGAAAATGAGAGGAACCCCTTAGAACCAAACAAATAGGGTTTGATACAACTGTATTGCAAATATCTTTTCCTTTGGATTATACTTTAAAGACTCATATCACGTAGCTATCCATACATTCAAATAGTCATCCTAATCACTCAAGGTCTAATACAACTCATCAACCCTGTGCATAAGGGAAATATAAACATATACTCAAGATAAACAGTACAAGGCAATATAAGAAAATATAGATCTATTTATTGATAGGAATACTATAAAATACATAAATCAATTCATAGGTTAAAAATCATGTAAAACATCCCTGACACAAAGTCTACAAAATGAATTCAAATAATTGTACACATGATACTACACAACAGTGAATACACAAAAAAGACAGCACAATATGTCATCGGAACTATACCCATCCGTGATATCACAATAATTAGAGCTGGAACCTGATACTGCTGTGTTGATCCGTATTCTATGGTTTCAGTCTCTTCACGGATTATGTTAAAAGACGATGCGTGAACGCATTTCGATGGACTAGTTTATAAAATCATCTTTCTTAAGACTCTGTATATGACTCTCAAGCAGACTCGTTTTGACTGAAACATTTATTAACAACCTTATGGTGGTTGTGGGAGGATAATGAAAAAAGGGCGTCCTCATTCAGTAGTTTAAGATTTTAAGTATGGGGTTATAGCCTCTGTCTTCTTCGAGTATACCTTAATTTGAGTTTGAAGATGTTTCTTTTTATATATGCAGTGTAGGGCAATGGTGTTTATTTCATATACAAAATCACGTAAACTCCTGTAACGGGAATCTCCCGCGTGTCGTTATGTTTATCAGATCTCCAGAGTGAGACCTGCCGCCTCCCCCCACTAAATGTTCAATGTCCCACTGCTTAAATATCGACAACCCTTCACAGATAGGGTTCATCGGCGTGCAATGGTGTCACGTAGCTCCTTTGGTTCGTGCAATCAGCCTTGTACTGTTTACCTTGGGTTTATGTTAATATTTCCCTTACGCCCAGGGTCGATGAGTAGTGTTAGACCTTGTCTGATTAGGATGAGTGTTTGAATGTATGGATAGCTACGTGATATGAGTCTTTAAAGTATAATCCAAAGGAATTCTTATTTCAGCTACATCAGGAGTGACCTACATGTAGTAAAAGGAGAGTTTCAGGCTTGGTAAGTATCTTTAAATGCCAAGTCAATGTCAATCAATCAATCAAAGACATTTGTAGAGCGCACTACTTACCCGGAGGGTCTCAAGGCGCTTGGGGGGGGGGGGGGGGGGTGCTGCTACTGCTCGAACAGCCAGGTCTTGAGCTTCTTCCTGAAGGAGAGGTGGTCTTGGGTCAGCCGCAGGTCGGGAGGGAGGGAGTTCCAGGTCTTGGCGGCCAGGTAGGAGAAGGACCTTCCTCCTGTTGTTGTTCTTCGGATGCGGGGGACGGCGGCGAGGGCGTGACTGGCTGATCGGAGATGGCGTTTGGGAGCGTAGAAGTTGATGCGGTTGTTGAGGTAGCTCGGGCCTTGATTGTGTAGGGCTTTGTGTGCGTGGGTGAGGAGACGGAAGGTGATTCTTTTGTTGACGGGGAGCCAGTGCAGGTCTCTCAGATGTCCGGAGATGTGGCTGTGTCGTGGGATGTCGAGGATGAGTCTGGCTGAGGTGTTCTGGATCCGCTGGAGTCTCTTCTGGAGCTTGGCGGTGGTTCCGGCGTAGAGGGCGTTGCCGTAGTCCAGTCGGCTGGTGACGAGGGCCTGGGTGACCGTCTTCCTGGTCTCTGTGGGGATCCACCGGAAGATCTTCCGTAGCATGCGCAGGATGTTGAAGCACGACGAGGAGACAGCGTTGACTTGTCTGGTCATGGAGAGGGAGGAGTCCAGGATGAAGCCCAGGTTGCGTGCGTGGTCTGTCGGTTTGGGTGCGGTGCCCAGGGCGGGGGGCCACCAGGAGTCGTCCCAGGCGGAGGACGAGGAGCCCAGGATGAGGACTTCCGTCTTGTCTGAGTTCAGTTTCAGGCGGCTGGTCGTCATCCACTCGGCTACGTCTTTCATCCTTTCGTGAAGGTCGGCTCTTGCGGCGGCGGGGTCGTTGGTCAGGGAGAGGATCAGCTGGGTGTCGTCAGCGTAGGAGATGATGTTGAGGTTGTGTTGGCGTGCGATGGCCGCGAGGGGGCTCATGTAGACGTTGAAGAGGGTGGGGCTCAGCGAGGATCCTTGAGGGACGCCGCAGATGACTTCGGTGGCCTCTGACCTGTACGGTGGTAGACGGACTCTCTGTGTTCTTCCGGTGAGGAAGGAGATGATCCATTCCAGTGCCTTCTCCTGGATTCCGACGTTGCTGAGGTGCTGCACTAGGGTGCGATGGCAGACAGTGTCGAATGCCGCAGAGAGGTCTAGGAGGATGAGGGCCGCTGTTTCTCCGTTGTCCAGCAGGGCTCGGATGTCATCGGTGGCAGCGATGAGGGCGGTCTCGGTAATGTGGTTGGCTCGGAAGCCAGACTGTGAGGGGTCGAGGGATCCATTCGTCTCGAGGAAGGCGGCCAGCTGTTTGTTGACGGTCTTCTCGATGACTTTGGCTGGAAACGGGAGGAGCGAGATGGGGCGGTAATTCTTGAGTTCGGTGGGGTCCGCTGTAGGTTTCTTGAGTAGGGCGCTGAGTTTGGCGTGCTTCCAGCTCTCCGGGAAGGTGGCGGTGTCGAAGGAGGTGTTGATGATATCCCGCAGGTGGGGTGCGATGACAGCGTCGGCCTTGTTGAAGACGTGGTGAGGGCAGGGGTCGGTTGGAGATCCGGAGTGGATTGAGTTCATCATGCGGACGGTGTATTCGGTGCTGATCGGAGTCCAGGCGCCGAGGGTGGTGGTGGGGGGCGGTGGTTCGGTCGTGGCGTGCGTCGGTTGAGTGCTGAAGCTGTTGTGTATGTCCGCGATCTTGTTGTGGAAGTAGGAGGCGAGGGAGTTACAGAGGTCTTGCGATGGGGTGATGTCGTTGTTTCCGGTGTTGGGGTTGGAGAGCTCTTTCACGATGTTGAAGAGTTCCTTGCAGTTGTGTGTGTTGTTGTCCAGCCGGTCCTTGAATGCAGTTTTCTTGGTGGCGCGGATCAGTTGGTGGTGCTTCCGGGTGGCAAGCTTGAGGGTGGTCATGTTGTCCGGTGTTGGTTCCCTTCTCCACGCTTTCTCGAGGGCTCGGCAGTTCTTCTTGGAGCTCTTGAGTTCGTCGGTGAACCATGGGGCCTTCTTGCTGCCGGGTCTGCTGGGCGGGGTCCTCAGTGGGGCGAGTTCGTCCACGCAGTTGCTGATCCACTTCGTGAGGTTGTCGGCGGCCTGGCTGGGGTTTGCTGAGCTGGCGGGAGGGTGCTGGCTCAGGGAAGCGGCGAGCTGGTCGGCTGTGATCTTGTTCCAGCTTCTTCGAGCAACCTGTTGCTGGTGGTGGTGGATCGTCGTTCTTTTGAAGGTGAAGTGGACGCAGCTCTGGTCCGTCCAGTGGAGTCCGGTGGCGTGGCTGAATGTGGCAGTAAACTGCGCTTGCAGGCCCTGCAGTGGCAGATGCCTGAGACAGGTTTGAAAGGCTACTTCTGTGGGTGGTGCAAGCAGCGCTGTCGGCCCTCTAGTAGTATTTAATTTACAGACCCTGGGTATATGGGACACCACCGTACAAGGGACTTACAGGTAAATTAAATATGCCAAACAAGTGTAAAAAAAAAAGGAGACAGTATGTGCACTTTAGCACTGAATAGTAGGCTTAAAGTGCCCAGAGTCCTAATGCCAACAAAAACAGGTGGAAAAAGATACAGGAGGAAGGCAAAAAGTTTAGGGATAATCCTGCAAAAAGGGCATGGTGCAACAATCAGGTTACACGTGGTGCTTTACAGCTGCAACACTTGCTATCACACCCCCGCAAAGATACAGGGCAGATCCACCCATACAAAGTGTATCTCCCAACCTGCATTGCTTTGTGCGCCTAAGGCAAATTACTGTTGCCTGAGTGGTGCAGACAGCTCTGCATCCTAGTCATTCAGAAAAAGATCTCTTTAACACCAGCCCCCACACAGTCACAAAATCGACCCCAGTACAGCACAAGACTGACCCACACACTGCCACAGAACTGACCCACTACAAAACAAGACTGTCCGGCACACATTCTCAAAACAAGCCCACAAACTGTTCTTTCAAACAGGTCCTTCTGGCACTGCCAGGTTGGCCTACAGGGCAGTCCGACTCTGGCTGTACATCACCAGTGACATATCATGATATGTCCCGAGAGACTAAGGGGATATCAACAAGGGGCACGGTAATCATCGCAAATCGCGCTTAGCCCGATTTGCATTATCGTCATATATCGCCGGTTCACATCGCTGTGTTAGCGGCGTGTTTACAACGATTTGCTAACAGGCGATGTGAAACCTTCAAAATACGGCGATTTAAAGCAATATCCCCTGAAATCCAGCTGTGGAGGGCATTTCTATTGGATAGGTAGAAAACACTGCCATTCATAATGCCAATAGCTCCAGCTCCAACAAATGTGAGACCTATTGCATTGTGAGTGCTTGTTTTGAATCTCTTTGGTACAGCTTGCATATGTGGCACCCTCGTTTTGATAAAACCCCATTAAATTGTACCACTTTATGTACGGTTGGCTGGGACAGTAAACAGCCCACGCATCAGTATAAAAATGGCCCTCAATTGCGAATCAGGTCGTAAAAAAGAAAAATGTTGCCCATGCTTTCAAATTGTGGCAACTCTGATTTTTTATCATATGTTGCTTACTTGCTGGATGAAATATTTGAGGACATATATTAGGGAAAAAGAACAAAAAATACCAGTGTTCTTTCCCTATCAAAAAGAGAACCTTAACACGCTCCTGTTCTTCTCCCCTGAGCTGTGCTTTTGCTGCATTCATGCTGCAGTCAATGAGATCATAGCATTCACAATGAAACTACCTCAGTCCCTCAACTTTATACTCTTTCTGGCTCCCACTTTTCTATTTCTACTGTCATACTCAGTACTTTGAGGCAATTGTACCATCTCATTAGGATTAGAACATATGATAATTAGGTTACATGTGGTGCTTTACAGCTGCAACACTTGCTATCACACACCCGATAAGACATGGGGCATATCCACCCATACAATGTGTATCTCCCAACCTGCACTGCTTTGTGCACCTAGGGCAAATTACTGTTGCCTGAGTGGCACTGATGGCTCTGCATCCTAGTCATTCTTTAAAAGATCTTCCTAGCACCAGCTCCCACACAGTCACAAAACCGACCCACACCACACGACTGACCGACACACAGTGTCAAAACTGACCTACTAAACCACAAGACAAGCCAACACACAGTCACAAAAATGACCCACTGCACCACAAGACTAATTGTAATTGGATTTATAGAGCACTTTCTACCTCTGATGAGGCGTCAAAGCCCTTTACAGCGAGTAACACTCTACTCTGGAACCCAAGGTTAGTGGTTAGGGCAGCAGTTATTGTAATTAGTAAGGTGCTAAAAAAAAGTGCATCTATTTACTCCAGTTATTTTATTATATATTAACACCAGTTGGATGTGATCATTAGTGGGGGCTATGTGGTTTCAGGTTCATGGTTGGTGTAATAGATAGGCTGGTGGAGATTAGTTCATGTAACTTAGAGGGATAGGGATT
Source organism: Lissotriton vulgaris (assembly GCF_964263255.1). NCBI lineage: Eukaryota > Metazoa > Chordata > Amphibia > Caudata > Salamandridae > Lissotriton > Lissotriton vulgaris. The sequence goes on from NC_141695.1 coordinate 207,336,314, forward strand.
TAAAGAGGAGCGGTTGTGATCTATGGAATAAAGTATCAGCCAATTGCAGAATCACAATAAGAAGAATTGAGGCAACAAGTCATGAGACTGTGTGGAGACTAAAGTCAGAAATAAAAAGCATGAGAAGGATGGAAGATAGGAAGAGGGTCACTCTGCAGAAAGAAAGGAGAGGAATCAAGCAAGAGTAAACCAAGGCCATTTTTAGGTTGAACATAGCCAGTGCGCATGCGCTGTCTGGAAGACCTGGTGTAATCACTGTACAGAGTGTAATCCCGCCTGCTGCTTGGGATTGGTTCACTCCTGTGTAGCTCTTCTGTCCTGGCTCCTTATTGGTTGGTTGTCCCATCCGTTTTCTGCTGAGGCAGCACAGACTAAGTACAGTTTGATTACGTTGTGCGTGTTATTAGTTCCTTTGTGGACTACTTATTTTGTTTCATGGTAACGATTAGCCATAACAGACACTTCATAGCTTTGACATACAAGGGCGCTGTGAATTATGTACAGCACTGCGCCAGGTTTCATAATTACAACATGGGCGCCACGCTTTATGTTTGGCACGGTGCCCGCTTTCATAATTACAACACAGGCGCTGAGCTTTATGCTTAGCTCAGCGCCCACTTTCATAATTACAACACGGGAACCGTGCTTTATATTTTAGCACAGTGATGGATTAAAGCCAGATCTGTTGACTGGATGTGAGTGTTTGATTGGTTCAGATGCTCCGTCCATCACCACCCCCTTTTGTACCGCTTTGTTCGCCATAAGTTGGCAGGGTATGCTCAGATGTGAGGCCCTTGCTCACTTTGCCACTGGATTCAACTGGCTGAAGACGGCTGCAATGCCGGAAACTGGTCCTAGGAAGCTTGTTTCCGGTCCAGGGAAGGCATGGATTGGCAGTTCGGGCTGGACTGTTCCCATGAGGCACAGGGTCAGACCGATTTGCATGTGGACATGTCTGAACTGGGGTGGTAGAGTTGGCTAAAGAACGGTGATGGATTAAACCCAGATCTGTTGACTGGGTGTAAGTGTTTGCTTGGTTCAGATGCTCCGTCCATCACCACCCCCTTTTGTATCACTTTGTTCGCCATAAGTTGGCAGGGTATGCTCAGAGGTGAGTCCCTTGCTCACTTTGCCACTGGATTCAAGCAAGCCTGGCTGAAGACAGCAGCAATGCCAGAAACCGGTCATAGGAAGCTTCTTTCCGGTCCAGGGAAGGCATGGATTGGTGGTTCGGGCTGGACTATTCCCATGAGGCACAGGGTCAGAATGATTTGCATATAGCCATGTCTGAACTGGGGTGGCAGAGTGGGCTAAAGAACGGTGATGGATTAAACCCAGATCTGTTGACTGGGTGTGAGTTTCTGCTTGGTTCAGATGCTCCGTCCATCACCACCCCCTTTTGTACCCCTTTGTTCACCATAAATTGGCAGGGTATGCTCAGAGGCGAGTCCCTTGCTCACTTTGCCACTGGATTCAAGCAAGCCTGGCTGAAGACGGCTGCAATGCCGGAAACTGGTTCTAGGAAGCTTGTTTAAGGTCCAGGGAAGGCATGGCTTGGCAGTTCGGGCTGGACTGTTCCCATGAGGCACAGGGTCAGACTGATTTGCATATGGACATGTCTGAACTGGGGTGGCAGAGTGGGCTAAAGAACGGTGATGGATTAAACACAGATCTGTTGACTGGGTGTGAGTGTTTGCTTGGTTCAGATGCTCCGTCCATCACCACCCCCTTTTGTACCACTTTGTTTGCCATAAGTTGGCAGGGTATGCTCAGAGGTGAGTCCGTTGCTCACTTTGCCACTGGATTCAAGCAAGCCTGGCTGAAGACAGCTGCAATGCCAGAAACCGGTCCTAGGAGGCTTCTTTCTGGTCCAGGGAAGGCATGGATTGGTGGTTCGGGCTGGACTGTTCCCATAAGGCACAGGGTCAGAATGATTTGCATATAGCCATGTCTTAACTGGGGTGGCAGAGTGGGCTAAAGAACGGTGATGGATTAAACCCAGATCTGTTGACTGGGTGTGAATGTTTGATTGGTTCAGATGCTCCGTCCATCACCACCCCCTTTTGGACCGCTTTGTTCACCATAAGTTGGCAGGGTATGCTCAGATGTGAGTCCCTTGCTCACTTTGCCACTGGATTCAAGCAAGCCTGGCTGAAGACGGCTGCAATGCCATAAACCGGTCCTAGGAAGCTTGTTTCCGGTCCAGGGAAGGCATGGCTTGGCAGTTTGGGCTGGACTGTTCCCATGAGGCACAGGGTCAGACTGATTTGCATATGGCCATGTCTGAACTGGGGTGGCAGAGTGGGCTAAAGAACGGTGATGGATTAAACCCAGATCTGTTGACTGGGTGTGAGTATTTGATTGGTTCAGATGCTCCGTCCATCACCACCCCCTTTTTTTACTGTTATATTTTAGCACGGCACCCGCTTTTATGTTTACAACGTCAATACCTCTTGTTCAGCTTGAGGGAAGACTCCTGTTAAAACCTGCACTTTTACTCGTGGCTAACTCTGCACCCTGGCTTTTTGCTCCATAAAAACGCTCCTCTGAGGCTCGGCATTTCGCATCTCGGTTTCAAACTCCAACATTTTTGAGGAAATCCTTGTGTTAAATCCTGCACTTTTGCTCGTGGCTCCCACTGCACCCTGGCGTTCTGCTCCATAAAAAGGCTCCTCAGAGGCTCAGCATTTCTCATCTTGGTTTCACACACTAAACTTGTGGAACAAAGACCTGCCTGCGTACCCTGATAGCCACCTGCTGAACAACACCCACACTGATTGGCCAAGGTGGAGGTCAACAAAGTTGGTTGTAGGCGCACTCTTGTACTTGTTTTCAACAATCTTTATTGAAAACTCACCATTAACACGAAGACAGGCATACATCAGCTCAAAATAAGCCAGAATGTACCTATTATTTACAAGAATAACAGTAAAATGTATAGCCTGCAGGCTGGTAAAAGAATATCACCTACTTTAGAGTGCAAGAGTTTTTCTATAATTGTTAGTTAATGTGAGAGGGTATGTGGTCTAAAGTATGTGGTCTAAAGCTTCAAGTCTCTGCATCAGCTCAACATCCTATGGTTCTGGTCAAGTTGCTTCATTTCCCAGTGTGTTAAAAAATAAAAATCAATGTGATCATGTATGATATAATCTGGTTCTCTCCAATGCCCTCAGGATAGTTTGCACTATACAAACTTGTAAAAAGGTGTTTGATAATGAAACATGATATTGAATTTACAGAAGGTCTAGTGGGTCTACTGTATTTTCTAGTTAGTTTGAATCTAAAGGGTTAAATACATTCTGGTGCTGCGTACGGAGCTCAAGTCCGAACAGACCTTTTCCTTAATTAATGGGGGTTGAGACATCTTTCGATTATTGAGGCCCTTATGGATTAAGAAAATAAAACTCAAATTCTGTTAAGGGTTCGAAGTACCCGCAAAAATAATGCATGAGGGCGATTTGCATGCATTTGGTCTGAAAGACTGTTCATTTGTATACACAAAGCTTGGGCGATAAAGCCGAGCTGATTTTAATTCTGTCTAGACTAGTACTATGCAGAGAATGTTATTTCAAGATTTCTTATAGGCTACCTCTTATAATGCTAGCAATTCTTTAATATTTATGGAAGAATATTCCCGTACTAATATAAGTTATGATGTAGACTAATTTCTACACTGCTGCTGTACACAAATGAACAAGGCAGGCAAAAATATTACATTAATGTGTTCCCATGTAAAGAGTTTGAAAAAATATTTCATTTACTTTTAGATTAGAAATATGAAAATAGCAGTATACGCTGTTGAGATGCAGAGTTATGTCAAATCATCCTGCTGTGTGTGCAGAAAGCTAGAATACTAAACATGCACAAAAATATCAAAACACACATTTGCAATGCAATAGGTCTCGCATTGGTGAGAGTTTGAGCTATTGGCTTTGTAGCTAACAATGCCTTTTATTTATGTGTTTTGAAAACATGCAAGCGGTGCATAAACACTCACTTTGTACTTATAGTTGGTGCTTATAAGAAGCATGGCTGGCAGTAACTACGCATCTTTTACTACCAGCCTTGCTTCTCACAAGCAAGGACTATAAGTACAAAGTGGGTGTTGTTACGCACTGCTTGCAGGCTTTCAAAACATATAAATAAAAGTCTTTGTTATTTAAAATGTCAATAGCTCAAACTCTCGCAAATGCGAGACCTATTGCATTGCAAATGTTTGTTTTATTCAGTGTTTAGGAGTATTGTGATAGGATGCTGTCTGAGTTTGCAAGAAGTCTGAGAACAGAAGATGTAGAAAGTAACATTATACACAGTGTCTGATTTCCTGGGCAGACAGATTGAACATGTGATTGCAAGCGTATACATTGTTTAAACATTAAGAGACCTAGATATTGCATAAAAAGTAGTGATACTCATTTAAGCGATCCAGTACCCCTGAACTAAATTGCCTTTTATAAAACTGTAAAAATAAAATCAGTGTGCCGTCTTTCATTCATGCTTAGAGAGGGTGTGACGCAACAGTTGGAGCAACCAAATCTAGAGAAGGGGATTAAGGCATCGACCCAACGTACTGTGACTCCGGGCAAGTCACTCCATCTCCCTGTGCCTACAAAAACTGATGTGTCCCTGTGCAATGCAACTGGTGCTGATTCAAAGTGCTCCAATGTCATGGGAATGTGTGCATAGCAGTACTGTTAAAATATAAGAGGGCTGGTATGAAAGTCAAAGGGAGGCTGAACTGGCAATGCAGATGTGGGGCCTGAGACTTGCTGATTAACAGGCCTTTTGTTGATTTGAATTGAAAACTTATATAGCGCAAAACTGCCACCCCACGGGTATCCTGGTGCTTGGATTGACTAGTAGCCACCATAGAACAGAATAAATTGTCAGTAGAGGGATATAAAGATCATCCCTTGGAAATAACCAAGTTTTCAGGTTCCTCCTAAAACAGGTCAAAGAATTGGCCAGTCTAAGGTTCTGAGGCAGCTCATTCCATAAGCGCGAGGCGGCCACGCCAAAGGCTCTGCCTCCCATCCGAGATCTCTTATATCTGGTAGTTGTTATCAGATTTGCAGTCGAGGAACGGAGCTGCCTCCTAGGATTATACCAGGAAAATAGCTCCTGCAGGGGGACTGGACCCTGGCCATGTACTGCTCTATAAACGATACAGAGAGATCTAAACCAAGCTCTCTCCTTAATAGGCAGCCAATGGAGATCTCTCAAGGCCAGCGTCATAGAGGACCTATGCTGTCTGTTCAACACCAACTTTGCAACCCCTTCAGAATGTATTATGGTGCGCCCAAATACAGGGAGTTGCAGTAGTCCAGTCTACTCAGAATTATACTACTCACTACAAGGGATCGAGTATCTTTTGTTGGGGGCTGCTGCTGAGGGTGTGAGGATGAGATGGTGCCTGAGATGATTAGCCCCCTGCATCCTCTGGTCATGGTTTGGCAGTTTGGGCTGGACTGTTCCCATGAGGCACAGGGCCAGACTGATTTGCATATGGCCATGTCTGAACTGGGGTGGCGGAGTGAGCTAAAGAATGATGATAGATTAAACCCAGATCAGTTGACTGGGGTGAGTGCTTGCAATGTTCAACACTCCGTCCATCATCCCCTTTGGTTTTGCTTTGTTCGCCCTAAGTTGGCATACCCGATTTGCATATGTCCTGCTATTTTTGTACGTTCTATTTTGTAACATATCTCTCTAGTAACGTAATTGGTTCTATAGTACAGCGCTCTGACACCTTCGGGTAAAGTCTGTGCTTTATAAAAATATATTAATTACCTCTTCGGGGGGTGGCCCCTCAGAGACGCACCCTGGCACCAGTGTTCAATTCAAGAATCAATGATGAGGGAAAAGAAAATATAGTTCATTCAGCTTCCTCAAGCTCGTTCAATAAATCAGGGGGAGAATGAACCACTTGTCCTGTATTTCCAGGGTCTATGATAACGTGGAAGGAACCACCATTGTAAAAAACCCTTAGATGCAAACACAGGCGTAAGGCGGTATATCTTGGTTCTCCGCCATTCAGTATCGCAACAGCAAAATCATTGGGTCTTTTCCTTTGTTATGCTGACCTCCAACATGGAGAAAGACCAACTGGTGTGACAGTAGTGGCCAGTAATAAAAATAAGAAGAGGGTGTGTGTTGTGCTCTAGTGAGTAAAAATATTAAAATTCCTTGTACCACGACTCTCGTATTTTTATTCTTCAAATCGTAGGTGTAGGAAATTTAAAAACAGCGACCTGCGGTAACAGGCCTAGTTCTAGCCTTGCGCACTGGTGAATATGATCAACATGTTTCAGCCTTCTGAATTCTCTAGAGGCTTTCGTCAGGATCAATAATAAGAGCCAATTGCGGCTCCCAATTTTATGAGAATGGGTTACTCACCACTTTGGTAGGTGAAGAAGATACATTATATCTGCACCTTCAAAAAGAGTGAAATCCGGCGTTGTCTAGAACCGGGGCCAGCTGGGCAGATCGATTGCGGTCTCTCTGTTCTTCCGACTTGTGCTGGCTCTGGATCTTGGGGACTTCCAAGATCCAGAGCCAGCACAAGTCGGAAGAACAGAGAGATTTCAACGCCGGATTTCACTATTTTTGAAGGTGCAGATATAATGTATCTTCACCACCTACCAAAGTGGTGAGTGACCCATTCTCATAAAATTGGGAGCCGCAATTGGCTCTTATTATTGATCCTGACTAAAGCCTCTAGAGAATCCAGAAGGCTGAAACATGTTGATCATATTCACCAGTGCGCAAGGCTAGAACTAGGCCTGTTACCGCGCGTCACTGTTTTTAAATTTCCTACACCTACGATTTGAAGAATAGAAATACAAGAGTCGTGGTACAAGGAATTTTAATAATTTCACTCACTTGAGCACTATACACACCCTCTTTTTATTTTTATTACTGGCCACTACTGTCACACCAGTTGGTCTTCCTCCATGTTGGAGGTCAGCATAACAAAGGAAAAGACCCAATGATATTGCTGTTGCGACACTGAATGGCGGAGAACCAAGATATATCGCCTTACGCCTGTGTTTGCATCTGAGGGTTTTTTTACAATGGTGGTTCCTTCCACGTTATCATAGGCCCTGGAAATACAGATCAAGTGGTTCATTCTCCCCCCTGATTTTTTACCAGTGTTCAGTTGTCAGATTTTTGCCACACCCATCTCGTTTCACACAAATGTATCACAGTATCCAATGCAGTTGTCTCTGCAGAAATTTCTAAACTGATGTATTATTCTAATTATTGTACATTTAGCTTGAAAGGCATTTAACTCAACGGTGTCCAATTTGCTCTCAGTAATGTGCCGCCGCCACGCCCTTCTCTTTTCAGACCGATTTTGGTGCTTTCTTTGCCTCCTTTACTTTCGGGCTTGATGAGATTGAGAGAGCGCAATTTGAATGCAAAAGTACATCGTAGCCATATTTAGACGTATATGTTATAAACGAAGGAATGAAACATATATCGTAATGTAAAGTTGACAATTATGACATAAAAGCCAACGAATGTGATAACCTGTTATAGGAAACGTAAATGTATTCACATGTTAAAATGCATTAGATTTAGAAGGCCTGTATACATGATGGGTAATGTAGAGATGCTTATGAAAGGTAGAACGTGCACAGTAGAATTCGTGTACATGTGTAACTTTAAATTGGAGAAGCGGCGAGAAATGTAATGTGGAAAAGCATAAACATAGTGAAATGTAACGTGGAGAAATGTAGGGAACGTACATGATAATGTAACCAAGGAGAATGCATAAATTATATTCTATGTAGTCGTATTCTATGTATTACATATATTTGATGTAGAATGTATTTAAGTATAACTAGGGCTTTTCCTAAAAGTACGAATATATAAATGTATGCCAAAGGTTATACTGTATAGAGGGTTTCTGTAGGAATGTTGGAAGAGTTTAGGTCATTTGTGTTTGTAACCTGACTGACCAAGAGTTCGAAGGAGCATAGTCATAAGAATGTAATTTAGAGGGTTTGTAAAAGTCGTAAATAGCTTGATGTGGACGTGAGAGCCGAGAAGTCTAGCACTTGTTAGATTTAAGGTGACAATGCCGGACGGAACTTATTGCTCGAACGTGAGGAGAGGCACTTGTTGAGGTGGACTATGTTTTGACAAGACCATTCACATGATCTAGAAGGTTAAGAAGTGTACAGATAAGTTAAGACCTTGTCTAAGTTTCTATGACACTTGAGCTGAAAGAGTCAATAAAAGTCGACGATGAGATGATGAAGATGACATCGAAAGGAGAAGGGTCAACTTAACGAACGACGCAAGGAATGGACCAATGGAAGAAGCAGGAAGTTGACATCATCGGGGGAAGTCCGTGGTGGGCGTCAAGGGGCGTTCCACCCACACGGTGATTGTGTATTTTAGGGACAGCACCCCGGGGAGGAGAGAGCAATCAGGGAAGAGCAATGTGAGGAGAGAGCAATCAGGGAAGAGCAATGTGAGGAGAGAGCAATCAGGGAAGAGCAATATGAGGAGGTAGCAATTGGGAGATTAAGAACAGCGAGACGAATTGCTCAGAGCAAGGGCGAAGGGTAGATGCCTTGAGCAGATGCGCTAAGACATCAGAGCGCAAGGGAGCAGTAGGCCGAGGACCCTTAGAGAGAACGGATGGGTAGGCAGAGAGGGTACTGCTTCTGAAACTTAAGATTTCCTTTAGAGGCTAAAGAGAGTTTGAACTTCTTTGGAAGTCAAACTGCTGACACTTTTTTTTAGGGAAGAAACTTGCGAAGTAGGGTTGACACATAGTATAGAGTAGGGACAGATTAACTTGATGATTGGTTTTTATTTTACTGCAGATGACGCAGAAGGAACCACTTCACACCGAAGCTTAAGAGGCTGATATTGTAGCTGATTTTGTATTTTGCATATTTTGAGATTTTATCCTGAGTGGATTGTATCGTATCCAAATTAATCTTTATATAAACTCTTAAAAACTTTATCAGTTGTAAGTGGTTCTTCAGAGTGGCGTCAGTTAATGGGGTTTGTCTAGCCAAGGCGGGGGTGGTCCTTTCCTCAATGACAGATACGAGCGGTCCAAAACAGATGAATGGGATTCTTTATATAATTTATCAAAATTATAAATTGATATCAAAATCTCATTCCCCGCAGTTGGTAGCAGAGTATGATGGTTATCTTCTTGAGGAAGACGACCTAGGCCAGGTTAGTTTACCCCAAGGTCCCTAGTCATCGTCGACCAGAAGAAGAATCGCAGCCGAAGACGGTGCTGATGGTGCGTCGAGAGAAAAGCAGCAGAATCGGTCGAGAGTGAGTATAAGGGTCATGCGTTGTAAGATTGCGGTGTTTTATGTCGTTCCTGTGTCGTAATGTCAAGCGGAGTTGAATGCCTGTAGTGTGATTGGGGGAAGGTTGTGAGCGCGCGCAACCGGATGAAATCTTATGTCCAGAGGACTTAAGTGGTTCGGGTGTATCGAACACCCAGAGTAATTTGTCTACCATTGAAAGGGGGTCATGAGGTACCATTGATTTCCCGACAGACCGATGATAGGGGGAGCGTATGTGTGAGTGAATGAGTAACGGACGCTGGTCGTACGTTTACTGTGTGTAAGTAACCTATCAGTTGAGGCAAGTGTCCGACCGTAAGAGGAAAGACGCTGTGCCAGTTGAGGTAGCAATTACAGTTAGACTGTGGCCGTACAGTCAGAGAAAAGTGATCGCTTGGACGGAAGTAGTCATTTTTCGATGTATGAATGAAAACGCATGTGAGATCGTGAAACAAGCTGAGAAACGAGGGAAGCTGCTGAAGGGACAAGTGACGTCAGCGTAAAGCTGAGCTGAGATTGGTCGGATAACATAGAACTGTGCTGGGATAGGCGGATTAGCGAGAGTCGTACAGGGATTGGTGGTTGTTATCAAGACGCAAATAAGTAAGAAATATCATACGGGATCAAAATGAAGTGTTTTAAGGGTTTAGGAAAAATCTTTAAAAGAAAAAGGAGAAATTTATATATTGGAGAAGAAGCTCCACCAGAAGGCACACCAGCATATCATATGGCAGTTAATGTAGGCTTACACTCGATATTATGGATTTCCGAGTGGCACAGGCTAACTGAAGGGCAAAAAGAACTGGCGTTCCCAAGATTCGGAACGTTTAAATTAGAAGTGTTGAATCAACTGAAGGCAACAATGCTTTCAATGAGACCTCTACCGAGGCCAACACAATTTGAAGCTCTTGGTGTGTGGTTTAGAACAGCACACGAAAGGGGCGTAAAGAGGCGCCAAGAAAAAGTGAGAAGATCGGTAAAGGCGGTGCAGGAAGCTAAATGGGACGATGAAGCTAAGAAATGGAGGGTGCAGAAGATAGAAGCAGATAAACTGTACCCGATGTTGGAAGTGACGGGAGAAGGGAAACCTCGAGAACAGGAAGATGAGGATAGCGAGTCGGAGGAGGATCTGATAGATAGGCTATTAACAGACAGACCACCTCCATACAGTGGTGAACTTGCGAGTCCCATATTACCGCAAACAGACGGAACTAGGTGGGGGGAATATAAGTCGATCCCAGTAACAGAGTGGGATGCTACCAAGGCTGAGGAGATACCCCAAATTAGTTCGGAACAGAGAGTAGTGGGAAGATTTGTGGTCCAGAAGGCTCCAGAGACGCAATGCGCTAGGTCGTACCAAATGCCGGACGCTTTGCAGGTCCCGGTCACCATAGGCCCTATTGTGTCAATCTACAACCCGGAAGGGGTCCAGCAGGAGGAACAGGCACGATGGGACAATGAAAGAGCAGAAGGGAATAGGAATGCCACAATGAATACCCACAGGCAAATACGAGCACCAATAAGTCGGAGTACCCCATTAGATTATACAACGGGTCCCAGAGTAGAACAGCGAGGTCGAAGAGGGTCAATGGATTTGAGGGGTCCTAAACCGAAAACCCATAAGGAATTAAGGGAATACCTGAGAGAATGGGACATGGCCGAAGAAGCACGGAATAGAAGTTTAGAAACGGGATCCGAGTGGAGAGAGCAGGACAACAGGATTCCCTCTCATTATGGAGCTGGTGAAAGCAGCCCCGAGTGGGAGAGAGGAAGTCAAGAAAGCAGAAGAGATATTTGTCCTACTGATAACAGCAATAGGCTAAGGGCCGAAGACAGAAGTACAGGGGGTGGCGAAGTGCCTCGCGTCACCTTCAGTGAAGGGGAACGTAGGACACAGGAGTACCGGAATACCTTTAGGTGCACACACCATGCCCCGGGTGAGGAAGTGAGACATTGGAGTTACGGAAACATGGAGAGTCGCGAAGCGTCTCGACATGCATCTGGTGATAGCGGTCGGAGACATGAAAACATAGGGAGTCGCGAAACGTCTCGCCATCCATCCGGTGATCACGGAAGAGATCACGGGAACACGGAAGATCGGCGAGGGCCTTTCATATTATTAAGCGACACCAGACAACAACCAAGTTATAATGGGTTAGAGCAGAACGGTGAATCCTATCTCATAGCTGGAGAAACCGAGCCTAGAAGACGGAATGTAGGGTTGGAGGATGGAGCATTATTCCACCATACCCCACGTGAAGACGGAAAGGCTTGGGATCTCGAGGGGTGGGAACGAAGAGAAGGAAGCAGAGCTCTTCATAACTCACCTGTGCTCAGGCGTAGGGCGCATAGTGGAGGTGAGAGAGATATGAGAGAAGAACACAGAACTGAGATGCTGAAAGCGGAAATAAAAGCAAAACGACTTGACGTAATGAGTTTGAAGGCAGATCTGGATGAATTGATTGATGGTACAGTGTCATTAGAGAGATTAGCCTCGTATACACCAGATGAGATACTGTTCCTATCCAAAGATATTACTCGAAGAGCGAGGTCAGCTCATGAGAACTTATCTAATTTGGCAAACAGGTACATGGTAGACCTGTCACGAACTAAGGCTTTACAGAGCAACCATAGGTTAACATGCACAGATCAGGATTTGGATGACCGTAGAACGATCGCGCTGAAGGTTCACATAAGGGAATTGATCATAAGTATCAGGATATGGAGAGATCTGGATAGATGGGAGGAAAGATGGTCCAAGAAGGGCTCCGTTAGACGGAGTGTGCTTGAGAAGTCCCAGGACGCAGACTTGATGCGAATGGAAGCCTTCCCTTTGCGAGAAATCGCGAATGGAAGCTACGTTCATGTGCCCTGGAGTAGGGGGGATTTGGCGGCATTTACCAATTCCTTCCCAAAGCTTAGGGATAACCCTGTTGAGTGGTATAAGCAGGTAGAAAGATTCGTGAAGATCTCGAAGGTACTGTGGATCGATTTGAACACACTGTTCGATATCGTAGTACCCGGAGACTTGTGGACGGCGTGCAAGCTCAGTGTTGAATGGCCTACCTGTGAGCCACCGAGAGATACTCGGACAAATGGTCCATCACTTAGAGTCATGGAGAAATACGAAAGGGTAATAACATGGCTAAAAGAGAAAGTGCCGGTGCAAGACATAGACTGGGTAAAGATAGACCGAACTACTCAGGAGCCGAAAGAGACAGTTCATGAGTTTTATGAGAGATTACTGAAAGCATTCAAGCAGTACAGCGGGTTAGACGTAATGGATCCCAAGGACATTGGACAGTTTGTTTCAAAGTTTGTCCTCGGATTGAGACCAGAAATATGCCTAATGATCCAGCAGCATCTGATCTGTTGGCAAAACAAACCTTTAGACGAGATTTTGAGATACGCAAGGTATTGTAGTGACGAGATAGACTCTAAGGCAAAGAAGCTTAAAGAAAAGTTAATGCTAGTGCAAATGCAAGCTGCTGGGAAGGATAAACAGCGGCAGCAGGGAACAGGAACGCCGGCAAAGAAACAGAATAATCAGAGCAGAGATGAGGAAGAAAGACCAAGACTGAGAATGGATATCGCGACACTAAAAAAGACGATGAGATGTCATCAGTGTAACGAAGTGGGACATTGGAGACGCGAGTGTCCTTACAATGTTGAGTCAGGAGAATTAGAGCGGGAGGAGGAGGAGGTTCAGCACAACGTGGTTAAGGGAGCCACAGTCCCGAAGGGCAAGTTTGTCAAAGGGGGGACTCAGACTCCTCGAGCCCCGTTTCCTCAACCACCTCGCATCTCAAACGGAGGGAAAACCTACAGACAGATGCCATTGTTTGTAGGAGGAGAGGAATGCTACTACGTTGATCCTCTTACAGGGCAGCGGGCGAGTAGGGAAGAAGACTGTACTCTAGGAGCCGCCTTGGAAGTAGATCAGAGAGGACCATACGTAGAGGCGGAAATAGCGGGATGTCCTACAACCTTTTTGGTGGATACAGGGGCCACCCGATCCACGTTAAGATCTGCGGTAGTCCCGGGTCTGCCAATATCAGGAGAAACGGTACAGGTGGTAGGAGTCGCGAACAAAAGGATGACAAATCCCTTGACCGAACCAGTGTCAGTAAGAATAGGGAATTACAGTGACGAACATCAGTTCGTGATCTGCGATTCTAGTCCTGTGTGCTTACTAGGGAGAGATTTGCTGTGCAAACTGAATTGCACGATACATTGCACACCAGAAGGAGTAGAAGTGCAGACCAATGATGAGGACGCTGATTTTAAAGTCGTAAACTCAAAAGAGTGTGTGGAACTTTATCCTACCTTGACAGTGGAGGAGCTTCCACAAGACTTGAGAGAGAAGGTCTCAGCTGAGGTATGGGATTTTACTGGGGAAGAAATAGGATTGATTAAAGGAGTAGAACCGGTAAAAATCTTGGTAAGACCCCATGCTGAGTATCCAAGAACACCACAGTATAAGCTAACGCCAGAGACGATTGCAGGGATCAAGCCTGTGATCGAATCCATGATTAAGCAGGGAATACTGAAGGAGATCGTGGGTAGTCCATGTAACTCCCCGATCATGGGTTTGCAGAAACCTAGTGGAAAATACAGGATAGTGCAGGATCTCCGAAAGATTAATAACATTGTTGTTTCATGTTGTCCAGTGGTACCGAATCCTTCAGTGATATTATTTCAGATACCGTTCCAAGCTGAATGGTTTACAGTGATAGATTTGTGCCAGGCTTTCTTTTCGATACCGTTGGATGAAGAGAGCCAATATCTTTTCGCTTTCAAACTGGAAGATCGCGTCTTAACATGGTGTCGTATCCCTCAGGGGTATACAGAAAGCCCGTCGATCTTTAACCAGTTATTGAAACGAAATCTTGAGAGTCTAGTACTGCCCAAGAATTCAGTTCTGGTTCAGTACATAGACGACCTCCTGGTTGCGTCAGAAACTGAGGAAGCTTGCAGAGAAGACACCATCACCTTGTTAAATCACTTGGCCGAGAACGGACACAAGGTGTCCCCAGGTAAATTGCAATATTGTAAGACTGAGGTGCAATACTTGGGCCATAGGATTGAAAAGGGAAAACGGAAGGTGTCTCCAGACAGAATAGAGGCGATTATGAAAATGAATGCGCCTACAACACAAAGAGAGGTCAGGATGTTTCTAGGCATGGTAGGTTATTGTCGACAGTGGATAGCTAACTTTTCGCTGAAGGCAAAACCGTTATTGCAACTTACGCACAAAGGAGTAAGTGATCCGGTACCATGGGACAAAGATTGTTTGATGGCGTTTCTGCAGCTGAGGGAGGATTTATGTCGCGCCCCGGCTTTAGGAATGCCAGATTATAAGAAACCTTTTTTGCTTTACTGCTGCGAGAGAGAGGGATGCGCTTTAGCGGTATTAGCACAGGTCCACGGAGATGCGCGTAGGCCAGTGGCGTACTTTTCGGCTACATTAGATCCAGTAGCCGCAGCGTTGCCCGGATGTCTCAAATCCGTAGCTGCAACGGGTGTCAGCATTGAACGATCTGAGAGCGTAGTTATGGGTCATCAGTTAGAGGTGTATGTACCACATTCTGTAGAACTGTTAATGACCAGGACTAAGACTCAGCATCTGACGAATAGCAGGCTCACACGCTACGAGCAGGTCATACTGGCTGCCGAGAATGTGACCCTAAAGAGATGCTCTGTCTTGAATCCTGCAACTTTGATGCCACTTCCGAACGAAGTGGACGATGAAAATTGTACAGAGCATGACTGCCTCGATGTGACTGAACTATGTACCAAACCACGACCTGATATCGTAGATGAGCCATTGACAGACCCAGACGAAATTTTCTTCGTTGATGGTTCATGCGTAAGAAACGATGTCGGTCAGCTGAGAGCAGCTTATGCAGTATGCACGATTACCAGAGTTATAGAAGCCGCTTGCCTGGAAGGAGTCCACTCCGCACAGGTAGCTGAAATTGTGGCTTTGACTCGTGCTTGCCTAGCAGGCGACAGACTTCGAGTCACTATATACACCGATAGCCAGTATGGTTTCGGCGTAGTTCATGATTACGGGCAGTTATGGTCTCAGAGAGGTTACATGACCTCCTCGGGTTCTCCGATTAGGAATGGAGAATTCGTGAAACTTCTGTTAGAGGCTTTGCAAAAACCTATGGCCATAGCCGTGGTCAAATGTGTAGCACATACCAAAAATGTTGATTTTGTATCGCTAGGAAACAGATACGCAGATGAAGTAGCGCGTTACTGTGCAGAGCAGGGATATTCTCACACTGATGTGAAAGTGGGGGGAATCCAGGAAAGAACTGAATTGACTATGTTACTAGATACTGTAGATACATGGGATGAATTGAGAGCAGTACAGGAAAATGCACCAGATGAGGAGAAAAAGAGCTGGGAAACAGCAGGTTGCGGGAAAAGTGAGATGAACTTTTGGGTTTCTGCTGACGGAAGGGCAGTTTTACCAAATGAACTCATTAGTCCAATGGCAAGGAAATTGCATGGATCAGCACACATAGGAAGAGATGCTATGGTGAGAGTATTCAGACAAACGTGGTTCAATCCTAAGTTTAGAATAGCGGCAGAAGCAGTGTGTCAGCGATGTACGATCTGTCAGCAACTAAATGTGGGAAAGAGAACACCAGTTACCTTGAGTCATATAGGAAGGTCTGGGGGGCCTTTCAATAGGATGCAGATTGACTTCATAGAAATGCCTCCATGCAACAGACTCAGATACGTTTTAGTGATTGTCTGCAAATTTTCTAGATGGGTTGAGGCTTACCCTACACGTAGGTGCGATACACTTACAGTAGCAAAATTATTGCTTAGAGAGTTGATACCGAGGTTTGGGGTGCCATCCTCTTTGGAATCGGACAGAGGAACTCATTTTAATAGCGAAGTGGTGAAGATGCTGTGTTCAGCTTTGAATATTGATCAGAAGTTACACTGCAGCTATCGACCAGAAGCTTCAGGGATCGTAGAGCAAATTAACAGTATTATCAAGTCTAGACTGGCTAAAGTTTGTTCGTCGACATCCCTGAGTTGGCCAGACGCACTTCCAGTAGTTCTTATGAGCATACGTAGCACACCTGACAGAAGAACAGGCCTCTCTCCGCATGAAGTGCTAATGGGGAGAGCCATGAGATTGCCATCGGTTCCGACTGCAGCGCTAGTGAACATCACAGACGATTTGATCTTGGACTACTGCAAGGGACTATCTGATGCCGTTAATTCTGTGTCCCTCCAGGTCCAGGCTGCAGAGGTTCCGTCAGTACAAGACTTGTGCCATGACCTGAGTCCAGGAGATTGGGTCCTGGTGAAGAAGCATGTCAGGAAGAACTGCTTAGACGTGCGTTGGCGAGGTCCGTTTCAAGTCATACTTGTAACGAATACCGCAGTGAAGTGTGGAGGCCTGCCGAACTGGATACATGCCTCACACACCCGAAGAGTGCCAACACCTCCAGAAGACACAGCTCCTCTCTCGGATGGGAATCCGGCGGGAAGCGGAGAAGCCATAGAGGGGAAAAGCCAAGCTGTGGAGGTGATCGAAGAAGCTGAAACTGTGTTGGAACAGGACGACGAAGGTCAGGACACGAGTGGGACCGAAGTCGCCTCAGGAGAAGAAAGTAATTGGGAGTCCGACACAGATATTGAGCAAACTGAGAGTGACCAAGAGACGGGTCCTGGAACAAGGAGCGGAAAGACGGAAGGCAACGAAGCCATTTGGCCAGAGAGAAGGAAAAGGCCAAGTTCGGAAGGAAAGAACGAAAAAACTCTTGCTCCTATCGCTGAAGAATCGGATCAGGAGGAAAAGACGACAGATTCAGGAACTGAGAGTCCACGAAGATCAAGAAGGGTACGTGTGCCCTGCAGAAGGTACGCCACCCCAGAGTGGACTTATCTAGCAGATGTATTGGGGACAGAAATCTGGGAGAGTGAAGAGCGTGAAAGTAATCGATCTCGATCCATTTGTGGCAGTGGAGATATGGATGTTGGCACCTGGACTCGAGACTGAGGGGTTACTGACTTTCACACTTCCCATACCCCCACGTTTGAGTAAAATTCAAGATCTAGTGCTAAAAAGATTACAGTTTCCAACAGCTGGTCAACAAATGACAGAAGAAGAAGAAAAAGTTATTCGCTTTGAACTATTAATAATTGTTGTGGAAGCTGCAGGTCCGAAAATAATTGTTGATGCATAAAAGACTTTTGTACGTATGTTATAAAGGGAAGAAGATAACCTAGCACCGAGTGGAAAGAAGAATAAAATTAGGGATTACATTTAGAGGACGGAGAAGGGCTAGGGTTGTCTGCTGCTAAGAAGAGAAAAAGACATTGTGATGAAAAAAGATACCTGTTGATAAAAAGCACTTTAAAGACTGTGAAAGTACATAAGCAACCAAAGACTGCAACAGGAAACCTTTTGCTAAAGAAACGAGGTACGCTGTTGGATGACATGGAGAACGGCAACCCAAACAGAAAAGCTAGATGGATAGTAGGTACACTTATAGCAATAGTGATATTCCTTATAATTTTAGTAGTAACGATATCTTACCTGACAGGACATGAGAATGATAAAAGAATAGCGAATGTAAAAACTGTAACGACCTTGAAACCTGCTCTTGTGGGAAAGAAGGAGGAGAGCACTGTTATACGTGAGAAGGCGTTACTTGCAGATGAAGCTCGTAGATTACACGTAGACGAGTCACAGGGAAACTTTAGGTCAAATGCGTATGCAAAATTATTGTACGAATATATCGATGCCATGGAGGCCAAAGATTGCTACGTTTGTATGCAATTGCCGGCTTCTGTAGACGAAGGCATTAGATATTACCATCTCCCATTGACTTATGGGATAACATGTAGTTTACTGCTCAGTATATTTTATGGTAGAGAAGGATTTGAGTACTACTTTTCAAATTATGATTCGGTACTGCCTGAAGTTCCGAATTATAAACAAATGAATAAGTGGGACTACTACAAAAAGGAGGATAGATTAGCCAAATTCTTTCTTCCTTGGGACACATTAGATACATCATATGCACGTAGAAATAATCTGACTTGCAAAGTATCCGAAGTGGAGAAAAGATTTATAGCACAAGTAGATGATCGATGCAGACGGCAGAAGATTCTAAAGATGTCAGGACAATGGAAAATAGACTGGACAGAAGAAGAGAAGGCACATAAAAAGAAAGGTAGCAATGGTCCAATAGCATTGGATAGAACGCAGAAAGGAAAGTTATGTTTAGCTCGAAGCAAAACGTATTACGAGAGTGAATTTGTAGGTGAGGTTAGTTGCGAGCACTCTTTTAAATTAGAGTACTATACGAAAGATTTTATGAAGGGAATGCAAGCTATTCCGAATGTGTATTTTGTATGTGGGAGAAATGCCTATGTAAAACTGCCTGACAATTGGTATGGTTCGTGTTACTTGGCAATTGTCTTCCCCAAAATATATCATGCAAAGGATTTAGCGATTATAGAAGGAAAGGCTTCGAGGAGGACGA
Organism: Lissotriton vulgaris; assembly: GCF_964263255.1. Classification (NCBI taxonomy): domain Eukaryota; kingdom Metazoa; phylum Chordata; class Amphibia; order Caudata; family Salamandridae; genus Lissotriton; species Lissotriton vulgaris. The sequence continues at coordinate 207,355,164 of NC_141695.1, forward strand.
AAAGGGAAGTAGGAGATGCAGAAGTAGTAGGAGATGTATTTGGAGCGATGTTTCCATTGTTAGGTTTGATTCTTAACGATGTTAAGATTAGAAGGTTAGCGACAGTCGTGGATAGATTGTCTGCTAGTACTGCGAGATCATTAATGTTAGTAGAAGGTGAGATGCAGTCGATTAGAGCAATGGTTTTACAGAACAGACTTGCTTTAGATGTGATATTAGCAAAAGAAGGCGGAGTTTGTAAAGCTTTGAAAGTTCAGGAATGTTGTACTTATATTCCTGATAATTCAAAACCCCTTGAGAAAGTCATACAGAACATTACACAGATTCATCAAGAAATTGAAGATTTATCAAAAGTAAATGTTTGGGAAAAAGTAGGAAATGGAGTGGGAAAGGTTGGAAGTTGGTTTGCTAATCTAGGCAAAAGTATAGTTTGGTATATTTTAAAGCCTGTATTAATAGTATTAATTTGCATAATTACATTATTAGGATTAGTAAAACTGTATAAGTGGTATAGGTCGAACCAGTTACAAAGATCGATGAGAGACCAAGAAAGGAGACTAGCTGTCCTACAAGATCAACAGTATAAAAGTCTGAGAACACTTGAATCGATAAAAAGAGGAACTGATGTAACTAGTTCGGTATAAATGATGTATTCAAATTGTTTTTAGTGATGACTCCTAAAAGTCATCAAAGGGGGGAACTGAGAGAGCGCAATTTGAATGCAAAAGTACATCGTAGCCATATTTAGACGTATATGTTATAAACGAAGGAATGAAACATATATCGTAATGTAAAGTTGACAATTATGACATAAAAGCCAACGAATGTGATAACCTGTTATAGGAAACGTAAATGTATTCACATGTTAAAATGCATTAGATTTAGAAGGCCTGTATACATGATGGGTAATGTAGAGATGCTTATGAAAGGTAGAACGTGCACAGTAGAATTCGTGTACATGTGTAACTTTAAATTGGAGAAGCGGCGAGAAATGTAATGTGGAAAAGCATAAACATAGTGAAATGTAACGTGGAGAAATGTAGGGAACGTACATGATAATGTAACCAAGGAGAATGCATAAATTATATTCTATGTAGTCGTATTCTATGTATTACATATATTTGATGTAGAATGTATTTAAGTATAACTAGGGCTTTTCCTAAAAGTACGAATATATAAATGTATGCCAAAGGTTATACTGTATAGAGGGTTTCTGTAGGAATGTTGGAAGAGTTTAGGTCATTTGTGTTTGTAACCTGACTGACCAAGAGTTCGAAGGAGCATAGTCATAAGAATGTAATTTAGAGGGTTTGTAAAAGTCGTAAATAGCTTGATGTGGACGTGAGAGCCGAGAAGTCTAGCACTTGTTAGATTTAAGGTGACAATGCCGGACGGAACTTATTGCTCGAACGTGAGGAGAGGCACTTGTTGAGGTGGACTATGTTTTGACAAGACCATTCACATGATCTAGAAGGTTAAGAAGTGTACAGATAAGTTAAGACCTTGTCTAAGTTTCTATGACACTTGAGCTGAAAGAGTCAATAAAAGTCGACGATGAGATGATGAAGATGACATCGAAAGGAGAAGGGTCAACTTAACGAACGACGCAAGGAATGGACCAATGGAAGAAGCAGGAAGTTGACATCATCGGGGGAAGTCCGTGGTGGGCGTCAAGGGGCGTTCCACCCACACGGTGATTGTGTATTTTAGGGACAGCACCCCGGGGAGGAGAGAGCAATCAGGGAAGAGCAATGTGAGGAGAGAGCAATCAGGGAAGAGCAATGTGAGGAGAGAGCAATCAGGGAAGAGCAATATGAGGAGGTAGCAATTGGGAGATTAAGAACAGCGAGACGAATTGCTCAGAGCAAGGGCGAAGGGTAGATGCCTTGAGCAGATGCGCTAAGACATCAGAGCGCAAGGGAGCAGTAGGCCGAGGACCCTTAGAGAGAACGGATGGGTAGGCAGAGAGGGTACTGCTTCTGAAACTTAAGATTTCCTTTAGAGGCTAAAGAGAGTTTGAACTTCTTTGGAAGTCAAACTGCTGACACTTTTTTTTAGGGAAGAAACTTGCGAAGTAGGGTTGACACATAGTATAGAGTAGGGACAGATTAACTTGATGATTGGTTTTTATTTTACTGCAGATGACGCAGAAGGAACCACTTCACACCGAAGCTTAAGAGGCTGATATTGTAGCTGATTTTGTATTTTGCATATTTTGAGATTTTATCCTGAGTGGATTGTATCGTATCCAAATTAATCTTTATATAAACTCTTAAAAACTTTATCAGTTGTAAGTGGTTCTTCAGAGTGGCGTCAGTTAATGGGGTTTGTCTAGCCAAGGCGGGGGTGGTCCTTTCCTCAATGACAGATACGAGCGGTCCAAAACAGATGAATGGGATTCTTTATATAATTTATCAAAATTATAAATTGATATCAAAATCTCATTCCCCGCAAGATCTCACGAGGCTTAAAAAGTGTGGAGCGGGGCTCCTGAGCGGCGGGCGTGCTGAGCAGTGTTTGTGAGGGGTTGCATTTCACCTAACAGTGAAGGTGGTGACAGCTCGCAGGAGTGTCCTCTCTGTGTGTTCGAGCGCCTGGCAGGGCGCTATGTCTTAACTAGGCCACTAGATGGCAATGCTCCACTGTTTTGTGTCCGAGGCGAACACGGAGGACGGATGCAATTAACTGTGGTGATCAGTGCTTTAAATGGGCCGGTACTCACCGGTACTGAGTACCGGCACTTCCGAATTTTCAGGCCCTCAGTACCGGCACTTTTCTTGGATCAGGGAAGAGTACCGGTACCCTCATCGAGAGCACAGCAGGCTCCGGTTAGGTATGTCCTCAGCTCAGGGCAGACACCGTTCAGCTTCGGAGGAGCTTGCAAATCACTGAGCCCCTCAGGGCCCTTTTGCAGAGTCGCTGCTGGTGATTTCAGCAGCGCCCACTTGAATGGCCCCAGACTGCAGGGGTCTGAGAGGGCTTGCTTGCGTCACGCTGTGATCAACAGGACAGGGTCTAGACAGACCCTGTCCTGTCGATCAGGTGCAAAACAGCTATTAGCCCTAAAGTGTTAAGGCCCCCCACCCCTTACCTCCATCAGGCGTGTGAAATGGGCTCCTCCTTCTCCATTTAGGGAAATGCACTGGCTGTGCTAAAGTGAGCGGCAGCGCCACACAAACCTCTACCTTCCCCAAAGCCATTTCTTTTCATCTTTTTGATCAGCAAAGAGGCTGCTTTCCTTTGTGTGCCCCTCCATAACTATTCACTGCATTTGCATGACAACATCACTGACCTGGGTACTGGCTCCATGAGTGTAAATTAGCCCTTTCAGTGCTTAATTTGTGCCTGCAGTTGCCGGTGCTCAGCACCGGCACTTATTTTTGAGGGCGGGCACTATGGCTGTCTTTTATGCAGGCAGCTGTGGTGCAGATCATTTTTAAAAGAGGAATGCACGCAGCAGGTTTGCTGAATTTTCATAAATAATCTTCTGTGGCTGCTTTCACTTTAACCCTTTTGTCAAAAGGCCTGCACACTGCCCGAGCCTCTAATTGGGGATAATTATTGCTAGGGGCTGGCTCGTGGCTCAGCTGGAGCGAGGCAAGCTTGGAAACAGCAAGCCCAGGACGATGAAGGAACATGACAAACACACGAAAATGTGTACATTACGCTAGCCTGTGGGCTTAGCGCCTAGCAATAAAATATTGCACAGAGGCCCAGGGCTGTGTCTCCCCAGCTAAGCCGGCAGTAGGGCGGAGCCCACAGTTCTTCTCACCCCCCAGATACTGCCTGTGTCATGAGTGGAACAGAAAAGCACGAAGTGGGTGAGGGTAGGTAGACGTATAAATATCACTGTGCCTTCTTTTTTCAATAACAAATAGTGCCTTAACTTTGGACCTCTTGTTTCCTTCGCCGTCTTGTGCACTGGTGACCTGCCATTGCATATATTTAATTCCTGGGAAAGCCTCGTGGGCACTTTGTAGCCGGGCTCGATGGGACCGCTGGGATGCACTTCACTGTGAAGCTGCCAGTAAATGTCCGTTTCTGCCTCCTCCTGCACCGGGCCTTGTTGAACATGCTCGGCTACACAGAAGGAGAAAAGCCTTTTAATAACTTATCATCGCCAACTTAGCTCCGGTAACAAATATGTGCCTGTTTTTTAACATTCAAGACTGTTCCAGAGAGCCAACATCTAGGCCCACACTACCACCACAAATCCTATCTCCAGTGCTTAATTTGAGCTGGTGTCTGAAGGTGATGCATAATAGCACTTAGTTTTAGGGATTGGGTCAGAACGAGACAGAGAAAAATACAAATGGGTAAAGATGCAAGAAGGTAACAACTAGAAAATAGAGACAAAGGGAAAAAGTAGGAGTGAAAAGTAACAAAACGGAGATGAAGAGGGAGAGAGTTTCTGGTGGTAGATGAAACAAATTAAATACTGGCCTTTCCCATAGAGAAATGAACAGCAGGGAATGCTGCAGCACTCCAGGAATGAGCTCCAGGACAACTGGCAAATGGATTTATTTGAGGGTAAGTTAAGATGAACATAGAAGGAAGGGGGAGGGATAAATGTATAAAAGGTGACAGATTCATTTAGGATTGACACTATTTTCACATAAAAATACCAGATGTTGAGTTCTGAAATCATGAATGAGCTTTGAAATGTTATTTTAACACAAATTTGTGTACAGTCAAAAATCCTGTGCATTTCTTGTTAACTTTAATAATCGTTTAAACATACATATTTATATGTCTGTGTGCTTGCCGACCTGTGTGTGCCTATTTTTGTGTGAGAGAAAAGAGAGAGAATCAGGACACTCAGGAGATATTTTAAAGGGAATGGGTGGAATGCTTGTGTGTTCATCTCAGCTTGTTTTGCTCTTTGCGTTTGTGCACGCTTGGGAATATATAGGGGCATATTATCAAGCATGGCGTTATAATTATCGCCGCTTTAGCGGTAGAAAACTGCCACTAAAGCGGCGATAATGGGCTTGATATTATGCCGTAGAGAATTCCCATAGAAGCCCATGTTCACACCAGAACATGGGCTTCTACGGGAATTCACAAGGGCATATTATCAAGCCCATTATCGCCGCTTTAGTGGCAGTTTTCTGCCGCTAAATAATTATATTTTTATAATACCGTTCCTTGATAATATGTCCCTAAGTATTCTGTCAAAGAACAATAAATAACATATGGCATTAAGAAGCAGCAAATATTAAAAAATAAGGAAATGTTAACATATACTGTTTGGCTTTCATTTTGTGTAATGAGTTACCTGATTTGTTTTCATAAACGCATTTCTCATGCGTTTTGATATATGCTACAACTGGTTCAGAAGTCACTATGTATCATCATATCTTGCCCTTAACCCCGCCCCTAACCCCGCCCATTTGCCACACCTCTAACTCATTTTAATGAGTACCTGCACTTATTTTTTCCCATTTAAAGCACTGGTGGTGATGACTGTCCGTTTTTAGTTTGAGCAAAACGAGGTATCATGTGCTATCATCAATCAATGGGGTTGGAGTCCCCCTTGGGCGATACGAGTTTTGGGGGGTAGCCAAGGCAGGGACCACCACAGGCGGCCAAAGGTCTAGCTACGCCGCTGAATCAATCAATCAATCAGACGCATGCGCATCATGCTGCCCAGTGAACGAACCGCTGTACAGGTAGCCACCAGGCCCGGCTCCAGGAATTTTTATTTGGGTGGGCCAATGGTGCATTCGGGTGGGCCCCTGACTTAGTCGCGGCCGGCATGACTCACAGGGGGAGGGAGAGGGGGAGAGGAGGCAGAGGGGCGGGGTCACGTGGGGGAGTTTAATTTAATTATATATATATTTTTTTAATGTAGCTTACCGGTCCCACGTCTTCTCGGCTCCTGCCCAGGATGCAAGCAGCCAGGCTCCCTCCCCAATGGAGCATCATTCCAATGGCACTGGTTATATCAATACACCCCAGCAGGCAGCAGTTAATGACTGTGCTGTCTGAACAAATAAACTATGGCGTAAACATTTTCAGTTTCACTGGTTTAGTTTGAAAGGGCTTTCTTTTTTTTTCCAAGGAAGGAGTACATGATCAAACATTTGGTCTCTCAGAAAAACCATAACAGCTTCTGGTGTGGCCCTCCTTTGACTGAGGTAACTTAAAAGTTGCACTGCGGTGGCACTAGGGCCCAGGAAACTCGCTGAAAAGGGCATCTGCTGACAAAGCCTATACATTAAATGCCACATCTCAAAGAGACAGGTAAGGTGGAGGTTGGTTTCTGGTTAAATTTTGAGTTTGAGATGGGAGGTTGGTAGAGCAGTGAGGATGCCCTGCCTGGCCAGAATGAGTTGGAGTCGGGCCAGCCATCCACTGCGAGGAGGGAGGGAGTAAAACCCTGTTTATTGCCCCATTATTTCCCGTTCCAAGGGGAGTGAAATTCTGGCCCACTGTAGCAGCATCTCCCATGGTGCGGCCTCACTGTCATACCCTAAGGCAGTGGTCTTCAAACTTTTTTGCACGGAGCCCCCCAAAGCGAAATGTTTTGAAGTCGGGGACCCCTGAAAAACTTTATTCCAAGGATCGGAAAATAGGAGAGACAGGGCTGAGCGCCAAGGCAGAGCTTTTGAGATCATATCATGCGTACTTTTTTGTAGCTCATAATCCACAGTAAATGTGAAACATATGATAGGGAAAATCATGAAACAATAACAGATATTTACAAAAACACTGTTCTCTCCATAATTTCGTTCTTGTGATCCCCTCGCACTCCTGGGCCCCAATGGATTTTCACTTTCAGCCCTCTACCTCCTCTGCTTCTTTTACAACTTACCGACCATGGCTATCACTCTAATCTAGAAACAGGTTATCTATCCCTTTTTTGGTTTTACATAGGGAGGACCCGGCCCAAGGGCATTGGGAAACTTTAAATAAGTACCAGTTACATTACACAAACACAAGTTCATATTAATTTATTATATATCTTTTTTTTATTTTAGGCACTGGACTATTACGTGATTTGAGTTGAGCTGACAGGAGGACCTGAATTAGGTCCCCAAGTAGGAAGCTCTTGCCATTAGGACACAACTCCTCCCTTTTAGAACTAATGAGCTCCAACGTGATGCCCCCACCTTTTCGTAGTAAAGGTGCTCTCATATCTCTGTGAAACGCCCTTCGCAAACCTTAACTGGTCACCTTTCTTTTGCTTTTTGCTATATTTGGGTATTAAACCAGCATTAATGAAGTGAAATCAATGCCCAGATAGTTTTTACCAAATGTAAAAATGACAAACTAACAAAGTAGATGCATGACAAAATGTTCAGTATAACCCCACATCATTTTCCTTTTCCTGCCACATAATTTAGTCAACCCTCCCACATGATTTGGACCTCCCCTGCCGCATAATTCCAGTGATGTGACCCTGGCTTTAATAGGCCTCTCATGACACTGGACCCTATGCAACTGGTTAGGCAACACACAAAAGCAGCCGAGGAGCTGATATATGCTTTATGTGATGACAGAGTGCTTTTTACCAAAGGCATGGAACTTGTAGGTCTATAAATACACTAGTTACTATTTTCCACTGTGAAAACCAGTAGTTAAATCGGCGACTCTCAAGTCAGACACAGAAATCTGCAGTGAATGCTTTAGATAACGTAGGTTTATAACGTAAGAGAGTATATTTTCCCAAAATTCGTTTCATTTGTTTTGCTTTTTCATTTACTGCATGTGCGCGTTTTTTATATATGCAATTATATGAAGATGAAAAAATTTCATAGTTATTAGCATATTGTGTTTACCCTTGAGCCCCGTCTCCCTACACAATGACAGTGCCCCAGGAAACACTCAGGATTACAGGTGCAAACTTTCTATGCTGTTTAACTTCTGCATATAAAAGAAGACAGCCTGTGAACTCACCAGATAAACTTCGACCCTTCCAGGCTATCTTCATTTTCAATTTCTTCCTTGCAGACACAGTTGTGCCCCTCTGGGAATGCAGCCACGGACCCCCAGGGAGGTGCACACCACCGTTTGAAGACATGTGCCCTAAGGCCAGGGCCAGAGCTCCCACCACATGCTGTGACTGCTGGCTTTGGCCCATTGTAATTCTATATGAGGCAATGGGCCGCGATAATCTGTGGTGGGCTGCGCAGAGGCTGCAGCAGCCTCTTGACTTCGGATCAGGAGAGCCAGCCTGAACACTGGTGGGGGGAAAAACGGCTCACATCATGTTTGGGTGGGCCAGGCTCATGTTTGGGGGGGCTTGGCCCACCCGGCCCACCCTCTAGAACCGGGCCTGGTAGCCACACTTCTGTATATCATTGATAAGCGAAATTAGCATGATGCCCATAGTCATGGCAACGTGAACAGCAACAGCATCTCTTTGTAAAACTGCTCTGGTCTCCTTAATTGGTTGCGAGCCATAGACTAAATGATCAAGCGGTAAGTCTGCCCAGGTCACGGACGGAGCTGACTCTGGAGGAATGATTTGGAGTTTCTACACAATCTGATTTGCATCTAGTCTTGTTCTGAGGACTTTACAAGAAAGAAAGGAATGACTACATTGTCCTGATTTTAAAACGTTACAATTTTACAAAATCGCTAGCAACGTTTTTTATGGGCCTGCAAAGAAAGAGGAAGCAGTGGGGTTAAAAAATGTAGCGCCCTTCAACACTTTATCTACTCACTGATTTTTATGCATAGTTAAAGATAAAAATTACATATAAACTTGTGCAATACTCCCTGGTTTCTCTTTTAGAGTATGCCCTTTCACAGGATTTCACAAAAACAATCTTATAACGTGAAATGAATTGGAATTTTATGTTGGTTTATGTCATTTTTATCTGTGCTTTTATGATCTTATTTATTGGATCGAATAAAGAATTACTGACTGACTGACTATGTATCCAATTTATCATAGTCCCTGCCTTAAAATAAAGAAGGAAAAACAATTAAGCATAGTAGAAGTCCCAAAATGCAGGAAAAGACGCCATTGCATCCTAATGTTGGTTCTATGCCAAGTCGGGGGGTTCGTTGGCAGCGGTTTTTCAGATGAGATGACAGCTGCCTTGATTGTTCCATGGTGTCATAACTACCCTTCCTAGAGTATATCAACATCTCCCCATTAACCCCAACTCATGTCAACAACAAAATATAACAGCTCCCTTCCCCTATCAGATAAAGATGTTAAGTATTGAAGGAAAGGGCAACAGATGAGGGGAGGAGGAAAGGTGTTCTGACAGGGACTAAAACCTGTGATGCAACTTTGTGGATCATAGGGTTATGGTTCAATCAATCAATCAGTGACACTTATTAAGCGCGCTACATACCCGTAGGGTCTCAAGGCGCTGGGGGGAGGGGGGGGGGGGGTGCCGCTACTGCTCGAACAGCCAGGTCTTCAGCTTCTTCCTGAAGGAGAGGTGGTCTTGGGTCAGGCGCAGGTCGGACGGGAGGGAGTTCCAGGTCTTGGCGGCCAGGTAGGAGAAGGACCTTCCTCCTGTGGTCGCTCTTCGGATGCGGGGGACGGCGGCGAGGGCGTGGTTGGCTGATCGGAGGTGGCGTTTGGGAGCGTAGAAGTTGACTCGGCTGTTGAGGTAGCTCGGGCCTTGGTCGTGTAGGGCTTTGTGTGCGTGGGTGAGGAGGCGGAAGGTGATTCTCTTGTTGACGGGGAGCCAGTGAAGGTCTCTCAGGTGTCCGGAGATGTGGCTGGATCGTGGGATGTCGAGGATTAGTCTGGCTGAGGCGTTTTGGATCCGCTGGAGTCTCTTCTGGAGCTTGACGGTGGTCCCGGCGTAGAGGGCGTTGCCGTAGTCCAGTCGGCTGGTGACGAGGGCCTGGGTGACGGTCTTCCTGGTCTCTGTGGGGATCCACCAGAAGATCTTCCGTAGCATGCGTAAGATGTTGAAGCACGCCGAGGAGACGCTGTTGACTTGCCTGGTCATGGCGAGGGAGGAGTCCAGGATGAAGCCCAGGTTTCGTGCATGGTCTGTCGGTTTGGGTGCGGTGCCTAGGGCGGGAGGCCACCAGGAGTCGTCCCAGGCGGAGGGTGAGGAGCCCAGGATGAGGACCTCCGTCTTGTCCGAGTTCAGTTTCAGGCGGCTGGTCGTCATCCACTCGGCTACCTCTCTCATCCCTTCGTGCAGGTTGGCTCTGGCGGCGGCGGGGTCGTTGGTCAGGGAGAGGATCAGCTGGGTGTCGTCGGCGTAGGAGATTATGCTGAGGTGGTGTTTGCGTACGATGGCCGCGAGGGGGCTCATGTAGACGTTGAAGAGGGTGGGGCTCAGTGATGATCCTTGGGGGACGCCGCAGATGACTTCGGAGGCCTCTGACTTGTACGGTGGTAGGCGGACTCTCTGTGTTCTTCCGTCGAGGAAGGAGATGATCCATTCCAGCGCCTTGTCCTGGATTCCGATGTTGCTGAGGCGCCGTACTAGAGTGCGGTGGCAGACCGTGTCGAATGCCGCGGAGAGGTCTAGGAGGATGAGGGCCGCTGTTTCTCCATTGTCCATCAGGGCTCGGATGTCATCGGTGGCGGCGATGAGGGCGGTCTCGGTGCTGTGTTTGGCTCGGAATCCGGACTGTGAAGGGTCGAGGGATCCGTTCATCTCGAGGAATCTGCTTGTTGACGGTCTTCTCGATGACTTTGGCTGGAAACGGGAGAAGCGAGATGGGGCGGTAGTTCTTGAGGTCGGTGGGGTCCGCTGTTGGTTTCTTGAGGAGAGCGCTGATCTCGGCGTGTTTCCAGCCTTCAGGGAAGATGGCGGTGTCGAAGGAGGTGTTGATGATGTCTCGCAGGTGGGGTGCGATGACAGCGTCGGCTTTGTTGAAGACGTGGTGAGGGCAGGGGTCGGTCGGTGATCCGGAGTGGATGGAGTTCATCGTGCGGATGGTGTCTTCGGTGCTGATCGGGGTCCAGGCGTGGAGGGTGGTGTTGGGGGGGGGTGGCTGGTCGGTCGTGGTGTGCGTTGGTTGGTTGTTGAAGCTGCTGTGTATGTCCGCGATCTTGTTGTGGAAGTATGAGGCGAGGGAGTTGCAGAGGTCTTGCGATGGGGTGATGTCGTTGTTTCCTGCGCTGGGGTTGGAAAGCTCTTTCACGATGTTGAAGAGTTCCTTGCAGTTGTGTGCGTTGTTGTCCAGCCGGTCCTTGAATGCTGTTTTCTTGGCGGCGCGGATCAGCTGGTGGTGTTTCCGGGTGGCAAGTTTGTAGGAGGTCCTGTTGTTCGTTGTCGGTTCCCTTTTCCAGACTTTCTCGAGGGCTCGGCAGTTCTTCTTGGAGCTCTTGAGTTCGTCGGTGAACCAAGGGGCCTTCTTGCTGCCGGGTCTGCTAGGCGGGGTCCTCAGTGGGGCGAGTTCGTCCGCGCAGTTGCTGATCCACTTCGTGAGGTAGTCGGCGGCCTGGCTGGGGTTCGCTGAGCTGGCAGGAGGGTGTTGGCTCAGGGAGGTGGCGAGTTGGTCTGCTGTGATCTTGTTCCAGCTTCTGCGGGCGGCCTGTTGCTGGTGTTGGTGGGTCGTCGTTCTCTTGAAGGTGAAGTGGATGCAGCTGTGGTCCGTCCATTGAAGCTCTGTGGCGTGGCTGAAGTCGATGTCTGTGCTGGATGAGAAGACGGCGTCGAGTGTGTGTCCGGCGAGGTGGGTGGGGGTGGACACCAGTTGCTTGAGTCCCAGGTTGGCGAGGTTGTCGAGCAGGGTGCTGGTGTGGTGGTCGTTGTTGTTCTCCAGATGGAAATTGAGGTCTCCCAGGAGGATGTAGTCAGCGGAGGGGAGGGCATGCGGGCTGACGAAGTCGGCGATGTCCTCGCTGAATTGCGTGCGTGGTCCAGGGGGTCGGTAGATCAGGGTGCCTCTGAGGGTGGTGTTCGGGTTGGTGTGGATCTGGAAATGCAGGTGTTCGGCGCTGGTCAGGGTGTTGTCGATGCTGGTCGTGAGACGGATGGTGTTCCTGTGGATGATGGCGATGCCTCCTCCCATCTGGTTGGCGTTTCGGTCCCTCCGGACGATCTTGTAGCCCTCTGGGATAGCGATGGCGATGTCGGGAGCTGATGAGGCGTTCATCCAGGTCTCCGTGAGGAAGGCAACGTCAGGGGCTGTGGCGTCTAGGAGGTTCCAGAGTTCGATGGCGTGTCTGTGGACGGAGCGGGTGTTGAGCAGGATGCACTTGAGGTGGGTGCTGGTGGTGTTCGACTTGGCGGGTGCTGGTGCGGGGCTGGTCCGGTTGCAGGAGAACCTGCAGGCGTGGCAGCTGAAAGGTCCGTGGGTGCGTCTTGGAGTGGCTTGATGGCATTCTGGGAGTCGGCCGGTGTTGAGAGCGGTGAGGGCGGCGGCGGAGTACGTCAGGCGGGTCGGTCGGGGTCTTCGTGGGCCAGGGGTCCTGGCACTGGGCGCGGTCCAGGCGCGGACGGGCGTAGACGGGCTTACCTTTGGCGCGCCTTCGGCGCACAATCGGCGCGCCCGCTGCGCGTGACCGCTGCGCGTTCGCACGGTCGCCATTAAAGGCCAAGTGCGCGGGTGGGCGGAGCAGCTGGGAGGCGGGAGCGGGGAGGGTTACAGAAGGCAAAAAGGGGCGGGGACAAGCGGCGGTGGCGGGAAGGGAGGGCGGGGGGCGTCGAGGTAGGCGGACAACAAGGAAGGAGGGCAACACGGAAGAAAAATACAATAAATTACAAACAGGTATGAAAGAACGCTAACAACAGGGAAAAAGGCAAGTTAATCCCAGACAAGCACAAATAATCGACAAAACAAGGAAAAAAACAAGAAAAACCACTCGCAGCGGCGGGAGCCGGCAGAACGAGGCGGCAGCGAGGCAGAGGGCGGCAGGGGGCACACGCAGCAGCTGGTGGCCGTGCGGCGCGGGGGTGTCCCACAAGTGGGTCACACTCACCTGCGTCGCACGGTCGCCATTTAAGGCCAAGTGCGCGGGTGGGCGGAGCAGCTGGGAGGCGGGAGCGGGGAGGGTTACAGAAGGCAAAAAGGGGCGGGGACAAGCGGCGGTGGCGGGAAGGGAGGGCGGGGGGCGTCGAGGTAGGCGGACAACAAGGAAGGAGGGCAACACGGAAGAAAAATACAATAAATTACAAATGGTTAAGACTTATTGGAGCATATGACCCATATTGAGGAACATCGGGTGAAATCTATTCTTACAAGGTACATTTTGGAGCTCATGCGGGCAGTTTAACAAATGATGGAACACTTCATTGACACAAGGAAATGCCTGGCAGTGTTTCTGCACCTGGAGTCTACCAATGAGGGTCCGAGATGCCTACTCAGGGGAGCGGGGGTCACCGACTGTATAGAAACTTAAATAATATCATAAGATGAATAAAGTATATGGAAAAAAATCTGAATTTAACATTGAAAATGTTAAAACCCTCTGTAAATGTGGCAGAATTTGTAATTGGAGTCTAAAAATTAAGCTGGTATCTGCAACTTGATTCATGGAGCAGTGCAAATACAGCGAACAGAATTGAGTATGAATGATTGGTTGCCTCAATTGGAGCATCGCTATGCAAAAAGAGAGCCTGCACTAATCGCAAAAATACAAAGTGATATGTTAGAGCCTACCATATCACTTTATATGTTAGAAATAAAACCACATTTTGAAAAGTGCCACCCTTTCCATTAAATTTCCAATTTTGTATATTTGTTTGTGAATTAAATAAAATATTTCATAATTTCTGTATTTGTTTCTTGTTTACATGTTTTTTGTGTATTGTTCTGAAGTTTAAATCACACACATATTGAAACCCCAGCAAGGGCTCATGACACTGGTCGATGTAGCCTCATTACTAGGCTAACAGCACACTCCATCAGAATCGCTCCCCTACCATCGGCCCTCTGCCTGCAAGAGCATCCCTCTTAGCGCTACGAGGCCTCAGGGTGGATACGTGCTATTGAAATCTAATTTCATTCATTCATTCATAGGGATATTGATACTCTCCACCGCAGAGTTACCGAACTAACCTTGAGCATCTACAACTTTATTCTGGACCTAAAGAACCTCCTGCACCTCACTGAACTCTCTCTCTCGAATCTCAGGCTCTTGCAGAGCTCTACCCCCCCCCTTCTTCTGCCGAGCCCCTCCTCCACTCATTACCGCTATCCTTGACACACCTGTGCCTTTGCAAGCAGTCTTGCCAGCTCTCGGAGTAAGAAGTTCAGGCCCTCCTCCTTACCTACAAACCTACCACTGTAACGCCTTGCCCTCTAGATCTCACAGAGTAAGAAGTTGTATACCTCCTCATTAGCTACGAATCTGCCCTGATAGCCCCATGCCCTACTGACCTGAGTGACGAACACCCTATCCGCACGGTTGCAACCAACCCCAACACATCAGTTACCCTCTGCAACAGAGGAGTGCTCAATAGTAACCTAGCGCTAGTTCCCACCTCTGCCCCTACTCACGTCACTCACTCTGACCCCCCCTCTATCCGGACTCCTAATTAACTGCCGCTCATCGATGAAGCATACCTCTGATGTCGCCGATCTCATCCTGAGCCAAAACTCGGACTTAGCGATCTTGACTGAATCTTGGCTAAATGAATCTTCATCGCCCTGCCTAGACTTCTTAGTCCCGCCCAACTACAACATCGTAAGACTGGATAGGCAATCAAAAAAAAGGGGGAAGGCATTGCCTGCATCTACTGATCTGAACTTCTGGCTGATCCTACGACTCCTGTGAATACCTTGCACTCTCCATTTGCTGCAACACCACCCCACTGTGCAGACCGCACATCTTTTAGCACTCCCCAGGCATGAATGACACTTTCACTGACTACCTCATGGAAATCATCACAGTCAAGGCCTCCCATAACTCCAATTACATTTTCCTTGGTGAACTCAACTAGAACTGGAACGACCCCAAGGACCCTCAGATCAACGCCATCAGAGACTTCTTGGCCAACCAAGCCTTTACCAAAGCTTGCTGTCTCCCCACTCACTCAAAAGGCACCAGTCTAGACTGGATCATCACCAAGGAATCTGCTGTCAAACTCATCTCCATAGATCCATGCAATTGGTCTGACAACCATGCTATCACTTTCCTTCTGCCTGGCACCTAAAAGACATGGACACTGCAACCCATGATTCCCAAACGAGTTACAGACACCAAGAACCTTGATCACGAGAACTTGGCTGCTCGCTGTGAAACTGACCTCCCCCCCATTTCGCCACGGTCGACAACCTCACTGAACATTATTCCACAACTATACCCAACATTCTCGTTGACCTTGCTCCGCTAAAACTAAAAAAAAACAGATCAAATACAGGAACCCCTGGTTCAATGGATCCCTCAACAAAGAGAGGAGATCCCTCTGGCAGATAGAACGGAACGGGAAACAGCACCCGACAGCAGCCCATCTGAAACTTCTCCGCCAGGCAATAAATGCAGACAATAGGAAAATCCTCAACTCTTAAAAAGAATTCTTCAGAACAGAACTGGAGAACGCTAAGAATAGACCTTGCAAGCTATTCCATTTGGTCAAACATCAATCCAACAAACTGGCAAAAACCTCCAAAGAAATATATCATGCGAGGAATTTTCCTCTTGCTTCTGCTACAAAATCTCTGCCCTAGGAAAGGAACTGAAGTCCGCAACCTACTCCCAAACTCTGGCGGCTCCACCTCTTCACTCCGCGCTGCCCACCCAGACTTCACCCAAAAACCAAGCGCACTGGTCCAATTTCAAAACTGTGACAAACACTCAAAAATGTCTCGAAAATGCTATCCTCCTTAAACCCTAGCAATCACTTCAATGATCCTCTCCCATCTAACTACTTAGCCGCCACCTCTCAGGCTATCATCCCTTCTTGAACTGCAATATTCAATGCTTCCCTCCTACAGGGATCGATACCTGACTCTCTTAAAGCAGGCCAAGTCATCCCAAACTTTAAAAAAACCTACGCTAGATCCTGCTTCCTCTGCTTCCCCTGACAACTACAGTCCTATTTCTAACTTCCCACTCCTAGCTAAAGTTCTGGAGAAATGTGTGCAACAGCAGTTGAGCCTACACAACACTAACTTCCACCTACTAGCTGACTTCCAAACCGGGTTCAGATCTGGACACAGCATGGAAACCACCCACCTCCACATCGTGGATGATGTCTCCGAGGCCCTTGACCAAGGCAAAACCTGTCTCCTAATCCTCCTTGACCTATCCTCATCTTTCGATATGGTTAACCACAAAACACTCCTTAAACGCCTCAAACTCAGGATGGGCCAGATGACAACATTCTTGAATGGTTTAGGTTCTTCCTCCAGAATTGCTCACAGAGACTCCTGATCAACAACAATCTATCCGCTTCCTCTCCGATCACGGTTGGAGTCCCCCACGGATCAACCCTGTCCCCTACCCTCTTCAATCTTTACCTTGAACCGCTCTCAGAGGTGCTATGCACCGCCAATATCTCCTACCACATGTATGCAGACGACACACAGATCTACATTAAAATCACTTCTCCTGAGGACTTGCTCCGCCTGAATTTGGCCTTGAAGCTGACTGTTCACTGGCTCACCTCTAACCAGCTCAAACTCAACTCAAACAAACTTCCTTCTAATCTCACCACCCAAAACCAATCCAGACAAGAATGGATCAAGGCTATCACAGCGCTAAACTGCTCTCCTGCCATTGTGAACTCTGCTAAATCCCTTGGAATTACCCTAGACAGCAGCTTGAACATCATGGCCATATAAACTCGATGGCCCAAACTGCCAAATTTCACCTGAGCTACCTTAGAAACCTGAAACCTTTCCTCAACACTCCCGACCTAAAAATGGCAATTCAGGCACTAGTCATCTCCAGACTAGAATATGAATGCTCTACCCTTGCAGGTCTACCCAAGAACTCTCTGGCCCCTTTGAAAGCCTGTCTCAACGCAGCCGCCAGGCTCCTAACTGGTTCAAAGAAATTCAACCACATCTCACCCCACCTTAAAGCTCTGAACTGGCTTCTTCTTAAGGCCAGAATCCAATTTAGGCTGGCTAGCATCACTCACAAGGCCCTTTACTCCAAGTCCTCTGTATTTTTGTCACCCAGAAACTCGTGATATCCGGAGGAGCCAGAAACTCCCGGTCCGCCAGAGACGTTGTGCTCCAACCCGAACGCTTCAGAAAAAAACGTACAATTGGGCTTTCTCTGGGGCTGCCCCACGAATATGGAACTCACTCCCGCCCGCCATCAGAAGACTTTTGTCTTTTACACGCTTCAAAAAGGAGGGCTCACATTACAATCACCTCTGCAACCTGGTTTGACCTACCACTACGGCATTATACAGCTCTTCCAGGCATTCCACCCGGGATTTGAGACTGCTTTTTTTTCTTGTTCAATGTATCGACTTGTTCTTATCTCAAATGTTTCCAGGTATTGAGACTTCTTATTTTCACTATATATTGTTTCTACCTGTCTTTATCCGAATGGGTCCCTCCCCTCCTAAGTCTTATTTATTCCACATGTCAACCCTGTAAAGCACTCTGATACCTTCAGGTGTCTGGTTCGCGCTCTATAAAACACTAAAATAAATAAAATAAAAAATAAACATATCACTTAGTCTGGGGTCCCCGGCTTCCATTGGTGAATCACTGGGGGTCCACAGAAGTCATGTGGATAAGAAGCATTGATTTATGGCTTTTGAGAAATTGAAAAGCATGTAGGCGGGCTGCTACTGCATTCAGAGAGAATAATGACTAAAGATGTTAATTTGACACCTTGCCCAGGAGACTTCAATTCTCATAAGGGACAATTCATGGCTACTAGATGCAGTTTCAAAACTAATAGGTCAAGGCTGGTGAGCACAACGTATGAGCTTACATGAGTGGTTCAAGGTTTCTGGGGCGAAAAGGGCTCAGGGTGATAGTGTTATGGCTTTACTTTAACTTCATGGCACATGGGGACATTCCACTACTCAAGGAGGCAAAAGATGCAAAACGATGCATGGAACTGTACATTTAAAGTGTCATGGAGCTTTATCGCACATAATGGATCAATTTTATTACACGTTGGTCTCCTGAAACACAAAGAGTGCAATTTGAACAAGTAAGAGATCATTTATAAATGGCAGGAAGAAATAATCATAAGAAAATGGTGTTAGCTCATTGGGAAGATTTCACCATAAAACAGGGCAGCCGCTTCACTCATGGTGGCCGACTTCCTTAGAATGGTTCTATTAAAATAAACAGTATTTCTTCAAATAGAAAATGCAGCTCTACAGTGATTCAATTCACACCCAGAACACAGATTGGTCCAGCCAGTTCTTGTTTATATTTGTACTCCAATAGTTGCTTTCAGAACATTCTTCAATGAGTGATGATAGGATGGATCTTCAGGCAACCATAGCTGGCATGATGTCCATTTCAGGCCAGCCAATTAGAACTGCAGAAATATTCTTTGTGGCCTTTTTCAAAGTTTCCAGTGGCATATATGATCTTGCATCAAGCATTAAAGCTACTCGACCCTTCTCAACAAAATACAAACTCATCTCATCCTTTAGTCTTTGTAATCATGACCTGCCTAGCCTTATGCCTTGGTCTGCTAGACCTAAATGTACCCAACCACCGAGGCTCTTATTCAACAGCACCCATTATATTAACCCTTCCTAATTTCATTAATTCCTATCCTATCTGACCTTGGATCCCAAGGTTTATGACTGATGTATATCTCATAATTTTGGTACCACTGACATCTCTATTATAAAAATGTGTATACGGACTCTATTCCATTTCTATTGGGAAATGCAGCCAGTTTTCCTTAAAAATTGGATGCGTTTAAAAAAAACAAAAAAAAAAACCATTTTCTTTCCATTTTTTAAGAGCAGGCAGTGGTCCCAGAGACCACTGTCTTGTCTTAAAACTATTTTTACAAACATCCACAAAGGGGAAGGAGTCCCATGGCGACTCACCCATTTGTGTATGGGTTACCACCTCCTTGAAGTAGGTGGTAAAATGTGAATGTTTTACGACCACATTTCAGTCGCAAAACATTCATACATACCACTGTGATTCAGTACTAGGAAGGGACGCCCTAAACATGCCACTTCATAATATCGAATCGGAAACCCAATTTGCGAGTCAATAATAAGTTACCGAATTGCAGATAAGGCTTTCAGCCTGATTCATCAAGCCGAAATCGGCTCGCAAAGGGCCAGATTCTGAGAATCTGGCCCTTTGCGAGCGCTATTTTTGCATTTGGGATTCATCATCCCAAATGCAAAAATCGGTAATTGCTAATTCGCTAAATTGCGAGGAATTACATTTAAGGAATCTCTATTTGAGATTCCTTAAATGCAATTCATCAACCATTTTTAAATTGCTAATTCCCAATTTCGGGCCGCTATTTACCGAGAGGTCAGACCTCTCGGTAAATAGCAAACACTTAGAAAAATGCTTTTAAAAGCATTTTTCTAAGTTGCATGTTGCACACACACATGTCCTTTGGACATGTGTGTGCGCAACACCTGTTTCAATTTGCATTTAAGGTGTGCTACAGGGTGTCCTTTGGACACCCCTGGCACCCTTTAAATCGCTATCTTATTTGCGAGTAGCAAATTGCTAATCGCAAATAAGGAATACTCCCCATTCATTCCTATGGGCCTTTTGGCCCATAGGAATGAATGGGGATTATTCCTTATTTGCGATTAGCAATTTGCTACTCGCAAATAAGGATTGTGTAGGAATCGCTATTTATTTAGCAATTCCTACATGAATCCCGTTTTGCAAGTCCTTAATAGCGATTCCTTATGAATCGCTATTAGGGGCTCGCAAAACGGGAGATTGATGAATCAGGCTGTTTGTACATTAAAAAAATGCTTTTTTGCGGTTGCAAACGACCCGATTTGCAGCAACCTCAAAAAGGTTTTGTACATCTGGCCCTTATTGTGCATATCTGTGTAAATGTCAGCTTGGATAAACATAGGGATGTTAATAGAAACACGCCATGTGCCTTGTTTTAAGCATGGTACATTAATTATGAAATGACATTTGAATAAAACTCCAAATCACTTAAAGTAATACCAGCATTCATTGCTGTGCAAAAGTTCTAGAACTTGGTTATTGTGCTAGATTTCACCTAGGTCACCAAGGGCAGTCACTCTGCTGCAGAGCTCTCAATGGAAATATTCTAAACCAACCTATTTATGGTAATCTGCTACCTCTTCCCATGCATCTCGGCCTCGTGTTCTCTGGACCCTCAAGTGCTCTTTAACATCTCTCCTGAAGGAGTGCTGCTCCCACCTCTCCTGGTTTTCATCAAAAGTGACCCCATTCCATTGATTCCCGACACTGGGCAACAAAAGATTAAACTCACTGAGAAGCGCCCATCACAACTAACATGCCGAACTCAGCCCCAAGTTCAATTTCGGAAATGGCCCCGCTTGTTGCTATCCCTGGCGTTTCAGGTTACCCTGGTACCTCTCATTAGCCCGGCTACCAAGACTAAAAATACAGATGAGCTTTTAATTGAGGGTGCTGGTCTGGCACACAACCACCAGGAGAGCAGGCATATTCCAATGAGTACCTCATTGGAGGGACATGCTGCTCCAGCAGCTAACTTGTCTGACGTTTTTGTCATTCCCAAAAAGTCAAATTCAACTTCTTCATCCTATTATCTAAACTCCCAAATTTCTACAAAAACAAAATGCATCTCTCGTAATCCCAACAGTACAGTCCAATTAAAGAGTCCCCTCAAATGAAACACTGCTCAAAAACAGCAACATTCGTCAAATGTATTTCATGTAACTTGCTTTTGGAATATCTTATTTCAGATGCACTTTGCTATGACTCTGTAAAGCGTATGCTACATTGCCAGGGATTGGTTACTGCACACACATCAAACGCGTACGAGCTCATAAGAAGTTAGAACCGCTCTTTAGTTTGCGTCTTGCCTAAATATGATTCACCTCCTAATCGTTCGATGTTATTCCATCATACATGGATTCCACTTGGAGCTTTTAAAACCACAACCAAAGTATTATCTTCAATAACCATCACTCTCATAGCCGCAGTCCTAAAAGAGCTTTGGCTGGTGCCAGCCTGAGGCCGACAGGAGTCTCCCTGAGAACCAACAAGGCTGTCTGCTCGCCGTGCTGACATTGTCGGGACCTTCAAGGGATCTCAGAGCTCCCTACTTATTGAAACATTAACCCTCAAATCTAAACAGGCTGCCAATCACACAATGATGGAGCTGCATTTGAGAACTCACCCTATTGAGACATGAAAACAATCCACTCCACATCCTTCCTCAGGAACTAAAAATCTTCCTCCTTCGTGGGTTCCTCAAAGACTTATCCGTTCTCTGCTCTACAATCCAGCTTGTTAGTTGTGATTAGATAGTCTGTGTCCGCTATCAGTTCTGCTTCTTTCACCTCAGTTCCTCATCACCCGCCTCCCTGCATGCCACTTCCTCCTTCTCCTCTCATGCATTTCCCTTTTACAATGTAACTTGTAAGGATGCGAGTTCAAGTTCAAGTTCGAAATTTTTTATAGCGCACTACAAACCCAGAGGGTCTCAAGGCGCTTGGGGAAGGGGGGGGGGGGGTACTTTACTTATCGAATATCCAAGTTTTCCAGTTGAATTTGTTATATATAAAAGGTACTCATACCCAAGGTGTTGTAGCAGCAATGTATAAACACACACAAATCAAATATTACAAGACTTCTCCATTGTACCTAGATGTATATTTTGCCCCCTGCACTCTTGAGTGCCTCTCTTAATGCACTCTTGCAGGTATCTCTATATTTCTTTTGTGTCCTTATTCCTGTTTTTTCCGCACTTTAATTTGAGGTACTACTTTTATGCCTATCTTTGTAGATCGTTACCAAGCTTTTCGTTCTCTGTATTAATGCCCACTTTGCTTATGACTGTTTCTTTCTCATCCTTTTTTGATCTCTCTGGTACAGCTTGCATATGAGGCTCCCTGCCTTTGATTAAACCCCATTAAAAGTACTGCTTTAAGCAAGGTAGGCTGGAGCCGTAAACAGCCCTGCGTATCAGTATAAAGATGGCCCTCATTTGCTTATCAGGTAGTAAACAAAAAAAAGTGGTTTATGTTTTCAAATCGAGGCAACTCGGATTTTTCAACATATATTACTTGATTGCTGGCAATAATAGCATTCACAATGAACTTAGCTCAGTCCCTCAACTTTGTCCACCTCTTGCCAGGTCCCACTTTTATATTTCTATATTTCTACTACCATACTCAGTGCTTTGAGGCAACTGTGCCATCTCATTAGGATTGGAACATGTGATTATCAGTGTTAGAAATAGATTTTCTGGTTGGCTATGGTCTGCACTTAAGCCAGGCAGAACTCACCACTCTAGTTAGCATAAGGGAGTTACACACCCAAGATAACCCCTGTTCACCTCCTTGGTAGCTTGGCCAGAGCAGTCGGGCTTATCCCAGAAGCAAATCGTAAACTGTGTGCACAACACACACACACACACACACACCAGTGTGTGTTGTACAAAAAAAGTCCACAAAAAAATCCACAAAAGAGTGACTCCACACAATATTATATAAAAATACACAGTATTGTATATAAAACATAGATGAAATCAACATGAACCTATAATCACTTTGCCAACCAGGCAGATTCACAAACATCACAATGTGTGCAATGGTTCTAGGTTGCACATGTCATCAAAACATCATTGCTATACATATGAATGAAAATCATGAAATAAGTACTCGTTATCCTTAGAGTGCGAGGCAAAAAAACGACACACATTAGACAAAATCAAGGTATAGAAAATGCTGTAATGGGCTTGAGGCATAACGCATTGTAGGAAAGTGGGTTTCTGTTGCAGTTATACCCCCACACACATTATGCCAGATTTCTGATGCACTTTGCCTTGATGTACCCTGGGTCGCTTCCAATCAGGTTCCCAAGGCCAGTATTCTTTCCCTAAATTGTACCGTTGTATCGCCAATTGGCACCTCTCTGGCCACATGTAAGTCCCTTGTAAAAGGTACCATGGGTACCAAGGACACTATGACTAGGGAAGGCGGCCTCAAAGGGTTGCAGCACATATTGTGTCACCCTTAGAGGTCCTGCACCTTAACACACACACACTGCCATTGCAGGCTGCTTATTTTGGTGCGGAGAAAAGTGAAGATTTGACATGGCACACAAACATGTGTGCCATGCCTGCAACCCACTGCTGATGGTATAGGTAAGACACCCCTCTAGCTGGGTGCAGTATACCACTGGTGAGGGCATAGTTGCATGAGCACTGTACCCCTACAGTGTCTAAGTCCATTCTTAGACATTGTAAGTGCAGTAAAGCCATAAAGAGTACAAGGTCTTGGAGTTTGTCATTACAAACTCCACAGCACCATAATGGCTTTACTGAATTCTGAAAAGTTTGGTAGCATACTTCTAAGCATAATAAAACCATACTGATGCCAGTGTGAGATTTATTATGCAATGCACTCAGAGGGCATCATTGAGATGCCCCCAGAAAAATGACCAGCCTCTGGTGGGTTGCCTGATTGGCAGACACCAGCCTGCCACCACAAGACATGTTTCTGAACCCCTAGGGTGCGAGCATTCGCTCCCTGATCCCAGAAAGAAAGGCTTTCCTGGGCTGAGGTATTCACATCTCCTCCAGGTCAGGAAGAGCCATCTGTGGTAGGGGAGCTTCCAAGGCCTAGCTGCATTTCCAACGTGACCCCCCCAGCCTCTCCTGCTATCAGGAGCAGGCCCCTTTCCTGTCTCACCCTCTTTTCAGGTGGGAAAAATTCGAGCAGCCCAGAAGGTGTGTCTCAACCCTGCCCCTCAGGTGGGGGATTCGAGGTGAAGCCCACTTTTCAGTGCCTGCCATCTTGCAGATTGCAGGTACTCTCCAATCAGGATAAAGGATTGTGCCCAGTCCCCCACCTGGAGTGTGCGTATCAAGGGTGTAGACACACTAAGATCAGTAGCCCATTGTCTACTACCTTGAGACCCCTAAAACGCCCCCCAAATATAGTATTTAGGTGGCAGCCCTGAATCCAGAAAGCAGATTCAGCAACCTACAAAGAAGAAGGGCAAAAGAAAACGCACAGCAGAGGAGACTGCAGAGAAGAACTGACTTGGCACCAGCCCTACCGGCCTGTGTGCAGTTTCCAGAGATCCTGCGCCAAATGGTGCCTTGTCCTGCAGCCAACGACACCCAGAACCCCTGGAAGGACAGACTGCCTTCAACAAAGACCAGATCTCCAATGAACAGCAGGTCTGTTCAAAAGAATCTCCAAAGAAAGACTCCAAGCCTACTGAGGACAAAGAAACCTGACGCCTGGAACCTCTCCTGCACCCGCCGCCTACGGCTTGAGTCTGAGTGGCCCACCACTTCCAGCGAGGTCTCCCAGTGCTCTACAGTCCGAGTCCTCCAGGACTCCCCGAAGCCACTGCGAGTGGCACAGGGAGGTGAAATCTGACCTCAAAAGGCAACCCTGAATCCAACTGCCTTGCGCCGTGGATAAGAAGACGTGAGGTGCACTTACGTTCCCAAGCCCTCCAACTTCCTGCCCAGCTGTTGGTTCCTCCAAGAAGACTTCATGGACTGAGCCTGCAGCCAAAACCCAAAATCGGCAACTCCCATTGGAAACAGCAGGGCACCTGATGCCAAATCAGCACCCTGCCCCTGTACCGCTGTGGGTGCACCTTGTGTGCTAACTTGGATCCCCCTTTGCCCTGAGCTTAACCCTAGGGGCTCTGCTCTCTCAACCCTGTGGCTGGTCCGAAAGCAGCCACCCGTCAACGGCCCCCTAGCCCCATAGGCTAACAGTTGGCCTCAGCACGCTGCACCCGTCCGCCATATTGCTGCTGAGGGTGCCTTTTGATTGCATCCTTGACACTGGGGTAACCCTTGCTCTAACCCCAGAAACTCAACCCCATAGACCGGTTGCTTACCTGCAAACCGTCAACCTCATATTTCTCCATAGGATTGCATTGACTGTTTTCCTCTCAAGAAGTTTAAAGTGGGAAGTTGAGTTTGTATGGAAACCTAAGGAACTCTGTTCGAATGGAAAACTATTTTAATTACTTTTGTCTAGGGAATGGCCCAGTGTGATATCTAGGCACATCACACTGAGTAGAAAAAGTAATGTAAAAATCACTCTAAAGAGTAATCTGAAAAGTATTCACAAAGTAATTACAAATACCTATTGTCTTGAAATGTTTTTAAAACCTGGAACAAAGTCAGTTCCATGCAGCCTGCTTGTTTTGAACAACCTGTCTTGAAAAGTACCATTTTACTTATCTCTACCAAGTCCTGCTTTGTACTAAAAATAAAATACTTTTGATACAAACAGTTGGTCTTAGTTAAGTCTTTGAGTGTGTGATATCATTTCTTGCTAGAGTGAGTACAATAAATGCTTAACAATATTCTCTGATGAAGCCTTACTGCTCGCCCACACTACCACAAATGGAGAGTAATGAATTTTCAACTTTTACCTCTGTGAGTCTTTGGGGATCCACTGCACGCTGTGCACACTATACCTTACTTTGGTATGGTATATACAGAGCCAGCTTCCTATACACATAAATCGCCAAACATCACCAAATATAAGCAGCTGTACATAAATCACAAGAAATCACCATAAGAGTGTAGGAGACAGTGTACCTACCCTCCTACTATATACTATGCGGTAACTTAGGGATTCACTGATATCACACTGGAGCCTCTTCCCTCCATCTATAGACACACTGCCACTGTCGGCTGGGAAACCTTGCTGGGTCTCCTGCATGAAATCAGTAGATGGGGCTGCCCATGAACGCGAGGTGCAGCCCTTGCCCAACGAGACTCATCTTCCCTCTGTGCCTGAAGCTTTGCGATATCAGGGCAGCGATGTTGTACACCTCCTCTGATGAAAACAAAAGGCTGATAACCAGCTGGGGGACTCCAATCAGGCCCCTCCAGGCTGGGAAGACAGAGTGGCATATCACCCACCAATCATCCTTGACCTGCAACGCCATGTGGAATCTTCCTCTGTGTCACACCCAGACGTGACACGGAGCAAGGTCTCTGTCACTCCACTCACCCTCAACCACTGTGTGGGAACCTTTGGGCATATCATGCTGTGGGTCGGCTCTGGTTTCAGGAGCACCGCGGCCAGTATAAGGAAGCAGGGAGGCGGGCCTGGGGGGTCTCAATCTGGGGCCTCCCGTGGTGTCTTTGATAGACAGTGCGGCTCCATTTGCACACAAAGGATACCACCTGTAGCCACCACTGTACTTCTCCATGGCCACTCGCCGCACTCCCAGCGCAGTAGTAGAAGAAAGCCCAACCACAAGGGAAAGCAGAGAAGGCTGCACAATGATCAACATGCTGGTGCAAAGGAAGTTGAAAGCACATGCTGTACTTTAGCCAACGCTTCCCTACCCTGGAGTCCTTTAGAAATTCATAACTGAGCAGGGAGGGTCCGTCCCTTCTGTCCCTGGAGAGCACTGGGGGCATGAAAGGTAGGCAGGCAGGCAACAGACCAGACCACTGATTTCCTTAGCTTAGTGGCAGTCTCTCTAGCAGTCAAGCAGGGCAGCACTACAAAGTCCAAGTGGTGGGTTTCCTGGCAGCACAGCAGTTTCTCCTGGTGCAGTATGTGGAACCTGCAACATCTGGTTACAAGCCCATGCAGTGTCTAAAATAAGGGGCAGAGCCCCTGTACTCACACTCAAAATTTATTTGATGTGGAGGTAACTTCAAAAGAATTTTAGAAGTGGACAATAGCCTCCTTTCAACCCCAGCACTTGCTCCAGACATCAGTAGGGGGTAAACAAGCCCTTTGTGTGAGGGAAGGGGCCAGCCTTTACAAATGTAAGTACACCCCACCTTCCCCTCTCCCCGCCCTGGTAGAGCATCCAGTACGCAGATGAATGCAGATGCAACACTATTATAACCAACCCTTCCGGAATGGTGGTAGTCTGGAAAGTATGCACACGCATAGCTGTCACTCTACCCTAGATGTGGATTGGAGTCAGGCTACAAAGCACAAAGTCATAAGCACAGTGAAATACTCACTTTCTTAAAGTGGCTTTTCGAAAATAGTAATGTAAAATCCACTTAAACAAATAAGCAGGATTTATCACCACTATTCCAAACATACCAAGTATGACACCGCTACTCCTTTCAGATCAGAAATTACCACCGAAAACCATTTCAGGGAAACCCCAATGCAAACCTATGAGAAGAGCAGCACTCACAGGAGTGGGAAACCAAATAGATTATTTGTCACTACCAGGACATGTCATACAATGAAGGCACATGTCCTAACTTTTACCTACAGAGCACCCTGACCATAATGCTATCTAGGGCCTACATTAGGAGTTTAAAAGAAAATGAGAGGAACCCCTTAGAACCAAACAAATAGGGTTTGATACAACTGTATTGCAAATAACTTTTCCTTTGGATTATACTTTAAAGACTCATATCACGTAGCTATCCATACATTCAAATAGTCATCCTAATCACTCAAGGTCTAATACTACTCATCAACCCTGTGCATAAGGGAAATATAAACATATACTCAAGATAAACAGTACAAGGCAATATAAGAAAATATAGATCTATTTATTGATAGGAATACTATAAAATACATAAATCAATTCATAGGTTAAAAATCATGTAAAACATCCCTGACACAAAGTCTACAAAATGAATTCAAATAATTGTACACATGATACTACACAACAGTGAATACACAAAAAAGACAGCACAATATGTCATCGGAACTATACCCATCCGTGATATCACAATAATTAGAGCTGGAACCTGATACTGCTGTGTTGATCCGTATTCTATGGTTTCAGTCTCTTCACGGATTATGTTAAAAGACGATGCGTGAACGCATTTCGATGGACTAGTTTATAAAATCATCTTTCTTAAGACTCTGTATATGACTCTCAAGCAGACTCGTTTTGACTGAAACATTTATTAACAACCTTATGGTGGTTGTGGGAGGATAATGAAAAAAGGGCGTCCTCATTCAGTAGTTTAAGATTTTAAGTATGGGGTTATAGCCTCTGTCTTCTTCGAGTATACCTTAATTTGAGTTTGAAGACTTTTCTTTTTATATATGCAGTGTAGGGCAATGGTGTTTATTTCATATACAAAATCACGTAAACTCCTGTAACGGGAATCTCCCGCGTGTCGTTATGTTTATCAGATCTCCAGAGTGAGACCTGCCGCCTCCCCCCACTAAATGTTCAATGTCCCACTGCTTAAATATCGACAACCCTTCACAGATAGGGTTCATCGGCGTGCAATGGTGTCACGTAGCTCCTTTGGTTCGTGCAATCAGCCTTGTACTGTTTACCTTGGGTTTATGTTAATATTTCCCTTACGCCCAGGGTCGATGAGTAGTGTTAGACCTTGTCTGATTAGGATGAGTGTTTGAATGTATGGATAGCTACGTGATATGAGTCTTTAAAGTATAATCCAAAGGAATTCTTATTTCAGCTACATCAGGAGTGACCTACATGTAGTAAAAGGAGAGTTTCAGGCTTGGTAAGTATCTTTAAATGCCAAGTCAATGTCAATCAATCAATCAAAGACATTTGTAGAGCGCACTACTTACCCGGAGGGTCTCAAGGCGCTTGGGGGGGGGGGGTGCTGCTACTGCTCGAACAGCCAGGTCTTGAGCTTCTTCCTGAAGGAGAGGTGGTCTTGGGTCAGCCGCAGGTCGGGAGGGAGGGAGTTCCAGGTCTTGGCGGCCAGGTAGGAGAAGGACCTTCCTCCTGTTGTTGTTCTTCGGATGCGGGGGACGGCGGCGAGGGCGTGACTGGCTGATCGGAGATGGCGTTTGGGAGCGTAGAAGTTGATGCGGTTGTTGAGGTAGCTCGGGCCTTGATTGTGTAGGGCTTTGTGTGCGTGGGTGAGGAGACGGAAGGTGATTCTTTTGTTGACGGGGAGCCAGTGCAGGTCTCTCAGATGTCCGGAGATGTGGCTGTGTTGTGGGATGTCGAGGATGAGTCTGGCTGAGGTGTTCTGGATCCGCTGGAGTCTCTTCTGGAGCTTGGCGGTGGTTCCGGCGTAGAGGGCGTTGCCGTAGTCCAGTCGGCTGGTGACGAGGGCCTGGGTGACCGTCTTCCTGGTCTCGGTGGGGATCCACCGGAAGATCTTCCGTAGCATGCGCAGGATGTTGAAGCACGACGAGGAGACAGCGTTGACTTGTCTGGTCATGGAGAGGGAGGAGTCCAGGATGAAGCCCAGGTTGCGTGCGTGGTCTGTCGGTTTGGGTGCGGTGCCCAGGGCGGGGGGCCACCAGGAGTCGTCCCAGGCGGAGGACGAGGAGCCCAGGATGAGGACTTCCGTCTTGTCTGAGTTCAGTTTCAGGCGGCTGGTCGTCATCCACTCGGCTACGTCTTTCATCCCTTCGTGAAGGTCGGCTCTTGCGGCGGCGGGGTCGTTGGTCAGGGAGAGGATCAGCTGGGTGTCGTCAGCGTAGGAGATGATGTTGAGGTTGTGTTGGCGTGCGATGGCCGCGAGGGGGCTCATGTAGACGTTGAAGAGGGTGGGGCTCAGCGAGGATCCTTGAGGGACGCCGCAGATGACTTCGGTGGCCTCTGACCTGTACGGTGGTAGACGGACTCTCCGTGTTCTTCCGTTGAGGAAGGAGATGATCCATTCCAGTGCCTTCTCCTGGATTCCGACGTTGCTGAGGTGCTGCACTAGGGTGCGATGGCAGACAGTGTCGAATGCCGCAGAGAGGTCTAGGAGGATGAGGGCCGCTGTTTCTCCGTTGTCCAGCAGGGCTCGGATGTCATCGGTGGCAGCGATGAGGGCGGTCTCGGTGCTGTGGTTGGCTCGGAAGCCAGACTGTGAGGGGTCGAGGGATCCATTCGTCTCGAGGAAGGCGGCCAGCTGTTTGTTGACGGTCTTCTCGATGACTTTGGCTGGAAACGGGAGGAGCGAGATGGGGCGGTAATTCTTGAGTTCGGTGGGGTCCGCTGTAGGTTTCTTGAGTAGGGCGCTGAGTTTGGCGTGCTTCCAGCTCTCCGGGAAGGTGGCGGTGTCGAAGGAGGTGTTGATGATATCCCGCAGGTGGGGTGCGATGACAGCGTCGGCCTTGTTGAAGACGTGGTGAGGGCAGGGGTCGGTTGGAGATCCGGAGTGGATTGAGTTCATCATGCGGACGGTGTATTCGGTGCTGATCGGAGTCCAGGCGCCGAGGGTGGTGGTGGGGGGCGGTGGTTCGGTCGTGGCGTGCGTCGGTTGAGTGCTGAAGCTGTTGTGTATGTCCGCGATCTTGTTGTGGAAGTAGGAGGCGAGGGAGTTACAGAGGTCTTGCGATGGGGTGATGTCGTTGTTTCCGGTGTTGGGGTTGGAGAGCTCTTTCACGATGTTGAAGAGTTCCTTGCAGTTGTGTGTGTTGTTGTCCAGCCGGTCCTTGAATGCAGTTTTCTTGGTGGCGCGGATCAGTTGGTGGTGCTTCCGGGTGGCAAGCTTGAGGGTGGTCATGTTGTCCGGTGTTGGTTCCCTTCTCCACGCTTTCTCGAGGGCTCGGCAGTTCTTCTTGGAGCTCTTGAGTTCGTCGGTGAACCATGGGGCCTTCTTGCTGCCGGGTCTGCTGGGCGGGGTCCTCAGTGGGGCGAGTTCGTCCACGCAGTTGCTGATCCACTTCGTGAGGTTGTCGGCGGCCTGGCTGGGGTTTGCTGAGCTGGCGGGAGGGTGCTGGCTCAGGGAAGCGGCGAGCTGGTCGGCTGTGATCTTGTTCCAGCTTCTTCGAGCAACCTGTTGCTGGTGGTGGTGGATCGTCGTTCTTTTGAAGGTGAAGTGGACGCAGCTCTGGTCCGTCCAGTGGAGTCCGGTGGCGTGGCTGAATGTGGCAGTAAACTGCGCTTGCAGGCCCTGCAGTGGCAGATGCCTGAGACAGGTTTGAAAGGCTACTTCTGTGGGTGGTGCAAGCAGCGCTGTCGGCCCTCTAGTAGTATTTAATTTACAGACCCTGGGTATATGGGACACCACCGTACAAGGGACTTACAGGTAAATTAAATATGCCAAACAAGTGTAAAAAAAAAAGGAGACAGTATGTGCACTTTAGCACTGAATAGTAGGCTTAAAGTGCCCAGAGTCCTAATGCCAACAAAAACAGGTGGAAAAAGATACAGGAGGAAGGCAAAAAGTTTAGGGATAATCCTGCAAAAAGGGCATGGTGCAACAATCAGGTTACACGTGGTGCTTTACAGCTGCAACACTTGCTATCACACCCCCGCAAAGATACAGGGCAGATCCACCCATACAAAGTGTATCTCCCAACCTGCATTGCTTTGTGCGCCTAAGGCAAATTACTGTTGCCTGAGTGGTGCAGACAGCTCTGCATCCTAGTCATTCAGAAAAAGATCTCTTTAACACCAGCCCCCACACAGTCACAAAATCGACCCCAGTACAGCACAAGACTGACCCACACACTGCCACAGAACTGACCCACTACAAAACAAGACTGTCCGGCACACATTCTCAAAACAAGCCCACAAACTGTTCTTTCAAACAGGTCCTTCTGGCACTGCCAGGTTGGCCTACAGGGCAGTCAGACTCTGGCTGTACATCACCAGTGACATATCATGATATGTCCCGAGAGACTAAGGGGATATCAACAAGGGGCACGGTAATCATCGCAAATCGCGCTTAGCCCGATTTGCATTATCGTCATATATCGCCGGTTCACATCGCTGTGTTAGCGGCGTGTTTACAACGATTTGCTAACAGGCGATGTGAAACCTTCAAAATACGGCGATTTAAAGCAATATCCCCTGAAATCCAGCTGTGGAGGGCATTTCTATTGGATAGGTAGAAAGCACTGCCATTCATAATGCCAATAGCTCCAGCTCCAACAAATGTGAGACCTATTGCATTGTGAGTGCTTGTTTTGAATCTTTTTGGTACAGCTTGCATATGTGGCACCCTCGTTTTGATAAAACCCCATTAAATTGTACCACTTTATGTACGGTTGGCTGGGACAGTAAACAGCCCACGCATCAGTATAAAAATGGCCCTCAATTGCGAATCAGGTAGTAAAAAAGAAAAATGTTGCCCATGTTTTCAAATTGTGGCAACTCTGATTTTTTATCATATGTTACTTACTTGCTGGATGAAATATTTGAGGACATATATTAGGGAAAAGGAACAAAAAATACCAGTGTTCCTTCCCTATCAAAAAGAGAACCTTAACACACTCCTGTTCTTCTCCCCTTAACTGTGCTTTTGCTGCATTCATGCTGCAGTCAATGAGATCATAGCATTCACAATGAAACTACCTCAGTCCCTCAACTTTATACTCTTTCTGGCTCCCACTTTTCTATTTTTACTGTCATACTCAGTGCTTTGAGGCAATTGTGCCATCTCATTAGGATTAGAACATATGATAATTAGGTTACATGTGGTGCTTTACAGCTGCAACACTTGCTATCACACACCCGATAAGACATGGGGCATATCC
Organism: Lissotriton vulgaris; assembly: GCF_964263255.1. Lineage (NCBI taxonomy): Eukaryota > Metazoa > Chordata > Amphibia > Caudata > Salamandridae > Lissotriton > Lissotriton vulgaris. Next base: position 207,387,545 of record NC_141695.1, read on the forward strand.
ACCCATACAATGTGTATCTCCCAACCTGCACTGCTTTGTGCACCTAGGGCAAATTACTGTCGCCTGAGTGGCACTGATGGCTCTGCATCCTTGTCATTCTTTAAAAGATCTTCCTAGCACCAGCTCCCACACAGTCACAAAACCGACCCACACCACACGACTGACCGACACACAGTGTCAAAACTGACCTACTAAACCACAAGACAAGCCAACACACAGTCACAAAAATGACCCACTACACCACAAGACTAATTGTAATTGGATTTATAGAGCACTTTCTACCTCTGATGAGGCATCAAAGCCCTTTACAGCGAGTAGCACTCTACTCTGGAACCCAAGGTTAGTGGTTAGTGCAGTAGTTATTGTAATTAGTAAGGTGCTAAAAAAAAGTGCATCTATTTACTCCAGTTATTTTATTATATATTAACATCAGTTGGATGTGATCATTAGTGGTTGCTATGTGGTTTCAGGTTCATGGTTGGTGTAATAGATAGGCTGGTGGAGATTAGTTCATGTAACTTAGAGGGATAGGGATTTAAAGAGGAGAGGTTGTGATCTATGGAATAAAGTATCAGCCAATTGCAGATTTATAATAAGAAGAATTGAGGCAACAAGTCATGAGACTGTGTGGAGACTAAAGTCAGAAATAGAAAGCATGAGGAGGATGGAAGATAGGAAGAGGGTTACTCTGCAGAAAGAAAGGAGAGGAATCAAGCAAGAGTACACCAAGGCCATTTTTAGGTTGAACCTAGCCAGTGCGCATGCGCTGTCTGGAAGACCTGGTGTAATCACTGTACAGAGTGTAATCCCGCCTGCTGCTTGGGATTTGTTCACTCCTGTGTAGCTCTTCTGTCCTGGCTCCTTATTGGTTGGTGGTCCCATCCGTTTTCTGCTGAGGCAGCACAGACTAAGTACAGTTTGATTACGTTGTGCGTGTTTATTAGTTCCTTTGTGGACTATTTATTTTGTTTCATGGTAACGATTAGCCATAACAGACACTTCATAGCTTTGACAAACTCGGGCGCTGTGAATTATGTACAGCACTGCGCCAGGTTTCATAATTACAACAGAGGCGCCACTCTTTATGTTTGGCACATTGCCCGCTTTCATAATTACAACACAGGCGCTGAACTTTATGCTTAGCTCAGCGCCCACTTTCATAATTACAACACGGGAACCATGCTTTATATTTTAGCATGGTGATGGATTAAAGCCAGATCTGTTGACTGGATGTGAGTGTTTGATTGGTACAGATGCTTCGTCCATCACCACCCTCTTTTGTACCGCTTTGTTCGCCATAAGTTGGCAGGGTATGCTCAGACGTGAGTCCCTTGCTCACTTTGCCACTGGATTCAAGCAAGCCTGGCTGAAGACGGCTGCAATGCCAGAAACTGGTCCTAGGAAGCTTGTTTCCGGTCCAGGGAAGGCATGGCTTTGCAGTTCGGGCTGGACTGTTCCCATGAGGCACAGGGTCAGACTGATTTGCATATGGCCATGTCTGAACTGGGGTGGCAGAGTGGGCTAAAGAACGGTGATGGATTAAACCCAGATCTGTTGACTGGGTGTGAGTGTTTGATTAGTTCAGATGCTCCGTCCATCACCACCCCCTTTTGTAAAGCTTTGTTCGCCATAAGTTGGCAGGGTATGCTCAGAGGTGAGTCCCTTGCTCACTTTGCCACTGGATTCAAGCAAGCCTGGCTGTAGACGGCTGCAATGCCAGAAACCGGTCGTAGGAAGCTTGTTTCCGGTCCAGGGAAGGCATGGCTTGGCAGTTCGGGCTGGACTGTTCCCATGAGGCACAGGGTCAGACTGATTTGCATATGGCCATATCTGAACTGGGGTGGCAGAGTGGGCTAAAGAACGGTGATGGATTAAACCCAGATCTGTTGACTGGGTGTGAGTGTTTGATTAGTTCAGATGCTCCGTCCATCACCACCCCCTTTTGTACCACTTTGTTTGCCATAAGTTGGCAGGGTATGCTCAGATGTGAGTGCCTTGCTCACTTTGCCACTGGATTCAAGCAAGCCTGGCTGAAGACGGCTGCAATGCCAGAAACCGGTCCTAGGAAGCTTGTTTCCGGTCCAGGAAAGGCATGGCTTGGCAGTTCGGGCTGGACTGTTCCCATGTGGCACAGGGTCAGACTGATTTCCATATGGACATGTCCGAACTGGGGTGGCAGAGTGGGCTAAAGAACGGTGATGGATTAAACCCAGATCTGTTGACTCGGTGTGAATGTTTGCTTGGTACAGATGCTCCGTCCATCACCACCCCCTTTTGTACCGCTTTGTTCGCCATAAATTGGCAGGGTATGCTCAGAGGTGAGTCCCTTGCTCACTTTGCCGCTGGATTCAAGCAAGCCTGGCTAAAGATGGCTGCAATGCCAGAAACCGGTCCAAGGAAGCTTGTTTCTGGTCCAGGGAAGGCATGGCTTGGTGGTTCGGGCTGGACTGTTCCCATGAGGCACAGGGTCAGAATGATTTGCATATGGCCATGTCTGAACTGGGGTGGCAGAGTGGGCTAAAGAACGGTGATGGATTAAACCCAGAACTGTTGACTGGGTGTGAGTGTTTGATTGGTTCAGATGCTTTGTCCATCACCACTCCCTTTTGTACCGTTTTGTTCGCCATAAGTTGGCAGTGTATGCTCAGACGTGAGTCCCTTGCTCACTTTGCCACTGGATTCAAGCAAGCCTGGCTGAAGACGTCTGCAATGCCAGAAACCGGTCCTAGGAAGCTTGTTTCCGGTCCAGGGAAGGCATGGCTTGGCAGTTCGGGCTGGACTGTTCCCATGAGGCACAGGGTCAGACTGATTTGCATATGGCCATGTCTGAACTGGGGTGGCAGAGTGGGCTAAAGAACGGTGATGGCTTAAACCCAGATCTGTTGACTGGGTGTGAGTGTTTGATTGGTTCAGATACTCCGCCCATCACCACCTCCTTTTTTACTGTTATATTTTAGCACGGCACCCGCTTTTATGTTTACAACGTCAATACCTCTTGTTCAGATTGAGGGAAGACTCCTGTTAAAACCTGCACTTTTGCTCGTGGCTCCCTCTGCACCCTGGCTTTTTGCTCCATAAAAACGCTCCTCTGAGGCTCCGCATTTCGCATCTCGGTTTCAAACTCAAACATGCTTGAGGAAATCCTTGTGTTAAAACCTGCACTTTTGCTCGTGGCTCCCACTGCACCCTGGCGTTCTGCTCCATAAAAAGGCTCCTCTGAGGCTCAGCATTTCTCATCTTGGTTTCACACACTAAACTTGTGGAACAAAGACCTGCCTGCGTACCCTGATAGCCACCTGCTGAACAACACCCACACTGATTGGCCAAGGCAGCTGGGAGGTGAGTGGAGGTTAACAAAGTTGGTTGTAGGTGCACTCTTGTACTTGTTTTCAACAATCTTTATTGAAAACTCACCATTAACACGAAGACATGCATACATCAGCTCAAAATAAGCCAGAATGTACCTATGACTTGCAAGAATAACAGTAAAATGTAAATCCTGCAGGCTGGTAAAAGAATATCACCTACTTTAGAGTGCAAGAGTTTTTCTATAATTGTTAGTTAATGTGAGAGGGTATGTGGTCTAAAGCTTCAAGTCTCTGCATCAGCTCAACATCCTATGATTCTGGGCAAGTTGCTTCATTTCCCAGTGTTAAAAAATAAAAATCAATGTGATCATGTATGATATAATCTGGTTCTCTCCAATGCCCTCAGGATAGTTTGCACTATACAAACTTGTAAAAAGGTGTTTGATAATGAAACATGATATTGAATTTACAGAAGCTCTAGTGGGTCTACTGTATTTTCTAGTAAGTTTGAATCTAAAGGGTTAAATACATTCTGGTGCTGCGTGCGGAGCTCAAGTCCGAACAGACGTTTTCCTTAATTAATGGGGGTTGAGACATCTTTCGATTATTGAGGTCCTTTTGGATTAAGAAAATAAAACTCAAATTCTGTTAGGGGTTCGAAGTACCCGCAAAAATAATGCATGAGGGCGATTTAAATGCATTTGGTCTGAAAGACTGTTCATTTGTATACACAAAGCTTGGGCGATAAAGCCGAGCTGATTTTAATTCTGTCTAGACTAGAACTATGCAGAGAATGTTATTTCAAGATTTCCTTTAGGCTACCTCTTATAACGCTAGCAATTCTTTTTATTTATGGAAGAATATTCCCGTACTAATATAAGTTATGAAGTAGACTAATTTCTACACTGCTGCTGTACACAAATGAACAAGGCAGGCAAAAATATTACATTAATGTGTTCACATGTAAAGAGTTTGAAAAAATATTTCATTTACTTTTAGATTAGAAATATGAAAATAGCAGTATACGCTGTTGAGATGCAGAGTTATGTCAAATCATCCTGCTGTGTGTGCAGAAAGCTAGAATACTAAACATGCACACAAATATCAAAACACACATTTGCAATGCAATAGGTCTCGCATTGGTGAGAGTTTGAGCTTTTGGCTTTGTAGCTAACAATGCCTTTTATTTATGTGTTTTGAAAACATGCAAGCGGTGCATAAACACTCACTTTGTACTTATAGTTGGTGCTTTCAAGAAGCATGGCTTGTAGTAACTACGCATCTTTTACTACCAGCCTTGCTTCTCACAAGCAAGGATTATAAGTACAAAGTGGGTGTTGTTACGCACTGCTTGCAGGCTTTCAAAACATATAAATAAAAGTCTTTGTTATTTAAAATGTCAATAGCTCAAACTCTCGCAAATGCAAGACCTATTGCATTGCAAATGCTTGTTTTATTCAGTGTTTAGGAGTATTGTGATAGGATGCTGTCAGAATTTGCAAGAAGTCTGAGAACAGAAGCTGTAGAGAGTAACATTATACACAGTGTTCGATTTCCTGGGCAGACAGATTGAACATGTGATTGCAAGCGTATACATTGTTTAAACATTAAGAGCCCTAGATATTGCATAAAAAGTAGTGATACTCATTTAAGCGATCCAGTACCACTGAACTAATTTGCCTTATATAAAACTGTAAAAATAAAATCAGTGTGCCGTCTTTCATTCATGCTTAGAGAGGGTGTGACGCAACAGTTGGAGCAACCAAATCTAGAGAAGGGGATAAAGGCGTCGACCCAACGTACTGTGACTCCAGGCAAGTCATTCCATCTCCCTGTGCCTACAAAAACTAATGTGTCCCTGTGCAATGCAACTGGTGCTGATTCAAAGTGCTCCAATGTCGTGGGAATGTGTGCATAGCAGTACTGTTAAAATATAAGAGGGCTGGTATGAAAGTCAAAGGGAGGCTGAACTGGCAATGCAGATGTGGGGCCTTAGACTTGCTGATTAACAGGCCTTTTGTTGATTTGAATTGAAAACTTATATAGCGCAAAACTGCCACCCCACGGGTATCCTGGCGCTTGGATTGACTAGTAGCCACCATAGAACAGAATAAATTGTCAGTAGAGGGATATAAAGATCATCCCTTGGAAATAACCAAGTTTTCAGGTTCCTCCTAAAACAGGTCAAAGAAGTGGCCAGTCTAAGGTTCTGAGGCAGCTCATTCCATAAGCGCGATGCGGCCACGCCAAAGGCTCTGCCTCTCATCAGAGATCTCTACTATCTGGTAGTTGTTATCAGATTTGCAGTCGAGGAGCGGAGCTGCCTCCTAGGATTATACCAGGCAAATAGCTCCTGCAGGGGCACTGGACCCTGGCCATGTACTGCTCTATAAACGATACAGATATCTAAAACAAACTCTCTCCTTAATAAGCAGCCAATGGAGATCTCTCAAGGCCAGCGTCATAGAGGATCTACGCTGTCTGTTCAACACCAACTTTGCTGCCATAGACTGGACTCTCTGCAACCCCTGCAGAATGTATTGTGGTGCGCCCAAATACAGGGAGTTGCAGTAGTCCAGTCTACTCAGAATTATACTACTCACTACAAGGGATCGAGTATGTTTTGTTGGGGGCTGCTGCTGAGGGTGTGAGGATGAGATGGTGCCTGGTTGATTAGCCCCCTGCGTCCTCTGGTCATGGTTTGGCAGTTTGGGCTGGACTGTTCCCATGAGGCACAGGGTCAGACTGATTTGCATATGGCCATGTCTGAACTGGGGTGGTGGAGTGAGCTAAAGAATGATGATGGATTAAACCCAGATCAGTTGACTGGGGTGAGTGCTTGCAATGTTCAACACTCCGTCCATCATCCCCTTTGGTTTTGCTTTGTTCGCCCTAAGTTGGCATACCTGATTTGCATATGTCCTGCTATTTTTGTACGTTCTATTTTGTAACATATCTCTCTAGTAACGTAATTGGTTCTATTGTACAGCGCTCTGACACCTTCGGGTAAAGTCCGTGCTTTATAAAAATAAATTAATTACCTCTTCGGAGGGTGGCCCCTCAGAGACGCACCCTGGCACCAGTGTTCAATTCAAGAATCAATGATGAGGGAAAAGAAAATATAGTTCATTCAGCTTCCTCAAGCTCGATCAAAAAATCAGGGGGGAGAATGAACTACTTGTCCTGTATTTCCAGGGTCTATGATAACGTGGAAGGAACCACCATTGTAAAAAACCCTTAGATGCAAACACAGGCGTAAGGCGGTATATCTTGGTTCTCCGCCATTCAGTGTCACAACAGCAATATCATTGGGTCTTTTCCTTTGTTATGCTGTCCTCCAACATGGAGGAAGACCAACTGGTGTGACAGTAGTGGCCAGAAATAAAAATAAGAAGAGGGTGTGCGTTGTGCTCTAGTGAGTGAAAATATTAAAATACCTTGTACCACGACTCTCGTATTTTTATTCTTCAAATCGTAGGTGTAGGAAATTTAAAAACAGCGACCTGCGGTAACAGGCCTAGTTACTAGACTTGCGCACTGGTGAATATGATCAACATGTTTCAGCCTTCTGAATTCTCTAGAGGCTTTCATCAGGATCAATAATAAGAGCCAATTGCGGCTCCCAATTTTATTACTCACCACTTTGGTAGGTGAAGAAGATAAATTATATCTGCACCTTCAAAAAGAGTGAAATCCGGCGTCGTCTAGAACCGGGGCCAGCTGGGCAGACCGATTGCGGTCTCTCTGTTCTTCCGACTTGTGCTGGCTCTGGAAATCGGGGACTTCCAAGATCCAGAGCCAGCACAAGTCGGAAGAACAGAGAGATTTCAATGCCGGATTTCACTATTTTTGAAGGTGCAGATATAATGTATCTTCACCACCTACCAAAGTGGTGAGTAACCCATTCTCATAAAATTGGGAGCCGCAATTGGCTCTTATTATTGATCCTGACGAAAGCCTCTAGAGAATCCAGAAGGCTGAAACATGTTGATCATATTCACCAGTGCGCAAGGCTAGAACTAGGCCTGTTACTGCACGTCACTGTTTTTAAATTTCCTACACCTACGATTTGAAGAATAAAAATACGAGAGTCGTGGTACAAGGAATTTTAATAATTTCACTCACTAGAGCACAACACACACCCTCTTTTTATTTTTATTACTGGCCACTACTGTCACACCAGTTGGTCTTCCTTCATGTTGGAGGTCAGCATAACAAAGGAAAAGACCCAATGATATTGCTGTTGCGACACTGAATGGCGGAGAACAAAGATATATCGCCTTACGCCTGTGTTTGCATCTGAGTGTTTTTAGGTCTCGCCTAGACGAAGCAAAAGCGAAGCTTTTCCGTCTAGGGTGAGACAACTTATGCAATCACTTTTAGGGGAATGTGGACAGCAGACTGTCACGAGCTTCTCCTGCCGGAGATTGTAGCTTGTGAGCGCGCACGGCGCCGTGCCTGATATTCCCATGCACAGAAAGGCTCCCGCACACATGCGCGCATACCCACACTGCATACACACACACACGCACCCCCCTTAAAGAAAGGCTCACGCACCATGCGCACATACACACACTGCATACACACACACACATGCACCCCCCCTTAAACAGACATACGCGCAGACAGACACACTACAACAGAAACACGCGCACACCCCACCCCCACTCACCCCTCAACACACTCACCTGTTCTGGCGGTGCTCGGCGGCGGTTCTGCCTCTCGGGCGGCGGTAGCGCTTTGCGGGGCTCTCTCACCACATGAGAGCCCCGCCTTCCCCATGCGCCCGGCCGCTCTTCACCCGGTCCCCCATCTCGGGACCGGGACTCGATCAAGAGCCCTCAAGGCTCCTCGGACAGTGGCTTCTCTCTCGCGCTGCGGGACTTCCGGTTGGGGCCGCGCTGCGATTGGCCGGCTGCCCAACCGCTTCCAGGTCGTCGCAGGCAGCGCGGCGGCCCGGCGGGAACTTGAAGAAACTCCTGGGCTGCGGTGGTGAATTAAAGGCACACGAGGGTCAGCCTGGAGTGCTGCATATTAAGTGTGTATAGGTGTTCCAAGTTTGGCAAAGTAGTGAGCAGGTTTCTAAATTTGGCCTTTGTCAACTATAGTGACTCAGCTTCTGTCAGCAAACCACTTTGTCATGCCTTTAATACATCTACGAGGTGATGCTGCCCGGCGAGCAGCTGTTCGGTGACTACGTGGGCAGCCTGGGCGGGGGCAACAGCACGCACGTGATGGTCTACGACGGCGACCATTTGGGCTCCTTCTACGCCCCGCGGGCCTGGTGGATGTTCCGGGCCTTCGGGTGTCGGTGCTCAACGGCGGCTTCCGGAACTGGGTGCGGGAGGGCCGCCCGTGACTGCGGAGGCCAGCCCTGTGACTGCGGAGGCCAGCCCTGTGACTGCGGAGGCCAGCAGGCCCAAGCCCGCCCAGTTCAAGGCCACGCTGGACGGTCGGCTGGTGAAGAGCTTCGAGGAGATGCTGGAGAACCTGCGGACCAAAAGCTTCCAGGTGGTGGACTCCAGGTACGAGGGCCGGTACCGTGGCACCGAGCCGGAGCCCGGGCAAGGTGAGAGTAGGACCAGTGGTCCGTCAGCAGGAAGCACTGCCAGGGAAGGGGGCAGTGACTTACTCACCTAGATTGCATACAAACATCTTCACTGTGATGATTGTCCATCCACACACGCCCAGGGCTGTACAATTAGCCATCCGTGTATAGTCCCCTTCTGACGTGCGGGTATACACGCACTAGCAGGCCGTGGCATGCATTGACATCCACATACACAGACTATTAAACACTCATATATATTCACTTCACTCGGGGGCACCACCACATCACTTGGGGGCGCCACCACGTGGGGGCGCCACCACATCACTCGGGGACACCACCATCTCACTCAGGGACACCACCACATCACTCTGGGACACCGCCACATCACTCAGGGACACCGCCACATCACATCACTCAGGGACACCGCCACATCACTCGGGGATACCACCACATCACTCAGGGGCACCACCACATCACTCAGGGGCACCACCACATCACTCTGGGGCACCACCACATCACTCTGGGACACCACCACATCACTCTGGAACACCACCACATCACTCGGCCACACCACCACATCACTCAGGCACACCACCACATCACTCAGGCACACCACCACATCACTCAGGGACATTACCACATAACTCAGGGACATTACCACATCACTCAGGGGCACCACCACATCACTCAGGGACATTACCACATAACTCAGGGACATTACCACATCACTCAGGGGCACCTTCACATCACTCAGGGACACCACCACATCACTCAGGGGCACCACCACATCACTCAGGGACTTTACCACATAACTCAGGGACACAACCACATCATTCAGGGACACTACCACATCACTCAGGGACATTACCACATAACTCAGGGACATTACCACATCACTCAGGGGCACCACCACATCACTCAGGGACATTACCACATAACTCAGGGACACTACCACATCACTCAGGGGTACCACCACATCACGCTGGGACACCACCACCACATCACGCTGGGACACCACGAACACATCACTCTGGGACACCACCAACACATCACTCTGGGGCACCTCCAACACATCACTCTGGGACACCTCCAACACATCACTCTGGGACACCTCCAACACATCACTCTGGGACACCTCCAACACATCACTCTGGGACACCTCCAACACATCACTCTGGGACACCACCAACACATCACTCTGGGACACCACCAACACATCTGAGAGAGCGCACTTTGAATGAAATGTATGAATACGCCATATTTACAAACCAGTTGCGTAAAGTTAGCTAAGGTAACTAGAGATATGAGAATATGTATCCGCATTTACTCACGATTGCTTTGTTAGATATAGAGAGCACATATGGAGTGTGGGCTAATATAGAAATGTGTGGAAATGCTTAGAAATGTTAGATGTGTTAATCAGGTTCCATGTTATGTAGCTGCTAAATGAAGAAGGATGTAAAATACAAAATGAAGAAACGTGCAGACCACATGGCACTGTATAAAAACCAAATGTACCATTGCATCTTTCACGTAACGTGGATTCAATATTATTCAATGATTTTGCTTATATGTTAAAGGCTATGTTTTATAGATGTGTTTTGTATAACTAGAGAGTGGTGTGTTAGCATATTATTTTAAGTTAAGAAATAAGGGTTCACAGGGTGCAGGCTACTGCACGTAATTTAGTAGGCCTGGAGAGATAAAGTGTCTTCTTTGATCTGCACGTGCTAGTTAAAAGTCAAGCCTCGTTAAAATAAATTGCCAATGCTGGTCGAAGTTTTATGGCCTAGCCTGATAAGGGGAGCTTGGAATTTGGGGCCCTGCTTCGAAGTGTCTGTTTGCAGGTGCGAGGGGGGTACCAATCAAAGAGCTTGATGAATAGAGCTCTGTTCGAGGAGATAGGCTCGGGTCCGGAGGAGTCTACTGGAATGTCATGGGGGTACCAGCACGCTGGAGACGGAGCCTGGGAAGCAAGGTCAACTTTAACAGACGGCCCAAAGAAGCGAAACTATGGAAAAAACCAGAATCGAGACCACGTGAATTGTGTACGTGGTGGGCGTCTCAGAGGGGCGTTCCACCCATACTGTGATTCTGTATTAGGGACAGTGCCCTGGGGAGGAGGCAGAGCAGATGGCCTGAGGACCCTTAGAGAGCGGATGGGTAGGCAGAAAGGGTACTGCTACAATGCATAGGTTTTCCATCTAAGACTAAAAGAGAGAGAGATTGAACTTCTTTGGAAGTCAAAACGGCTGACACCTTTTTAGGTAAAGAAGTTGCTAAGTAGGGATGTCATCTAGTCTAGTGTAGGGTCAGTCTAACCTGATTCGTTTCTTTTCTGTAAATGACGCCTAAGATTCATCTTGTGTCGATGATATTTAACTTACTGATTTTTGAATTGGTTTTGGTAGTTTTCTTCTGCCGATTAAGATCTCTCAGAGAGTTCATGTTCATCTTACTGCCTGTGTATCTGTTGAATCTTATATTGAGATGTTTGTACCTGCAACTAATTTTGGCTTTATAATAAATCTTTAAACTTATCCGTAGTAAGTGGTTCTTTAGAGTTGTGTCAGTTTGGGCTGGTTTGACCTATGTAGGGTTTGCCTTTTACTCAATGACAGTCAACAATCGATCCAAAAGACTTAAGTGAGATAGGAGTCAGGGTGATCTGATAATCGATCAAAAATCTCACCTTCCCAGTTGGTAGCAGAGTAAAGATGGTTGGCTTCTTGAGGAAGGCGACCTAGATTAGGTCAAGATTACCCCAAGGCCCCTAGTGATCGACGACCAGAAGAAGAACCACCTGCCGAAGAAGGTGCTGACGGTGCGAGAGAGAAAAGCAGCAGAATTGGTCGAGAGTGAGTATAAGGGTCATGCGTTGTCAGATTGCGGTGTTTTGTGTTGTACCTGTGTTGTAATGTCAAGCGGAGTTGAATGCCTGTAGTGTGATTGTGAGACGGTTGTGAGCGCGCGCAACCTGGGGAAAATCTTAAGTTCAGGAAAGAGCTTAAGTGGTTCGGGTGTATCGGACATCCAGAGTAATTGTCTACCATTGTGAAGGGGGTCATGAGGTACCATTGATCGCCCGTAGGACCGTGATAGGGGGAACGTAAGAGTGAGTGTATGAGTAACGGACGCTGGTCGGACGTTTACTGTGTGTAAGTATCCTATCAGTTAAGGCGATCGTCTGAACGTTTACAGAAGACGTTTCGTCAGTTGAGGTGACAATTACAATTAGACTGTGGACGTACAGTCAAGAAAAGTGATTGCTTGGTCGGAAGTAGTCATTTTTCGGTGTATGAATGGGACGCATGCATGACCGGGAGACGAGCTGAGAAAGGAGGGGAACTGCTGCAAAGGGGACGAGTGACGTCAGAGAGAGCCGCGCTGTGATAGGCCGGTTGGCGTGAAGCCGCGCTGTGATAGGCCGGTTGACGCAAGCCGCGCTGTGATAGGCTGGTTGGTGTAGAGCCGCGCTGGGATAGGTTGGTTAGCGAGAGCCGCGCAGGGATTGGTGGTTCACCATCGGGAAGTAAACAAGGAAGTGAAAATCGTAGATTCTTGAAAATGAAGTGTTTTAAATGTTTGAGAGAGATCTTTAAAAGAGAAGGGAGGGATTCTTATGAGGGGGAAGAGGCCCCGCCGGAGGGCACACCCACTCACTACATGGCCACGAACGTAGGGTTACATACTATACTGTGGATCTCTGAGTGGAGCAAGATAACGGAGGAAAATGAGGAACTGACGTTCCCGAAATACGGAACGTTTAGGCTGGAAGCATTGAACCAGCTGAAAGCAGTAATGCTTGCAACGAGACCTCTACCCAGACCAACACAGTTCGAAGCCCTCAATGCATGGTTTAGGGCGGCATACGATCGGAGTTTGAACAGGCGTCAAGAAAGAGTAAGACGATCGGTAAGAGCAGCACAGGATGCCAAATGGGATGAAGAAGCTAAAAAGTGGAGAGTTGAGAGAATTGAAGTAGATAAACTGTATCCAGTGATAGAAGTCACAGGAGAAAAGAAGCCTCCAGTGGAGGATGATGAGAGCGAGACAGATGACAGCCTGATAAATAGGTTATTGTTGGACAGACCACCTCCGTACAATAGAGAGGCTGAACGTCCCGAGCTCCAAAAAGGGGATGGGGCCGGAAAAGGGGAATATAGACCGCTCCCCATAACAGATTGGGAACCCAACAAAGGCGAGGAAATACCTCAACCTAGTCCAGTACAGACAGTGGTTGGAAGGTTTGTGGTACAAAAGGTGCCGGAAACAGAGTGTGCAAGGTCGTACCAACTGCCGGACGCTCTTCAGGTACCCGTTACCATAGGCCCTGTAGTATCGATTTACGACCCAGAAAGAGCGCAAAAGGGGGAACAGGTACGATTGGGCAGGGAAAGAGCAGAGATGGAAAGCAGGAACAATACGATTAATTCACAAAGGCAGTTGCTAGGACCAAGAGGTCGGAGCACACCACTGGATTCGGTAGTGGATCCCATAATAGATCAAGGGGGTCAGAGAGGGCAGTTGGATCTGAGAGAACCACGGCCGAAATCCTTTAAGGAGTTAAGGGAGTACTTGAAAGAATGGGATGCGGCCGTAGAAACTCAAAACAACAGGTTAGAAGCGGAAGCAGAATGGGGAAACCGAGAGAACGGTACCCTGTCTCACTGCGGAGCTGGCGAAAGCGGTCCTGAGTGGGACGGGAAGAGTCAGGACGGTAAGGGAGATACTCGCCATATCAGGAGTGGAAGTAGACAGGAGCATGAGGATAGGAATGCAGGATGTGGAGGGGTGCCTCGCCCCATTCTCAGTGAGGGAGATCGAAGGACGCAGGAGTACAGGGACAGTTACAGGTGCACTCACCACACACCGGGCGAAGATGTACAACATTGGAGTCGCGGGAGTATGGAGAGTCGCGAGGGGTTTCACCATGCATCCAGTGATCATGGTCGGGATCGCGGGAACACGGAGAGCTGTGAGGGACCTTTTTTTTTTGATTTAATATTTTTATTAAGATGTTTTGCAGTTATATACAGGGCACGACAAAATTAATGAAAAGAAAAGAAAAATAAGTGCATGACATTGAGGAAAAACAAGCAATAAAACATCAACAGGCGAGGTAGAGAAATCAACATCCAGTTAAGACATACGATTGAGGTACTTTGATCCAAAATGTTATTACAAATTATATAGTCTGAGTGTAAACAAGCATAAATCTCCTTTCCTCATGTTTCCACACAATCAAATAAATATCTCCCATTATAACCTACATACCCATTTATAACTCATATATGAACCTCATTTAACCATATTTCAGGCAACCCTCCATGTTTAAACTGTTAAATCATCTCTCCACCTCGTTATAGGATCCCAAATTATCTTGCCCAGCTTCCTTCCCCTTTTTCCCTTCCTTGCGTAAATCTCTTTCTCCACATTATACGTTGTTAAAAGCTTAGCCAGCCATTTATGAAAAGTAGGTGGTATAGGGTCAATCCATGCTGAGGCTATACATAATCTCAAAACAGACATTGCAACAAATAAGAATTCCCTCCCACAGAACGGTCGTACGTCCTCAACATTGACTCCTAATAACATAGTTCCGGGAGTTAACGCAATGTCAATTCCTAGAATATTGTTTATGAAACGTTCAATGTCTTTTTTTAGTGTATCTAAGTGAGGGCATGTTGCAAATACATGTTTTAGATCGGCGTCTAAGCTTCCGCACCTATAGCACTTAATACCCACTATACCTCCCCATTGTGCTATTTTAGCGGGTGTAAAGTATAAATGATATATCGTTTTATAATGTTGCGCCTGCAGTGGTGCTGAACATAGTAAAGAATACCCCTTTTCTAGGGAGATACCAAAACTTTCGAAACTAATATTAAGATTATCCTTCCATTTTTCGCTCCATTTTTGGTAGTCATCCCTTTTTGTTTTAATCAGCTCAGAGTATAGCCTTTTAATTGTGCAATCTTGCCCCCCTTGAATTATCTCCATAATTTAGCTACGCCTAAATCCCAAAACGCCTCCTGTGAGGGACCTTATCGAGTATTGAGTGACACTAGACAGCAAAGGAATGGGGAAGGCTTAGAGAATAGTGGGGGATCTTATTGTGTATCTAGAGAGGCTGAACCGAAGAGACAGAATGAGATGGTGGGAAATAGAGCATTGTTTCACCACACACCGAGGGAAGATGGAAGAGCATGGGATTTAGAAAGATGGGAACAAGGGAGGACTCCTCATAGCTCACCTGAACCTAGTCGTAGGACTCGGAGTTGGGACGGGAGGAATGTAAACGGCCCATCTAAGAATGAGGTACTAAGAGCTGAGGTAAAGGCAAAGAGACTCGATGTAACCAGTTTAAAATCGGACTTAGATGAAATAATAGACGGCACATTGCCAATGGAGCGGATCGACCTGTCCGAACAAGACGAGGTACTGTTTATGGCAAAGGATGTTACTCGGAAAGCGAGGGCAGTACATGAAAGACTATCTGAATTGGCAGACAAGTATACAGTAGACCTATCAAGGACTAAAGCACTACAGGGTAACCATTGACTGCATTGCACAGATCAGGATTTAGACGAAAGGAGGACGATCGGGTTAAAAACACACATAAAAGAACTGATCATGGGTATAAGAAAGTGGAGAGATTTGGATAAATGGGAGGAAAGATGGTCCAAGAGAGGGACCGTCAGAAGGAGCACAATTGGGATGTCCCCAGAGGGAGGGCCACCGAGAATGGAAGCATACCCTTTGCGAGAAATTGCGAATGGAAGCTATGTGCATGTGCCCTGGAGTAGGGGGGACTTAGCGGCATTTACCAATTCTTTTCCTAAGCTAAGGGAGAACCCCGTGGAGTGGTATAAGCAGGTAGAGAGGTTTGTAAAGATATCCAAAGTACTATGGGTTGACCTGAACACCCTGTTTGACATTGTAGTGCCAGGGGACTTGTGGACAGCATGTAAGGTTAGCGTCGAATGGCCAACATCCGAACCGGATAGGGATGCCCAGACAAACGGACCATCAGAGAAAGTCATGGAAAAGTACGAAAGGGTAATGGCATGGCTGAAGGATAAGGTGCCGTTGCAAGACATAGATTGGGTTAAGATAGATCGGACCACCCAAGAACCTAAAGAGACTGTCCATGAGTATTATGAGAGATTGCTGAAAGCATTCAAACAGTACAGTGGGTTGGATGTGATGGATCCCAGAGACATAGGACAGTTTGTATCAAAGTTCGTTCTGGGTTTGAGACCTGACATTAGTTTGATGATCCAGCAACACTTAATTTGTTGGCAAAACAAACCATTGGATGAAATTTTGAGATATGCAAGGTACTGCAGTGATGAGATAGACTCCAAAGCAAAGAAACTTAAGGAGAAACTGATGATGGTGCAGATGCAGTCGGCTGGAAAGGGTGGACAGCGGCAACAGGGAACAGGGACATTAGGAAGGAAGCAAAATAATCAGAATAAAGACGATGAGGAAAAACAGAGACCTAGGGTAGATATTGCGACATTGAAAAAGACGACCAGATGTCACCAGTGTAACGAGGTGGGGCATTGGAAACGCGAGTGCCCCTATAATATTGAGACTGAACCAGAGGAGGAAGAGGTCCAGAGCAGTTTGGCGAAAGGGACAACGATACACAAGGGAAAGATTATCAAAGGGGGGACCCCGACTCCTCGAGCCCAGTTCCCTCAACCACCCAGAATTGCGACAGGGGGAAAGAACTATAGACAAATGCCACTTTTCGTAGGAGGAGAGGAATGCTATTGCGTTGATCCCCTTACGGGACAGCGAGTGAATAGAGAGGAAGATTGTACCCTCGGGGCAGTTTTAGAGGTGGATCAGAGGGGACCATACGTGGAGGCCGAAGTAGCAGGGTGTCCTACAACCTTTTTGGTGGACACGGGGGCCACTCGATCCACTCTGAGATCAGCAGTAGTCCCAGGCCTGCCAATGTCAGGAGAAACAATTCAAGTGGTAGGAGTCGCAAATAGGAGAATGACTAATCCTTTGACAGAACCAGTATCAGTGAAAATAGGGAAATACAGTGATGAACATCAGTTTGTGGTCTGTGACTCCAGCCCTGTGTGTTTGTTGGGAAGGGATTTATTGTGCAAACTGAATTGTACAATATACTGCACCCCCCAGGGAGTGGAGGTACTGACTAACGATGATGACGCTGATTTCAAAGTTGCAAATTCAAGGGTGTGCGTGGAGCTGTATCCCACCTTGACGGTGGAAGAGCTTCCATGGGACTTAAGAGGTGCGGTGTCATCTGAAGTGTGGGATTTCACTGGGGAAGAAATAGGACTGATTAAAGGGGTAGAGCCAGTGAAGATAATGGTAAAACCAAATGCTGAGTATTCAAGAACACCCCAATACAAGTTGACCCCGGAGACGATTGCAGGAATAAAGCCTGTGATCGAATCCATGATTAAGCAGGGAATACTGAAGGAAATCGTGGGAAGCCCATGTAACTCCCCGATTATGGGTTTGCAGAAGCCTAGTGGGAAATACAGAATAGTGCAGGACCTTCGAAAGATTAATAATATAGTTGTTTCGTGTTGTCCAGTGGTACCGAATCCATCAGTGATATTGTTTCAGATACCATTCCAAGCTGAGTGGTTCACAGTGATAGACCTTTGCCAGGCCTTCTTTTCAATCCCCTTAGATGAGGAGAGCCAATATCTTTTCGCTTTTAAGCTGGAAAATCGCGTTTTAACATGGTGTCGTATCCCACAGGGGTTTACAGAGAGCCCATCGATTTTTAACCAGCTGTTGAAGAAAAATCTTGAAAGTCTAGTACTGCCACAGAACTCGGTTCTGGTCCAGTACATAGACGACCTGCTTGTGGCGTCAGAGACTGAGGAAGCTTGCAAAATAGACACCATCACCTTACTGAATCACTTGGCTGAGAACGGACACAAGGTGTCTCCGAGCAAATTACAGTACTGTTTGACAGAAGTGCAGTACTTGGGTCACAGGATCGAAAAAGGGAAACGAAAGGTGTCACCAGACAGAATAGAGGCGATCATGAAAATGAATTTGCCCACTACACAGAGAGAAGTCAGGATGTTTCTATGAATGGTCGGTTATTGCCGGCAGTGGATAGCTAACTTTTCACTGAAGGCAAAACCTTTACAAAAACTGACGCATAAGGGGGTGAGTGATCTGGTACCATGGGACAAGGATTGTTTGATGGCGTTCTTGCAGCTGAGGGAGGACTTGTGTCGGGCCCCTGCTCTAGGAATGCCGGATTACAAGAAACCATTCTTACTTTACTGCTGTGAGAGGGAAGGATGTGCTTTGTCAGTTTTGGCCCAAATCCATGGAAATGCCCGTAGACCAGTTGCATACTTCTCGGCTACTTTAGATCCAGTAGCCGCAGCGTTGCCCGGATGTCTCAAATCCGTTGCTGCAACGCGTGTCAGCATTGAGCGTTGCGAGAACATTGTAATGGGACACCAGTTAGTGGTGTATGTGCCTCATTCTGTAGAACTGTTAATGACCAGGACCAAGACACAGCATCTAACCAATAGCAGGCTCACGCGCTATGAGCAAGTCATTCTGGCTGCCGAGAACGTGACCCTCAAGAGATGCTCTGTTTTGAATCCTGCCACTTTGATGCCACTTCCAAATGACATTGATGATGATGTATGTACAGATCATGACTGCCTTGATGTGACTGAACTATGCACCAAACCAAGACCAGATATCGTAGATGAGCCCTTGACTGACCCTGATGAAATATTCTTTGTTGATGGCTCATGCGTCTGATACGATATTGGTCAGCTGAGAGCAGCTTATGCTGTTTGCACCATTACCGGAGTTGTGGAAGCCGCTTGCCTGGAAGGAGTACACTCCGCTCAGGTAGCTGAAATCATTGCATTGACACGCGCCTGTTTAGCAGGTAATAAAATTCGAGTCACCATTTACACCGATAGCCAGTATGGTTTCGGGGTAGTTCATGACTATGGGCAGTTATGGTCTCAAAGAGGTTACATGACCTCTTCAGGTTCACCTATCCGTAATGGGGAATTTGTTCGACTATTGTTGGAAGCATTACAAGGTCCGGCAGCTATTGCCATTGTAAAATGCACAGCTCACACTAAAAACACCGATTTTGTGTCGCAAGGCAATAGGTATGCCGACGAGGTTGCACGCTACTGTGCAGAACAAGTATATTTTTTTACAGAGGTGGAAGTGAGTGGGATTCAGGAAAGGACCGAGTTAACAATGTTGTTGGAAACTGTAGACACTTGGGATGAGTTGAAATGTATACAAGAGAATGCACCTGACTTCGAGAAAAAGACATGGGAAACTGCAGGTTGCACAAAGAGTGAAATGGACTTTTGGGTCTCCGCAGATGGGAGAGCAGTATTACCAAACGAACTACTTAGTCCAATGGCAAGGAGAATACATGGGCCAGCACACATAGGTAGAGATGCTATGGTGAGGGTATTCAGGCAAACCTGGTACAACCCCAAGTTTAGAGTAGCGGCAGAAGCAGTGTGTCAACGTTGCGTGATCTGCCAACAACTAAATGTGGGAAAGAGAACACCAGTCACATTGAGTCACATAGGGAGGTCTGGGGGGCCATTCAATAGGATGCAATTAGACTTTATTGAAATGCCAAGGTGTAACCGCCTCAGATACGTCCTGGTGATTGTCTGTATTTTTTCCAGATGGGTTGAGGCTTACCCCACACGCAGGTGTGACACACTCACAGTAGCAAAATTGTTGCTTAGAGAACTGATACCGCGCTTCGGGGTGCCGGCCTCTTTGGAATCAGATAGGGGAACACATTTCAACAGCGAAATTGTGAAGATGCTTTGCTCAGCCCTAAATATAGACCAGAAGCTGCATTGTAGTTATCGACCAGAAGCTTCAGGGATTGTGGAACAGATCAACAGCACGATTAAGTCCCGAATTGCCAAAGTTTGTTCATCGACATCCTTGAGCTGGCCTGATGCACTGCCACTGGTCCTTATGAGCATACGTAGCACACCAGACAGAAGGACAGGTCTCTCTCCACATGAGGTGTTAATGGGGAGGGCTATGAGACTGCCATCAGTTCCAACTACAGCACTGTTGAACATCACAGCTGATTTGATCCTGGACTATTGTAAGGGACTCTCTGACGCCATTCATTCTGTGTCCCTTCAGGTGCAGGCCGCTGAAGTTCCATCGTCTCAAGATTTGTGCCACGACCTGTGCCCTGGGGACTGGGTCGTGGTGAAGAAACACGTAAGGAAGAATTGCTTAGACGTGCGCTGGCGTGGGCCCTACCAGATCATACTGGTAACGAACACTGCAGTGAAGTGTGGAGGCTTGCCCAACTGTATCCACGCCTCACACACCCGAAGAGTTCCAGCACCTCCGGAAGAAACAGCTCCTCCCTCGGATGAAGAAACTGGGAGCGTGTCTGACCAGGCCGAGGACGGTCAATACACCAGTGAAACTGAAGTTGCCACAGAAGGAGAAAGTACCTGGGAGTACGAATCAGACACTGATCAAGCTGCAAGTGGTCAAGAGTCGAGTGCAAGAACAAGGAGCAGGAGAACAAGGAGAGGAGAGTCTAGCTGGCCGGAAAGAAGGAGAAGGCCAAGCCTGAGAGCCAATCCAGAGAGAACTCTTGTTCCGATTTCTGAAGACTCAGACCTAGACGAAGGTGCAGTGGACTCAGACTCTGAGGGTCCAAGAAGATCAAGGAGGGTACGTGTGCCCTGCAGAAGAAACGCCACTCCTGAGTGGACCTACTTGGCGGCAGATGTCTTGGGGACAGAGATCCGGGAGGGTGAGGGAGGTGCAGGTGACCAACCTTGATCAATCGTAACGGTGGAAGTAAGACTGTTGACACCTGGAATTGAGACCGAAGGGTTGTTAACGTTCACTCTCCCCGTCCCTCTGTATTTAAGCAGGATCAAAGACCTGGTGCTGAACAGATTAGAATTTCCAACTTTGGGTCACCCAGTACCAGAGCATGAGGAAACCATCCTTCGTTTGGAATTGTTGGAATATGCTATTAGAGGCGCTGGAACAAGAATTATTGTAGATACCTAAAAACTTTGTAAATAAGCCAGAGAGAGAAGATAACCTAGCGCCTAGTGGAAGAAGAAAAAAATTTAGGGACATTTCATTTAGTGGATGGAGAAGGGCTAGGGTTGTCTGTTGTTGAAATTAAAGAGACTGAATTGCAAAAGGACTTTATCAGCTTCCAAGTGTGGTTAACAGACTGAGAAAGCGAAATGAAAGCAGAGTGAAGAAATCAAAAGAGACTTTTCAGAAAGAAACTACACTGTTTGATAACATGGAGGCCGGTGGTCCGAATCGCAAGGCAAAATGCATAGTAGGCACACTTATAGCAGTAGTGATTTCCCTTATAGTCATAGTAGTTACTGTATCATACATAGTGGGACATGCGAGTATAACAAAGGCAACAGATGTAAAGCCTGTAGCGACATCAAAACCTGCTGTTGCTGGGAAAGAGGAGGAGGACAATGCAATTCAGGAGAAAGCGTTGCTGGCAGCAGAGGCCCGTAGGTTACATGTAGATGAGTCACAGGGCAATTTTAAAACCAACGCTTATGCCAAACTGTTATACGAATACATTGACGTCATGGAGGCCAAGGATTGCTATGTCTGCATGCAATTGCCGGCTTCTGTAGATGAAGGCATTCGGTATCATCATCTACCATTGACTTATGGGATTACATGTAGTTTATTGCTTAGTATATTTTATGGACGAGATGGGTTTGAGTATTATTTCTCGAATTATGATTCAGTGTTACCAGAAGTCCCGAACTATAAACAGATGAACAAGTGGGACTATTACAAGAAGGAAGATAGATTGGCGAAATTCTTCTTTCCTTGGGATACACTGGATACTTCATATGCACGCAGAAACAATCTGACTTGCAAAGTATCAGAGATTGAGAAAAAGTTTATAGGGCAAGTTGATGACCGTTACAGAAGGCAAAAGATTCTGAAAATGTCAGGACAGTGGAAAACAGATTGGACCGAGGAGGAGAAGGCCCACAAAAGGAAGGGTAGTAATGGTCCAATAGCTTTAGAACACAGAAAGGGAAGTTATGCCTACACAGAAGCAAAACATATTATGAGAGTGTGTTTGTAGGTGAAGTTAGTTGTGAACATGCTTTTCGATTAGAATACTATACCAAGGATTTCTTAAAGGGAATGCAAGTGATTCCTAATGTATATTTTGTATGTGGAAGAAATGCTTACGTGAAACTGCCTGACAATTGGTACGGTTCATGTTATTTAGCAATTGTTTTTCCCAAAATATATCATGCAAAAGATTTAGAGATCATAGAGGGAAAAGCCTCAGCAAGGGGGAAAAGAGATGTAGGTGACGCTGAGGTAGTTGGAGATGTATTTGGTGCTATGTTTCCTATTTTAGGATTGATACTTAATGATGTCAAAATCAGGAGACTGGCTACAGTTGTAGACAGACTGTCCGCAAGTACTGCAAGATCACTAATGCTGGTAGAAGGGGAGATGCAAACGATAAGGGCAATGGTTCTTCAGAACCGTCTTGCTTTAGACGTTCTGCTAGCAAAAGAGGGCGGAGTCTGTAAGGCTTTGAAGGTCCAGGGATGCTGCACTTACATTCCAGACAACTCAAAAACTCTTGAGAAGGGCATACAGAATATTACAAAGATACATCAAGAAATTGAGGACCTAACAAGGGTAAATGTCTGGGAAAAAGTAGGTCATGGGATGGGTAAAGTTGGAGGTTGGTTTGCCAATCTCGGGAAGAGTTTTGTCTGGTATATTCTGAAGCCTATCATCATAATTGTGATTTGCGTAATCATATTGTGGGGTTTAGTGAGACTGTACAAATGGTATAGGTCGAACAGATTGCAAAGGTCTATGAGACAACAGGAGCAGAGGTTAGCTGCTATGCAAGATCATCAGTATAGGAGTCTGAGGGCTCTAGAGGCGATAAAAAGAGGGAGCCTTGCAACAAGTTCTGTTTGATCCATTCAAATTGGTGTACTGGTGATGACCCCTAGTGGTCATCAAAGGGGGGAACTGAGAGAGCGCACTTTGAATGAAATGTATGAATACGCCATATTTACAAACCAGTTGCGTAAAGTTAGCTAAGGTAACTAGATATATGAGAATATGTATCCGCATTTACTCACGATTGCTTTGTTAGATATATCAATCAATCAATCAATCAATCAAAGACATTTGTAGAGCGCACTACCTACCCATAGGGTCTCGAGGCGCTTGGGGGGGGGGGTGCCGTTACTGCTCGAACAGCCAGGTCTTGAGCTTCTTCCTGAAGGAGAGGTGGTCTTGGGTCAGGCGCAGGACGGCCGGGAGGGAGTTCCAGGTCTTGGCGCCAGGTAGGAGAAGGACCTTCCTCCTGAGGTGGCTCTGCTGATGCGTGGGACGGCGGCGAGGGCGTGGCTGGCGGATCGGAGGTGGCGTTTGGGAGCGTAGAAGTTGATGCGGTTGTTGAGGTAGCTCGGGCCTTGGTCGTGGAGAGCTTTGTGTGCGTGGGTAAGGAGGCGGAAGGTGATTCTCTTGTTGACCGGGAGCCAGTGCAGGTCTCTTAGGTGTCCGGAGATGTGGCTGTGTTGTGGGATGTCGAGGATGAGTCTGGCTGAGGCGTTCTGGATGCGCTGGAGTCTCTTCTGGATCTTGGCGGTGGTTCCGGCGTAGAGTGCGTTGCCGTAGTCCAGTCGGCTGGTGACGAGGGCCTGGGTGACGGTCTTCCTGGTCTCTGTGGGGATCCACCAGAAGATCTTCCGAAGCATGCGCAGGATGTTGAAGCACGACGAGGAGACGGCGTTGACTTGCCTGGTCATGGAGAGGGAGGAGTCCAGGATGAAGCCCAGGTTGCGTGCGTGGTCCGTCGGTTTGGGTGCGGTGCCCAGGGCGGGGGGCCACCAGGAGTCGTCCCAGGCGGAGGGCGAGGAGCCCAGGATGAGGACTTCCGTCTTAGATATAGAGAGCACATATGGAGTGTGGGCTAATATAGAAATGTGTGGAAATGCTTAGAAATGTTAGATGTGTTAATCAGGTTCCATGTTATGTCGCTGCTAAATGAAGAAGGATGTAAAATACAAAATGAAGAAACGTGCAGATCACATGGCACTGTATAAAAACGAAATGTACCATTGCATCTTTCACGTAACGTGGATTCAATATTATTCAATGATTTTGCTTATATGTTAAAGGCTATGTTTTATAGATGTGTTTTGTATAACTAGAGAGTGGTGTGTTAGCATATTATTTTAAGTTAAGAAATAAGTGTTCACAGGGTGCAGGCTACTGCACGTAATTTAGTAGGCCTGGAGAGATAAAGTGTCTTCTTTGATCTGCACGTGCTAGTTAAAAGTCAAGCCTCGTTAAAATAAATTGCCAATGCTGGTCGAAGTTTTATGGCCTAGCCTGATAAGGGGAGCTTGGAATTTGGGGCCCTGCTTCGAAGTGTCTGTTTGCAGGTGCGAGGGGGGTACCAACCAAAGAGCTTGATGAATAGAGCTCTGTTCGAGGAGATAGGCTCGGGTCTGGAGGAGTCTACTGGAATGTCATGGGGGTACCAGCACGCTGGAGACGGAGCCTGGGAAGCAAGGTCAACTTTAACAGACGGCCCAAAGAAGCGAAACTATGGAAAAAACCAGAATCGAGACCACGTGAATTGTGTACGTGGTGGGCGTCACAGAGGGGCGTTCCACCCATACTGTGATTCTGTATTAGGGACAGTGCCCTGGGGAGGAGGCAGAGCAGATGGCCTGAGGACCCTTAGAGAGCGGATGGGTAGGCAGAAAGGTTACTGCTACAATGCATAGGTTTTCCATCTAAGACTAAGAGAGAGAGAGATTGAACTTCTTTGGAAGTCAAAACGGCTGACACCTTTTTAGGTAAAGAACTTGCTAAGTAGGGATGTCATCTAGTCTAGTGTAGGGTCAGTCTAACCTGATTCGTTTCTTTTCTGTAAATGACGCCTAAGATTCATCTTGGGTCGATGATATTTAACTTACTGATTTTTGAATTGGTTTTGGTAGTTTTCTTCTGCTGATTAAGATCTCTCAGAGAGTTCATGTTCATCTTACTGCCTGTGTATCTGTTGAATCTTAAATTGAGATGTTTGTACCTGCAACTAATTTTGGCTTTATAATAAATCTTTAAACTTATCCATAGTAAGTGGTTCTTTAGAGTTGTGTCAGTT
The DNA here is from genome assembly GCF_964263255.1 of Lissotriton vulgaris. Taxonomy (NCBI): domain Eukaryota; kingdom Metazoa; phylum Chordata; class Amphibia; order Caudata; family Salamandridae; genus Lissotriton; species Lissotriton vulgaris. The sequence continues at coordinate 207,412,629 of NC_141695.1, forward strand.
TGGGCTGGTTTGACCTATGTAGGGTTTGCCTTTTACTCAATGACAGTCAACAATCGATCCAAAAGACTTAAGTGAGATAGGAGTCAGGGTGATCTGATAATCGATCAAAAATCTCACCTTCCAACATCACTCTGGGACACCACCACATCACTCTGGGACACCACTCAGGTGCACCACCACTTCACTTGCGGGCACCACCACTGCACTCGGGGACACCACACTGCACTTGGGGACACCACCACAGCACTCGGGGACACCACCACATCATTAGCCAGGCACACACCACCAGCTGTCAGTGCACTCGCAACCACTGCATCACTCAGCGCAACCACTGCATCACTCAGCACCACCACAGCATCACTGGTTCAAATATGTTCTCTCAATGTTTCAAGCTTTATTACAAATGTCACAAAAAGATGTTAATATTTCACTTCTGTTCTTGGATTTTCGTCACAATAAAATACACTAAACATAATGTTCACAAAAGTTATTTACAAAAGTTTAAGCTATTGCCATTATAAATTAGAATCACTTTTAAGTATTAATTATTCAAAAGAAATAAAAGCCATTTTTATTTGTAATATCAACACATGTAAGTCACGTAAATACAAAACATGTTGCATTACTAATGCTATAGGTGTCACATTTGTGAAAGTTATAACTATTGGCATTGTAAATGACAAAGCTATTAATTACGTTATTTAAAAAAAAACACATAAATAAAAAATGTGTCATTTACCATACCAATAGCTCCAACTTTCCTAAGGCGAGACCTATTGCATTGCAAATGCTTGTTTACAATGGTGGTTCCTTCCACGTTATCATAGACCCTGGAAATACAGGACAAGTGGTTCATTCTCCCCCCTGATTTTTTACCAGTGTTCAGTTGTCAGATTTTTGGCACACTCACCTCGTTTCACACAAATGTATCACAGTATCCAATGCAGTTGTCTCTGCAGAAATTTCTAAACTGATGTATTATTCTAATTATTGTACATTTAGCTTGAAAGGCATTTAACTCAACGGTGTCCAATTTGCTCTCAGTAATGTGTCGCCGCCACGCCCTTCTCTTTTCAGACCGATTTTGGTGCTTTCTTTGGCTTTTTTACTTTCGGGCTTGATGAGATCTGACGAGGCTTAAAAAGTGTGGAGAGGGGCGCCTGAGCGGCGGGCGTGCTGAGCAGTGTTTGTGAGGGGTTGCATTTCACCTGACAGTGAAGGTGGTGACAGCTCGCAGGAGTGTCCTCTCTGTGTGTTCGAGCGCCTGGCAGGGCGCTATGTCTTAATTAAGCCACTAGATGGCACTGCTCCACTGTTTTGTGTCCGAGGCGAACACGGAGGACGGATTGAATTAACTGTGGTGATGACTGTCCGTTTTTAGTTTGAGCAAAACGAGGTATCATGTGCTATCACCAATCAATGGGGTTGGAGTCCCCCTCGGGCGACACGAGTTTTGGGGGGTAGCCAAGGCAGGGACCACCACAGGCGGCCAAAGGTCTAGCTACGCCGCTGAATCAATCAATCAATCAGACGCATGCGCATGCGCATCATGCTGCCCAGTGAACGAACCGCTGTACAGGTAGCCACACTTCTGTATATCATTGATACGCGAAATTAGCATGATGCCCATAGTCATGGCAACGTGAACAGCAACAGCATCTCTTTGTAAAACTGCTCCGGTCTCCTTAATTGGTTGCGAGCCATACACTAAATGATCATGATTTGGAGTTTCTACACAATCTGATTTGCATCTAGTCTTGTTCTGAGGACTTTACAAGAAAGAAAGGAATGACTACATTGTCCTGATTTTAAAACGTTACAATTTTACAAAATCGTTAGCAACGTTTTTATGGGCCTGCATAAAAAAGAGGAAGCAGTGGGGTTAAAAAATGTAGCACCCTTCAACACTTTATCTACTCACTGATTTTTATGACTAGTTAAAGATAAAAATTAAATGTTATATATAAACTTGTGCAATACACCCTGGTTTCTCTTGTACAGTATGCCCTTTCACAGAATTTCACAAAAACAATCTTATAACATGTGAAATGAATTGGAATTTTATGTTGGTTTATGTCATTTTTATCTGTGCTTTTATGATCTTATTTATTGGATCGAATAAAGAATTACTGACTGACTGACTATGTATCCAATTTATCATAGTCCCTGCCTTAAAATAAAGAAGGAAAAACAATTGAGCATAGCTGAAGTCCCAAAATGCAGTAAAAGACGCAATTGCATCCTAATGTTGGTTCTACGCCAAGTCGGGGGGTTCGTTGGCAGCGGTTTTTCAGATGAGGTGACAGCTGCCTTGATTGTTCCATGGTGTAATAACTACCCTTCCTAGAGTACATCAACATCTCCCCATTAACCCCACCTCATGTCAACAACAAAATATAACAGCTCCATTCCCCTATCAGACAAAGATGTTAAGTATTGAAGGAAAGGGCAACAGATGAGGGGATGAGGAAAGGTGTTCTGACAGGGACTAAAACATGTGAGGCAACTTTGTGGATCATAGGGTTATGGTTAAGACTTATTGGAGCATATGACCCATATTGAGGAACATCGGGTGAAATCCATTCTTTCAAGGTACATTTTGGAGCTCATGCGGGCAGTTTAACAAATGATGGAACACTTCATTGACACAAGGAAATTCCTGGCAGTCTTTTTGCACCTGGAGTCTACCAATGAGGGTCCGAGATGCCTACTCATGGGAGCGGGGGTCACCGACTGTATAGAAACTTAAATAATATCATCAGATGAATAAAGTATTTGGAAAAAAATCTGAATTTAACATTGAAAATGTTAAAACCCTCTGTAAATGTGGAAGAATTTGTAATTGGAGTCTGAAAATTAAGCTGGTATCTGCAACTTGATTCATGGAGCAGTGCAAGTACAGTGAACAGAATTGAGTATGAATGATTGGTTGCCTCAATTGGAGCATCGCTAGCAAAGAGAGAGCCTGCACTAATCGCAAAAATACAAAGTGATATGTTCGAGCCTACCATATCACTTTATATGTTAGAAATAAAACCACATTTTGAAAAGTGCCACCCTTTCCATTAAATTTCCAATTTTGTATATTTGTTTGTGAATTAAATAAAATATTTCATAATTTCTGTATTTGTTTTTTGTTTACATGTTTTTTGTGTATTGTTCTGCAGTTTAAATCACACACATATTGAAACCCCAGCAAGGGCTCATGACACTGGTCGACCTAGCCTCATTACTAGGTTAACAGCACACTCCATCAGAATCGCTCCCCTACCATCGGCCCTCTGCCTGCAAGAGCATCCCTCTTAGCGCTACGAGGCCTCAGGGTGGATACGTGCTATTGAAATCTAATTTCATTCATTCATTCATAGGGATATTGATACTCTCCACCGCAGAGTTACCGAACTAACCTTGAGCATCTACAACTTTATTCTGGACCTAAAGAACCTCCTGCACCTCACTGAACTCTCTCTCTCGAATCTCAGGCTCTTGCAAAGCTCTACCCCCCCCCCTTCTTCTGCCGAGCCCCTCCTCCACTCATTACCGCTATCCTTGACACACCTGTGCCTTTGCAAGCAGTCTTGTCAGCTCTCGGAGGAAGAAGTTCTGGCCCTCCTTCTTACCTACAAACCTACCCCTGTAATGCCTTGCCCTCTAGATCTCACGGAGGAAGAAGTTGTAGACCTCATTAGCTACGAATCTGCCCTGATAACCCCATGCCCTACTGACCTGAGTGACGAACACCCTATCTGCACGGTTGCAACCAACCCCAACACATCAGTTACCCTCTGCAACAGAGGAGTGCTCAATAGTATCCTAGCGCTAGTTCCCACCTCTGCCCCTACTCACGTCACTCACTCTGACCCCCCTCTATCCGGACTCCTAATTAACTGCCGCTCATCGATAAAGCATATCTCTGATGTCGCCAATCTTATCCTGAGCCAAAACTCGGACTTAGCGATCTTGACTGAATCTTGGCTAAATGAATCCTCATCGCCCTGCCTAGACTTCTTAGTCCCGCCCAACTACAACATCGTAAGACTGGACAGGCAATCAAAAAAAGAGGGGAGGCATTGCCTGCATCTACCGATCTGAACTTCTGGCTGATCCTACCGACTCCTGCGAATACCTTGCACTCTCCATTTGCAGCAACACCACCCCACTGTGCAGACCGCACATCTTTTAGCACTCCCCAGGCATGAATGACACTTTCACTGACTACCTCATGGAAAACATCACAGCCAAGGCCTCCCATAACTCCAATGACATTTTCCTTGATGACCTCAACTACAACTGGACCGACCCCAAGGACCCTCAGGCCAACGCCATCAGACACTTCTTGGCCAACCAAGCCTTTACCCAAGCCTGCTGTCTCCCCACTCACTCGAAAGGCACCAGTCTAGACTGGATCATCACCAAGGAATCTGCTGTCAAACTCATCTCCATAGATCCATGCAATTGGTCTGACAACCACGCTATCACTTTCCTTCTGCCTGGCACCTAAAATACATGGACACGGCAACCCATGATTCCCAAACGAGTTACAGACACCAAGAACCTTGATCACGAGAAATTGGCTGCTTGCTGTGAAACTGACCCGCCCCCCCCCGCCATTTCGCCACGTTAGACAACCTCACTGAACATTATTCCACAACTATATCCAACATTCTCGATGACCTTGCTCCGCTAAAACTAAAAAAAAACAGATCAAATACAGGAACCCCTGGTTCAATGGATCCCTCAACAAAGAGAGGAGATCCCTCTGGCAGATAGAACGGAATGGGAAACAGCACCCGTCAGCAGCCCATCTAAAACTTCTACGCCAGGCCATAAATGCCGACAATACGAAAATCCTCAACTCTAAAAAAGAATTCTTCAGAACAGAACTGGAGAACGCTAAGAATAGACCTTGCAAGCTATTCTATTTGGTCAAACATCAATCCAACAAACTGGCAAAAACCTCCAAAGAAACCCCTTCATGTCTAATATCATGCGAGGAATTTTCCTCCTGCTTCTGCGACAAAAACTCTGCCCTAGGAAAGGAACTGAAGTCCACAACCTACTCCCAAACTCTGCCGGCTCCACCTCTTCACTCCGCGCTGCCCACCCAGACTTCACCCAAAAACCAAGCGCACTGGTCCAATTTCAAAACTGTGACAAACACTCGAAAATGTCTTGAAAATGCTATTAAACCCTAGCAATCACTTCAATGATCCTCTCCCATCTAACTACTTAGCCGCCACCTCTCAGGCTATCATCCCTTCTTGAACTGCAATAATCAACGCTTCCCTCCTACAGGGATCGATACCTGACTCTCTGAAAGCAGGCCAAGTCATCCCAAACTTCAAAAAACCTATGCTAGATCCTGCTTCCTCTGCTTCCCCTGACAACTACAGTCCTATTTCTAATTTCCCACTCCTAGCTAAAGTTCTGGAGAAATGTGTGCAACAGCAGTTGAGCCTACACAACACTAACTTCCACCTACTAGCTGACTTCCAAACCGGTTTCAGATCAGCATGGAAACCACCCTCCTCCACATCGTGGATGATGTCTCCCAAGCCCTTGACCAAGGCAAATCCTATCTCCTAATCCTCCTTGACCTATCCTCAGCTTTCGAAATGGTTAACCACAAAACACTCCTTAAACGCCTCAAACTCAAGATGGCCCGGATGGCACCATTCTTGAATGGTTTAGGTCCTTCCTCCAGAATTGCTCACAGAGACTCCTGATCAACGACAATCTATCCGCTTCCTCTCCGATCACGGTTGGAGTCCCCCAAGGATCAACCCCGTCTCCTACCCTCTTCAATCTTTACCTTGAACCGCTCTCAGAGGTGCTATGCACGCCAATATCTCCTACCACATGTATGCCCACGACACACAGATCTAAATTAAAATCACTTCTCCTGAGGACTTGCTCTGCCTGAATGTGGCCTTGAAGCTGACTGTTCACTGGCTCACCTCTAACCAGCTCAAACTCAACGCAAAAAAACCGAGTTCCTTCTAATCTCACCACCCAAAACCAATCCAGACATTCAAGAATGGATCAAGGCTATCACAGCGCTTAACTGCTCCTCTGCCATTGTGTACTCTGCTAAATCCCTTGGAATTACCCTAGACAGCAGCTTGAACATGCATGGCCATATCAACTCGATGGCCAAAACTGCCAGATTTCACCTGAGCTACCTTAGAAACCTGAAACCTTTCCTTGACACTCCCGACCTAAAAATGGCAATTCAGGCACTAGTCATCTCCAGACTAGAATATGGATGCTCTACCTAAGCATGGGTGCAAAATCCGTTCCGCTCGTGGATTTTGCGGATTTTCAGCAAATTCGCAATCTGCGATCTCCCGCGAATTTGCCGAAAATCCGCGAATTCGCGAGCGGAACGGATCAAGGGCGCAAAAGTTCAAACTTCAAGCTTTTAACTATTTTAGAATGGCGCCGGCAAGCTGCCATCGCCATTCTAAAATAGATACTAAGTTAGCTTCAACAGGAAGCACTAATAGAAGCAGGTGCTCGAGTTTAACTGAATTCGAGCACCTGCTTTATTTTATCTATTAGTGCTTCCTGATGAAGCTAACTTAGTAACTATTTTAGAATGGCGCTGGCCGCTTGCCGGTGCCATTCTTAAATAAAACAGGAGAGGGGCAGAGGGCAGAAGGGCACAACGACGAGTGTGGCAGAGGGCAGAAGGGCACAAAAACGAGTGGGGCAGAGGGCAGAATGGCACAAAAACGAGTGGGGCAGAGGACAGAAGGGCACAAAAACGAGTGGGGCAGAGGGCAGAATGGCACAAAAACGAGTGGGGCAGAGGGCAGAAGAGCACAACAAGGAGCGGTCTCGCACAAAAAAAACCCCGCGAACAAGCAAAGCGCCCCGCGAACACACAAATTGCCCCGCGAACACGCAAAAAAAATACGCAAATTCGCACAAATTCGCGAATTTTGCAGATCGCAAATTCGCAAATCTGCGAATTGCGAATTTGCTAAATTCGCCCATGCTTAGCTCTACCCTTGCAGGCCTACCCAAGAACTCTCTGGCCCCTTTGAAAGCCTGTCTCAACGCAGCCGCCAGACTCCTAACTGGTTCAAAGAAATTCGACCACATCTCACCCAACCTTAAAGCTCTGAACTGGCTTCTTCTTGAGGCCAGAATCCAATTTAAGCTGGCTTGCATCACTCACAAGGCCCTTTACTCCAAGTCCTCTGCATTTTTGTCACCCAGAAACTCGTGATATCCAAAGGAGCCAGAAACTCCTGGTCCGCCAGAGACCTTGTGCTCCAACCCGAACGCTTCAGAAAAAAAACGTACAATCGGGATTTCTCTGGGGCTGCCCCAAGAATATGGAACTCACTCCTGCCCGCCATCAGAAGACTTTTGTCTTTTGCACGCTTCAAAAAGGAGGCCAAAACGTTCCTAATGGGTAAATTCCTCTCCTAACGCTCACATTACAATCATCTCTGCGACCTGGTTTGACCTACCACTACGGCATTACACGGCTCTTCCAGGCATCCCACCCGGGATTTGAGACTGCTTTTTTTCTTGTTCAATGTATCGACTTGTTCTTATCTCAAATGTATCCAGGTTTTGAGACTGCTTATTTTCTCTATATATTGTTTCTACCTGTCTTTATCCGAATGGGTCCGTCCCCTCCTAAGTCTTATGTATACCACATGTCAACCCTGTAAAGCGCTCTGATACCTTCATGGGTCTGGTTCGCGCTCTATAAAACACTAAAATAAATAAAATAAAAAATAAACACATCACTTAGTCTGGGGTCCCCGGCTTCCATTGGGGAATCACTGGGGGTCCACAGAAGTCATGTGGATAAGAAGCACTGATTTATGGCTTTTGAGAAATTGAAAAGCATGTAGGCGGGTTGCTACTGCATTCAGAGAGAATAATGACTAAAGATGTTAATTTGACACCTTGCCCAGGAGACTTCAATTCTCATAAGGGACAATTCATGGCTACTAGATGCAGTTTCAAAACTAAAAGGTCAAGGCTGGTGAACACAATGTATGAGCTTACATGAGTGGTTCAAGGTTTCTGGGGACGAAAGCGCTCAGGGTGATAGTTTTATGGCTTTACTTTGACTTCATGGCACATGGGGACATTCCACTACTCAAGGAGGCAAAAGATGCAAAACGATGCATGGAAGTGTACATTTAAAGTGTCATGGAGCTTTTTCGCACATAATGGATCAATTTTATTACACGTTGGTCTCCTGAAACACAAAGAGTGCAATTTGAACAAGTAAGGGATCATTTATAAATGGCAGGAAGAAATAATCATAAGAAAATGGTGTTAGCTCATTGGGAAGATTTCACCATAAAACAGGGCAGCCGCTTCACTCATGGTGGCCGACTTCCTTAGAATAGTTCTATTAAAATAAACAGTATTTCTTCAAATAGAAAATGCAGCTCTACAGTGATTCAATTCACACCCAGAACACAGATTGGTCCAGCCAGTTCTTGTTTATATTTGTACTCCAATAGTTGCTTTCAGAACATTCTTCAATGAGTGATGATGGGATGGATCTTCAGGCAACCATAGCTGGCATGATGTCCATTTCAACCCAGCCAATTAGAACTGCAGAAATATTCTTTGTGGCCTTTTTCAAAGTTTCCAGTGGCATATATGATCTTGCATCAAGCATTAAAGCTACTCGACCCTTCTCAACAAAATACAAACTCATCTCATCCTTTAGTCTTTGTAATCATGACCTGCCTAGACTTAAGCCTTGGTCTGCTAGACCTAAATTTACCCAACCACTGAGGCTCTTAATCAACAGCACCCATTATATTAACCCTTCCCAATTTCATTAATGCCTATCCTATCTGACCTTGGATCCCCAGGTTTATGACTGATGTATATCTCATAATTTTGGTACCACTGACATCTCTATTATAAAAAAGTGTATACAGACTCTATTCCAATGGGAACCACAAATGTTCTTCCTCTTCCTTATAGCTAATAAATGCTAACCTAAACCTGATCCCAATCCATAAGTAGTAACCTTAACTGCCAATGATTTAGTAATGAGGATCATTGGGAGGTTGGTTATTAGGAATGATGACCAGCACAATCACGCAGATCAGATAAATGATAAAAATTGTGAATCCCAAGGCAAAAGCGATTCTATTCATTGTGCGCGCTGTTTCGGAATTATGTCTTGCCCCGACCAGGTCTCCTCTGGCATTGCAGTCCTGGGTCTAAAAAACAAGAAAAAAATTGGTGAGGTAAAGCTTGTCTGCATCTGAAAGTTTTATAATATGATAACATGTTTCTTTTTGGAGGTGCTTGGCTCTGTAGCACTGTTGCACACGTCAACTTAGTATATGTTAGTGCCTAAAGGTCAGATGTACATAGGTAATCTTTTGAGACTACCAAATAGCAAATTGATGCGATTCGCTATTTGGTAATTGCAAACACCAATGTACGAAAATGTGATTTATACTTTCTGCGATTCCTAGTGGATCGCAACTAGACCGACCTCATGAGGTAGGTCTCGGTTTTCGAGCCATTGAGAATCGCAAAAATCAGAGGGATGGTGGATTGCTGGGGTCAGCAGGCCAGCATGTTTTTGACTGCTTTCAAGTAAAGCAATCTTTTTTCTATTGGGAAATGCAGCTCGTTTTCCATAAAGGAAAATGGGATGCATTTAAAAAAAAAAAAAAGAAACATTTTCTTTCCATTTTTTAAGAGCAGGCAGTGGTCCCAGAGACCACTGCCTTGTCTTAAAAATGTTTTTACAAACATCCACAAAGGGGAAGGAGTCCCATGGGGACCTACCCATTTGTGTATGGGTTACCACATCCTTGAAGTAGGTGGTAAAATGTGAATGTTTTGCGACCACATTTCAGTCGCAAAACATTCATACATACCACTGTGATTCAGTACTAGGGACGCCCTAAACATGCCACTTCATAATACCGAATCGCAAACCCAATTTGTGAGTCAATAATAAGTTACCGAATTACAGATAAGGCTTTGTACATTAAAAAAATGCTTTTTTGCGGTTGCAAACGGCCCGATTGCAGCAACCTCAAAAACGTTTTGTACATCTGGCCCTTATTGTGCATATCTGTGTAAATGTCAGCTTGGATAAACATAGGGATGTTAATAGAAACATGCCATGTGCCTTGTTTTAAGCATGGTGCATTAATTATGAAATGACATTTGAATAAAACTCCAAATCACTTAAAGTAATACCACCATTCATTGTTGTGCAAAAGTTCTGGGGCCTCATTTATGAGGCTGTGCATCAATTTTACGCCGCCGGTGCGTCACTTTTTGTGACGCACCAGTGGCATAAAAAATGCGCCTTGTCGCGCCATATTTACAAAGTGACGCATCTAGGTAGATGCGTCACTTTGTAAACCCCTGCGCCACATTATACCTGCGCCAGGTATAATGTATGCAAGGGGGGCGTATTGACGCAAGAAAGGGTCATTGAAGTGACGCAGTGAAATCTATGAGATTTTACTGCGCCATTTCTAGGACTCAAATGCGTCAAAATCATATGCCTGCCTTACAGCAGTCGTAAGACTGACGCAAGTCCTTTCACATGGGGCGTGCCCCATGTGAAAGGACACATTGCTGGAGTTGCGTCACTTTTGTGACACACTCAAGCAATGCGTCACTTTTGCGCGATACAGATACGTCAGAAATACTGACGTATCTGTAACTCCTTGCGACATGATGCATCATACTGTAAATATGACACATCATTGGTGTCACAAGGAGGGCGCAATGAAAAGTGACGCATCGCTGTTTTCACGCAGCGATGCGTCACTTTTTATAAATGAGGCCCCTGGAACTTGGTTATTGTGCTAGATTTCAACTAGGTCACCAGTCAATATGGCAGCCAAGGGCAGTCACTCTGCTGCAGAGCCCTCAATGGAAATATTCTAAACCAGCCTATTTATGGTAATCTGCTACCTCTTCCCATGCATCTCGGCCTCGTGTTCTCTGGACCCTCAAGTGCTCTTTAACATCTCTCCGGAAGGAGTGCTGCTTCCATCTCTCCTGGTTGTTATCAAAAAGTGACCACATTCCATTGATTCCCGACACTGGGCAACAAAAGGTTTCGCTCACTGAGAAGCGCCCATCACAACAAACATGCAGAACTCTGACAGCCCCAAGTTCAATTTCTGAAATGGCCCCGCGTGTTGCTACCCCAAGCGTTTCAGGTTACCCTGGTACCGCTCATTAGCCCGGCTACCAAGACTAAAAATACAGATGAGCTTTTAATTAAGGGTGCTGATCTGGAACACAACCACAAGGAGAGCAGATATATTCCAATGACTACCTCATTGGAGGGACATGCTGCTCCAGCAGCTAACTTGTCCGACGTTTTTGTCATTCCAAAAAAGTCAAATTCAAGGTCTTCATCCTATTATCTAAACTCCCAAATTTCTACAAAAACAAAATGCATCTCTCTTAATCCCAACAGAACAGTAAAGTCCCCTCAAATGAAACACTGCTCAAAAACAACAACATTCGTAAAATGTATTTCATATAAGTTGCTTTTTGGAATATCTTATTTCAGATGCACTTTGCTATGACTCTGTAAAGCGTATGCTACATCACTACGGATTGGTTACTGCAAACACATCAAACAGATACGAGCTCATAAGAAGTTAGAACCGCTCTTTAGTTTGCGTCTTGCCTAAATATGATTCACCTCCTAATCGTTCGATGTTATTCCATCATACATGGATTCCACTTGGAGCTTTTAAAACCACAACCAAAGTATCATCTTCAATAACCATCACTCACATAGCCGCAGTCCTAAAAGAGCTTTGACCGGTGCCTGCCTAAGGCTGACAGGATTCTCTATCAGAACAAACAAGGCTGTATGTTCACCTTGCTGACATTGTCGGGACCATCAAGGGATCTCAGAAGCTCCCTACTTGTTGAAACATTAACCCTCAAATCTAAACAGGCCAATCACACAATGATGGAGCTGCATTTGAGAACTCATACTATTGAGACATGAAAACAATCAACTCCACATCCTTCCTCAGGAACTAAAAATCTTCCTCCTTCGTGGGTTCCTCAAAGACTTATCCGTTCTCTGTTCTTCAATCTAGCTAGTTAGTTGTGATTAGATAGTCAGTGTCTGCTATCAGTTCTGCTTCTTTCACCTCAGTTCCTCATCACCCGCCTCCCTGCGTCCCACTTCTCCTTCTCCTCTTATGCATTTCCCTTTTACAATGTTACTTGTAAGGATGCAAGTCCATCTTCTAGTTGAATTTGTTATATATAAAAGGTACTAATACCCAAGGTGTTGTAGCAGCAATGTATAAACACACACACAAATAAAATAATACAAGACTTCTCCATTGTACCTAAATGTATATTTTGCCCCCTGCACTCTTGAGTGCCTCTCTCAATGTACTATTACAGGTATCTCCATCTACCTGCATTCTATTTAATCTACCCTGTATTACTATACCCTATTCTATTCTCTGATTATCATGATTCTGGGCTTTCTGAATCATACTCATACATATTATTTTAGCTTCGTTCTTTTTGAGTTTGATTTCTTTCTGTTTGGACTTCCTGCACTAAACCCAAAAGGAATCAAACATTGCAGTTCTAGCTTTTCTTTGAAACAACTTTTCCTCTAAATTATCTAATATGGGAGGTTCAAAACTACCGTACATTGTCCATTGTAATTCAGCACTACCCCTTGTATATTTGTGCCAAAGTGAGGAAAACATAATCGGCCCAAAACCATGTTTAGCTTAGACTTCATGATTAGGGGTCCCCAAAGGACAAGATTCCTCCAATGCGGAGTCCTGTGTACAATAACAACAACACGATTTCCGAACCTTACTAAATATAGGCATCTCTAGATGTGTATCTTGGTTCCAAACATCAAAGGGTAAAATCTAATATTTACAGCATATACCTGTTCTTACCCTCTGGCTTCGGCTTTTGCAAAAGTCGAACAATACCCAAAACCAAAATACAATTCACCAAAGAAGTGGGCCACTCCCACTCTTACCTGACCATCAATCTTCCATCACACGGCAAGTGTCACAAAGGTCTTGATCTTCCAAAACTAGGAACCAGAACTGGGGCGTCAGTCGGGGCCGCAGTCGGGTAGCCCACTGGAGGGAGGAATCATGCAATCGGAGACCTCGGGCCCACAAAGACAATTTTCAGCCGATATAGTGGCGCGCCTCCCTTGGAATTCGATCACGGACCCCTCACGACCACCAGGCTCGATGACAACCACCGAAGATGCCCCACGTTGTGCGCCAAATTGTAGAAGTGGCTTTTTAAAGACCCCCCACTAGGAGAGTCAAAGCCAGCGGTGCAGGGGACACCTAGAATGTACGGGTTCTTCTTGCTTAAATCATACATTACCAAAGAGACCAGGACAACCAGCCGTGGAGGGAAGTACGTTATTTATTAGCTAGAGCTAAGGACAGGGTCCCAGAATGGTACAAAGACAATTCTACGGAGAGCGCTGCTTTACTCCGCAGCGCACACATACTTATAGTGCTAGCCACGCCCATTTGCACAATACATAGTTCCACATTTTGACAAGTTCCTCATCAGACAAGTTCTTCGTCAGTCTCATGTGGTGCAATCGTGGCCAGGGGACATCTGTCTCGGATTGCACAATGTACACAGCCTTGTGCTTCCTTGCTCGATTGTGTGGTCACAGGGCGCAGCCTCGTGCTTCCTTGATCAGATGGTGTGGTCACAGGGCACAGACTTGTGCTTCCTTGACAAGATGGTGTGGTCACGGGGCACAGGAGTTGGTCGTGACAGGCTGAGTTACCAACAATGGACAGGATGTGGCTAAGTCTCTGGCACAACTGGGGGGGTGAGGCACACAGGCAGCTTCTCGGAATTGGCTCGACTACAAGGAGGAAGGAGGTTTGTGCAAGTTTTGACAGGGACGTGGAAAGCAATTCTTCACCAGGTTGCCGAGAGCATGGCAACACAAAATGGAGTCTTGTGGGTCATTTTAATTACAGTTCAACAACTATACATATGAATGACAATCATGAAATAAGTATTCGTTATCCTTAGAGTGCGAGGCAAAAAAACGACATACATTAGACAATATCACGGTTTGAAAATGCTGTAATTGGCTTGAGGCATAACGCATTGTAGGAAAGTGGGTTTCTGTTGCAGTAATACCCCCACACACATTATACCAGATTTCTGATGCACTTTGCCTTGATGTACCCTGGGTCCCTTCCAATCAGGTTCCCATGGCCAGTATTCTTTCCGTAAATTGTACCGTTGTATCTCCAATTGGCACCTCTCTGGCCACATGTAAGTCCCTTGTAATAGGTACAATGGGTACCAAGGGCACTGTGACCAGGGAAGGCCTCAAAGGGTTGCAACGCATATTGTGTCACCCTTAGAGGTCCTGTACCTTACCACACACACACTGCCATTGCAGACTGCGTATTTTGGTGTGGAGAAAAGTGAAGATTTGACATGGCAAACAACCATGTGTGCCATGCCTGCAACCCACTGCTGATGGAATAGGTAAGACACCCCTCTAGCTGGGTGCACTATACCACTGGTGAGGGCACAGTTGCATGAGCACTGTACCCCTACAGTGTCTATGTCCATTCTTTGACATTGCAAGTGCAGTAAAGCCATAAAGAGTATAAGGTCTTGGAGTTTCTCATTACAAACTCCACAGCACCATAATGTCTTTACTGAATTCTGCAGTTTGGTAGCATACTTCTCAGCATAATAAAACCACACTGATGCCAGTGTGGGATTTATTATACATTGCACTCAGAGGGCATCTAGAGATGCCCCCATAAAAATGTCCTCTGGTGGGTTGCCTGACACCAGCCTGCCATCACAAGACATGTTTCTGAACCCCTAGGGTCCAAGCATTCGCTCCCTGAGCCCAGAAAGAAAGCCTTTCCTGGGCTGAAGAATTCACATCTCCTCGAGGTCAGGAAGAGCCATCTGTGGTAGGGGAGCTTCAAATGCCTTGCTGCATTTCCAACGTGACCCCCAGCCTCTCCTGCTATCAGGAGCAGGCCCCTTTCCTGTCTCACCCCCTTTTCAGGGGGAAGACAGGTGGGAAAAGTTAGAGCAGCCCAGAAGGTGTGCTCATCTCTGCCAACCCCGCCCCTCAGGTGGGGGATTCGAGGTGAAACCCACTTTTCAGTGCCTGCCATCTTGCAGATTGCAGGTACTCTCCAGTCAGGATAAAGGATTGTGCCCAGTCCCCCACTTGGAGTGTGCATACCAAGGGTGTAGACACACTAAGATCAATAGCCCATTGTCTACTACCGTGAGACCCCTAAAACGCCCCCTAAATATAGAATTTAGGGGGCAGCCCTGAATCCAGAAAGCAGACTCAGCAACTTACAAAGAAGAAGGACAAAAGAAGACGCACAGCAGAGGAGACTGCAGAGAAGAACTGACTTGGCACCAGCCCTACCGGCCTGTGCGCAGTTTCCAGAGATCCTGCACCAAATGGTGCCTTGTCTTGCAGCCAGCGATCCCCAGAACCCCTGGGAGAACAGATTGCCTTAAAAAAAGACCAGATATGCAATGAACTGTTCAAAAGAATCTCCAAAGAAAGACTCCAAGCCTACTGAGGACAAAGAAACCTGACGCCTGGAACCACTACAGCACCCGTCGCCTACTGCTTGAGTCTGAGTTGCCCACCAGTTCCAGCGAGGTCTCCCAGTGCTCTATAGTCCGAGTCCACCTTGGGTTGACCGCTCCAGGACTCCCCGAAGCCACCACGAGTGGCACAGGGAGGTAAAATCTGACCTCATAAGGCACCCCTGAATCCAGATGCCTTGCGCCCTGGACAAGAAGACGTGAGGTGCACTTACGTTCCCGAGCCCTCCAACTTCCTGCCTAGCTGTTGGTTCCTCCAAGAAGACTTCATGGACTGAGCCTGCAGCCAAAACCCAAAATCGGCAACTCCCATTGGAAACAGCAGGGCACCCGATGACAAATCAACACCCTGCAACCAGCAGCCCCTGTGCTGCTGTGGGTGCACCTTGTGTGCTAACTTGGATCCGCTTTGCCCTGAGCTTAACCCTAGGGGCTCTGCTCCCTCAACCCTGTGGCTGGCCCGAAAGCAGCCACGCGCCAACGGCCCCTAGCCCCATAGGCTAACACTGTGCTTCAGCACTGTGCACCCGTCCGCCATATTGCTGCTGAGGGTGCATTTTGAGTGCATCCTTGACCCTGGGGTAACCCTTCCTCTAACCCCAGAAACTCAACCCCATAGACCGATTGCTTACCTGCAAACCGTTAACCTCATTTTTCTCCATTGGATTGCATTGACTGTTTTCCTCTCAAAAAGTTTAAAGTGTGAAGTTGAGTTTGTATGGAAACCTAAGGAACTCTGTTCTAATGCAAAACTATTTTACTTACTTTTGTCTAGGAAATGGCCCAGTGTGATATCTAGGCATATCACACTGAGTAGAAAAAGTAATCTAAAAATCACTCTAAATAGTTATCTGAAAAGTAATCACAAAGTAATTAAAAATACCTACTGTCTTGAATTTTTTTTAAAACCTGAAACAAAGTCAGTTCCATCCAGCTTGCTTGTTTTGAACAACCTGTCTCAAAAAGTACCATTTTACTTATCTGTACCAAGTCCTGCTTGGTTCTGAAAATAAAATACTACACAGAAATACTTTTGATACAAACAATTGGTCTGAGTTAAGTCTTTGAGTGTTTGATATCATTTCTTGATAGAGTGTGTATAATAAATGCTTAACAATATTCTCTGATAAAGCCTTACTTCTCGCCCACACTACCGCAAATGGAGAGTAAGGAATTTTCAACTTTTACCTCTGTGAGTCTTAGGGGATCTACTGCACTCTGTGCACCCTACACCTTACTTTGGTATGGTATATACAGAGCCAGCTTCCTACACACATAAATCGCCAAACATCACAAAATATAACCAGCCGTACATAAATAACACAAATTCACCATAAGAGGGTAGGAGACAGTGTACCTACCCTCCTACTATATACTATGCGGTAACTTAGGGATTCACTGATATCACACTGGAGCCTCTTCCCTCCATCTATACACACACTGCCACTGTCGGCTGGGAAACCTTGCTGGGTCTCCTGCATGCAATCAGTAGATGGGGCTGCCCATGAACGCGAGGTGCAGCCCTTCGCCAACGAGACTCATCTTCTCTCTGTGCCTGAAGCTTCTCACGATCAGGGCAGCAATGTTGTAGACCTCCTCTGACGAAAGCAAAAGGCTGGTAACCAGCTGGGCGACTCCAATTAGGCCCCTCAAGGCTGGGAAGACAGGGTGGCATATCACCCACCCATCATCCTTGACCTGCACCGCCATGTGGAATCTTCCTCTGCATCAGGCCAAGACGTGACATGGAGCAAGGTCTTTGTCACTCTACTCTCCCCCAACCCATGTGCGGGAACCTTTGGGCATGTCATGCTGCGGGTCGGCTCTGGTTTCAGGAGCACCGCGGCCAGTATAAGGAATCAGGGAGGCGGGCCGGGGGGGTCTCAATCTGGGGCCTCTCATGGTGCGGCGCTTTGATAGACAGTGCGGCTCCATTTGCACACAGAGGATACCACCTGCAGCCACCACTGTACTTCTCCCTGGCCACTCCTCACAGGAGGGAAACAACGCAGCACTCTCAACGCAGTAGTAGAAGAGAGCCCAACCACAACGGAAAGCAGAGAAGGCTGCATGACGATGAACATGCTGGTGCCGAAGGAAGTTTAAAGCACATGCTGTGCTTTAGCCAACCGCTTCCCTGGCCTGGAGTCCTTTAGAAATTCATAACTGAGCAGGAAGGCGCCGTCCCTCCTGTCCTTCCTGTCCCTGGAGAGCACTGGGGGCATGAAAGGTAAGCAGGCAGGCAACAGACCAGACCATTGGTTTCCTTAGCGAAGTGGCAGTCTCTCTAGCAGTCAAGCAGGGCAGCACTACAAAGTCCAAGTAGTGGGTTTCCTGGCAGCACAGCAGTTCCTCCTGGTTCAGTATGTGGAACCTGCAACATCTGGTTAAGAAAAAGTCCCATGCAGTGTCTAAAATAAGGGGGCAGAGCCCCTGTACTCACACTCAAAATTTCTTTGATGTGGAGGTAACTTCAAAAGAATTTTGGAAGTGGACAATACCCTCCTTTCAACCCCAGCACTTGCTCCAAACATCAGTAGGTGGTAAACAAGTCTTTTGTGTGAGGGCAGGGGCCAGCCTATACAAATGTAAGTACACCCCACCTTCCCCTCTCCCAGCCCTGGTAGAGCATCCAGTATGCAGATGAGTGCAGATGCAACACTGTTATAACCAACCCTTCCGGAACAGTGGCAGTCTGGAAAGTATGCACAAGCACAGCTGTCACTCTACCCTAGATGTGGATTGCAGTCAGGCAACAAAGCACAGAGTCATAAGCGCAGTGTAATGCCCACTTTCTTAAAGTGGTTTTTCGAAAATAGTAATGTACAATCCACTTAAACAAATAAGCAGGATTTATCACCACTATTCCAAACATACTAAGTATGACACCGCTACTGCTTTCAGATCAGAAATTACCACAGAAAACCATTTCAGGGAAACCCCAATGCAAACCTATAAGAAGAGCAGCACTCACAGGAGTGGGAAACCAAATAGATTATTTGTCACTACCAGGACATGCCATACAATGAAGGCACATGTCCTAACTTTTACCTACAGAGCCCCCAGACCATAGTGCTATCTAGGGCCTACATTAGGAGTGTAAAAGAAAATGAGAGGAACCCCTTAGAACCAAAGGAATAGGGTTTGATACAACTATATTGCAAAGAAGGTTTCCTTTGGATTATACTTTAAAGACTCATATCACGTAGCTATCCATACAAACAAATACTCATCCTAATCACTCAAGGTCTAATACTACTCATCAACCCTGTGCATAAGGGAAATATAAACATATACTCAAGGTAAACAGTACAAGGCAATATAATAAAATATAGATATATTTATTGATAGGAATACCATAAAATACATAAATAAATTCATAGGTTAAAAATCATTTAAAACATCCCTGACACAAAGTCTACAAAATAAATTCAACAAATTGTACACATGATATTACACAACAGAGAGTACACAAAAAAGACAGCACAATATGTCATCAGAACTTACACATCCGTGATATCACAATAATTAGAGCTGGAACCTGATAGTGCTATGTTGATCCGTAATCTATGGTTTCAGTCTCTTCACGGATTATGTTAAAAGACGATGCTTCAACGCATTTCGATGGTCTAGCTTATAAAACCATCTTTCTTAAGTCTGTTTATATGACTCTCAAGCAGACTGGTTTTGACCGGAACATTTATTAACAACCTTATGGTGGTTGTGGGATGATAATGAAAAAAGGGCGTCCTCATTCAGTAGTTTAAGATTTTAAGTACAGGGTTATAGCCTCTGTCTTCTTCGAGTATACCTTAACTCTGGTTTGAGGATGTTTCTTTTTATATATGCAGTGTAGGGCAATGGTGTTAATTACATATACAAAATCTCGTAAACTCCTGTAACGGGAATCTCCCGCGTGTCGTTATGTTTATCAGATCTCCAGAGTGAGGCCTGGCGCCTCCCCTCACTAAATGTTTATTGTCCCACTGCTTAAATATCGACAACCCTTCACAGATAGGGTTCATCCGCATGCAATGGCGTCACGTAGCTCCTCTGGTTCGTGCAATCGGCCTTGTACTGTTTACCTTGGGTTTATGTTTATATTTCCCTTACGCACAGGGTCGATGAGTAGTGTTAGACCTTGTGTGATTAGGATGAGAGTTTGAATGTATGGATAGCTATGTGATATGAGTCTTTAAAGTATAATCCAAAGGAATTCTTCTTTCAGCTACATTAGGAGCGACCTACAAGAAGTAAAAGGGGAGTTTCAGGCTTGGTAAGTAACTTTAAATGCCAAGTCAATGTGGCAGTAAACTCCGCTTGCAGGCCCTGCAGTGGCAGAGGCCTGAGTCAGGTTTGAAAGGGTACTTCTGTGGGTGGTGCAAGCAGCGCTTCCGGGCCCTCTAGTAGTATTTAATTTACAGACCCTGGGTATATGCGACACCACTGTACAAGGGACTTACAGGTAAATTAAATATGCCAGACAAGTGTAAAAAAAAAAGAGAGAGTATGTGCACTTTAGCACTGAATAGCAGTGTTAAAGTGCTCAGAGTCCTAATGCCAACAAAAACAGGTGGAAAAAATACAGGACGAAGGCAAAAAGTTTGGAGAAAAAGGCATGGTGCAACAATCAGTTTACACGTGGTGCTTTACAGCTGCAACACTTGCTATCACACACCCACAAAGACACGGGGCAGATCTACCCATACAATGTGTATCTCCCAACCTGCATTGCTTTGTGCGCCTCAGGCAAATTACGGTTGCCTGAGTGGTGCAGACAGCTCTGCATCCTAGTCATTCAGAAAAAAGATCTCTTTAACACCAGCCCCCACACACTCACAAAATCGGCCCCAGTACAGCACAAGACTGACCCACACACTGTCACAAAACTGACCCACTACAAAACAAGACTGTCCGGCACACATTCACAAAACAAGCCCACAAGCTGTTCTTTCAAACAGGTCCTTCTGGCCCTGCCAGGTTGGCCTACAGGGCAGTCCAACTCTGGCTGTGCATCACCAGTGACATATCATGATATGTCCCAGGAGACTAGCGGGGATATCAACAAGGGACTGCGATAATCATCGCAAATCGCGCTTAGCCCGATTTGCATTATCGTCATATATCGCTGGTTCACATCGCCGTGTTAGCAGCGTATTTACAACGATTTGCTAACAGGCGATGTGAAACCTTCAAAATACGGAGATTTAAAGCAACATCCCCTGAAATCCAGCGAAGTCAGCATTGCGCTAAGTAAAATGTTGATAATAGGGAGAAGTGGATGTAACCTTACAATCCACCTCCCATTATGCACATGGCTAAATTAGAAAATTTCCAGATGTTAGTTTTCGGGGATTTCAGTGGTTAGCGAGGCTTTTTTCATCGCTGCGCGTTGTCTGGGCTGGCTTGTTGATACCGCGATGTGCGATTAGCGATTAATTTCCCTATTCTTTCCTGAAGATACGCCTACTTTGCATCTCATTAACGATGTAAAGCGAGGCGTTACTAAAAAGGCAACAAACATGCGCTAATGCATGTTTGCACTGCCTTGTTAATAGGGCGATGGCTTTATCTCTGCTTTAGCGGCGAAAAGTGCAGCTAAAGCAGAGGTAAAAGCCTTGATATTATGCCCCAGGGAAAGCATGAGAGCTGTGCCCAGTAAACATTCTCAAGCAACACTCCGCAAAAAAAATGCATCGCAATTTGCTCGTGGCTCAAGCGTTACAGTGTGTATGGACCAATGCTGTGGGCAGGGCTTTAAGTGGGGGGGGGGGTCTGTGGGGGTCTGAGCACCCCCAGTTTTTTGGGGGGGCCTCGAAAGGGGTCTCTAGGGTGCTCTATTTTCGGTAGAAGTACCTCTGTTGCCCATAATCAAAATCAGTTTTAACAAAGTCTCTCTGTAAATATCAATAAACTATGTGCCCCGAATTCTGAAAAAGAACTTATAGCCAGCTTCAGTGTGCTAGATCTAGGCAACTTGCCTTCTGGTGATGAATGCATTCTTTATAGTGAAACAGATATCCAGAAACTGTGTTCAGAGTTTCAGCTGCCAGCAAGAGATACTATCCAAGCTTTTAGACTTTTCAAAGATTTTGGTGGAAAGAAAACCCCATAAGCATTAAAAAAGAAACCCCAGCAAAATAGACACAGTGAATATGTTCAAGGGTTTTGAGAAATCCTGCAATAGATTTCTAAGTAATGTAAATAATTTTTACATATTTTTTAAAAGTGTTTGGTATTTTATGGCTTATACTTAATAAATATACCTTTTTGCCTATTTTATTGTCCTTTTCCGGATGCGACATCATGATTTTCTAAAGCCCACAATGCTAGTTATCTTGATTTAGACCACACCCCTACTTGGATAGCCCACACCCTTTTAAGAAATTTGTCACGCCCCTTTTAGAGCACCCCCAGTTTTTTTCCCACTTAAAGCCCTGGCTGTGGGCATCTTCCACGCCTCACAAAGCTCACTATCAGATTATGAGGCCCCCGGCAGAGGCGTGTGGGCTGGGAGCTCAGGAGACCACCCCACAGATAGTCGCCACTGCAAGGGTAAGGCATGGCTGTGCAGTCTCTGAGGCTGCTACCACGAGAGGGCGCCAGATCTCTCTTACAAGCAACAAAGGATGGTCCCGCTCTGAGATCAAACAAGGGGAGCGTAAAATCTCACTTTTCCTAAGCGCAGCCCAAACCCCTCCAATGGACCTGCCTGTAGACTCT
This sequence comes from Lissotriton vulgaris, assembly GCF_964263255.1. Taxonomy (NCBI): domain Eukaryota; kingdom Metazoa; phylum Chordata; class Amphibia; order Caudata; family Salamandridae; genus Lissotriton; species Lissotriton vulgaris. The sequence continues at coordinate 207,434,985 of NC_141695.1, forward strand.
CCGTCTGAGGCGGTCATGGATACGGTGGTCTGCTACTCAGTGCCTCTGACAGCACCAGTGGGGGCCGGGGGGCGACAGGTATCAATGTGGGGAGGGGACATTCCCACTTGATATGCTGCTGTGCCCTTCTAAGAACCCACGGAAGATGGCTGATTTGCATATGTGTGCGTGGGGGAGGAGTGGCGCCCTACCTTTAATAATTTATTATCATAGTCCATACACCATACCATCTAGGACCACCAATAAAATAATGATGGCTAGTATACATTTAAAGAAATGGAGGGATATACTCGTAATACTGTGGTATGCCACTCTGTCGCCATAACCCAGCGAGTGAGACAGTCGCAGCTGGCCTCTCTCTGGGGGGGCGCCATGCCCTCTGGCATGCGGACAGGTGTATTCCCTCATTAATTAAGACTGCTGTGCCCAGGTGCCCGCAGGACTCACCTTCAGCGAGTAGATGAGTGCCACAATGCCCAGCGGGAGGCAGCAGCACAGAAGGTTGAAGATGGAGTAACAGAGATAGTCTGGCTGACTGGCGACCACCACCGGGGTTATGACGGTGGTGGTGCGGGTGACCGTGACGTCGATGGGCGCGCTCTGGCCGTCGCCGTAGAGCGGGGAGTAGCCCTGGAAATGTGGGTTCATGGGTGGCACCCCGCTGGGGCCAGGCATGGGGTATCCTCCTTGGTAGTACTGGGTCAGTGGTGGTGGCTGGGCACCTGTAGCGTTCACTGCCCCGTAGGGTGGGGGCCCGGCGGGGTTCACATATCCCGGGGGGCCCTTGAGGTTGTCCTTCTCGTACCCAGGGTTCTCCATGTTCAAAGCGTGTTCTTCAACTTTCCCCTCTCTGCTGCGAACTCGCCCCCTCTCTCTGTTCTGCGAACTTTGTGTTTCACTTGAGGAAAGTCCGCACAATCACGGTCTGGTGACTCATTTCGCAACCTGCGCATCGATTGGTCGTGCTTCTGTTATCTGATCGGCAGAAACTCAACCTGCAGACCAGGAAGTGGCCCTGCTGTTTTTCATGTGCGTGGGTTGCAGTTGTTGCTGTCTGGCAGCGAGAAACAAGCCTCAGACGCGCCCTTTACAAACATCGAGTGGGTCGACAGAGCACCAGTCCTGTCATACACCCCTAACAAACTACTACTGTCCCTTATCTCTGAGCAGAGATATTTAAATCCCCTCACTCTGCATAACCTTACCAGCTGTGCCTTCCGGCAGCTTCCTTCAGAATGTTCATGTCCATGTCAAGTTTATTAATACTCCAGCTCTGTTGTTTTTTTCTCTTGCACTCTGGTACTTACAGTCCCAAATTTCTAATACCTACTACAAGCTTCTCCAACGGGTAGCCCTCCGGCCACCTGTAGGTAGCGCCCCTATGTGCAGCCCCACCTACCAAACAGAAACATTTTTCTTCGCTTAATTAATATCTGTACACCAACATTTGAAAAGTATGTATTTGAGACGTAAATGTATGTGTTTTGTGAAGTCCTTAGCTAATGTTTGAAGGAAAATGTTTGAATTTCCAACATATATTTAAAGTTGTGTTTGAGTGATAAATAAGGTAGCATTGGGTTACTTATTACTAGCAGTATTCCCTTTCTCTATGTAAAGTAAAGCAAAACTCTGCTTCGCTTTACTTTCAGTCAACTTTCCAAAGCAGAATACATTTTTTTTCTTAAAAGTACTTTAAAATAAACATTTTGCACCAGTACGCGAGTAAATCAGCCCCCCATATCTATTTTGACTATTTCTTTTTTCACTCCACAGGTTAATAGTTTGTGACAAAAAGAGATAAAGGGCCCGATGTAGGGGCCAGATGTAGGTGGCCGTTTGAGGCCATTTACCGAGCGGTAAAAGGGTGACAGGTATGTAGGGGACATTTTTTTACCGAATCGGTAAAATTACCGATTCGGTAATTTTACCGATTCGGTAAAATAAAAATTCGGTAAATTTACCGATTCTGAGGCACCCAGATGTAGGTGGGACTCTTCAGAGTCCCAGAGGCCTTACCGAATCGGTATTTTACCATCAAATCCAATTTGATGGTAAAATACCGATTCCGGTGTGCATGCACATGTGTGCATGCACACCTATGCCTTGTGACAGGCAGACCTGCCCTTAGGGCATGTATGCCTGCCACATGGCACCGAGCCTGTTTTGGGGGTGCCAGAGGGTGTCAAAGTGACACCCCCTGCACCCTTGCTGAAATCGGTATTTACCGAATCGGTAAATACCAATTCGGTAATGCCCATTGATTCCTATGGGCTTCAATGCCCATAGGAATGAATGGGCATTACCGATTCGGTATTTACCGAATCGGTAAATACTGAATTCTTCCGAATCGGTATTCCAGCACATCTGGAATACCTACATATCCACCCCTCAGATTTACCGATTTTTAATTACCGAATCGGTAAAATTCGGTAAATCTATTTAACCTACATCTGGCCCTAGGTAATTACATTTTACCACTTCTTAAATACCGAATGATACCGAATCGGTATTTAAGAAGTGGTAAAATAGAGGGGGGGATGTAGGTAATACACAATTGGTAAATACCGAATCGTTAAGATTCGGTATTTACCGATTCTGTAAATACCGATTCGGTAATGCCCATTGATTCCTATGGGCATTGAAGCCCACAGGAATCAATGGGCATTACCGAATCGGTATTTACTGATTCGGTAAATACCGATTTCAGCAAGGGTGCAGGGGGTGTCACTTTGACACCCTCTAGCACCCCAATTCCGGACTTGTGTGCCATGTGGCACACAGACATGCCCTAAGGGCATGTCTGTGTGTCACATTGCACAGGTGTGCATGCACACCTGAATTCGGTATTTTACCACCCAATAGGATTGGGTGGTAAAATATCGATTCTTAAGGGTCTGTGGCACTCTTAGGAGTGCCACCTACATGTGGATTTACCGAATCGGTAATTATACCGATTCGGTATTTTACCGATTCTGTAAATTTACCGATTCTGTAAATTTACAGAATCGGTAAAATATAGGCCCCTACATCTGAAAACCCATTTACCGGTCGGTAACGGCCGAATTCAGCCGTTACCGGCCGGTAAATGGCCACGTACATCGGGCCCAAAGTGACTTGCCCAAAATTAAAAAAGTTTGCTGTCAATCACAGAAGCATGGAATGACAGGATCCAGTGTCAGCAATTTAACTAGTTACCCATCTCCAGCAGGAGCAATGCTTACACCAAAGTTATTTCTAACTGAGATACCTACAGCTAGCATAAGAACCTTCTAAAATAATATAATTTACATCCAAAGTTTTATGGTTGAAAAGAGGAATCTTTTGCTTAACGAAAAAGCACTAGTTAGATAGCAGAGAACAGAACCAGCAGTCTTTTCAGTTCAATGAGAGCTCTCTTGACTTCCTGCTCCTACTGTGGGAGGCTCTTAAGCCAGTTGTGGGAGGAACAGTTATGTGGGCTGCACCTCTAACTTTAGGGATTTAAGAGCGATCGATACTGGGTGCTATACGGCCGCCTGGGAGCGATGTGCAGGCAGCATCCCAGTGTAGGCTGGCTTATTCCCTTGGTAGCAAGACCAGAACCCTCTTGGTCTGGCTATGTAAGAGAGAGGAGGAGTGTTGGTAAGTGGGGATTATGGAATGCTGAGGACAGACTAGTGATGGACCTCAGAACAATAGCCCAGAAAGAGTGCCAGCTTTAGGGTGGTGTGACCGCTGCCGTCGCATCAGCCACCAAGCTCGAGGGGAAACCCTTTGAATGATAGGCTGAGACCGAAGAAGAGCAGACTGAAGAGATATTTGTGTGCTGGCATTTTTCAGGGGATAATGGTCACAAAGCAAAAAACACACACAAATGATGGACGGAATGTGGAACAAATCAAACCTTTAGCCCCCTGTCACAGATCTGGATTAAATTCATTGTTGTTAGATCTGTGATGTGGGTAAATGTTTGACAATGGTCAGCGTTCCGCCCATCATCTTTTTGTGTTGCAATTTTTGCCCTAAGTAGGACGGGTATGCCCAGACATGGGTCCCATGTCGCTGCTCCACCGGATTCAAGTTAGCCTGGCTGATAAGGGGTGATATCCCGAAACCAGTCCCAGGAGGCTAGCTTTCTGGTTCAGAGAAGACCTGGCCTGAAAGTTTGGGCTGGACTGTTCCCGTAGGAAGCTGGGTCAAGAGTGATTCCAATATGGCTTGATCCAAACTGGGGCGGCGCGGAGAGCAAAAAAACAATGGATTATACCAGATCTGTGACTGGGGTGAATGTGTGACAAAGTTCAACATTTCATCCATCATCTTTTTGTGTTACAATTTTTGCTCTAAGTGGGATGGGCATGCCCACACGTGAGTCCTGTGCTCGCTACTCCACCGGATTCAAGTTAGCGCGGCTGATAAGCGATGTTAGTCCGAAACTGGGCCCAGGATGTTTGTTTTCTGGTTCAGGGAACACCTGGCCTTGCAGTTTAGGCTGGACTGTTCCCATGGGGAGCTGGGTCAAGACTGATATGCATATGGCTGGATCCAAAGTGGGGTGGCGTGGAGAGCAAAAAAACAATGGATTTTACCCAGATCTGTGACTGGGGGTGAATGTGTGACAACGTTCAACATTCCATCCAGTCTCTTTTTTTGTTGCGATAATAGTCACCAGCCTGATAACTCTAGTGATTAATGCACTTGATGGAGAGGTCTGTGATATATCTAGTCAAAGTTTTGACTCGTGATAAAGTAACTTAGAGGGTTAATGTTCCTGCTGCAAAGCACAACGTTTAACATGCAGATCGCAGATTTGTATTTTATGTAGACAGCTCAGTGAGTTACTGCTTTTGCCACAGAGAACCTTTTATTAATTGGAATTCATAGTTACAATCATTCTAATATAGTACATTGAGCTACGGCCTGGCATCAAAGTATTGCTTGCTGATTGCAGACATATGTTTAGAACCTTGTTTTTTTCCTCAATATTTTGTTACTTTCAGATTGCTAATAAGGGTTCCTTTGGGTAATAATAAAGGTATATTAGTATGACACCTCTAATTATTGTGTTACCTTTCAAATCCTGAGTGTATGGGACAATTTACTAACAGTTTGTGCCTGGTTTGCATCACAAAAGTATCACAAACCTGGTGCAAAGTGTTGTTTTGGCATTTTATTTTCAGCACAAATCTAGAATTGTGTTGGAAAGTAACCCTAAACAACACAAAGTACCACTATGTGCTACTTTGCATCAAGGAGTCATACAATGGATGGTGCTTAGGCATTTCCATGCACCCACCCATGGATGTTGATGTTAATCCTTATCTACTAACTTTGGTGGGAAAAGATTTGCATAAAAAAATACAGCTGTTCAACACAGGTGTAAAATTGAGAAAAACAATACCTTTCCAACTTTGTGCTCCTTCGTACATCACATATACAAAGAGTTAAAGCTTTAAACATTATCAAAGTGTAGAATTTTGTGATGGAAGAGTATCCTTTCAATATAAAACCTATGCTTGTCATCACATAAACACCCTTGCACAATGATACAAGGGTGTGTACAGTAGCACAAGGTACACTAGAACTAGAAGAGAGAGGGACAGCATCACATCTGAGTAGTTATAGGGCAGTTCTTCTATCTCCTTTTCAACACGGCGCAACAATTTAGTTACTATACCTCTTGATCTGCCCCTTCATTTCTCCAGATCAAGCTTTCTTAACATATAATGCCAACCAGCATTAGCAACATTTGACTCCTATACTGTGAATGCCTCATTGTCCTGAGTATTGTTTTCTGTCCATTAATTTACAAGTTTGTATGACTCATTGTCTCTGTATAATTTTGTGATGTAAAGAGTCTCTACAGTTCTCTAAATAACTAGAAACTAGGGAGAAATAAGTCGCACCCTTGGAAGGTGGTTGTGAGGGAATCCGTGAAGAAGAGGCCGCTGGTATGGTACTAGGGGGAGTGGGGGCACCAAAATAGAGGGTTGCACAAGGCCCCATGGGCTTTAACGCCGGCCCTGCCCAGAAATTTGTGGATTATTATCATTGGCTACTCGGCCCTGTGTGCCAGCAGAATGAAAAGCTGTTGTGGCTTTTTAGGTCGAACCTGAGTCAGCAGCCATGCGCTGCTCTACAAGACTTGTTGTAGGAGAGAGTATGCCCTTGAAGCTCCGCCCACTCTCCGCCCAGGTTTGTCATTGGCTTGCTGACTTCTGACTCATTAATCTGCTTGTTAGTCCCTCTTTAGTACCGCATCCTCTTCATTTGCAACCTCCCATGGCGACTGGCCCCTTTACTGCGGTTGTTACACCTCAGTACCTGATATTTAGTCTTGTTTGCTTTGTAAACAGGTCTTACATTCTTTCCTGCAATATTCTATTTTTGGGCTGACTGAGGCTTGTGTATCAGCATGGCGCACCACTTCAGGGAAGTCACGCTTGCATTTCCAAAGGTTTATTTTTCATATAATCAGCATGACTAATTTTTCGCGGAGTCGTGTTTTTGTTTTATTGGCCATCATCTCTTTGATCACTGTTTCCCTCTTCGCTTCGGAGTCCATCGACCACTTCCCGCTCTTTGTTCTATTTCGGAGCGTCCTTTTTGTCTAAACTTAGAAGAAAGGGAAGAAACAGATGCAAGTGTGGGTGACGAGAGATAGGGCGGGTTGGCTGGGGAATAAGACTAGGGGAGAAATGTAATGGATGGGGAGGAAAAGAATCAACTAAGCCGCATTTTTAAAATGATGGAGCACGAGCAGCCATTTTAAATGATTTCCACCAGATATGCAGATTTCCTTTTCAACAGAATTTTAACTACCAGCCAATAACGTCATGATTGTGCTGGGTAACATCAAGATGATCGATAAGTTCCTAGGACCCTCAAGTTTTACATCTAGGGCATGAAAGTATTACATTGAAATGTATCATTGTATGTAACAGTACGGAATATGAGATTCCTAGTGCGGACATTGCCAAAAGCGTCAGAGCACATAACAAAGAGTAATACAAAACTCAACTATGTGCAAAGCCAGTAGGTCGAGATATATACCCGAAGCTACATCTTCCTTGTTAAGCGGTGACTTTGTATGTGTACTGTTGATGGCGGCAAACAGCGTTTACAACGATTCGTTTTCTCCGCGGGGAATCACAACGCGGTCGTTATCACAACCGCGTTGTGATTCCGCATACCATTACTCCGCAAGTCGGAACAATGACTTGCGGAGGGGGGGGGAGGTGTTGGATTTAAGATCCAACACCTTCCCTAGTTTCCACACTGACTGGAGTTGGAATAGTAAATTATACTATTCCAACTTCCAGCGACCCCCCCCTCCGCAAGTCGTTGTTCCGACTTGCGGAGTAATGGTATGCGGAATCACAACGCAGTTGTGATAACGACCGCGTTGCGATTCCCCGAGGAGAAAAAGAATGCGGGATTTCAACATATATTCCTTGATGGCGGAGTGGTTGAATGCAACATGAATCAGTGGGTAGATGCATGTATGCTTTCATCTAGGCACTTAATTATTTCCCATAAATGTACACAATCAATCATCTTTACACTCATTTCATTTCATAAAGCTTTATTCGGAACATTTAGGAGACATGTCCATAAAAGCACAAATAATACAGACAATTCATACAATTTCTTAGAGGCAAACATAATATACATATAAATATACTATCGATCAAAGAAAAACAAAATACACATATTGCAAAATATCCAGAGGGGGATGGAATAAATATTTAAAATGTACAGAAGTTTAATTTAAAAACACATACTTTTCCTGGCGCTAATCGCTTTATATAAAAAAGATGCAGTAAAAAAACAAATGTCCGCATGATTCAGATTAAAAATCAATTTCATAGCCTCTGTAGTGTCTCTCACTCCAAATCTAATGAATAGTGGCTTCAAGTAGAATTTCCTTAACTCAATATACAAATTACAAGTTAACAAAAAGTGCTTAGTGCATTGTTTGGACTTATTGTCACATTTACAGGGACCAACAGGGCGCGATTTGATGTTAGGCCACGCGACCAGATGATGTGCTATACCCATCCTCATTCTGGTCAGTACAAACTGGTGTGAGGTTCTAGTCACCTGTGATAGATATGGTCTGAAACCTGTAAATTCAGTCATGCTGTTGTATAATACACAAGTTGTTAATTTTGAGTCCTCTAACTGATGCCTTTCATTACAGTGATTTAAAAATATTGTTTTCACATCAGATTTGGGGATTTCCGAAAGCCTGTAGGGGTCCATTAAAACATTGATTCCAAATAGATTTTGTACACGATCAATAATGTAACCGATCCAGGGGATCTTCAGGTGTTGCTCCAATAAAAGGCAGTCCTTAATAATTGCTCTGTTCAGTGTGGTACCTTCACTGAGCCAGATCGAGCGCCACAATAGAATGGGCCTTAACATGATCATATCATTTAGGGCTTGGGTCCCTGTTTCATTGTAAACCAAGGAGTTGGAAGTAGACCTGGGTAAGCATAGGAGCTTTTTCAGGAAGAGGTTCTCCTCTATCTGCAAGCTCTTAGCAGATGACACCCCCCAGACTCCTGCCCCGTAAAGGGCAGCCGAAAGACATTTTGATTTATAGATGTTTAACATATCTTTAATACGTCTATTCCCCAATTTCTTGGCAAACAGAAAGACCCCGTTGGCGCTCCTAGTCATCTTAGTTCTGACCACCTTATGTTCAGTGGCCCAGCTCCCGTTATGAGAAAAGGTAATTCCCAAATAGCAAAAGTTATCAACTTTTTTCACTGGTTCACCATCAATAACATAGTGGGTTTTCCCATTTCTTTTAACTTTTCCAGAGCTGCATTCCATTACATAAGTCTTAGCCTTATTAATCACCAGTTTCCTATTCTTAATAAAGGATACAAAACAATCCATTAAGCGTTGGAGACCCAATGGTGTCCTTGACAGTAACACTGCGTCGTCCGCATAGAGTAATACTGGTATGTTAAAATTATTAACTCTAGGGGCATCTGCAGCGACTGCCTGCAGGGCAGATTCAACCTCATTAATAAAAAGGGTAAAAAGCAGGGGCGCAAGGACGCACCCCTGTCTGATGCCCCTTCCTATCCCAAACTTAGTGGTACACTCCCCATTGGGTCCATAGCGAACACTGGTGCGAAGTTTTTCATACAGACGGGCTAAGAAGTAAATAATTCCCTCTGGAGCACCCATCTCCAGTAATTTGGCCCATAGTATTGCGTGGTCTACCAGATCAAAGGCACTACTAAGGTCGGCGAAACAGAGATAGAGCGACCCGTTTTTTGCCTTGGTATATTTTCCCACCAATAGCTCCAGATTCAAACACTGTTCTATAGTACCACGGCCTTTTCTAAAGCCAAACTGGCAATTACTTAAAATCTCATTAGATTCAGCCCACTCTTCTAATCTAACAAGGAGGACCCTACTCATGATTTTAACTGATGAATCCAATAAGGATATAGGTCTATAGCTTTTTGCATCCCCACGATCTCCTTTCTTATAAATAGGGATGATTATTGACTCTTCCCAAGTAGACGGTATATTACCGCTAACAGCTGTGTTAAAGATTTTGGTGAGCAAAGGCCCCCATATATCTGGGGCGGTCTTGTACACGTCTATGGGAACGCCATCTGGCCCCTGGGCCTTGCCTCCTTTGCTAGCTCTAATACTAGCCATAGTTTCACTGATGGTTATATCTAAGGCAAGGATGGGCCACCTATCCCCATTGGTATCTTTTGAATTACAAGAATCAAAGATTTTAGAAAAATGTTGGATCCATGAGTCCATGCTCACGTTAGAAGTGAGTTCAGGAACCCTATCATCTTTTAGGAATGGGCTATTTACCGTGGACCAGAACAGGGTACAGTTGTTCGTGTCTGCCGCCAGGGTGAGGTTATCCCAGGCCTCTTGCTGTAATTCAGCTTTTCTACGTTTCAGGGTAGTATTAAAACCCTGTCTAAGTTGGACCACCAAAACTTTGTCCCTCGGTTTGGCTGCAAGGGCCTCTTTGAGTTCTTTGCGGGCATTGGAACAGGCATGATCAAACCAGCCCCTTGGACACCTTGCTTTAGACCCCTCCTTTTTAGTGAATTCTTTGTTAATAATGGAATTAATATTGTTAAAGTGATCAATACTGTCAGACGAGGTGTCTACACATTCTAAGATTGCCGCTATATCTGTCACACAACTAGATATAATTGAATCTGAAGTTATAGCGGCTTTTTCTCCTTTCCACCTCAATCTATAACCATTCTGTCTATGGGGTTCAATGTTGTTGATAATACCATTTTCACAGACATGATTTTTAACACAAAAGGTTAGTTCAGTGGTCAAACAGTTATGGTCACTCAGCATAATATCTATCACATTGGGCATCGGGCATAACGGGGCAATAGTTGCTGACATACATATAAAATCAATAACGGTATTAGCGCCCCTTCCTTTAAAAGTTGGAATATTTCCACCCGTGTCATTTTTAGCATTATCCAAGATTTCCAAATCGTAATGAATCATAAAATTATTCAAAGTTTCCCCATAAGTGTGGTGTGGGAAATGAGCTTCAGCTTCCCCCTGTCGATTATACACACCACAAGCTTTCTGGGTGGATAATGGGCATACAGGTACATTAAAATCCCCCACAAAAATAAATTCAAATACATTGTTAAAATTCCTCACGAAATTGTTCACCGCCGTATCTAGTTCATTAATCGCTAAATGTCTAGTGTTGTCAAATACATTATTGTAGAAATTTATCAATAGGATGTTTCTGCCTGGTTCTTGTGTAAGCCATAGGATTTGTGAGTGCGCTCCCACGTTAACAAATCTTTTTACAAGAATTGGTAGTTTGACAGAAATTAACACCAACAGACCCCCTTTAGCTCTGCCATGAGGTGAGGGTAGTGCTGGGAGCTCATAAGACACATACCCATCAATGCCATTAAACTTTTTGCTCCATGTTTCCTGGAAACATAGGATGTCAAACAAATGCACAAAATCAATCCAGCCTAAGGCATCTTCCTTGGCCACAATTCCCGCAATATTCCAACTAGCGATATGACAAGTTATATTCTCTCTTTCATTGCTAGCGTTTGACAGATTCACACTAGGGATGGACATGTTATTATCAATATTAAAAAGCTCTATGCTGGGTATAGAGTTTAGGGTGTCTCCCCCATTCAACGTACAGTTCAAACTTACATTACTTATTTCATTAGTTAACAATACGGCCGCTTCATTAAAATTCCTAGACTCTAGATCTCTAGGGGGTTCAATCTCATGTCAATCATTCTGATCTAGGTGACTCAGGGACTGAAACCTATTCTGGGTAGGGACCTGGTACACCATTCCATTATCATACAGAGGGGAGTTGCCAAATGGAACAAATGGGTTAGGGGTATGCATTAAAGGGGCATTCCCCCCAAACATAGGGTTCCCCATGTGCCGCGATGGAATGAATGGACCATGTTGTGGACCAAAGAAGAAGTTAGGCATCAATGGTCTATTTACCAGATGAGGATAGGTGGGATTGCTCGGAGCCTTTTCCTTACAATTAGATGGCGGTTGCCCGCCGAGGTGGTTATAAAAATACCCCAACGGCCTAGCAACTACTTCAGTCTCAGACTGCGTAATTGAAGCTGCTCTAAGCAGGACCGTTGCCACATGTTGTGGGTGCTTGAAGTTTATAATCACGCAGTCCCCCCCACCTATGTTTTTGGTGTTACCTATCCAATTTACTCTTCTGATGGAGATTATTTGGTCAGCATAGCCGACTGGATAGCCACAATGACGGTTTAGCCAGGAAATGGTTTTATTTTTCAAAGAATCAGGTGTCTCATATTCACTTGGGGGCTGGGTGAGAATGGGGACATTAGTTAGAACCACCACGTAAGGTACACAGTCGGGTGGTAGATCAACAGGGCGTCTACAGATCCTAGTGGGCTCCCCATTTAATCCTCCCATCGTATCAGTTGGAGCTGTCACCGTAGGTGCTGATACTTGCGTAGGGGCTTGCATGGGAGTTGATGATTTAACACCCATTGGATTGCCTGTAACCCCTTGGTTAGATGGATTTGAGGATCTTCCTCCCTCCTGTGACAATGTAGGTGGTGGCCTCTGTGATTTCGGCTGATCTTTAGTGGAGTGTTTCCTGGCCAAAGTGGGAGTGGCACTAGTAGAGGCTAGTGACTGCTCCTTATCCCTGATGGGAGCAGTAACAAGTCCAGTTGACTTTTTAATGTCAGCTAAGGACTTTTCCAAGTTGTCTGCGTGGTTACCCACCAAGCCCCTTAGCCTGGCTACTTCCTCCTGAAGATCTCCTATCTTAGTTAACAATGGCTCTATCACCATACTAAGTTTACTAAGAATTGCACTTGTTAGTGAGTCAATTTGATCAGGCTTCAGAGAAACATAATTATCAAGATTCACAGGTACTAAGTCATTAGTATGTTCCACTTGGGTCGTATCTTTTTTCCTTCTAGAGATATGACTACCTCGCTTAGGGATTGGTTTTCTGCAGGCACGCATAAATTTAGAGGCCCTCCCAACTTGCTGAGGTGTCCCCTCAGGATTATTACCTTGGTCTTCATCCCCCATTATAGACTGGTCTAAGGCCTTGGTTACTTCGACACTAATACTAGTGGTGCTATTATTGAGTTCCACAGGTGCGACCATCTCGTGAACAGTATTATTAAGATTTACAAGGTTTACATGATTGATTACATCGGTGGAAAAAGGAGGATCAGCAATAGTACTTTTTCCCAGTGACTTCCTCCTGTCGCTGTTGATTTTGGACACCACTTTCAGTAAGTAGTTATCCGGCAATGTACTTTGGACTGACATTTCTGGGGTTTCTGTGACAATATCCGTATAACTCAAGTTAAAATACGAGGGGTAACAGTGACTTTTACAGGAATTGTCCTTCAATAGTACTCACAGTTCGAGCCAAGGGGGGTGGCCCTGCCCGGCCTCTTCTGGCCCCTGACGGCCACAGACGGCCCCGCCCTTGTCCCGGGCTTCTCCCGGTCGCTCCCGCGCGCGACTCGCGGGGCGAGAGGGGGTGTCAGCCTTTTAACAGGCACCTCTGGGCGCTCTCTAGGCGTCAGCGTCGTGCTCCCGCCCCAGGGGCTGCTGGGGATTGTAGTGCGCGTTTTCGCGCTGTCACCCGGTGGTCCTTGGCGCTTTCCGCTGCGCCGCCGTTCTCCTCTCCGCTCCGGTCCCAGGCGAGTCTCTGGTCTTTGGTGTTCCCCCACTGGGCTCCCGGGGGGTCAGCCTTTTAACGGGCGCCTCCGGGCGCTCTCTAGGCGTCAGCGTCGTGCTCCCGCCCCAGGGGCTGCTGGGGATTGTAGTGCGCGTTTTTGCGCTGTCACCCGGTGGTCCTTGGCGCTTTCCGCTGCGCCGCCGTTCTCCTCTCGGCTCCGGTCCCAGGCGAGTCTTTGGTGTTCCCCCACTGGGCTCCCGGGGGGTCAGCCTTTTAACAGGCGCCTCCGGGCGCTCTCTAGGCGTCAGTGTCGTGCTCCCGCCCCAGGGGCTGCTGGGGTTTGTAGTGCGCGTTTTCGCGCTGTCACCCGGTGGTCCTTGGCGCTTTCCGCTGCGCCGCCGTTCTCTCCGCTCCGGTCCCAGGCGAGTCTTTGGTCTTTGGTGTTCCCCCACTGGGCTCCCGGGGGGGTCAGCCTTTTAACAGGCGCCTCCGGGCGCTCTCTAGGCGTCAGCGTCGTGCTCCCGCCCCAGGGGCTGCTGGGGATTGTAGTGCGCGTTTTCGCGCTGTCACCCGGTGGTCCTTGGCGCTTTCCGCTGCGCCGCCGTTCTCCTCTCCGCTCCGGTCCCAGGCGAGTCTTTGGTCTTTGGTGTAGATGCATGTATGCTTTCATCTAGGCACTTAATTATTTCCCATAAATGTACACAATCAATCATCTTTACACTCATATTTATATCTACCGTTTCAATTTTTCTTGCATGCACACACGATACCGCACGTGTGTGCGCACATGCACACACACACACAATCACACACACACACCCTCAATGAAAAAATGCTTTCACTTCTTAGCCAGATTTACTAGCTGAAAGGTGATCATTTATATTGAAAGTTATCTCTAATATAGGGAATGACAGCTAAGGACTTCTCCAGTTGGTTAATATGAAAAGTATACATATATTCCACAAATTTGCTTTTGTGCCTCCCTCGCCATTTTACAACCATAGATCTGGTCACAGCTTATGAGGAGGCTGGTTGTTTCTCACGTACACCCTGGAAAATCAATAAGCATACCCAGGGCTGCGCGTGCCAGAGTCTGAAGTACTTTTGTTGTCTTGGACTTAACTGACTTTGTCAGTAAACAGCTACTTTTATTTTATCGTAAATCTTTGAACAACATTTATTTCCACAGGTGGGAAAGTGCACCATTCCTGGAGATGCTGCAATATCTGGTTAATGCATAGAATGAAAAACGTTTGAAGTGATCCTTATCTGCTGTTTCACTTATTTTAATTATTAGTATGTGTACCTTTCCTCCATGTGGAGGGATGTGGTCTTTTTAAAGCATACTGCTTACGTTTTGTGCGATAATGTGCTGCACCGCTAAATACTTATAAGGTCCCAAAGGCCAGAACAATTGCATTGCAAATGCTTGTTTTTAGCAGATGTATTGTATTGTATTGTAATTGCATTTATATAGCGCTTACTACCCTGACAAGGCGTTGAAACGCTTTTTCGGCGAGTAGCACGCTACTCCGGGACCCATAGACAATTAGTGTTGAATTAGTATAGTGAAACAATGTGTCTTCATGACTACTCTCACTGGTAAAGGCAGAGACCCCCTGCAACGGTTTCTTTTTGTAGAGAAGATAACAGAGGTGATGGAACAATTGCAATCGTGAAAAACTCCTTGCCCAAACTTGTTTCTTAACCAATTTTCAAGCAGGTCTGTAGCCAACAGTATATATTTAGGGAAACATGGAACCCAGAGCATCATAGCAGAGGGCAAATGTTGCACTATTTTGAGGTTTTATATCACCCAATGCTCTGTGTTTTATTTTTGCATTATTGGCATTAGTCTACTTGAAGGAACTAGTGGAAAAGGTTTGAAAATTACATAGTTTGAAGCACATTCGACCAATAACTTTGTGTACAACGTGGTGGGATTTAAAAAAAAGAATAACGACATTTGCAACGTCAGCTGACCCGTATCCTTGCTCATTTATTATATTTAAAAATGTTTATTGAATCACAGAAAATGGTAACTACATGAACCTTACATTGTAAAATTGTAAAAGTAGAATAGAAGATTGTGAAAGATATAATGAGCAATAATTTAGTGCAGAAAGAAGAGGAAAAGGAGCAGAAGACGTACTGTAAAATCAGACATTTGAGTTTTAGGATAGATAAAGGAAGAAGAGAAAGAAAGGAAAATGATAAAGAGAAGAACAGGCATTTGCAATGCAATCTGTTTCGCCTTTGGGACCTTATGAGGATTTAGCAATGCAGCACATTGTGTGGCCCTAGAGTTTTCAGGGTGCCAAATCACTGATAAGCAAGATTCATACCATACCATCCTAATTCCTATGGCCCTGTGTGGTCCTCCTGATCCCTTGGAGCCAGGATTGTTTTTGTAATAATCTGTTGAGCCCCTTCCATGCTCGCGATGGAACCATTCTGTCATGAATCATGGTTGGGCTGTGCTGATGACGGAATGGTCCTGTCATGACCACGCCCGCGATTGGAATATCCAGCACAGGGCTGGAATTCCTGCCACACAGAAGCGGTTAAATGCCTGGGGATTGTGCCTATTAAAATTTTGTTGAGGCTGGATGGAGACGGGGCCCCCTTTAGACATTGGGAAGAGGAGGACGGGGTGGGGCATCCCAGTGATCCCTCTCCTTCACGTCTGGGGAGGGAAGCTGGCGGAGGGTTGGGAGTGGAGGTGCCTGGCACTAGTTGGTGCTACATATATGAATGTTTGGTTGCGTAATTTGGGTCACAGTGGGGCCTATATTATCGAATGGCTGCCCTGTCCTTTGCCGCACCAGACGCTTGTGCCCAATATTTGCATTGTGGTCGGTGACCCAGAGGTCTTTGGAGTTAGCTATGGGTCTTTGCATTGAGGTGTCCTCGAAGCAGGTTAGGCATTGGGGGCAGGAGACCGTGGGTATGGGGGAACACAGAGGAGATACCAGGGTATAGTTATGAAAGGAACCCATATAAAGGGCAATGGCGGCTCCTCTGCTAAAGTGACAGAGCGTCACCCCACTACTTTGCAACAGTGATATAAAGGAAAAATAAAATGTTAATAACTTGATGTTATTATCATTTTATTTGTTCCTGCTGCAGCACTTTTCTAGGGCGGTGTGGGGCTGCACTGCTCACAGAGGAACAGGGGGAGGAGTGGTGAGCACTCTGTAAGTGCACATGACTGTTTGGTCGGCCTTCTCGGGCGCACCAAACAGTCATGCGCACTTTGCATGTTCTCCGCCTGGGCTGCATTACAGTCTGGGTGGAGAACATGCCAAGGCTCCCACTTCTTGGTCACTATCCACTTACCAGGGGCATTCAGGAAACCCCACAAACCAGCTACCTATACCAGGGACAGGGCATGGGCCAGACTCTCGGCGGAGGACTGGACCAGAGCCCTAAACTCAACAACCCCTAGTCTTCCGGATGTCCCGGCCACTGCCGACAAACAGTTCAGGGAGTGGATTTCCACCTCCCTCGACTCCATCCTCCCCATAAAAACTCGTGAGGAGAAAAACGGGAAAATTGGCTCTGCCCCTTGGTACAGCCCTGAACTCAGATCTCTCTGCAAAGAGTGCAAAAAAGCAGAGAGACTGTGGAGAAAGGACTGGCTCCATGCCAGTAAGGACGCCTACCGCAGGTTGGTGAGAATCTATAAATCCACCTTGAAGCTTGCTAAAGCCGCCTACTATGACGCCAGAATAAAAAATTCCACCAACTCGGCGAGAGAATCTTACCTCATCGCCAAAGAACTGCTTAAAATACCAGTGCCACCTTCTTCGCACCCACTCCCTCCGGACAGAAGTAACGAACTGGCAACCTACTTCGATTCCAAAATTGCCCGGATACTAGCCTCCCTCCCACCTCCTAGTCCATCCAACCACACGGACAAAGAGACGGCCACTAATCCTATGGGTAACAGCTTACATCCTCAGCTGCAGCGACGGCTCGTGGAGGGAGTTACGGTGGGGCAGGAGGGTGGGGAGGGGGAGGGGCAGGGTGGAGGTTGCTAAAAACCGGCATATGGATAATTGCAGGTAAGTAAACAATTTAATTAATAAAACGAATTTCGTAGTGCGCCTTGCATCGCAAAATGCAATGCAGTGCGAGCTACGAAATTTGTTTTATTAATTAAATTGTTTACTTACCTGCAATTATCCATATGCCGGTTTTTAGCAACCTCCACCCTGCCCCTCCCCCTCCCCACCCTCCTGCCCGACCGTAACTCCCTCCACGAGCCGTCGCTGCTCAGCTGTCCACATTTAGAGCAATATCTCTGGACGAAGTAGTTTCAAAACTGGCCAAGATGAAAAGCGGCTCTCCTCTTGACCCGGCCCCTGTCAGATTCTTAAAAACAGTGTCCCCTACCATAGCTCCCACTATCATGGAACTAATCAACATCTCTCTATCGCAAGGCTCTGTTCCTCCGAGCTGGAAAAGCGCTGTTGTCAAGGCTCTTCTCAAAAAACCTCAACTGGACCCCGCGGACATGGCCAACTACAGACCGATCTCGCTTCTCCCATGCATTAGCAAGATGGCTGAGAAATTGGTTAATGTGCAACTATCCCAGTACCTCGAAGCCAACAATCTCCTACGTCGGTCTCAAACTGGATTCCGCCCCGGCCATGGCACGGACACCGCACTCCTCACTGTCATCGAGGAGGCAAGGTGCATTCTGGATTCAGGAGGGTCAGTGGCTGTGATCCTCCTGGATCTCAGGGCAGCCTTTGATACGGTGGACCACCGTGTACTTCTCCATCGGCTGGCCAGGGCAGGAATCGCGGGCGCTGCGCTCGCATGGATAGACTCTTTTCTATCAGGCCGCTCATTCCAGGTTTGGGACGGCAACTCACACTCTGCCCCTCTTCCACTCTCAAGCGGAGTCCCCCAGGGGTCTTCGCTTAGTCCCTCCCTGTTTAATGTTTACATGGCCCCCCTTGAGGATGTCGTTGCCCCTTTCGGGATAAAAATAGTGAGCTATGCGGACGACAGGCAACTGGTCGTTTCACTATCTCACCTTGACAACCACCCAGATAACCTATTGAACTGCCTCCAGGACATTCACAACTGGATGTGCGAGTCCTCTCTAAAGCTCAACGGAGCGAAAACTGAAATCATGCTCATGGGCAACAAATGGACAACCATTCCCCCTTCGGTCTGGCCAGACATTTTCGGTGAGGTGCCAACCCGGAAAAAAGAAATCAAGACACTGGGAGCCTGGCTGGAACCTGAGCTGACCATGAAGACCCAGGCAGCCAAAACAGCAGGAATCTGTTTTGGACTCATGCGATCCATCCGCAGGATCCTTCCACTTCTTCCTCCCTTATCAAGGAAACTACTGGTTCAAGGTCTCATTCTTGCCCGGCTAGACTACAGCAACACCGTCTACCTCGGTGCCCCTGAATCAACCTTGGCTAAACTCCAACGCACTCAAAATGCGGTGGCGCGGCTCATCATGAGTCTCCCCCCCAGAGCCTCGGCCAGACCTGCCCTCAAGGCCCTACACTGGCTTCCAGTGCGTCAGAGGGTAGAATTCAAGGCTCTGTGCACTGCCCATAAACTCATCAACGGTTTAGGCCCCGCTGTCCTGAAAGACATGGTCACCCCCTACAAAGCCCCCAGACTCCTGCGCTCGGACAACGAAGGCTTGGCCATGGTCCCTAGATTCAGGAAGGTACGCACCGGTGGTCGACGCTTTGCGGTAAAAGCGTCCTCAGGATGGAACTCACTCCCCCGCAGCCTGCGTCTGGAATCCTGTCATCTCCTCTTCCGTAAAAGACTGAAAACTCTCCTTTTCCCCAAATAGTACCCCTCCCCCTCCCCTCCGGTCTCCACTAATTTCACAGCGCGGGGATGCCTCCGGGTCACCAGGCGCTCTATAAATCGCTAAATAAATAAATAAATAAATAAATAAATACATACCCTCACTGATCACCGAACCACGGTGCTCAGACTAATCACAATGCTGCATTGCGGTGATGTGGTTGGTCAAGGGAGCCTGGGTGCTTTCTGTTCCTGGCTGGGAGAGACATGGCAAGAAGATGGAACAGAGATGTGCCGACGAAGGAGGAGAGATGCAGCGAAGAGGTACGTTTTTTCTTCTTCTTTTACACCCCTCCCCCACCCCCCTGCCTTGCAACCCCCACTGATAAAGAGCGCACTATGGAGCAATGGCGAAGAGAAAGAGAAGAGAGAGGGAGATACAATGAAAGGAAAGAGTAGGAACATTGAGATATGTGGGCAGAAAAAAAATAGCATTTGTAGTAGGAATCACTCATGGTAAATACGAGGAGGTAGTGAGATAAGGTGGTGTCAGACAGAGCACGTTTCCCATGTATCTGTTGAAAAAGGCGCTATCTAACATAGCAAGTCAAGTCAGTGGCTGAAAGACACTCAACAATTAAACTAATGCCTAGTTGTTAACATGTTACATACTTCTAGGGGGTGCTTAGCTTCATGCAAACCAGTCCAATTTTTGGCTAAGAACTAGAGGTGGAAATAAAGTTCACATGATTTTTTCAAGTAAGGAAGTCAGGATTACCGCTTGATTTACTGTAAGCACTCGACCTCTTTCCCTCTATTTTATCAACACTAGATGGGTGTGTGCATCAGCATTACCAAAAAATTGTGACACACACCTTGAACTCAGAAATCTATAGCACGTGATTTTTTTGAAAAGCAAAACACAAAACAAAACCATGAAACCATATTCTCTCTCTTCAGTCTTCAGGATCAATTTGCAGTTCAAGCCTTGTCTTGTCAGTGTTTTTGATTGCCTTCCATCTGAAGTGTTTGACAATCAGTTTGCAGTACTGGGGTTACAATGGGATGAGCAGGGGGTGGTATGGTGGGATCAAGGGGGCGATCCCACTATTGTTTTCATTTAAAAGTTGATATTGGGATAATCCTTACCTTTTCTGTTTCAGTTGGGCATTTTTATAATTTCTTCAAACCAAAAAATGCATTCTGCGAGATGGAAACGTCAAAAAGATCCAAAAGTCAAAAAGCATAATTTAATTACGTTGGAGGTGGTGATTAAGTTGGAGGTGGTGAACCTTCACAACTTTGCGGGTCTTCTGCTACCTGGTACAGAGAGCAGTGAAAATTGTTGAAAATGCACCCCAATGCAGTACATGTGCAGTCTGTGTGCTTGTGAAAACGATTTTTTTAATTGAATTACACTCGCCTTAAAAAATAAGTGCACAACCCTCCTCTGTCCAAGCTCCCACGCACCTTCCCTCGCCCAATCTGCCAAGGGAGCCTAGCCTTTCACCAACCACCCGTGATAGGGCTCCAGACACAGGTCGACCTAGCCCCTCTACCATGCCTCCAGTGCATGCCAACCGCGGCGTGCCCATACCACTGACCTCCAGCTTGTGAGTTCTTCCCTCTCCTATGGCCACTGAAACTCCCACTAGGGCTATCGTCTCTAGCCGACCTAGCCCGTCTACCGTGCCACCAGCACATGCCAACAGAAGTGTCCCCAAATCTTCAACCCCCTGCCCGCAAAATTCTCCCTCCTATATGGATATTGAAACCCCAGCAAGGGCTCATGACACCGATCAACCTAGTTTCACTACTCGGCCAACAGCACACTCCATCAGAATTGCTCCCATACCATCGGCCCCCTGCTCGCAAGATCATTCCTCTTATAGGGATGTTGATACTCTTCACTGCCAAGCTACCAAACTACTCAATTCTGGACCTAAAGAACCTCCTGCACCTCACTGAACCCTCTCTCTCGAATCTCAGAATCTCGCAGAACTATAATCCCCTTCTTCCTCCGAGCCCCTCCTCCACCCATTACCGCTATCCCTTAGACTCCTGGGCCCTCGCAAGCAGCCTTGCCTCCTCTCGGAGGAAGACGTTCTGGCCATCTCCCTTATCTACAGACCTACCTCTGTAATGCCTAGCCCTCTAGATCTCACGCAGGAAGAAATTGTAGACTTCCTCATTAGCTACGAATCCGCCCTGATAACCCCATGCCCCACTGACCTGAGTGACGAACACCCTATCCGCACGGTTGCAACAAACCCCAACAGATCAGCTACCCTCCGCAACAGAGGAGTGGTCAATATTAACCTAGTGCTAGTTACCCCCTCGGCTCCTACTCACGACACACACTCCAACCCCCTCTATCCGGACTCCTAATTAACTGCTGCTCAGCGGTAAAGCATGCCTCTGATGTCACTGATCTCATCCTGAGCCAAAACTCGAACATAGCGATCTTGACTGAATCTTGGCTAAATGAATCCTCATCACCTTACCTAGACTTCTTAGTCCCGCCCAAGTACAACATTGTAAAGCTGGACAGGCAATCCCAAAAAAAGGGGGAGGCATTGCCTGCATCTACCGCTCTAACCTCCTTGTCACTGAACTTCTGGCTGATAATACAGACTCAAGCAAATACCTTACACTCTCCATTTGCTGCAACACCACCCCACTGTGCAGACTGCACATCTTTTGCAACCCCCAGGAATGAATGACACTTTCACAGACTACCTCATGGAAATCATCAAAGCCAAGCCCTCCCATAACTCCAATGACATTTTCCTTGGCGACTTCAACTTGCACTGGAACGACCCCAAGGATCCTCAGGTCAACGCCATCAAAGGTTTCTTGGCCGACCAAGCCTTTCCCAAGCCTGCTCTCTCCCCACTCACTCAAAAGGAGCCACTCTTGACTGGATCATCGCCAAGGAATCTGCGGTCCAACTCATCTCCTTAGATCCATGCAATTGGTCTGACCACCACGCTACCACCTTCCTTCTGCCTGGCACCTACAAGACATGGACACCGCAACCTGTGATTGCCAAACGATGGGTTTGAGACACCAAGAACCTTGATCACGAGAAATTGGCTGCTCGCTGTGAAACTGACCCCCCTCCGACACCTCATTTCACCACGGTCGACACCCTCACTGAACATTATTCCACCACTATATCCAATATTATCGATGACCTTGCTCGACTAAAAGAACACAGATCAAAGACAGAAACCCCTGGTTCAACTGATCCCTCAACAAAGAGAGGAGATCCCTCCGGCAGATAGAACGGAACTGGAAACAGCATCCGTAAACAGCCCATCTAAAACTTCTTCGCTAAGCCAGAAATGCCTACAATAGTAAAATCCTCCTAAAAAATTATTCTTCAGAACAGAACTGGAGAACACCAAGAATAGACCTCGCCAGCTATTTGATTTGGTCAAACATCAATCCAACAAACTGGCAAAAACCTCCAAAGAAATCCCTTTATCTCTAATATCATGCGAGGAATTTTCCTCCTTCTTCTGTGATAACATTTCTGCCCTAGGAAAGGAACTCAAGTCTGCAACCTACTCCCAAACTCCGCCGGCTCCACCTCTTCACTCCAAACTGCCCACCCAGACTTCACCCAAAAACCAAGCGCAGTGGTCCAACTTCAAAGTTAAATCTTTTTGGTCTCATATTTGGGTGAAACTTAATGATATTCTATAGACTAATGTTCCTTTTGACATTACACATGTTTTTTAGGCAGCTTTTCATTTGTTTGGGATGCTCATAGCAATGTGGGTACATTTATTGATTTATTTTTAGCCATCACAATTCAGATTATTACAAGCTATTGGAAGGATACATCAACAATTTTGTTTCAAGCTTGGTGGAATCTATTGTGTCATCGTCACAGACTGGACTGTGGTTATGCTACCACTACTGCCTTGTTGATTAAAAAAGATTTGTTATGGTTGCCATTGACATCTTTTCTTTCCAGGTTGCATAACTGATTTGCTCATGTATTTATCACTGCGTTTTTGCTTTTGATATTGCTTTTTGTTAAATAGTTTTTTCTTCTTGTATTGGACTCTAGTTTTCTTCTTTCCCCCCTTGCCCCCTCTTTCTTTTTCTCTCTCTCTCTTTCCACTTTTCTTTTTTCTCTTCTCTTCTTCTTAAAACCTTAAAATGCATTTAGTCTTTGTACAGGTTTTATCTTTTGAGGATGCGGTCCATTTTTATTTTTATTTTCATACTTTAATTTTATACTCGTCCTCTTTCTACATTACTTTTTTACTGATATTCTACTTTGTTTATTATCTCAATAGAGCATTCTAAACAAAAAAAAAGTCTATGATGAACACTCTAGCTCTTAAATTCTATCCTCCTTAAACCCTAACAATCACTTCATTGATCCTCTCCCATCTAACTGCTTAGCCGCCGCCTCTCAGGCTATCATCCCTTCTTTGACTGCAGTAATCAACGCTACCCTCCTACAGGCATCGATACCTGACTCTCTTAAAGCCGTCCAAGTTGTTCCCATCTTAAACAAACCTAGATCCTGCTTCCCCTGACAACTACAGACCTATTTCTAACATCCCACTCCTAGCTAAAGTTCTGGAGAAATGTGTGCAACAGCAGTTAAGCCTACACATCACTAACTTCCACCTACAAGAAGACTCCCAATCCGGGTTCAGATCTGGACACAGCACGGAAACCACCCTCCTCCACATCGTGGATAATGCCATTCAAGCCTTTGACCAGGGCAAAACCTGTCTTCTAATCCTCCTTGAAATATTCTTGGCTTTCGATATGGTTAACCACAAAACACTCCTTAAACGCCTCAAGCTCAGGATGGGTTTGGATGGCACTGTTCTTGAATGGTTTAGGCCCTTCCTCCAGAATCACTCACAGAGTGTCATTATCAGCAGCAACCTATCGGCTCCTTCTCCAATCACGGTTGGAGTCCCCCAAGGAGCAGCCCTGTCCCCTACCCTCTTCAATCTTTACCTTGACTCCTCTCAGAGGTGCTACGCACGGCCAATATATCCTACCACATGTATGCTGACGATACACAGCTCTACATTCAAATCACTTCCCCTGAGGACTTGCTCTCCCTGAATTGGTGTAAACAAGAAGAGAGGGGCTCTTAATTACCCAGAGGGAAATGGAGCGCCAATATACTGTTCAGTAAAACAAAAGATTTTCCCACTGGGAGATATTATAACCTGTTACTAGATCAGGATTCAATCTTACAACCATAAATCACACCATTCATTTTGTGGAACTAAAACACTTACCAAGAAGGAACATATACAAACAAGTTATAAAAAAGGTACAATTTATTAAAAATATATCGGTTACACAATTTATCGACAAGTTTATCAATTAAAAACATATATAGTACGACGATACCCCAAAACTATACAAAATATAAAAACACAGTCAGGGCCACCTAACGTGGACGTGGAGAAATTTATGAAAGACACTACTATCTGTCTTTATCGTTTCATTTCGGACATCTGGTTTGTCAACAGTGGAAGGAATGTTGTTCCTTTGAACCAGGATTGTTGTTGGCAACGCCGAATATGAATTTAGGTTATAGCGTCGACGCGTTTCGGAAGCTTCAACTTGATAACAGCTTCCTTCCTCAGGACCAATTTATATTTTTATTCTCCACAACGTGAAAGAGTTAATCCTAATGCACAAAAATATACAATACAATGCAACTGTTATACTGACATGTATTACATGTAGATCTTTTTACTGTACTTGGTTTGTTGCTGATTTACCCCTTACATCTTTCATTCCCCTTTCTAGAGGGTATATCTCAAGCGATTTATTCGAACTCTTTATTCTAAAAGATTTGTCTCAACAGATTTATTCAAACTCTGCCACTGGCTCTTAAGGAGAGGTTTCTAATAGACCCATGTATACTCGCCCCCCCAAATTTTGTACATTTGTTTCTCTCTTTTTTTGTATATACAAAAACTGACAGTGCACATATTTCAACACAAAACTTAAAAATACCTAAAAGACCCTATATATTACACAGTGGTCTATTATCTTTACTATTGCAACAATACTCAAATGTAACCTTCTGGTTTGTGTTGTCCACATATTTTTGTCCCATGCATAACCACACACGATTATCTTTCATACCAATAGATATATATTGAGCACTGACCAGAGTGGTTCTGTTGCTCGTAGAGAGCTACCCCAAGTGTAGTTCCTTATAGCTTGTGAAGTCATCAAGCTTTTGTGCTCCAATCTGAAATTTGGAGGAATATAACGTTAAGTAAAGCATGCCCAAATGTTGATGTTTTTTTATTCTTTTAATTAGTTTATTCGTGGGCGTTCTTTTATTACCTTAACTTTGTTTTCAAATGCTTTTGTTTAGCAACTTCTCTGTTTGGAGAATAATCCAAAGACAGAACCGGCCCAAACCTGCATAAATTGCAGAGAATAAATATATGTTTTTAATTGATAAACTTGTCGATAAATTGTGTAACCGATATATTTTTAATAAATTGTACCTTTTTTATAACTTGTTTGTATATGTTCCTTCTTGGTAAGTGTTTTAGTTCCACAAAATGAATGGTGTGATTTATGGTTGTAAGATTGAATCCTGATCTAGTAACAGGTTATAATATCTCCCAGTGGGAAAATCTTTTGTCTCCCTGAATTGGGCCATGAAGCTGACTGTTCACTAGCTCACCTCTAACCAGATTAAACTCAATGCAAAACAAACCTGAGTTACTTCTAATCTCACCACCCAAAACCAATACAGACATTTAAAAATGGATCAAGGCTATCACAACGCAAAACTGCTCTCTTACCATTGTGGACTCTGCTAAATCCCTTGGAATTACCATAGATGGCAGCCTGAACATCCGTGGCCATATCCACTCGATGGCCAAAACTACCAGATTTCACCTGAGCTACCTTAGAAACCTGAAACCTTTCCTCAACACTCCCGAACTAAAAATGGCAATTCAGGCACTAGTCATCTCCTGACTAGAGTGTGGATGCTCTACCTTCGCAGGTCTACCCAAGAACTCTCTGGCCCCTATGAAAGCCTGCCTCAATGCCGCCACCAGACTCCTAACTGGTTCAAAGAAATTCGACCACATCTCACCCCACCTTAAAGCTCTGAACTGGCTTCCTCTCGAAGCCAGAATCCAATTTAAGCTGGCTTGCATCACTCACAAGGCCCTTTTACTCTAAGTGCCCTGCTTTTCTCGCCCAGAAACTCGTGATATCCAGAGGAGCCAGAAACTCGCGGTCCACCAGAGACCTTTTGCTCCAACCTGGATGTTTCAGAAAAAAATAAACATACAATCGGGCCTTCCCTAGGGCTGCCCAAAGAATATGGAACTCACTGCTGCCCGCCATTAGAAGTCTATCGTCAAAAAGGAGGCCAAAACTTTCCTAATGGGCAAATTCCTCCCCTAACGCTCACATTACAATCACTGGTTTCACCTACCACTACGGCATCACCCGGCTCTTCCGGGCATCCCACACGGGATTTGAGACTGCTTTTTTTCTTGTTCAATGTATCGACTTGTTCTTATCCCAAATGTATCCTTATAAATTGTTTCTACCTTTCTTTATCCCAATGGCTCCCTCCCCTCCTAAGTCTTGTGTATACCACCTGTCAATCCTGTAAAGCTCTCTGATACCTTCACTTGTCTGGTGTGTGCTCTATAAAACACTAAAATGAATAAATAAGTAAATTATGTAAGCAAAATACTTAATACAAGTTCATAGTCTAAAGTAAGTGTGGCCTACCAAGTGACAGCGTAGGCTCTCAAAGATGTTCAACAACCACAGACCAGTTTTGAACAATTTTTTAAAATCTCATTTTTATGAGTATGAGGAACTTCAAAAGTAGGATGCAATGACGTAGATATTTATATTTATATCCCATGGAATTGGGCCTTTTTCTCTCATCTCCTTCTTCAGCTCTAAATAGAGGTTTTCTCTGAAGCTTTATGAGAAATGTAACTTCGCATCTGCACAGCATGGTAAACCTCATATGTCTTTGAAGGTACTTGCCACACATTTGAGTTGTGAATGACTTATTACTAGGACTTACCGTCCTGGGATAGGCTAAACATTTTCAAAAATATGTTCATCCCCTTTAGATTAATCAAAGAAAGGTTGAACCTCAGCTCAAGCCCAAAAAGGACAGCTGTGTTGCCTTACATTCCTCCAGCTTATAAACTAGGGCAGTTTCAAACTGCTCACTGTGTCCTGGAGTTCTGTTCACAGCAGTGAATAACAGGCGAGAAAAAAAGAGGAAGTTGCAGCCAAATACACGGAATGACACCTGTGTCCAGCAGGAGAAAGGGTGTTGCTAACTTCCAGAGCTGCCAACTTCGAACCTGCGGAGCAGGGTCCGATCCTCAGTATCGTTAACACTTTACTTTAAAAGAAAAAAAACAGAATTTAAATACATGACGAAAAATAGCTGACATGCTGTTTAGCGTCATTTTTAACATTGGAAAAGTGACGCAAAAGTGGCACAAGGGGCTTGTAAATAAGCCCTAAAATACTTCAGATCAGGACACGTGGTTTGAGAAGGTCATATGTAGTGACCTCTGCAGCCACATCGACTTAACACAGGGCAGGGATAAGGCCACGCGCTGTCTAGTCCCTTCTTAGCATGGCCAGTGTTCAAGTGCAGCAAGCTCTGGGTTCATGATGAGTGAATGCACAGGGTAGCCAAGACACACATCCTGCCAATACCCTGCTGTGCATTAACAAAACTTTACAAAGAGCATTTTGGAGCCATAGTTAATGGACACAAGGAACCTCTGCAGGGCACGTTCTGCACCTAGAGCCCACTGTTCATATGCAGCGATCTCTGAGGCCATGGAGATTGGGCAAAGGGTATGGCCCAAGACTGCACCATATGTTCAGAACCTGCTGCAAGCCAGTCTCCGGTTTTGCGCAAGACAGTTGTACACAACTTGTATGCTCTCTGGCAAATGTCATGCGAGATTCTATGAAACCACATTTTGCTCTGCAAGCATAGTTTCATGTAATTTCACAAAATTATCATCGCATTTTCTTAAAGTTTCTAAAACAAACAATACAACGTTGCTGACTATTTGAGACACAGCAGGCTTTGCAACCACAGGGACTCGCTGCGTCCTGGAGGTCTGTTAACAGAAGTGCATAACAAATGAGAAAAAAAACTGAAGACCAACACATGTCATGGAGCTACTGATCATGCAGCTCGGAGACCAAAGAGGGCCACAACACACACCGCCACCACAGCTGACCTTCCGAAAATGTCATGGCCCTTCAACCACACAATTGCTCTATCACCTCCTTTATGAGGATCTGGTTTTCCTGCAGACTGAAAAGCGGGGTCCTCTTCTTCTTCTCCTTGCCCTTCCCTGGCCCTGGGGTCCCAGGCTGGTCCTCTGTGAGGCTTGTAGGGTTCTGGTTCTTCTCTGTACTTGCTCCTGCTACCTCCATGGTGCTTATCAGTTGTTTGTGTTTTTGTTGCCGCTTTTATTATGATTTTCCCACCTGACTTGTGAGACTTGCAGGCTGGCGCTGATAATCGCAGAATTTTTTATCGCAGATAGGCCCATCGCAACTTTTTTCACATTTGGATTTAGATTTTTATCGCTGTCCCAGTAATTTTATCAGGGAATTTGAAGCGTTTGGCATTTGAAGCGTTATCGGGACACTATTGCATGTTACCGCCGTGTTGTGAATACGACGTTAACACAGAGTTATTTCCCCGCGATAGACGATGATATAAAAATTGCGATATCCTATTTTGGCGATGATTATGGCACGTTCTTGTGAATATCCCCCAATGAGTGAAATCAGATAGTAGGGAACCAAACACTCAAAGGAGAGGCAATTACAAGCAATGCACCAATCAGAAGCGAGCATTTGTGAATTGCACAAAAAAAGAACGAATGGGGAAGATAACAACATATCTTGCTGACAGCGCATGCGCCCTACATAAGCTCAACCTAAAGAGGACAGAATGAAAATTGCATATGGCCTTGAAAAGGTACAAGTGTGAAATCATTAAATACATCAACATTTTGAGAGTATAACCTAATGCAATACAATAGTGCAAACAACTTGTAATAAAGTTTGCCATAAGAAGATATACATTCAGGTACGAGAAGGCACATGCCCCTCAGCAGAGATTGATAGGTAATTAGATATCCATATTTGAGTGCGCTTGATAGTTATCTGCACTGAACCAGTCCTATAGCTGTCTATTCTGTGGTGAAGGCAAACTGAGTTTCACCAGGATTAAAGATTACATTTATCTGTAGATTTCAAATTGGAGGTGATAATAGAAATAGCTATTGACCCCAAGAGGGCAACTAATTTACCAATCAATCAATCAATCATCGCATTTATATAGCGCACTACTCACCCAGAGGGTCTCAAGGCGCTGGGGGAGGGGGGGTCCGCTACTGCTCGCACAGCCAGGTGTTGAGTTGCTTCCTGAAGGCGAGGTGGTCCTGGGTCAGGCGGAGGTGGGTGAGGAGGGAGTTCCATGTCTTGGCGGCGAGGTAGGAGAAGGACCGCCCCCCTTTGGTGGCTCTTCGGATGCGGGGGACGGCGGCGAGGGCGTGGCTGGTCGATCGAAGCTGGCGTTTGGGAGCGTAGAAGTTGAGGCGGCTGTTGAGGTATCCTGGGCCTTGGTTGTGTAGTGCTTTCTGTGCGTGGGTGAGGGGACGGAAGGTGATTCTCTTGTTGACCGGGAGCCAGTGCAGGTCTCTCAGGTGTCCGGAGATGTGGCTGCGACGGGGGATGTCCAGGATGAGTCGTGCTGAGGCGTTCTGGATCCGCTGGAGTCTCTTCTGGAGTTTGGCGGTGGTTCCGGCGTAGAGGGAGTTGCCGTAGTCCGGACGGCTGGTGACGAGGGCCTGGGTGACCGTCTTCCTGGTCTCGGTGAGGATCCACCGGAAGATCTTACGTAGCATGCGCAGGATGTTGAAGCACGACGAGGAGACAGCGTTGACTTGTCTGGTCATGGAGAGGGAGGAGTCCAGGATGAAGCCCAGGTTGCGTACGTGGTCTGTTGGTTTGGGTGCGCTGCCTAGGGCGGGGGGCCACCAGGAGTTGTCCCAAGCGGCGGGTGAGGATCCCAGGATGAGGACTTCCGTCTTGTCCGAGTTCAGTTTCAGGCGGCTGTTCTTCATCCATTCGGCTACCTCTTTCATCCCTTCGTGAAGGTTGGCTCTGGCGGTGGCGGGGTCGTTGGTAAGGGAGAGGATCAGCTGGGTGTCGTCGGCGTAGGAGATGATGTTGAGGTTGTGCTGGCATGCGATGTCTGCGAGGGGGCTCATGTAGACGTTGAAGAGGGTTGGACTGAGCGAGGAGCCTTGAGGAACGCCGCAGATGACTTCGGTGGCTTCAGATCTGAACGGAGGGAGGCGGACTCTCTGTGTCCTTCCGGCGAGGAAGGAGATGATCCACTCCAATGCCTTCTCCTGGACTCCGATGTTGCTAGGGTACGGTGGCAGACAGTGTCGAAGGCCACGGAGAGGTCGAGGAGGATGAGGGCCGCTGTTTCTCCGTTGTCGAGCAGCGCTCGGATGTCATCGGTGGCTGCGATCAGGGCAGTCTCGGTGCTGTGGTTGGCCCGGAAGCCAGACTGCGAGGGGTCGAGGGATCCGTTCGTTTTGAGGAAGGCGGCCAGCTGCTTGTTGACGGTCTTCTCGATGACTTTTGCAGTGAACGGGAGCAGAGAGATGGGGCGGTAGTTCTTGAGGTTGGTGGGTCGGCCGATGGCTTCTTGAGTAGGGCGCTGAGTTCGGCGTGCTTCCAGCTCTCCGGGAAGGTGGCGGTGTCGAAGGAGGTGTTGATGATGTCCGGCAGGTGGGGTGCGATGACAGCGTCGGCCTTGTTGAAGCAGGGGTCGGTCGGAGATCCGGAGTGGATGGAGTTCATTGTACGGGCAGTGTCTTCGGTGCTGATCGGAGTCCAGGCGCGGAGGGTGGTGGTGGGGGGCGGTGGTTCGGTCGTGGTGTTCATCGGTTGAGTGCTGAAGCTGTTGTGTATGTCCGCGATCTTGTTGTGGAAGTAGGAGGCGAGGGAGTTGCAGAGGTCTTGCGAAGGGGTGATGTCGTTGTTTCCGGCGTTGGGGTTGGAGAGCTCTTTGACGATGTTGAAGAGTTCCCTGCTGTGTGTGCGTTGTTGTCCAGTCGTTCCTTGAATGCAGTTTTCTTGGTGGCGTGGATGAGTTGGTGGTGTTTTCGGGTGGCGAGCTTGAGGGCAGTCATGTTGTCCGGTGTTGGGTCTCTGCGCCAGGTTCTCTCGAGGGCTCGGCAGTTCTTCTTGGAGCTCTTGAGTTCGTCGGTGAACCATGGGGCTTTCTTGCTACCGGGTCTGCTAGGCGGGGTCCTCAGGGGGGCGAGCTCGTCTGCGCAGTCGCTGATCCAAGCGCCGTTTGCGAGCTCCAGAGTTCATGGGCACTACCTAAGAATAGTAGAGTATGTGGAAAGGGAACATGAATCTGGGTGATGTCATTATTGCCATTCCATATTAAAAGTCAAAATACAGATAGGGCTGGAGCCCCACCAATGTGCATGCCACTAAAGCAGCGTTGTCTGCATAGAGTAGTGCAGGGATCAATCGATTCCCCACATAAGGAATATCTTCAGCGGCTCCGCACAGGGCCTAATCTAGATTATTGATATAAAGGCTGAATAGCAAAGGAGGCAAGATACAGCCCTGTCTGACTCCTCTTATAATATAAGTTTTTGTGTTAAGTTACCCTTTTGATCGAAGCTTATTGTTGCTGAGAGATCCCTGTGCAGGTCCGACAAGGAATACATAATGTTTTTATCCATACCCATTGCAAGCAACAGGTCCCAAAGCTTGGATCTATTCACTCGGTCAAAAGCAGAGGATAGATCCATGAAAGTGAGTTAAAGTGTCCCTGTCTTAGCTATTGTATATTTCCCTACTAACAGATACATGTTAAAACACAGATCCAAGGTGCCTCTGCCTTTGTTAAAGCCGTCAGACCCCAGTACAGTGCATCCTGTGTGCCCAGGGCTTGTAAATCAAATTCTGCTGGTAGGCTTGCAGCACTGGTTGTGGCACCAACAGAAGCAGCTTGTAAAGTGTGTCTCAGGCTTGCCATTGCAGGGACTATGTGCAGTCTAGTACTACCATTTTTTGTCAAAATTGAAAAAGCACTGCTTCAGAGATAAATCTCCACCAAACATGGGAGATAAATGAGTCGTTGAACTGTCCTGTTATAAAGACGCTGAATCGTGATTGCAAAAGTTCAAGGTTCTTTTAATAATCCATTTCTAGAAACCAGCCAACGCGTTTCTTTCTGTCAAGCAGAACTTCTTCAGGGCGCAAACAATGTCACCAGGCGTATGTATTTTCAAAGCCAGATCGTCTTTTCAAAATATATTAATTTCCTCTATTCGAAAAGTCCTGCTAAAGTGGGCCCAAACTCATGGATATTTCCAATTGTGCAAGTGAGACTCTCACTTATTTGTTAGGTATAGAACACAGTATTCACCTTATCTGTGTGACGTATTCATGTAGCACAGTCAAGTGGTCCCACCTCTTGTTCTCTTATCAAGACCCAGTACGAAGTCACCTTAAGGTAGTTGCCTGTGGGTATCGGTCCCGTAATCCCCGGATAGCGTCTCCAAATCCAAACGCAGTGTCCTTTGCACAATTGGAAATATCCATGAGTTTGGGCCCACCTTAGCAGGACTTTCTTTCCAAAGTTTTGGGATATGCTTTCAGGACAGGAGCATTTGAGAATTGCACGCTATTTCACTGAAAATCATACATATATGTTGGTGATATGTGGGTTGGTGCTTTGAGAAAATAAGAGTGGTCCACTGTCCGAACTGTGTTGTATCAAAAATCTAGTACTACCATGTCGGCATGGCAAGTGCACCAACTTGGCAGTCCCTAAACCTTCCCTTTTCTTCATATCAGACACCCCTATGGTAGATCCAAGGGCAGGGTGCATTGTAAGGATTAGGTAGGACATGCCCTGGTGTGTGTGAAATGTCCTAATAGTGACTTACAGCCATTTTCGTTTTTCACTATTGCAAGACTACCTGTTCCCCATTGGCCAGAATGGGCAGTTTGATTATTACATCTTTTTAATCCTAACTGACTCAGAGAACTAGGTAGAAATTCGAGTTTGGTATGCCTGAACTCAGTATGATAAAATACATCTTTTAGTGAAGTTGGTTTTAGCATTCTGTGTTTGAAAATACCACTTTTAGAAAGTAGGTATTTTCTTGTAAAACTATCCAAGCCTGCCTCTGCTAGGTTGTGTATTCCTTGTCTGGAGATTGAGTGACAGGGTCTGGGGGATTGCAGGAAACAGGGTGAGTCAGCACTGGGCTGAATAGAGAGATCTGCATGTAGATGGGCGAGAGGAGTTGCACCTGGGACCTGAATAGGGCTGTGCCTTCCCTCCACAATGCTGCCGCCACCTCCTGTGGTGTGTCTGTTGTTCCTGGCCTACACTGTGAAAGGAAAGAAGGAGTTTTGTCAACAAAGTGCTCCAGGACTGACCAGAACTGGTTTGGACTAGGCAAAGGTCTCTCTGCCTTCAGAGAACAAAGAGATTATTAGTATAAATATGGTGACTTAGACCCCATGATTTTAGATCACTTCTGGGAACAAGAAAAACCTTTTGCCAAGGAGAAGAACCAAGGAAGCTGCAGGAGTTTGGACTGCCCCTCTGCCAGAGTGCTGTTTGCTGGGTTGGCCTGCAGTGGTCTCTTCATTACCAAGGAAAGGAGAAGGATTTTTTAAAGAACTTTCAACGTCTTGCAGAATATTACTCCAAGGGCTTGATTTGAGCTTGCCTCCTGACCGAAGTCTCAGGGATACCAGACTTCGCCCCCTTCTGTTTGCCTGCATCTGGAACTTGCTGTTCTAGCTGCTACAGAAGGAATTCTGCAACACCGACACGGAGTAGCGACGCTGTCACCTGCATCGAAGCCGTAAGCGCTGCTCCTACTCACAATGTAGACCCAACGCCGGCCACCGTGCCGCATCGATACCAGCAAACGACATGGTAAGCTTGCCATAGCCATGAGCGCTGCTCCTACTTGCGACGCTGGCCCGACGCCTACTGCTGTGCTGCATCATCTCCGAAGCATACATCATTGCGGAGCCATTCATCGACGTGGGTGGTCAAGAATTCACCTACATCGTGACATCGTACGGAACCGTGGTTTCGGCGCCCTCGTGAAGTCACCTCCTCCCCGGTCAGGAACCGACATCTCGTCTGCCTGCGCAAGCATCCAGGACACTGACGCATCATCTCCCCTGAAGTAAGGAACCAACGCTGCAACTCGCCAACAAAGCCGCACCTCCCGATGCTGTGAGTTGTCTTTGTTTTTGCTTTTCCAACGTACTGTTCTTTGTGGGTCTGTTTTGACTCCGGGCCCAATGACGCGCACCTCGCGGTCGGCGCCGTACTTTGGGATTTCGTGATAACTCCAGTTGAGGTTATCAGTTGCTAAAGACTATTTTTAAGTGAATAACCTATTTTTTGAACTATTTCTACCATCTTGAAGAATTCTTATTGAGTATAGTATCGTGGATTATTGTTGTTTATGTTCTTGTGATAAGTCTATATAAAGAATATTTATTTTTATAAAACCTGTGTTGTGTCCATCTGTGGGGCTTTCACTGTATTACTGTATGTGTTCACAAATGCTTAACACACTTACTGTGAGATAAGCCTGTCTGCTCGTGCTAAGCTACCAAGGGGTGAGCAGGGGTTATCCAGTATTGTAATCCCCTTTTCCTGACTTAGAAGCAAGGGTCCCTATTTGGTTAAAAGTGTATACCATTGCCAACTAGAGACCCCCAGTTCTAACATGTCCTTTCTACCGAATAACCAAGCAGAGATGTAGGATTATCAGCTTGGTTTCTCACAGGTGGGTGGTTGAAAAACCCAAGGTGAAACACTTTAATCTCCCCCGGACCACGATTGCAGCACTCTTTAAAAGGCAACAGGCTACATTTGCCTGATTAAAGTTGACAACAACACAATCGCCATCATCCATCTTTATGCCCTGTCCAACCACCCCCGTCGCCTACCCATAATAATGTATGATGCTGCTTTGACTCCACCATCAAACAGCCTTGTCGAACCAAAATGTGACTTTACAAATCAATTCGTCAGGAGTCTCATTTATGTTATCTTTGAGATGAGGATCCCCTACTAACACAGCTGTCAGAGGGGTGGCCTCCGGGGGTAAGTGGAGCCTGCATTTATTTCCCTGCCCGAACAAAGACAGAGGGTTCCGCTCTCTACGAGCTAAAATTTCTATCTGTTCAGGCGGCAGGTGGGGCCTCATAAAAATGGATTGATCACCCAGCTTTTGAAGCTTATTATTATTGTTAGCTAATTTATTGTGGTCTGGTTTTGGATTCCCAGGGTGTTTGACAGTATGTTGAACCCCCTGGATGACCCTGCCTGTGTATGACATAGACCAACTTGAGCACCCAATAACACAATTACTCGGTGCGATATCCTCATTCAACCCAAATTTATGCTCCCTCAATTTACCTAAATGTGACTCTATGGAAGCGAGTTTGACTACCATGACATCTAAGACATTTTTGATACAAGTGGTCAAGAACTCTTTGAGGGTCCGAAAAAAAGTCTCAAGGTGCTTTTGATAGGAATTGCCAACAATGGTAGAGAGATGAGCTTTGGCCCAGGCTTCTATGCCCGAGACTCCTTTGCTCCCCGCCCCAAGCTGAGGGTCAGCTGTAGTTTTCGCTTACCCATGATGAATTACAGATGAAAGAGAGCTGGCCCAGCCCAGACTCTGCCAGGCGCTGACAGGTGCAGAAGGGTCCGTTCTTAACCCAGGTTTTGCCCAGGCATAGCCCGGGCACACCCATGTGCTTCCTGCGCTGCGGGAGCCCACCAGAAATGATGTAGTGCCTTCAGGTGTAGAATGCTGGCATCAGTGGTGGCAGCTGCAAACCACGAAGGAGCCTGGGACTCGCAGTCCTAGCCCTGCTACCCCCTTCACGGTGGCAACAAACACAGGCTTCCCACATTGCGGGAGCCCGCCGGAGATTATGTAGCATATCCAGGGAGGAATGCTGGCATCAGTGGTGGTGGCTGCAAGCCGCAAAGGAGCCTGGGACTCGCAGTCCTAGGCCCGCTACTCCCTTCACAGTGGCAATAGTGGCGGCACGAACACAGGCTTCCCGTCTATGGGAGCCTGCTGGAGATTATGTAGCGCCTCAAGGTGCGGAATGCTGGGGTTAGTGGTGGCAGCTGCATGCCGCGAAGGAGCCTGGGACTCACAGTGCTGGTCCTGCTCCCCCTTCACTCTGGCAACAGTGGCGGCACCTATCATAGCATTAATAAAGGCATCAAGCTCGAGTTTATTGTTTTTTCTAGTATAGTTATGATATTCGAGAGATTTAAATGAGCCAAAATAGAGGCAGGTTTCTGTTGAAAAGTTTTTTTTCTTGGACTGATTATAACTTATTTTTAAACCTTTTGAGGCAGCCTTGAAGGTTTTCCATTCAAAAGAAAATGGTGTTTGAGAATTGTCTTTACATTGAAAAAACTATTTGATAAAAGCAGTAGGAGAATTGATGAAGGAGGCATCTGAAAGTAACACGTTATTAAATCTCCAAGAGGAGTTATTGGGTTTGCTGTCAAGAATATTAAGATCACTGAACACTCAAGCATGGTCTGAGATTAATATAGAACCTATCTCTGAGTTACCTACATGCTGCATTAAACCTTTGCTCAAGAAAATATATGTCAGGATTCCTGCCACAGCTCACTACTCTTGTAACAATATACCAGCATGACTCATATCATTCATCTCAACACCTATGAATGAACAAACGTCTTGTACCCTGACGTTTGACTACATTACATGCTGTTGGTAATAGCTAGTTGAAGGTGGTGCTCCCTGGTTTGTTTGAAAAGTTTAATAACTTTTACACATTTTTTACCATGAATATGCAAGGTCAGGCTTCCAGCACCATGGAAACCTCCAGAAATCCCGCCAGAATAAGCATCAAGCAACTGGCATACATAACATCAACGTGAAGTTTTCAGATGACAGCCCTCATCAAATTAATTCTCTGCAGTTGCTCCTTGCTATAGCAATTAGGACGCAACCTTTGTGAACATTCTAAAGCACCTTCTAGAAGGCAGCCTCATCAAATTAATTATCTGTTCCTTGTTACAAACAATTAGAATGTGACCTTTATGAAAGTTCTAAAGCAGTCTTATTTAAAGACCGTCCACACTCCTCCCCTTCCCTTGGCCTCTGCCACATACCTGTATCTGGCTTCCAGGACTTTGTCTTGCTAGCTCCCTTGACCCTCCCACTTCAACCTCACAGCAAAGAATGTGAACAGACTTGATTTTACTACACACTAAGCTCAGTCACAATATCGTACTGCAAACAAAGGTAACCAGTGTTTTCGTTCAACTTGTACATACTGTTAGCAGGGCTCTGCCAGAGAGGACTTGTGTGAAGCTAACCCCATCCAAATTTGCTTGTGGGTTTGATGCTGAAATCATATTCACTACAGTTTCAATAATTTTGATAAAGAAAAGAAAGCCTCAATGGACAATCTAAATAAAAAAAACAACAAAACTAAAGGTTGATTGAGATTTGAAAAGCTTTCGTGAGGGAATACCTTAAGAGATAAAGTTAATACAAGTCTAAAGCCTTATTATTTGTTATTTTATAGGTACCATATCTGCCATCACCATTCTTCTGAGTGATGTGAATGCCTGCTACAGTGTTCCTGTTGAGTAGACGAGATAAAGCATCTTTGACTCTACACACTATCTCCATCCCAACCCCCTTTCCCTAGGGATTTGCCACTGGAGCAGTGTCTCCTTCTGTAAACCGAGGGCAAGTCTTGGGAGAATTCGGGAACTAGCGTTGTTGCCCATTGGAATCATCTGGGATCCAGAAAGGTGGCTTATGACAATATAGTTCAATCTTGAATAAGAGTGATCCGTATGGGAATAAAATGAATATTCTAATAGCTCATGGTGGGCGCCATGACTCAGAAAGTGAATGGTGAGAGATAAGATTCTTGAAGGGTTTGTGGGAAGCATGCGGAACAGAGGGTGAATATGAGTCTGAGTGAGTTGTGCAATATAGATTAAGTATTTTGAGAGTAGTGCCTTGAAGTGTAAGGGTAAGTAATAAATAGTGTCCCTCTGAGTCGTGATGTTTAGAATGTATAGTAGGATGTAGGGATTTATGGCATAGAGTAATAACTCAGTTTTTGTTGGTGTGGGAAGGGGATACAAAAATGTCACCTATCCATTACCTCTTAAGTTTAGCACCCTCTAGTTCACTGAGATGCATTTCTTGTAACAAAGCTATCTAACATTTCAAGCAAGCAATATGAAATAAAACACACTGACATTTAATGGGTGTTTTAAGCCATGTGACAGTGCTATGTTGCATTGAGTATAGAAATGATATGCAGTTGTTGATTGATTAGAAATACAGGAAAACATGACTTTCAGGAAAGGAGTAGAAAAGGAAGAAGAAAGGAGCAAGAATATAGTAAAGGCATACAACTTTGAAAAACAGAATATACACAGATATGGCATCTCGGAGACAAAGGTCCGCAAATGTTGAAGAAGAAGAGGATAAAGACATTGAAGACTTCCCATTTATTTATTTATCGAGTTTTATATAGCTCAAACATGACCCACGAGGGTATCAGAGCTCTTTACAATATACAATTATGAAACATTAGATGGTTGAGGTAGGATACATACATTCGATATTCGCCATTCAGTACAAAAGAGGTAGATAGTAGTATATGGGTAGCATAGTTGACTAGTAGTCATCAAAGAATGATCCACAAGGGGATCAGAGCGCTTCACAATACACCGTTATAAAACATTAGGTGGTAGTGTTAGTATACATACATTTAGAAATTCGCTATTCATTACAAAAGAGGTAAACAGCAGTATATGGATAGTATGGGTGAATGAATAAATCCTGATTGGTCGGGTAGGACTATAGTGGGCATGAGTGGTTGCAGCCTCGTGGCAATGATCTTTGCTAATATCTTGACAGCTGTATTTATTAATGAGAGGGGTCTGTAAGACTCCGCTTTTTCAGGATTTTTATCTGGCTATAGCAGTGTCACTATAAGCGTTTCATGTAACGATGAAGGAAGGATTTTATTGTTATAAGCTTCGTCATGCATTTCAAGCAGGTACGGAATCAATAAGTCTGAATACGCTTTATAAAATTTCCCAGTGTATCCGTCAGGACCAGGCACTTACCTTTGGTCAATGTTTTTATGGCGATCTGTACTTCTTCCTCCGTTATAGGTTGGGCTAGGTATTTGCGATGTGTATCGGATAACCATACCAGCTCCATGTCTTTAATATATTGCAAAATGTCGGGCTCCGGCACTGTATCTCATGTCCTATAAAAGTGGCTGTATGATTCCACAAATGTGGTCAGTGTACCATGGGTGTCACAGTGTATCTGCCCACTATCATCCTCTATTTGTAAAACAGTGTGCTGTTTATGCTCAGTGCGCACTTTTTGTGCTAGTATTCGGACTGTCATACCTCCTTCACCTATCTTGCGTGCTGCATGACGTCGAGAAGTATATTTTATGTCATCATCTGCTAGTGTATTGTACTGATTAATCTCATCCCGTAGGTTACCAAGAGTAAGTGCTCTATAGGTGTTATCATATTCTGCTTCCAGTAGTTTTATGCAGTCTTTGCATTTCTTCAACTGATTTGGGATATCTTTTAAAATGTCGGCATTCGTACTTATACAGATGCCCCTTAGAGCCGCCTTCAATGCCTCCCACAGCATACCTGCACTGTCGACTGAGCGTGAATTGTCTGCAAAATAATCCTCTATCGCCGATTGAATTGTTTCTTTGTAGATAGGGTCTAAAATTGCAGTGGCATTGAAGCACCACACAAATGGCGGGGTTGTATATGTCGGAATCTGTAGAGCTAATAGGACAGGTTTATGGTCAGATAGTGTCTTGGGGAGATGAGTTATGTCCTTGGAAGTGTGGTCAGAAAGGAGCCAATAATCAAGCCTAGGCCAGCTGTTATGTACTGTCTATGAATGAGTGCTTTCCAGTGTGGTTGGGTGTCGTATGCGCCATACGTCACGCAAGCAGAACTCTGTCATGCCATTCAAAATAATTGAGACTGCCTGTTTATGGTGGTAAGTGGTGTTTTGAGATCTGTCTTGCGTAGTATCCAGTGCGACATTCAAGTCACCACCCCAGATCAGCTCCAGAGACGGCAGGTCTCGTATTTTTGTCCAGAGATTCATAAAAAAGAAAGGATCGTCTGTATACGGACCATAGACATTAATAATACCTACTTTGGTGCCTCTTAGTATGCCTGTGATAATGATGTGCCTTCCTTGCGGATCACTGAGTGACTGGCCTAACAGAAAGTGAGTGCCCTTACGTATAATGGTCGTCACCCCAGTGCATATGAGGAGTATGTTGCTGATGCTAAAAGTTCGGCCCATCTGTAGTCTAATTTATCTGCTTTATGTTGAAGTAAATGCATTTCCTGGAGTAATGCTACATCAACATGATGTCTATCGACATAGGCAAAGTCTTGCCTAATCTTCCTGGGACTGTTTAGGCCTCTGACATTCCAGGTTATAAATCGTAGGGGGGTAGCTTAAGCCATACTAAGTAATTTTTGTATCTCCAATTATACCAAATAGGTCTGATGTTGCATGTGTTTGCATCTGCTTATCTCTACTCGTGTGTACTGCACTTGAAGGTGATGCGTATGTGTACACATGGACATCGGATCCCAGTAGGTATGTGACCATCAATGTTTCAAAACCTCATCCTGTCCCTCCCCCCACCCACTTCACCATCCCAATTATGGCAAAGCCAATTTCCTTTAACTACTAACAAAAAACTATCCCACCCCGAACCCTTCCTTTTGTTAATACCCGATAAAGGGAAACAAAAGTTGTGGCATACACAGGAGGGCGGCAGCCCCAGCTAACAACCCCAAATATAACACAGTTAGGGAATCCAGCCACAATCACATAAAACTGGGAAAGCATATAATAAGCGTGTCACAATCCATACAAGGAGATCAATTACCTGCACAGTGGGGGTCCCAAAGCGTAGCAACACTTTGATATAGTAATCTACAACCGTTATCCATTTACCCAAACTTACGTAGCCAGCGTGTTTCTAAGTGTCACATGGCAGCCCAGAAAGTGTAAAGAAAAATAAAAAAGGAGTCCTGCAAGGGCATACCATATAGTTCCTTGCTGCTATGCTCAACGTTCGAAGAAGTACAGCTGTTATTCGACATCTGAGGTGTGATCATGTTCAGCATGCAGTCCCCTCAGAGATTTACGTTGAAGACCGTGCGGGTGGTTCAATTGTAAGAATTTAAGAACTTCCTTAGGATAGTTGCAGATAGTGCTTTTTCCGTCGTCTGTAATTTTCAAGCGAGCTGGGTATATCATTGCCTAGGAGATATTGTTCTCTTTCAATTTCTTTTCCACATCAATGAACTTCTTTCTTGCTTCTTGCACTTGCGATGTAAAATCCGGGTAGATGGAAATAGTCATTTCTTTAATGTTGCTAGTTCCCGGGCTTCAGTAGTTCAATATTTTGGTAATTATGGGGCGGGCCCTGCCCCAGGCACCAGCAGTGGTGCAAGAGATCTGTGGACCCTTGAAATGGCGAGATTTTCGATCTCTATCTTATCTCTCTAGATCTAAATCCCGTTCTGGTCGACTGAATCTTTATTGCCTGTCATTGAGGAAGAAAGGTGCATCAATACCAGGTTAGTTTAATCAATAATGGGCTCGACTCTGAAAAACCACAGACTGCTTCTAAGTTTTAAAGGTTTATTACAGAGTCATTGATAACTGCAAGTACAGGCATCTCAGAATGAGATTCAAAAGATACAGAGGCACTATTACAAACATATGTTCTCTGAAAGCTCTTAAGCGAGCAAAGAACACTACTAAGACTAGTTCTAGAA
Organism: Lissotriton vulgaris; assembly: GCF_964263255.1. Taxonomy (NCBI): domain Eukaryota; kingdom Metazoa; phylum Chordata; class Amphibia; order Caudata; family Salamandridae; genus Lissotriton; species Lissotriton vulgaris. Next base: position 207,476,990 of record NC_141695.1, read on the forward strand.
TCAACAGGGCTGCAAGCATAGACACGAATTGCGATCGATCCGTCATTTACAAAGGAGGAAAGGAATCAGGTTAGGCTGTCCCTACCCTGTACTAGATGGTATCCCTACTTAACAAGGTCCCAACCTATCAAAGGTGTCAGCTGTGAATATCTTCCTGAGAAGATCATTCACTCTTAGTCTCTAGGTGAAACCTATGATCTCCAGTCATGACCCCTCTCTGCCTACCCATCCGCTCTCTGAAGGGTCCTCCGGCATCTGCTCTAACTCCACCCAGGGGTGCTGACCCTAATACAAAACACAGTTTACAGTTGAAACGCCCCTCACGAGACGCACTTCACGTGGTGTCGATTCTGGCTTTTTCCATGATGATCTTCCTCTGGGCCTTGTGTTCAGCGTTGACCTTGCTTCTCAGGCTCTTCTCCGGCCCGCTGATACCCCCTAAACATTCCTGAATCCTCCTCCATGTCTGTACCAGTCTACTCGAACAGAGCTCTATTCATTCAACTTTTAATCTAGACCCCCTCGCACCTGCAGACAGACATCCGCAGCTTGAATCCCATTCTCATAGACTTTTAACAGAAGTTTGCAACTTATTTCTTAATACAACTCGACATGTGTCAACACGTGCAGCTAAGAAACCACATTTCTCTTTTCAGGCCTACAACCCTTTTCTCAGAGGATAACTGAAATAACATGTTTAGCATCTTATGCTGAATAATAAGAAAACACTTCTATGGCTTATAAATCTAACGAGTAAACCAAATCACTATAACATTATTGCAATCCATGTTGATGTATGAGTATTCATTTCTAAACCCTTCTGCCCTGGCCATAAGGCCTGCTCATTTCAATGCTTTGCAGCATAACATTCCTCCATTAGCAGCTACATAACATGGATCATGATTAATCACGTCTAATGAGAATACATTTTCCACACGTTTCTGAATCAGTCCCACTTCTATATGAATTTCTATGTTAACTACACACATCTAAGTATAGGTGAATATATATCTTCAATCCTTAATGGCACTTCTATTATAATTGTGCGACTAACATGTGCTTATAGTGCACTCGTGCATTTTTGTTCAGTTTGCGCTCTATCAGTTCCCCCCCTTTGATGACCTCTCGTGGTCATCACCAAAATTCAAACTGAACTAGTTGCCATCCTCTCTCGTTTCAGTATTTCTAGAGCCCTCAGACTCTTGTACTGATTGTCTTGCATGGCAGCTAATCTCCGTTCCTGTTCTCTCCTGGATCTCTCCAACCTATTTGATCTGTACCATTGGTACGACCTCACCAATCCCCACAACACGATCACGCAGATCAGTATTATGATGATAGGTTTCAGTATGTACCATACAAAGCTCTTCCCTATGTTGGCGAACCAACCTCCAACTTCACCCATTCCATGACCCACTTTTTCCCAAACATTTACTTTAGTCAGGTCTTCGATCTCCTTGTGAATGTTAGTTATGTTCATGATAACTTTCTCCAGAGGTTTTGAATTGTCTGGAATGTAAGTGCAACATTCCTGGACCTTCAAAGCCTTACAGACTCCGCCCTCTTTTGCTAGCAGAACGTCTAATGCAAGACGGTTCTGAAGCACCATGGCCCTTATCGATTGCATCTCTCCTTCCACCAGCATTAAGGATGTAGCAGTACTGGCAGATAACCTGTCTACGACTGTGGCCAATCTCCTAATCTTGACATCATTGAGGATCAGTCCTAAAATAGGAAATGCAGCACCAAATACATCTCCAACTAGTTCTGCATCCCCTACGTCTCTTCTTCCTCTTGCTGAGGTTTTGCCCTCTATGATCTCTAAGTCTTGTGCGTGGTATATTTTGGGAAAGACAATTGCCAAATAGCATGATCCATACCAGTTGTCAGGTAGTCTCACGTAGGCATTTCTTCCACAGACAAAATATACATTTGGAATCACTTGCATTCCCTTCAAAAAGTATTTTGTGTAATACTCTAATCTAAAAGCATGTTCACAACTGACCTCCCCTACGAATACATTTTCGTAGTACGTTTTGCTCCTGTGAAGGCATAACTTCCCTCTCTGTGTCTTATCCAAAGCTATAGGACCACTACTACCCTTTCTTTTATGGTCCTTCTCCTCCTCGGTCCAATCTGTCTTCCACTGTCCTGATTTCTTCAGAATCTTTTGCCTTCTGTATCGATCATCCACTTGCCCTATAAACTTCTTCTCAACTTCTGACACTTTGCAAGTCAGATTATTTCTGCGGGCATGTGAAGTATCTAGAGTATCCCAAGGAATGAAGAACTTGGCCAATCTGTCTTCACTCTTGTAATAGTCCCACTTATTCATCTGCTTATAATTGGGGACCTCAGGTAACACTGAATCGAAATTAGAAAAATAATACTCAAAACTATCTCTACCATAAAATATGCTAAGCAATAAGCTACATGTAATGCCATAAGTCAATGGGAGATGATGATATCTAATGCCTTCATCTACAGATGCAGGCAGCTGCATACAGACGTAGCAGTCTTTGACTTCCATGGCATCTACATATTCGTACAATAATTTGGCATAAGCATTTGACCTATAGTCGCCTTGGGACTCATCCATGTGTAACCTACGGGCTTCTGCTGCTAATAGCGCTCTCTCCTGTTCAGTTTCACCGTTCTTACCAGCAGCAGTGGGTTTTGGTGTCACCACAGATTTTGCATCTGGTACCTCTGCCTCACTCTCGTGTCCCATCACATACGATACAGTAACTACTAAAGTTATAAGAAGTATCACTCCTACTATAAGTGTGCCTATTATACATTTGGCTCTACGGTTTGGGCTACCGGCCTCCATGTTCCTCAGATGGTATGGTTCCTTTCTCTTTTTCAACACAAAGTTCCTTCTCATGAGTTCCTTCACAGTCTTTTCTTTTTCAATCTTTAGAACCACACAACCGGAAGCTAGCAATCTTCTTTTTGCAAAAGTCTTTTTCGAACTTTCTCTCAGACAACCCTAGCCCTTCTCCGTCCACTTAAAGGAAACCCCTAAGTTTTCTCTGCATTCCTAGGCGCTAGGTTATCTTCTTACTTCTTGTTTATCTGCAAAGTCTTTAAGCATCTACAATGAGGCTTGGGCCCGCGGCTTGGATAGCATAGTTCAATAGCTCCAAACGAAGAACGTGCTCTTCATGACTTGTTATCGTTGTTCCAAAGTCGGGGAATTGCAATTCGGTGAAGAACATGTGCTTTAACTTGCTCAGGTAGGGAGGGTTGGGGACTTTGAATGTTAGTGACCCTTCGGTTTCGACTCCAGGCACCAACAGCTGTACTTATACTGTGATGATGGGTTCAACGTTGGCCACTCGCACCGCCCTAATTCTCCCTGTCGTCTGTTCCCAAGACATCTGTCGCCAGATATGTCCACTCAGGGGTGGCGTATCTTCTGCTAGGCACGCGTACTCGCCTTGACCTTCTTGGTCCTACTGCTTCAGCGCCCAGAGCACCTTCGTCCGGATCTGAGTCTTCGGATACAGGAGCAAGAGTCCTCTCTGGAGTTGACCTCAGACTTGGCCTCCTCCTCTGGGGCCAATTAGCCTCTCTACGCCTTGCTCCTTCGCTCCTTGTCCTTCTGCTTCTCTCGGGCTCACTTTCAGCTTGGCCCGCGTCTGATTCGTACTCCCAGCTACTTCCTCCTTCTGTGGCGTCGTCGGTTTCACTGTTGTACTGACCGTCCTCAGCTTGGTCAGACACACTCCCACCTTCTTCTTGCACCTCTACAGCTTGGCTGGCCCCCTCTGTGGCTTCTCTGTCCGCAGCTGGACTTGCATCCGAGAGAGGAGCTGTTTCTTCCAGAGGTGCTGGAACTCTCCGCGTATGAGACGCGTGGATCCAGTTGAGCAGGCCTCCCACCTTCACAGCAGTGTTCGATATCAGGATGATCTGGAAGGGCCCACACCAGCGGACATCTAGGCAGCTTCTTCTGACGTGCTTTTTAATGAGTACCCAATCTCCCGGGCACAGGTCATGACACAAGTCCTGGCTCGTCGGGAACTCGGCAGCCTGCACCTGAAGGGACACAGAATGAATGGCGTCAGACAGACCCTTACAGTAGTCCAGGATCATATCATCTGTGATATTCAATAAGGCTGCAGTCGGTACTGATGGCAATCTCATTGCCCTCCCCATTAACACCTCATGTGGCGATAGTCCCGTTCTTCTGTCTGGGGTACTACGGATGCTCATGAGAACCAATGGCAAGGCATCGGGCCAACTCAGAGACGTTGATGAACACATTTTGGCAATTCGGGATTTGATGGTGCCGTTTATCTGCTCCACAATTCCCGAAGCTTCTGGTCGATAGCTACAATGCAATTTCTGGTCTATGTTCAGGGCTGCACAAATCATCTTCACAAGCTCGCTGTTGAAATGTGTTCCCCTATCTGATTCCAAAGAGGCCGGTACCCCGAAGCGCGGAATGAGTTCCCTGAGCAATAACTTGGCTACTGTGAGGGTGTCACACCTGCGTGTAGGGTATGCCTCGACCCATCTGGAAAATATGCAAACAACCACCAGTACGTATCGAAGGCGGTTGCACCTTGGCATTTCAATGAAATCGATTTGCATTCTATTGAATGGACCTCCAGACCTCCCTATGTGACTCAATGCAACTGGTGTTCTTTTCCCTATGTTCAGCTGCTGACAGGTCACACAACGCTGGCACACTGCTTCGGCTGCTACTCTGAACTTAGGGTTGTACCAGGTTTGTCTGAATACTCTCAGCATTGCGTCTCTCCCTAGGTGTACTGGACCATGTATTTGTCGCGCCATTGGGCTCACCAACTCATTTGGCAACACTGCCCTTCCATCCGATGAAACCCAAAAGTTTGTCTCTCCCACCACACATCCTGCAGTTTCCCATGAGTGTCTCTCAAAATCAGGGGCATTCTCTTGTGCACATTTTAACTCGTCCCAAGTATCTACAGTTTCCAATATCATAGCTAATTCAGTCCTCACATTGATTCCACCCACTTCCACCTCCGTAAAAGAGTACCCTTGTTCAGCGCAGTACCACGCGACTTCGTCAGCATATCTATTGCCTTGTGACACGAAGTCCATGTTTCTCGTGTGGGCAGTACATTTTACGATGGCAATAGCTGCCGGACATTGCAGGGCATCCAACAATAAACGTACGAACTCTCCATTTCGAATAGGGGAACCTGACGAGGTCATGTAACCCCTTTGAGACCATAATTGCCCGTAATCATGAACTACCCCGAAACCATATTGGCTATCGGTGTATATGGTGACTCGAATTTGGTTGCTTGCCAGGCAGGCACGCGTCAATGCAATAATTTCAGCTACCTGAGCGGAGTGTACTCCTTCCAGGCATGCGGCTTCCACAACTCCCGTAATTGTACAGACAGCATAAGCTGCTCTCAACTGTCCAACATCGTCTCTTACACATGAGCCATCAACAAAGAAAACTTCATCAGGGTCAGTCAGTGGCTCATCCACGATGTCGGGTCTCGGTTTGGTGCATAGTTCAGTCACATCGAGGCAATCGTGGTCTGTACATTCGTCGTCATCAATGTCAATTGGGAGTGGCATCAATGTAGCAGGGTTCAAAACCGAGCATCTCTTGAGGGTCCCGTTCTCTGCAGCAAGAATGACTTGCTCATAGCGCGTGAGCCTGCTATTCGTCAGATGCTGTGTTTTGGTCCTGGTCATCAACAGTTCAACAGAATGTGGCACATACACCTCTAACTGGTGTCCCATAACTATATTCTCACAACGCTCAATGCTGACACCCGTTGCAGCAACGGATTTGAGACATCCGGGCAACGCTGCGGCTACTGGGTCTAAGGTAGCCGAAAAGTAGGCAACTGGTCTACGGGCATTCCCATGGATTTGGACCAGGACTGATAAGGCACAACCCTCTCTTTCACAACAGTAAAGCAAAAATGGTTTGTCGTAATCAGGCATTCCCAGAGCAGGAGCACGACACAGGTCCTCTCTCAGCTGCAGGAATGCCATGAAACAATCTTTGTCCCATGGTACCGGATCACTCACCTCCTTGTGCGTCAGTTTGTGCAAGGGTTTTGCTTTCAGTGAAAAGTTTGCAATCCACTGTCGGCAATAACCCACCATCCCTAGGAACATCCTGACCTCTCTCTGGGTTTTAGGTGCGTTCATTTTCATGATCACGTCTATCCTGTCCGGGGACACCTTCCGCTTTCCTTTTTCAATCCTGTGCCCCAAATACTGCACTTCTGTCAGGCAGTACTGCAATTTGCTCGGAGACACCTTGTGTCAGTTTACTGCTAAGTGATTTAGCAATGCAATGGAGTCCTCTTTGCAAGCTTCTTCAGTTTCTGACGCCACAAGTAGGTCGTCTATGTACTGGACCAGAACCGAATTCTGGGGCAGTACTAGACTTTCAAGATTCTTCTTCAAAAGCTGATTAAAGATCGATGGGCTCTCTGTATACCCCTGTGGGATACGACACCATGTTAATACGCGACCTTCCAGCTTAAAAGCGAAAAGGAAATGGCTGTCCTCGTCCAAAGGGATCGAAAAGAAAGCCTGGCAAAGGTCTATCACGGTGAACCATTCGGCTTGGAACGGTATCTGAAACAATATCACTGATGGATTCGGTACCACTGGACAACATGAGACAACTATGTTGTTGATTTTGCGAAGGTCCTGCACTATTCTGAATTTCCCACTTGGTTTCTGCAAACCCATAATCGGGGAGTTACATGGACTACCCACGATTTCCTTCAGTATTCCCTGCTTAATCATGGACTCGATCACGGGTTTTATACCTGCAATCGTTTCTGGTGTCAATTTGTATTGGGGTGTTCTCGGAACCTCAGCATTTGGTTTCACTATTATTTTCACTGGGTCCACTCCTTTGACTAGTCCAATCTCTTCCCCAGTGAAATCCCATACTTCTGGTATCACAGTCTCCCTCAGTTCCCAGGGGAGCTCATCCACTGTCAGAGTGGGATACAGCTCTATGCATGTTCTTGAGTTTGCGACTTTAAAGTCAGCATCATCATCATTAGTCAGTACCTCCACTCCTTGCGGTGTGCAGTATATTGTACAATTTAACTTGCACAATAGATCTCTTCCTAACAGACATACAGGACTAGAATCACAAACCACAAACTGATGCTCATCACTATATTTCCCTATTTTCACTAGCACTGGCTCTGTCAGTGGGCTCGTTATTCTCCTGTTCGCGACCCCCACCACTTGAATGGTTTCTCCGGACATTGGCAGACCTGGAACTACAGCTGATCTTATCGTGGATCGAGTGGCCCCGGTGTCTACTAAGAACGTCGTGGGGCACCCTGCCACTTCGGCCTCAACGTATGGTCCCCTTTGATCTACTTCTAAGACGGCCCCGAGGGTACAGTCTTCTCTCTCCACTCTCTGTCCGGTTAGGGGATCAACGTAGTAACACTCTTCTCCTCCTACGAAAAGAGGCATCTGTCTATAGGTCTTTCCCCCCTGTCGCTATTCGGGGTGGCTGAGGGAACTGGGCTCGTGGTGCGGGGGTCCCCCCTTTGACCACCTTTCCTTGGTATGTTGTTGCCCCTCTTCCTGGAGTGGTTTGAACCTCTTCCTCCTCTACTTCTTGTTCTCCAATCTCAACGTTGTAGGGGCACGACCCGGTGCCACCTCGTTACATTGGTGGCACCGGGTCGTCTTTTTCAATGTCGCAATATCTACCCTAGGTCTGAAGTTAGAGTTCTCCTCATTGCCCTTGTTCTGGTTATTCTGTCTCCTGCCCACTGTCCCTGTTCCCTGTTGCTGTTGTCCACCTTTACCAGCTGACTGCATCTGTACCACCATCAGCTTCTCTTTTAGCTTTTTGGCTTTCGAATCTATCTCATTGCTGCAGTACCTGGCATACCTCAGAATCTCGTCCAAAGGTTTGTTTTGCCAACAAATCAAGTGTTGCTAAATCATTAAACAAATATCCGGTCTTAAGCCCAAAACGAATTTAGACACAAACTGCCCTATGTCTTTAGGATCCATTACGTCCAAACCGCTGTATTGTTTAAACGCCTTCAGCAACCTTTCATAATATTCATGAACTGTCTCCTTGGGATCCTGTCTAGTTCGATCTATTTTGACCCAATCTATGTCTTGCATTGGCACCTTATCCTTCAGCCAAGTCATCACTCTCTCATATTTTGCCATTACTGTCTCGGACGGCCCATTAGTCTGTGCATCTCTCTCTGGTTCTGAGGTGGGCCATTCAGCACTGACTTTACAAGCTGACCACAAGTCCCCTGGTACTACAATGTCAAACATGGTGTTCAGGTCAATCCAGAGTACTTTGGAGATTTTTACGAACCTCTCTACCTGCTTATACCACTCCACTGGATTCTCCCTCAATTTAGGAAAGGAATTGGTAAAGGCAGCTAAGTCCCCCCTACTCCAGGGCACATGCACGTAGTTCCCGTTTGCAACCTCACGCAAAGGGTATGCCTCTATCTTCTGCAGTCCCCCCTCTGGGGACATCCCAAGCATGCTCCTCCTGACGGTCCCTTTCTTGGACCATCTTTCCTCCCATTTATCCAGTGGTCTCCATGTCCTTATTCCAATGATCAGTTCCCTTATGTGTGTTTTTAGTCCGATTGTCCTTCTCTCATCTAGGTCCTGATCTGAATAATGTAGCCTGTGGTTACCCTGTAATGCTTTGGTCCTTGACAAGTCTACCATGTATTTTCCGGCCAGTTCGACTAGTTTCTCATGTGCTGCTCTCGCTTTCCTAGTGACGTCCTTTGCCACGAACAGTATTTCATCCTGTTCATACATTTCCATTCTCTCCAAAGGCAAAGTACCATCTACCATGTCGTCCAGATCTGCTCTTAAACTGGCGACATCAAGTCTCTTTGCTTTTATCTCGGCTCGCAATATGTCTTTCCTAGGGGGTTCATTGCTCTCCCTCCCATCCCAGCTCCGAGTCCTACGCCTAGGCTCAGGGGCGTTAAGGAGGGTCCTCCCTTGTTCCCATCTTTCTAAGTCCCATGCTCGGCCATCTTCCCTTGGAGGGTGGTGAAACACTGCCCTGTTTCCCCCACTTTCATTTTGTCCCTCCTGCCTGTTCTCCTTGGCCCCATGATAGGACTCTCTGCTGTTCTCCACTCTGTCGCTAATCCCTCTTTGTCTAGTGTCACTCAATATCTGGTAGGCTCCTTCTCGGCTCCCCATGTCCCCCGGATTCCGTTCATGTCCGTGATCACAGGGGTCATGGCGGGACCTCTCGCAACTCTCATTTTGTCCGCTATTGCCAGACGTATGGGGTGTACACTTAAAGCTGTCCCTGTACTCCTGCGTTCTCCTATCCCCTTCACTGTGAATGGGGCAGGGGGCGGACACCCCCCCACACTCCGGGCTCCTGTTCTCCCATACTGGTCTACCTCCATTTCTGGTGCAACAAGTATCTTCTCTATTTTCCTGACTCCTCCCGTCCCACTCCGGACTGCTTTCGCCAGCCCCGCAGTGAGTCCGAATCTTGCTATCTTGGCTTTCCCTTTCAGCTTCCGCTGCTATCAGGCTCTTGTGAGCCTCTACTGTCGCATCCCATTCCTTCAGGTACTCTCTTAACTCCTGGAAGGATTTCGGTCCTGAACCCCTCAGATCCATTGGCCACCTTGGGCCCCCCTGATCTCTTGTGGGATCTACTGCTGTGTGTACTGGGGTGCTCCAATCTCTTGGTCCTAGCAGCTGTCTTGGGGAATTGATCGCGTCGTCCCTCCCCACCATTTCTGCTCTCTCCCTGTCCAATCGTACCTGTTCCTCCCCTCTGGCTCTTACTGGGTCATAAATCGATACTATAGGACCTATAGTAACAGGTACTTGCAGGGCGTCTGGCAGTGCATAGGATGTGGCACGCTCCGTTTCCGGCGCCTTTTGTACCACAAACCTTCCGACTACCCTCTGCACCGGACTAGGTTGAGGCAATGCTTTACTTGCAGTGGGATCCCAATCCGTGCTAGGAAGCGGTCTATACTCCCCTATGTCAACCCCTCCTTCCCTGCTGGGCTCGGCATTTTCTGTCTCTCTGTTGTACGGGGGTGGCCTATCAATCAATCAATCAATCAAAGACATTTATAGAGCGCACTACCTACCCCTAGGGTCTCAAGGCGCTGGGGGGAGGGGGGTGCCGTTACTGCTCGAACAGCCAGGTCTTCAGCTTCTTCCTGAAGGAGAGGTGGTCTTGGGTCAGGCGCAGATCGGTCGGGAGGGAGTTCCAGGTCTTGGCGGCCAGGTAGGAGAAGGACCTTCCTCCTGTTGTCGCTCTTCGGACGCGGGGGACGGCGGCGAGGGCGTGGTTGGCTGAGCGGAGGTGGCGTTTGGGAGCGTAGAAGTTGACTCAGTTGTTGAGGTAGCTCGGGCCTTGGTCGTGTAGGGCTTTGTGTGCGTGGGTGAGGAGGCGGAAGGTGATTCTTTTGTTGACAGGGAGCCAATGCAGGTCTCTGAGATGTCCGGAGATGTGGCTGGTTCGTGGGATGTCGAGGAGGAGTCTGGCTGAGGCGTTCTGGATCCGCTGGAGTCTTTTCTGGAGCTTGGCGGTGGTGCCGGCGTAGAGGGCGTTGCCGTAGTCCAGTCGACTGGTGACGAGGGCCTGGGTGACGGTCTTCCTGGTCTCGGTGGGGATCCACCAGAAGATCTTCCGTAGCATGCGTAGGATGTTGAAGCACGCCGAGGAGACGGCGTTGACTTGCCTGGTCATGGAGAGGGAGGAGTCCAGGATGAAGCCCAGGTTGCGTGCGTGGTCTGTTGGTTTGGGTGCGGCGCCCAGGGCGGGAGGCCACCAGGAGTCGTCCCAGGCGGAGGGCGAAGAGCCTAGGATGAGGACCTCCGTCTTGTCTGAGTTCAGTTTCAGGCGGCTGGTCGTCATCCACTCGGCTACCTCTTTCATCCCTTCGTGCAGGTTGGCTCTGGCGGCGACGGGGTCGTTGGTCAGGGAGAGGATCAGCTGGGTGTCGTCGGCGTAGGAGATTATGTTGAGGTTGTGTTGGCGTGCGATGGCCGCGAGGGGGCTCATGTAGACGTTGAAGAGGGTGGGGCTCAGTGAGGATCCTTGAGGGACGCCGCAGATGACTTTGGAGGCCTCTGACTTGTACGGTGGTAGGCGGACTCTCTGTGTTCTTCCGTCGAGGAAGGAGACGATCCATTCCAGTGCCTTCTCCTGGATTCCGACGTTGCTGAGGCGCTGTGTTAGGGTGCGGTGGCAGACAGTGTCGAATGCCGCGGAGAGGTCTAGGAGGATGAGGGCCGCTGTTTCTCCGTTGTCCATCAGGGCTCGGATGTCATCGGTGGCGGCGATGAGGGCGGTCTCGGTGCTGTGGTTGGCTCGGAAGCCAGACTGTGAGGGGTCGAGGGATCCATTCGTCTCAAGGAAGGCGGCCAGCTGTTTGTTGACGGTCTTCTCGATGACTTTGGCTGGAAACGGGAGGAGCGAGATGGGGCGGTAATTCTTGAGTTCGGTGGGATCCGCTGTGGGTTTCTTGAGTAGAGCGCTGAGTTCGGCGTGTTTCCAGCTCTCAGGGAAGATGGCGGTGTCGAAGGATGTGTTGATGATGTCTCGCAGGTGGGGTGCGATGACAGCGTCGGCCTTGTTGAAGACGTGGTGGGGGCAGGGGTCGGTCGGAGATCCTGAGTGGATGGAGTTCATTGTGTGGACGGTGTCTTCGGTGCTGATCGGAGTCCAGGCGCGGAGGGTGGTGGTGGGGGGCGGTGGTTCGGTCTTGGCGTTCGTTGGTTGAGTGCTGAAGCTGTTGTGTATGTCCGCGATCTTGTTGTGGAAGTATGAGGCGAGGGAGTTGCAGAGGTCTTGCGATGGGGTGATGTCGTTGTTTCCTGCGCTGGGGTTGGAGAGCTCTTTCACGATGTTGAAGAGTTCCTTGCAGTTGTGTGCGTTGTTGTCCAGCCGGTCCTTGAATGCAGTTTTCTTGGCGGCGCGGATCAGCTGGTGGTGCTTCCGGGTGGCAAGCTTGAAGGTGGTCCTGTTGTCCGGTGTTGGTTCCCTTCTCCAGACTTTCTCGAGGGCTCGGCAGTTCTTCTTGGAGCTCTTGAGTTCGTCGGAGAACCATAGGGCTTTCTTGCTGCCGGGTCTGCTGGGCGGGGTCCTCAGTGGGGCGAGCTCGTCCGCGCAGTTGCTGATCCACTTCGTGAGGTTGTCGGCGGCCTGGCTGGGGTTCGCTGAGCTGGCAGGAGGGTGCTGGCTCAAGGAGGTGGCGAGTTGGTCGGCTGTGATCTTGTTCCAGCTTCTGCGGGCAGCCTGTTGCTGGTGGTGGTGGGTCGTCGTTCTTTTGAAGGTGAAGTGGACGCAGCTGTGGTCCGTCCATTGAAGCTCTGTGGCGTGGCTGAAGGTGATGTCTTTGCTGGATGAGAAGACTGCGTCGAGTGTGTGTCCGGCGAGGTGGGTGGGGGTGGACACCAGCTGCTTGAGTCCAAGATTGGCGAGGTTGTCGAGCAGGGTGCTGGTGTTGCGGTCGTTGTTGTTCTCCAGGTGGAAGTTGAGGTCCCCCAGGAGGATGTAGTCAGCGGAGGGGAGGGCATGCGGGCTGACGAAGTCGGCGATGTCCTCGCTGAATTGGGTGCGTGGTCCCGGAGGTCGGTAGATCAGGGTGCCTCTGAGGGTGGTCTTCGGGTCGGTGTGGATCTGGAAATGCAGGTGTTCGGCGGTGGTAAGGGTGCTGTCGGTGCTGGTCGTGATGCGGATGGTGTTCCTGTGGATGATGGCGATGCCTCCTCCCATCTGGTTGGCGGTGCGGTCCCTCCGGGTGATCTTGTAGCCCTCTGGGATGGCGATGGCGATGTCGGGCGCTGAGGAGGCGTTCATCCAGGTCTCCGTGAGGAAGGCAACGTCAGGGGCAGTGGTGTCGAGGAGGTTCCAGAGTTCGATGACGTGTCTGTGGACGGAGCGGGTGTTGAGCAGGATGCACTTGAGGTGGGTGCTGCTGGTGTTCGACTTGGCGGGTGCTGGTGCGAGGCAGGTCCGGATGCAGGTGAACTTGCAGGCGTGGCAGCTGAAGGGTCCGTGGGTGTGCCTCGGGGTGGCTCGGTAACATCCAGGGATGCCGCTGGTGTTGAGTGCGATGAGTTCGGTAGCATTGTAGGACAGTCGGGTCGTCTTCAGTCGGTGGGGGCCAGGGGTCCTGGCACTGGGCGCGGTCCAGGCGCGGACGGGCGTAGACGGGCTTACCTTTGGCGCGCCTTCGGCGCACAATCGGCGCGCCCGCTGCGCGTGACCGCTGCGCGTTCGCACGGTCGCCATATATGGCGAAGTGCTCGGGGGGGGCGGAGCAGCTGGGAGGCGGGAGCGGGGAGGGTCCGGAAGGCAAAAGGGGCGGGGCTTAGCGGCGGTGGCGGGAAGCGGGGAGCGGGGAGGGAGGACGCAGGGGGCAAAACAACAGGCAATACAGAAAGCAAATGCAAGTTACCAAATTACAGGGAAACACTAAAAACAGTTGAAAACATCAATGACTACGGGGGCAGGTCGCGGACCACGCTGCAAGGAGGCAGGGGGCGTGGCCACGCGTCGGAGCTCGGCTAGCGAGGCAGCAGGCAGGGAACACGCACACAGCAGCTGGTGGCCGTGCGGCGCGGGGGTGTCCTAGAGCTAGGTCACACTCACCTGCGCCGCACGGTCGCCATATATGGCCAAGTGCTCGGGGGGGGCGGAGCAGCTGGGAGGCGGGAGCGGGGAGGGTCCAGAAGGCAAAAGGGGCGGGGCTTAGCGGCGGTGGCGGGAAGCGGGGATCGGGGAGGGAGGACGCAGGGGGCAAAACAACAGGCAATACAGAAAGCAAATACAAGTTACCAAATTACAGGGAAACACTAAAAACAGTTGAAAACATCAATGACTACGGGGGCAGGTCGCGGACCACGCTGCAAGGAGGCAGGGGGCGTGGCCACGCGTCGGAGCTCGGCTAGCGAGGCAGCAGGCAGGGAACACGCACACAGCAGCTGGTGGCCTATCTGTTAGCAACCTATTTATCACGCTGTCCTCTGACTCGCTCTCATCATCTTCCTCGAATGGGCTCTTATTTTCCGTCACCTCTATCACTGGGTACAGTTTGTTTACTTCAAGGTTATGCACTCTCCATCTTTTAGCATCCGCATCCCATTTGGCATCCTGTACTGCTCTTACCGATCTTTTCACCCTTTCTTGGCGCCTATTCTGGTTTCTATCGTGCGCCACCCTGATCCATGCATTGAGGGCTTCAAACTGGGTCGGTCTAGGCAGAGGTCTCATTGCAGTCATAACTGTTTTTAATCGATGTAATACCTCTAATCTAAACGTCCCGTACTTTGGAAATGTCAGTTCCTCATTCCCTTCCGTAATCTTACACCAATTTGAAATCCACAATATAGTATGCAACCCAACATTCGTTGCCATATACTCTGCCGGCGTACCCTCCGGCGGGGCTTCTTCCCCATCATAAGATCTCTGCCTCTCTCTCTTAAACGCCGCTCTTAACCATTTAAAACATTTCATGATTAAGCGCACAATTTCCTGCTTCGCTATTCTGTTTACTTCCTGGTGACAATCCACCAATCCTAGCTCGGCTTTGCTAGCTGGGCCTATCACAGTGCGGTCTCACCCGTACCGGCCAATCCCAGCGCGGCACTTGCTGACGTCACTTGTCTTACGGCGCAGTCTCACCCTTGCCGGCCAATCCCAGCGCGGCACTTCCTGACGTCACTCGTCTCCCTACTGCAGCAGTTCCCCTCCTTTCTCAGCTCGTCTCCCGGTCACGCATGCGTCCCATTCATACACCGAAAAATGACTATTTCCGACCAAGCGATCACTTTTCTTGACTGTACGTCCACAGTCGATCTGTAATTGTCACCACAACTGACGAAATGCCTTTCCATTCAATCGTCTCTCTGATAGGTTGCTTACACACAGTAACTTCCGACCAGCGTCCGTTACTCACACGCTCACTCTTACGTTCCCCCTATCACGGTCCTGCGGGCGATCAATGGTACCTCATGACCCCCTTCACTCTTGGTTGACAATTACTTTGGATGTCCGATACACCCGAACCACTTAAGCTCTCTTCTGAACTTAAGATTTGCACCGGTTGCGCGCGCTCACAACCTGTTCCACAGTCACTCTACAGGCATTCAACTCCGCCAAACATTACAACATGAAGCAACACAAAAACACCGCAATCTAACACACATGACCCTTTATACTCACTTTCGACCGTTACTGCTGCGTTTCTTTCTCGCGCCGTCAGCACCCTCTTCGGCGGGCGGTTCTTCCGATCATCGATCACTAGGGGCCTTGGGGTAATCTAACCTGGCCTAGATCACCTTCCTCAAGAAGGCAACCATCCTCTATAGCTACCAACTGAAATGGCGAGATTTTCGATCTCTATCTTATCTCTCTAGATCTAAATCCCGTTCTGGTCGACTGAATCTTTATTGCCTGTCATTGAGGAAGAAAGGTGCATCAATACCAGGTTAGTTTAATCAATAATGGGCTTGACTCTGAAAAACCACAGACTGCTTCTAAGTTTTAAAGGTTTATTACAGAGTCATTGATAACTGCAAGTACAGGCATCTCAGAATGAGATTCAAAAGATACAGAGGCACTATTACAAACATATGTTCTCTGAAAGCTCTTAAGCGAGCAAAGAACACTACTAAGACTAGTTCTAGAATCAACAGGGCTGCAAGCATAGACACGAATTGCGATCGATCCGTCATTTACAAAGGAGGAAAGGAATCAGGTTAGGCTGTCCCTACCCTGTACTAGATGGTATCCCTACTTAACAAGGTCCCAACCTATCAAAGGTGTCAGCTGTGAATATCTTCCTGAGAAGATCACTCACTCTTAGTCTCTAGGTGAAACCTATGATCTCCAGTCATGACCCCTCTCTGCCTACCCATCCGCTCTCTGAAGGGTCCTCAGGCATCTGCTCTAACTCCACCCAGGGGTGCTGACCCTAATACAAAACACAGTTTACAGTTGAAACGCCCCTCACGAGACGCCCCTCACATGGTGTCGATTCTGGCTTTTTCCATGATGATCTTCCTCTGGGCCTTGTGTTCAGCGTTGACCTTGCTTCTCAGGCTCTTCTCCGGCCCGCTGATACCCCCTAAACATTCCTGAATCCTCCTCCATGTCTGTACCAGTCTACTCGAACAGAGCTCTATTCATTCAACTTTTAATCTAGACCCCCTCGCACCTGCAGACAGACATCCGCAGCTTGAATCCCATTCTCATAGACTTTTAACAGAAGTTTGCAACTTATTTCTTAATACAACTCGACATGTGTCAACACGTGCAGCTAAGAAACCACATTTCTCTTTTCAGGCCTACAACCCTTTTCTCAGAGGATAACTGAAATAACTTGTTTAGCATCTTATGCTGAATAATAAGAAAACACTTCTATGGCTTATAAATCTAACGAGTAAACCAAATCACTATAACATTATTGCAATCCATGTTGATGTATGAGTATTCATTTCTAAACCCTTCTGCCCTGGCCATAAGGCCTGCTCATTTCAATGCTTTGCAGCATAACATTCCTCCATTAGCAGCTACATAACATGGATCATGATTAATCACGTCTAATGAGAATACATTTTCCACACGTTTCTGAATCAGTCCCACTTCTATATGAATTTCTATGTTAACTACACACATCTAAGTATAGGTGAATATATATCTTCAATCCTTAATGGCACTTCTATTATAATTGTGCGACTAACATGTGCTTATAGTGCACTCGTGCATTTTTGTTCAGTTTGCGCTCTATCACCCTTTCCACAATAAATACATCAGAAAAGGTGTCTCTACCGAGGAGAGCAGTTAATAGTGTCTCAATGTATCGGTCCATGTTTCCTGTTTGCGTCAACTTCGCTACCCCCATAATGCGTATGTTGCAGCTCTGTGACCTGGCTTCTAAATCTTCAGTTTTAGCCATCAGGGTCTGCAAGACCTGGTTCGCTTTTGTATGTTTCAATTCAAGTTGATGGTGAGAGTCTTCTGCTTCCGATATTCAGTGTTCTGCCATGTCTATACGTTCTGTATGTTTGTCCAATCGTTCTGACATACGATCAGCACGGTACGTCAGAGAGTCTATTTTCCCGTCAATTTTGGATACGGTTGATTGTATCGTCGCAAACATTGACTGGAAGTCAATCGTCGTGTCGGATCCCAGCGTAATCGTTTTCACTTGGCTCCGCTCAGGGGCCTCAGCGTTCATCTCAGCCACTTTTCGCTACTGTTCGAAATGCAGTGTTGTTGAGTTTTATCCGGTTTCCCCATTTCACTGACACTTTAGGGGTTATCTTGATTGATTGCAGAAGTGCCCTGCAAATGCGATGTTATCTTGGATGAGCGCTTGTTAAAGCTGCAGGTGCACTAATTGAGAGAGTCCTCAGAATAATCTAGAATACTTTGCGTAGTTATGGCTATCTTACTGGTGTTACTAGGCGGGCTTTGATACAGAGTAGATATCTGGGGGTACAGTTTTGCCTATATAGATTGGGCAGGTTGTACTCGAGTGGGCACAAGGCTGTACAGTATGCTCCTGTATTAGGCAGGCAGTCCAGGCACTAGGATGTGGCAGCGGTATGGTGCAGTGAATGAGCTGACGCCCAAGCTCACAGGCGGCGCGGTCTCGCTGCAGGGCCACAGTTATGGAGGGAGACTGGCAGCAGGAGGTTTGTGGCCACCTACCTAATGGGGATATCTCTGCAGAGTGGACTGTTCTTTGTAATTGATATTTCAGGTACAGAGATAGGTTGGAAGTATGCATGTGTACCAAAGCCTCTAGCAGCCACCCCTCTTCCAGACAACTGTAGCATATCCTATGATGGGCCCCAGCACACCCATATATCACTGTGTAGATCTGAACAATGTATAGCTTCACATGATTGCCGCTTGGCCTCTGGTGCCTGTAGGATCTGGCAGTTGTGAGTCGTTCGTGCCCTACCCCCACTCCTCTGTTCCCAGCCTCTGTAATTGATCTAGTCTGGGGCAATTTTGGGGTGTTGAGCATTGCTGGTGCCGCTACAGGCTCTCTCACCGTTCAAACGCAGCACTGCTCTAGTGATGATGGAGTTTCGTGCCCCTAGGGCGGTCGCGGCTGGGTACTGCCCGCTGCCGCCGCACTCATTCATGGCCCCAACCTTCTTGCATGCACCAGGCCATCAGAAATCACAGGCAGTGTAGCGGCAGGCCGAGAGGTCTCCGGAGGGCTCTCCGTTGTTCCCAGTTCACGCTGTGCACCGGGCACTACAGTGGCGATTTCACCCTCAGGCCCACACCACACAGGCTGCGTCCAGGGCCTGTGTGCTGATTAAGTCACGACGCATGCAACCACAGGCCCTCGGCTGCCGCTCGGTGAGTCTCACTTCATTGGTCTGTGGCACTCTGGGTAGATATATAACAGAGAAAAACACCTGATTTTGTAGCTGGTGCCCTCCGCTATGCAGTCGCTTGGTTTTCTTATAACGTTTGTGGGTTATTCACACAGGATAGATGTAGAATCGTGGCTCGATCGGAAGAGATCGCTCACGGCGCGGCCATTTGCTAGCGTGGCTAGCTCCGCCCCCCTCTGTAAAACGTTTGAGTTGAGTTATATCTTTAATGATTTGAGAAATGCCAGGGGACAAATCTTCGAGATTGCTCAATCTCTGTTCCATAGTTGAATTACGTGGATTGTGTAGAGATCATTTTTCCTCATTGCATTGAAGGGAGGCATTTGTGTCCATCATAAATGGTTTTAGGCGCGTAGTTCCCCCATAACATCATCCAGTGTCAGATGAGTGGGTGATGTAGTAGGTGAATCAAGATCCTTTTTGGGTTGTTTAACTGAAGCAGTTTTGGTAGATTTATTTGGTATGGTACTGGTGTGCGGAGGTGCAGTGCTGTACAAAAAAATCAGAGGCTTTTTCCATGTTGACCAGAGAATTGGGTGCAGAGAAGAAGCAGGTATGGGCCATATGTATCAACAAACCCTTTTGCGATTCCTAAATAGCGATTTTTAAGGAATCGCTATTTAGGAATCGCAAAATGGTATGTATGAAGAAATTCGCTTTTTTTAGCGATTCCTTAATCTTCCTTATTTGCGAATTCGCATTTTGCGAATTCGCAATTAAAGAATAATTTCCAATGCATTCCTAGGGGCCAGGAGGCCCATAGGAATGATTGCGAAATAATTCTCAAATTGCGAATCCGCAATTTGCTAATCGCAATTTGAGAATTATTTCAAGGGTGCAGGGGTGTCTCAAAGACACCCTGCTGCACCCCTGAAATGTACATAAGTGTGCATATGGCGCACATACATGCCCTATGGGCATGTGTGTGCATCACATGCCATCTTCAAAAATTTCAAATTGTGCATTTTTTGAAGAATTCGCAAATTACCATCAACTACAAGTTGGTGGTAATTTGCAAATTCTTAACCATAATTTGCAGCCCAAAAATGCTACATACATAGCATTTAAGGAATCGCAAAATTGCGATTCCTTAAATGCTATGGCAAAAAAAGGAATCGCAAATCTTCGCTATTCCTTATTTTGCGAATATTTCATACATACCAAAACATGCAAAAAGGCCTTTTGCGATTCGCAAAGACCGAAATTCTGCGAATGTTGGCCTCCGCGATTCGCAAAAGGCTTGATACATATGGGCAGGTGATTTAAAGAAATTTTGCACTTTTTGAAGCTTCCCCATAAATGTACTCAAGTCCAGATGTATAAAACATGGAAGTCTATAAAATCCTGTAGTAAAACAAAACATAGCGTACTAGAAGTGAATCGTCTCCCACCAGCTTAGTTTTGCTTCATTAAAAAAAACCTCCAATGCAGTAAAACTTATATGAGTTCAGTAAATGGTAAAAAGTTGTTGAGTATTAGTTTAAAAACCTATATTAATCTTCCCTGTTGGGCTAAAGTAATGTATCTCCATGTAAGATAATTCAAGACATTAGAAGCCATGCTGTTGAGAAAACGACATGCAGGCAAATACGGCAACCGTCAAGATGTCCTTTGTGTCAATGTGTTGAAGCCTTGACAAGAATTCAAGCGCGCGGGAACAGCAGGCGAGGTCCACTGTTGTTATATGTTGACAGACACAGGAATGTGAAGAATGCTGTCCTGCAGAAGAGAGGTGACCTACCTCAGAAGCGCTGTGACGTCCAGAGCACGCGTCGCGTTAGAGTTGAAATGGCATTTCAAAAGGCCACACAGACACGAAATGCCGGCTTAATCTCACTTCGGAAAACCTTCTAAATACTTTTAACTAAAGACAAACCAGTGGAGACGAGTCACGCGATCACCCCTTACCTCTAGTAGGAATCTTCGGTTACATATACAAAGTTTCTAAAGTTTGAGAGAGCGCAATTTGAATAAAACGTATATCCTAGTCATATTTAGACGCATATAGTATAAACGTAGGAATGAAATGTATATCATAACGTGAAGTTGATGTTTATAGCATAAAGGTCAACAGAAGTGACAACGTGGTATAAGAAATGTAAATGTATTTACTGTTAAACACGTATTAGATTTAGAAGGCCCGTATACATAATGGACTAATGTAGAAATGTGTAGAAATGTTTATGAAACGTAGAACGTGCAAAGTAAAATTTATGTACGTGTGTAACTTTAAATGCAGAAACGGCGAGAAATGTAACATGGAGAAATGTGCAGAGAGCGTACGCATAACGATATAACCAATGAGAATATAACTTTATATTCTATGTATGAGATTTATATTCTATGTATTAAGGTTTATATTCTACGTAATTGTATTCTAAGTAAAATGTATTCACATATAAGCTAGGGATTTGCTAAATACGTTCGTATATAAATGTATGCTAAAGGTTATACTGTGTGGAAGAAGTTTGTAAGAATGTTAGAAGAATTTAGGTCATTTGTGATTATAACCTGACTGACCAAGGGTTCGCAGGAGTGTAGTCCGCTGTTGATAATTTAGTGGGCTCACAGGAGTCGTGAATAGCTTGATGTGGACATGAGAGCCGAAGAGTCTAGCTCTTGTTAGATTTAAGGTGACAATGTCGGACGGAGTTTATTACTTAAACGTGAGAAGAGACTCTTGGAATTTGAGCTTTGTTTTGAAATGACCATTCACAGGACCAAATGAGGTTAAAGGTACAGCCGTAAAATATGAAAGTTCTGATAAGTTGATAGATTTTACTCCGAAAATGTCAAGGGTAAAGTTGAATGAAGTCACCAGCAAGAAGACGAAGATGACATCTAAGGAGAAGGGTCAACTTAACGGACGACGAAGAGACGAAGACATGGAAAAAGCTAGAAGATGACCTCATGGGGAAAGTCCGTGGTGGGCGTCGAAGGGGCGTTCCACCCACACTGTGATTGTGTATTTTAGGGACAGCACCCCGGGGAGAAGATAGCAAGAGCTCAGCGAGAACAGAGAGAGGCAAGTTAGAAAGAGCAGATGACTTGAGCAGATGCGCTGAGAGAGATCAGAGCGCAAGGGAGCAGTAGGCTGAGGACCCTTAGAAGAACGGATGGGTAGGCAGAAAGGGTACTGCTTCTTAAACTTAAGTTACCTTTTAGAGGCTAAGAGAGTTTGAACTTCTTAGGGAGTCAAACTGCTGACACCTTTTTTAGGGTTCTGGAAACTTGCGAAGTAGGGATGTCACCTAGTATAGAGTAGGGACAGATTAACTTGATTATTTTTCTCTTTCTGCAGATGACGCAGAAGAACCACTTCATATCGATTCTTTTTAATCTGCTGATTTTGGAACTGACTTTAATTGTATTTGTTTGTAGACTGAGGTTCTTTAGGGAATATATGTTCCTTTTGATTCCGATATATTTGATGAATTTGATCCTGAGAGGATTGTATATGCAACTTTTCTTAATTTTATATTAAACCTTTTAAACTTTATCAGTTGTAAGTGATTCTTTAAAATGGTGTCCATATATGGGGTTTATTTTACCTAAATGAGGGTTGTCTTTTACTCAATGACAGATACCAACGGTCCAAAATTGTTGAATGAGATAAGTCATCAGATTAATCATAAAAGAGATCAAAATCTCATTCCCCGCAGTTGGTAGCAGAGTAATGATGGTTATCTTCTTGAGGAAGACGACCTAGGCCAGGTTTAGTTTACCCCAAGGTCCCTAGTCATCGTCGACCAGAAGAAGAATCGCAGCCGAAGACGGTGCTGACGGTGCGTCGAGAGAAAAGCAGCAGAGTCGGTCGAGAGTGAGTATAAGGGTCATGCGTTGTAAGATTGCTGTGTTTTATGTTGTTCCTGTGTTGTAATGTCAAGCGGAGTTGAATGCCTGTAGTGTGATTGAGGGAAGGTTGTGAGCGCGCGCAACCGGATAAAAATCTTATGTCCAGAGAGGGCTTAAGTGGTTCGGGTGTATCGAACACTCAGAGTAATTTGTCTACCATTTAAAGGGGGTCATGAGGTACCATTGATCGCCCGCAGACCGATGATATGGGGAGCGTTTGAGTGAGTGTATGAGTAAACGCATGCTGGTCGTACGTTTACTGTGTGTAAGTAACCTATCAGTTAAGGCGAGCGTCTGAAGAGGAAGACGTTTTGCCAGTTGAGGTGACAATTACAGTTAGACTGTGGCCGTACAGTCAGAGAAAAGTGATCGCTTGGACGGAAGTAGTCATTTTTCGGCGTATGAATGAAACGCATGTAAGACCGCGAGACGAGTTGAGAAACGAAGGAAATTGCTGCAGAGGGAACAAGTGACGTCAGCGTAGAGTTGCGCTGAGATTAGTCGGTTAGCGTAGAACAGCGTTGGGATAGGCTGATTAGCAAAAGTCGCACAGGGATTGGTAGTTGTCATCGGGACGTAAACAAAGGAGAGAATTAAGAAGAGAAAATCGTAGGTTATCAAAAATGAAGTGCTTTAAGGGTTTAAGAAAAATCTTTAGGAGAAATAGAAGAAACTTATATGCTGGAGAAGAAGCTCCACCAGAAGGCACACCAGCTTATCATATGGCAGTAAATGTAGGCTTACACTCGATAATGTGGATCTCCGAGTGGAATAGGCTAGCTGAAGGGGAAAAGAAACTGACGTTTCCGAGATTCGGAACGTTTAAACTAGACGTGTTGAACCAACTGAAAGCGGTAATGCTTGCAACAAGACCTCTACCGAGGCCAACAAAATTCGAAGCCCTTAGTGCATGGTTTAGAGCGGCACACGAAAAGAGCGTAAAGAGACGTCAAGAAAGAGTGAGACGATCAGTAAAGGCAGTGCAGGATGCCAAATGGGATGAGGAAGCTAAGAAGTGGAGAGTGCAAAAGATAGAAGCAGACAAGCTGTTCACCATGATAGAAGCTACGGGAGAAAAGAAACCTCTAGAGGAGGAAGATGAGGAAAGCGAGACGGAGGAGGATCTGATAGAGAGGCTATTAACAGATAGACCACCTCCCTACAACAGTGAAACCGCAAGTCCCGTACTACAGCAAGGGGACGGAGCTAGGTGGGGAGAATATAAATCGATCCCAGAAACAGAGTGGGACTCCAACAAGAGTGAGGAAATACCCCAAACTAGTTCTGAACAGAGAGTAGTAGGAAGATTCGTGGTCCAGAAGGTGCCAGAGACGCAATGCGCAAGGTCGTACCAAATGCCAGACGCTTTACAAGTACCTGTCACCATAGGCCCTATTGTGTCAATCTACAACCCAGAAGGGGTCCAGCAGGAGGAACAGGCACGATGGGACAGGGAAAGGGCAGAGATGGAGAATAGGAATAACACGATGAATACTCAGAGGCAGACTTTAGCACCGATGAGTCGGAGTATCCCATTAGACTCCGCAACGGGTCCCTGGATAGAACAAGGGGGTCAAAGAGGATCAATGGATTTGAGGGGACCAAAACCGAAATCCTATAAGGAATTAAGGGAATATCTGAAAGAATGGGATACTGCCGAAGAGGCTAGGAATAAAAGTTTAGAAACAGGAGCAGAGTGGAGAGACCAGGATAACAAGATCCTCTCTCATTGTGGAGCTGGCGAAAGCAGCCCGGAGTGGGAGAGAGGGAGTCAAGGAAACAGAGGAGATACTTGCCCTACTACTAGTGGCAATCGGCAAATGTGTAACGACAGGGGTGCAGGGTGTGGGGTAGTGCCTCGCGTCACCTTTAGTGAGGGAGAACGAAGGACGCAGGAATACCGAAATACTTTCAGATGCACACACCATGCTCCGGATGAAAATGTACAACATTGGAATCACGGGAACATGGAGAGTCGTGAAACGTCTCGACATGCCTCCGGTGATTACGGACGGAATCACGGGAACATGGAGAGTCGCGAAGGGTCTCGCCATGCGTCCGGTGAACAAGAACGAAGTCACGAGAATATAGGGAGTCGCGAAACGTCTCGCCATACATCCGGTGATCACGAACGAGATCGCGGGAGCATGGAGAGCCATGAAGGTCCTTATCGTTTGTTGAGTGATACCAGACAGCAAGCGAGTTACAGTGGTTTAGAACAGCACGGAGGATCCTATCTTGTATCTGGAGAAACCGAGTCGAAAAAGCGGAACGTAGGGTTGGGGGATGGAGCATTATTCCACCATACCCCACGTGAAGATGGAAAGGCTTGGGATCTAGAGAGGTGGGAACAAAGAGATGGAAGAAAAATTCCTCATAACTCACCTGTGCTTAGGCGTAGGGCACATAGTGGAGGTGAGAGGGATATGAGAGAACAACCTAGGACTGACGTACTGAGAGCTGAAATAAAAGCAAGACGCATAGATGTAATGAGTTTAAAATCAGACTTAGATGAAATAATTGACGGCACAGTGGCAATTGAGAGGCTAGAGCTGTACGCGCCAGATGAAATACTGTTTCTATCCAAAGATGTTACTCGGAAAGCGAGAGCAGCCCATGAAAAGTTATCTGAATTGGCAGAAAAGTACATGATAGACATATCACGAACTAAGGCTTTACAGGCCAATCATAGGCTGAATTGCACGGATCTAGATCTAGATGAGCGCAGAACGATTGGGCTAAGAGTACACATAAGGGAATTGGTCATGTGTATTAGGATATGGAGAGATCTGGATAGATGGGAGGAAAGATGGTCCAAGAAGGGATCTGTCAGACGGAGTACACTTGTAAAGTCTCAGGATACAGACTTAATGCGAATGGAAGCTTTCCCTTTGCGAGAAATCGCGAACGGAAACTACGTGCATGTACCATGGAGTAGGGGGGATTTAGCGGCATTCACTAATTCCTTCCCGAAGCTTAGAGAAAATCCCGTAGAGTGGTACAAGCAGGTAGAGAGATTCGTGAAAATCTCTAAGGTACTGTGGATCGATTTGAACACTTTGTTCGATATCGTGGTACCCGGAGATTTGTGGACGGCATGCAAACTTAGTATTGAATGGCCCGCTTGTGAGCCTCCGAGGAATGCACAGACAGGCGGCCAATCAGACAGAGTCATGGAAAAATACGAGAGAGTAATAACATGGCTAAAAGAGAAAGTGCCGGTGCAAGACATAGACTGGGTTAAGATAGATCGAACGACTCAGGAGCCTAAAGAGACCGTTCATGAGTTTTATGAGCGATTGCTGAAAGCATTCAAGCAGTACAGTGGGTTAGACGTAATGGATCCTAGGGACATAGGACAGTTTGTGTCAAAGTTTGTTCTCGGATTGAGACCAGACATAAGCCTAATGATTCAACAGCATTTGATCTGTTGGCAGAACAAACCTTTAGACGAAATTCTGAGGTATGCCAGATACTGTAGCGATGAGATAGATTCGAAGGCAAAGAAGCTCAAGGAAAAGCTGATGTTAGTACAGATGCAATCAGCTGGAAAGGGTGGACAGCGACAGCAGGGAATAGGAACGTCAGCGAAGAAACAGAATAATCAGAGCAGAGATGAGGAAGAAAGACCGAGACCGAGAATGGATATCGCGACACTGAAAAAGACAACTAGATGTCATCAGTGTAACGAGGTGGGACATTGGAGACGTGAATGTCCTTACAATGTTGAGACAGGGGAATTAGAACAGGAGGAGGAAGAGGTACAGAATAACGTGGTTAAGGGAGCAACAGTCCCGAAGGGAAAGTTTATCAAAGGGGGGACTCAGACTCCTCGAGCCCCGTTTCCTCAACCGCCTCGAATTGCAAATGGAGGGAAAACCTATAGACAAATGCCATTGTTCGTAGGAGGAGAAGAATGCTACTACGTTGATCCTCTTACAGGGCAACGAGTGAATAGGGAAGAAGACTGTACTTTAGGAGCAGCCCTGGAAGTAGATCAGAGAGGACCATACGTAGAGGCTGAAGTAGCTGGATGTCCTACAACCTTTTTGGTGGATACGGGAGCCACTCGATCCACGTTGAGATCAGCGGTAGTCCCAGGTCTGCCAATATCAGGAGAAATGATTCAGGTGGTAGGAGTCGCAAACAAGAGGATGACGAATCCTCTGACCGAACCAGTGTCAGTAAAGATAGGGAATTACAGTGACGAACATCAGTTTGTGATCTGTGATTCTAGCCCGGTGTGTTTGCTAGGAAGAGATCTGTTGTGTAAACTGAATTGCACAATACATTGCACACCAGAAGGAGTAGAAGTGCAGACCAACGATGAAGATGCCGATTTCAAGGTTGTAAACTCGCAGGAATGCGTGGAACTATATCCTACCTTAACAGTGGAGGAGCTTCCACAAGACTTGAGGGAGAAAGTGTCAGCTGAGGTGTGGGATTTTACTGGAGAAGAAATAGGATTGATCAAAGGGGTAGAACCAGTAAAGATCATGGTAAGACCCAATGCCGAGTACCCAAGAACACCACAATACAAGTTGACACCGGAGACGATTGCAGGAATAAAGCCTGTGATCGAATCCATGATTAAACAGGGAATACTGAAGGAGATCGTGGGTAGTCCATGTAACTCCCCGATTATGGGTTTGCAGAAGCCTAGTGGAAAATACAGAATAGTGCAGGATCTTCGAAAGATAAATAATATTGTTGTCTCATGTTGTCCAGTGGTACCGAATCCATCAGTGATATTATTTCAGATACCGTTCCAAGCTGAATGGTTCACCGTGATAGACTTGTGCCAGGCTTTCTTTTCGATACCGTTAGACGAAGAGAGCCAGTATCTTTTCGCTTTTAAGCTGGAAGATCGCGTTTTAACATGGTGTCGTATCCCTCAGGGGTATACAGAAAGCCCATCGATTTTTAACCAGCTATTAAAGAGAAATCTTGAAAGTCTAGTGCTGCCCAAGAACTCAGTTCTGGTCCAGTACATAGACGACCTCCTAGTTGCGTCAGAAACTGAGGAAGCTTGCAGAGAAGACACCATAACTTTGTTAAATCACTTGGCCGAGAACGGGCACAAGGTGTCTCCAAGTAAATTGCAATATTGTCTTACTGAAGTGCAATACTTGGGCCACAGGATTGAAAAGGGAAAACGGAAGGTGTCTCCAGACAGAATAGAGGCGATTATGAAAATGAACGCGCCTACAACACAAAGAGAGGTCAGGATGTTTCTAGGCATGGTCGGTTACTGTCGACAGTGGATAGCCAACTTTTCACTGAAGGCAAAACCGTTGTTGCAACTGACGCATAAAGGAGTAAGTGATCCGGTACCATGGGACAAAGATTGTTTGATGGCGTTTTTGCAGCTGAGGGAGGACTTATGTCGCGACCCGGCTTTGGGAATGCCTGATTACACAAAACCGTTTTTGCTTTACTGCTGCGAAAGAGAGGGATGCGCTTTAGCAGTTTTGGCCCAGATTCATGGAGATGCGCGTAGGCCAGTAGCGTATTTTTCGGCTACATTAGATCCAGTAGCCGCAGCATTGCCCGGATGTCTCAAATCCGTAGCTGCAACGGGTGTCAGCATTGAACGTTCTGAAAGTGTGGTAATGGGACATCAGTTAGTGGTGTACGTACCGCATTCTGTGGAATTGTTAATGACCAGGACTAAGACTCAGCATCTGACGAATAGCAGGCTCACACGCTACGAGCAAGTCATACTGGCTGCCGAGAATGTGACCCTAAAAAGATGCTCTGTCTTGAATCCTGCAACTTTGATGCCACTTCCGAATGAGGTGGATGATGAAAATTGTACAGATCATGACTGCCTTGATGTGACTGAACTATGCACCAAACCGAGACCAGATATCGTAGA
This sequence comes from Lissotriton vulgaris, assembly GCF_964263255.1. Taxonomy (NCBI): domain Eukaryota; kingdom Metazoa; phylum Chordata; class Amphibia; order Caudata; family Salamandridae; genus Lissotriton; species Lissotriton vulgaris. Next base: position 207,505,134 of record NC_141695.1, read on the forward strand.
TGAGCCATTGACTGACCCCGATGAAATTTTCTTTGTCGATGGTTCAAGCGTAAGAGACGATATTGGTCAGCTGAGAGCAGCTTATGCAGTTTGTACAATTACCAGAGTTGTAGAAGCTGCTTGCCTGGAAGGAGTACACTCCGCTCAGGTAGCTGAAATTATTGCTTTGACGCGTGCTTGTTTAGCAGGCGACAAACTTCGAGTCACCATATACACCGATAGCCAATATGGTTTCGGGGTAGTTCACGATTACGGGCAGCTATGGTCTCAAAGAGGTTACATGACCTCCTCGGGTTCTCCCATTAGGAATGGAGAATTCGTGAGACTTTTGTTAGAGGCATTGCAAGGCCCGACAGCTATTGCAGTGGTTAAATGTGCTGCGCATACAAAGGGTACAGATTTTGTGTCACAAGGTAACCGCTATGCGGACGAAGTAGCGCGTTATTGCGCAGAACAGGGATATTCTCACACTGATGCAAAAGTGGGGGGAGTCCAAGAAAGGACTGAATTGACGATGTTATTAGATACTGTAGATACGTGGGATGAATTGAGATGTGTACAGGAAAACGCTCCAGATGATGAGAAAAAGAGTTGGGAAACAGCGGGTTGTATGAAAAGCGAGATGAATTTTTGGATCTCCGCCGATGGGAGAGCAGTTTTACCAAATGAACTTGTTAGTCCAATGGCAAGGAAATTGCATGGATCAGCACACATAGGAAGAGATGCCATGGTGAGAGTATTCAGACAAACGTGGTTTAATCCCAAGTTTAGAGTAGCGGCAGAAGCAGTATGTCAGCGATGTGCGATCTGTCAGCAACTAAACGTGGGAAAGAGAACACCAGTTACATTGAGTCACATTGGGAGGTCTGGGGGGCCTTTCAATAGAATGCAGCTTGATTTTATAGAAATGCCTCCATGCAACAGACTCAGATACGTTTTAGTGATTGTCTGCATATTTTCTAGATGGGTTGAGGCTTACCCTACACGTAGATGTGATACACTTACAGTAGCAAAACTGTTACTTAGAGAGTTAATACCGAGGTTTGGGGTGCCATCCTCTTTGGAATCGGACAGAGGAACTCATTTCAACAGCGAAATAGTGAAGATGTTGTGCTCAGCTTTGAGTATCGATCAGAAGCTCCATTGCAGTTATCGACCAGAAGCTTCAGGGATTGTAGAGCAAATCAACAGCACAATTAAGTCCAGACTTGCCAAAGTTTGTTCATCAACATCCCTGAGTTGGCCAGACGCACTTCCAGTGGTTCTTATGAGCATACGTAGCACACCAGATAGAAAAACAGGTCTCTCTCCACATGAAGTGTTAATGGGGAGAGCTATGAGATTGCCATCGGTTCCGACTGCAGCGTTATTGAACATCACAGACGACTTGATCTTGGATTACTGCAAGGGACTATCTGATGCCATAAATTCTGTGTCCCTCCAGGTCCAGGCTGCAGAGGTTCCATCAGCACAAGATTTGTGCCATGACCTGAGTCCGGGGGACTGGGTCTTGGTGAAAAAGCATGTCAGGAAGAACTGCTTAGACGTGCGTTGGCGAGGACCATTTCAAGTCATACTTGTTACGAACACTGCAGTGAAGTGTGGAGGCCTGCCAAACTGGATACATGCCTCACACACCCGAAGAGTGCCAACACCTCTAGAAGAAACAGCTCCTCTCTCGGATGAGAATCCGGCGGAAAGCGGAGAAGCCACAGAGGGGGAAAGCCAAGCTGTGGAGGTGATCGAAGAGGCTGAGACTGTGTTGGAACAGGACGACGAAGGTCAGGACACTAGCGAGACCGAAGTCGCCTCAGGAGAAGAAAGTAACTGGGAGACTGAATCGGATACTGAACAAGCAGAGAGTGACAAGGAGACAAGTCCCAGAACAAGGAGCAGGAGGACAAGGAGTGACGAAGCCAGTTGGCCGGAGAGAAGGAAAAGGCCAAGCTTGGAAGAAAAGCAAGAAAGAACTCTTGTCCCAATTGCTGAAGAATCGGATCAGGAAGAGGAAACGACAGACTCAGGAACTGAGAGTCCAAGGAGATCGAGAAGGGTACGTGTGCCCTGCAGAAGGTACGCCACCCCGGAGTGGACTTATCTAGCAGATGTCTTGGGGACAGAAATCTGGGAGAGTGAAGAGCGTGAAAGTAATCGATCTCGATCCATTTGTGGCAGTGGAGATATGGATGTTGACGCCTGGACTCGAGACTGAGGGGTTTCTGACTTTCACACTTCCCATACCCCCATACTTGAGTCAGATCAAAGATTTAGTGTTAAACAGATTACAATTTCCAACATTTGGTCATCAAATACCAGAAGATGAAGACAAAATTATTCGTTTTGAGTTATTGGAACTTGTTGCAAGAGCTGCAGGTACGAGAATAATTGTTGATGCTTGAAGACTGTTGTATATAAGTTAGAAAGAAGAAGATAACCTAGCGCCGAGTGGAAAGAAGAATAAAATTAGGGATTACATTTAGAGGACGGAGAAGGGTTAGGGTTGTCTGTTGTTAAAAATAAAGAGACATTGTTGCGAAAAAGAGACTTTTGTTGATAAAAAGCACTTTACAAACTGAGAAGAAAACAAAGCAAACTAAAGACTGGAAAGGAAACGAAAACTTTTCGCAAAGAACGAGCTACGCTGTTTTTGATAACATGGAGAACGGCAACCCAAACAGAAAAGCCAGATGTATAGTAGGTACACTTATAGCAGTAGTAATTTTTCTCATAATTACAGTAGTGACAATATCATACATAGTAGGACATGAAAACGATCAAGAAATAGCAGATGTAAAGCCTGTAACGACTTTGAAACCTGCTCTTGTGGGAAAGAAGGAGGAGAGCAATGTTATCCGTGAAAAGGCGTTATTGGCAGATGAAGATCGTAGATTACATGTAGACGAGTCACAGGGAAACTTTAGGTCAAACGCATATGCTAAACTGTTATACGAGTATATCGATGCCATGGAGGCCAAAGATTGCTACGTTTGTATGCAATTGCCGGCTTCTGTAGACGAGGGCATTAGATATCATCATCTCCCATTGACTTATGGGATAACATGTAGTTTACTGCTTAGTATATTTTATGGTAGAGAAGGATTTGAGTACTACTTTTCAAATTATGATTCGGTACTGCCTGAAGTTCCGAATTATAAACAAATGAATAAGTGGGACTATTATAAAAAGGAGGATAGACTAGTCAAATTCTTTCTTCCTTGGGATACATTAGATACATCATACACACGTAGAAATAATCTGACTTGCAAGGTGTCAGAGGTAGAGAAAAAGTTCATAGGACAAGTAGATGACCGATACAGAAGGCAGAAGATTCTAAAAATGTCAGGCAGTGGAAAACTGATTGGACAGAAGAAGAGAAGGCACATAAGAAGAAAGGTAGCAATGGTCCAATAGCATTGGATAGAACGCAGAAAGGAAAGTTATGTTTAGCTCGAAGCAAGACATATTATGAAAGTGAATTTGTAGGTGAAGTTAAGTGCGAGCATGCTTTTAAGTTAGAGTATTACACGAAAGATTTTATGAAAGGGATGCAAGCTATTCCTAACGTATATTTTGTATGTGGAAGAAATGCCTATGTAAAACTGCCTGACAATTGGTATGGTTCGTGTTACTTGGCAATTGTCTTCCCCAAAATATATCATGCAAAGGATTTAGCGATTATAGAAGGAAAAGCTTCGAAGCGAACGAAAAGGGAAGTAGGAGATGCAGAAGTAGTAGGAGACATATTTGGAGCGATGTTTCCATTGTTAGGTTTAATCCTTAACGATGTTAAGATCAGGAGACTAGCTACAGTTGTAGATAGATTATCTGCAAGTACTGCAAGGTCATTAATGTTAGTAGAAGGTGAAATGCAATCGATTAGAGCAATGGTTCTTCAGAACAGACTTGCTCTAGATGTAATATTAGCAAAGGAAGGCGGAGTTTGTAAGGCTTTGAAGGTTCAGGAATGTTGTACTTATATTCCTGATAATTCAAAACCACTTGAGAAAGTCATAAACAACATTACACAGATTCATCAAGAAATCGAAGATTTGTCGAAAATCAATGTTTGGGAAAAAGTAGGTAATGGAGTAGGAAAGGTTGGGAGTTGGTTTGCTAACCTTGGCAAAAGTATAGTATGGTATATATTAAAACCTGTATTAATAGTATTAATTTGCATAATTACATTATTAGGATTAGTGAAACTGTATAAATGGTATAGGTCGAACCTGTTACAAAGGTCCGTGAGAGAACAAGAAAGGAGATTAGCTGCTTTACAAGATCAACAGTATAAAAGCTTGAGAGCACTTGAAATGATAAAAAGAGGAAATGATGTAACTAGTTCTGTGTAAAAAGTGCTATTCAAATTGCATTTAGTGATGACTCCTAAAAGTCATCAAAGGGGGGAACTGAGAGAGCGCAATTTGAATAAAACGTATATCCTAGTCATATTTAGACGCATATAGTATAAACGTAGGAATGAAATGTATATCATAACGTGAAGTTGATGTTTATAGCATAAAGGTCAACAGAAGTGACAACGTGGTATAAGAAATGTAAATGTATTTACTGTTAAACATGTATTAGATTTAGAAGGCCCGTATACATAATGGACTAATGTAGAAATGTGTAGAAATGTTTATGAAACGTAGAACGTGCAAAGTAAAATTTATGTACGTGTGTAACTTTAAATGCAGAAACGGCGAGAAATGTAACATGGAGAAATGTGCAGAGAGCGTACGCATAACGATATAACCAATGAGAATATAACTTTATATTCTATGTATGAGATTTATATTCTATGTATTAAGGTTTATATTCTACGTAATTGTATTCTAAGTAAAATGTATTCACATATAAGCTAGGGATTTGCTAAATACGTTCGTATATAAATGTATGCTAAAGGTTATACTGTGTGGAAGAAGTTTGTAAGAATGTTAGAAGAATTTAGGTCATTTGTGATTATAACCTGACTGACCAAGGGTTCGCAGGAGTGTAGTCCGCTGTTGATAATTTAGTGGGCTCACAGGAGTCGTGAATAGCTTGATGTGGACATGAGAGCCGAAGAGTCTAGCTCTTGTTAGATTTAAGGTGACAATGTCGGACGGAGTTTATTACTTAAACGTGAGAAGAGACTCTTGGAATTTGAGCTTTGTTTTGAAATGACCATTCACAGGACCAAATGAGGTTAAAGGTACAGCCGTAAAATATGAAAGTTCTGATAAGTTGATAGATTTTACTCCGAAAATGTCAAGGGTAAAGTTGAATGAAGTCACCAGCAAGAAGACGAAGATGACATCTAAGGAGAAGGGTCAACTTAACGGACGACGAAGAGACGAAGACATGGAAAAAGCTAGAAGATGACCTCATGGGGAAAGTCCGTGGTGGGCGTCGAAGGGGCGTTCCACCCACACTGTGATTGTGTATTTTAGGGACAGCACCCCGGGGAGAAGATAGCAAGAGCTCAGCGAGAACAGAGAGAGGCAAGTTAGAAAGAGCAGATGACTTGAGCAGATGCGCTGAGAGAGATCAGAGCGCAAGGGAGCAGTAGGCTGAGGACCCTTAGAAGAACGGATGGGTAGGCAGAAAGGGTACTGCTTCTTAAACTTAAGTTACCTTTTAGAGGCTAAGAGAGTTTGAACTTCTTAGGGAGTCAAACTGCTGACACCTTTTTTAGGGTTCTGGAAACTTGCGAAGTAGGGATGTCACCTAGTATAGAGTAGGGACAGATTAACTTGATTATTTTTCTCTTTCTGCAGATGACGCAGAAGAACCACTTCATATCGATTCTTTTTAATCTGCTGATTTTGGAACTGACTTTAATTGTATTTGTTTGTAGACTGAGGTTCTTTAGGGAATATATGTTCCTTTTGATTCCGATATATTTGATGAATTTGATCCTGAGAGGATTGTATATGCAACTTTTCTTAATTTTATATTAAACCTTTTAAACTTTATCAGTTGTAAGTGATTCTTTAGAGTGGTGTCCATATATGGGGTTTATTTTACCTAAATGAGGGTTGTCTTTTACTCAATGACAGATACCAACGGTCCAAAATTGTTGAATGAGATAAGTCATCAGATTAATCATAAAAGAGATCAAAATCTCATTCCCCGCAAGTTTGTGGGTGAATTTGTAACTCTGCCCACCAGTAATGTAAGGACAACATAACAGAGTATATGTGTGTTATGTATGTTTGTATGTATGCGGTATTAGTATAGCAGAAACCAAACCAAAAAGCTTTGGTGTGCAGTACAGGGTGAAAGGCAAAGATACTGTTGACAAGTTGTTGGAGAGGTAGTTGATTTGTGGAATGTCACCGTGTAGTGTTCTTTAAAGAGATACGTATTCACCTCTTTCCTGAACTGAAAAAGGCGGGGCAGTATTGACTGATACAGTAATGTTCCCTGGGTGAATAGAAAAAGGCATGTTGCCTTTTGAAGAAAAAATTACACTACATTATCTCCAATCTGATGGTAATGTGGCTGCAGGTATGCCGAGAGTCACCAGAGATGGTGAGGCTGTTAGCCAGATAGGTGGGTGTGCAGGTCGTCATGGCTATGTAAATGGTACACCTGGAATGGAGACCCAGTCAAGTTCTGTCAGTATGAGGATTATGTAATTATATTTCTTCTGGCTCTTAATGAGACTACTGAGGCCTGCAAGATGCACTTTAAAGTGGGCCGGTGTGAAGGCTGGGAGGCAATGGATTAGTGAGCTTCCACCATTCAGATGCAAGAGTATGAGGGCATGAACAGCAATTCAGAAGTTGCTTTCTGTTAGGAGTAATTTCATTCTCTTAAAGAGCTGGTACCAGGCTGTCTTTGTTTTGGCTATGTGTTCCTACTGGGTGAGGTTGCTGCCCAGGGGGAATACAAGTGATTTAGGATTGAATGAAAGTTGATTTTTAAAGCTTTCGGGGTTTATGTAAGTGAGGCATATTTTTTGCTTGCTGCTCTTGGCAAAGAATAGGAATTTTTGGTGAGCTTGAATTTGTGGAAAGTCTTGGTGAGCCTGAGCTTCAGGTGGGTGCTGGAAATTTAGATCAGAAACATCGAACAGGCAGTGCTTGAGGCATTGGAAATCTGAAGCTGAGGAGCCTTTCAACCAGAGTAGTGTATCATCAGCATGTTGGTGAATATGATGCTGTTATTAGTGAGTTGATGGGGATAGGGATCTTCTACAACCTGAAGTTGCCCACAGGAACAAATTGGTGCTGGATGGAAGAATTTAAGATAAAACAATGAAGGACATCGCCAGTAAATCCCATTTAAGACTGCAGGGTTTGGATGAGTGTGGGATGGTAGATCATGTTCAAGGCTGCTGAGAGATACAGCTATATCAGAAGACAGAGAGCATATTTGTCTGTGGTAACCATGTAGCCAGCTATGGTGCATTAGATAGCTGCCTCCGTGCTGCAGTGCAATCTGAAGTCAGATTGGTAGTCCTGCAAGAGCTGGTTGCCCAGAGTCCTTGGAGAATATTAATCAGGGACTGTGGGGGAAAGTTATGGCACATTGTGCACTTTAAATAACCTAGGTTTGCTACACTGGTGAAAGCTAAATTGCATTTAAATTCAGCTTCTGTATGAGGGAAGATAGACTGTTCAATGTGAATGTGTAGCATTTGTCAGGGGGAGGGATGGCTGAACACCAATATAGCTGTACCTGCTCCCTTGCACTTGATAGAGCACCGTGATATTCTGGAAATTGTAGGGGTACATTATATTCATGAATAGTCCGTACCGACATATATCCCTATTTGTGTTCATTTTAGCTAGTACATTTTTTTGTACTAATCAATGGTAAATGAAGCGTTAGAACGAGTTGTGCCATTCAAGACAAGTATAATGGCATTTAAATGGAATTAGGTAACTCTTGATGTTCATTGCAAACGCTTAATAAAGTAGCTCATATGTAATGTAATGTATTAGATTTAAATGTACAACATATTAAAGTCGGCACACATAGAGATGATTTGATTGTGCCTTAAAATGTGATGAAATGTAGTGCTTGCAGATGCAACATTTATAAATGCATGTGTAATTTGATGTCAAAGGCCTAGATGGAGTATTTACTTTTTCATGCTACGAAAGGCTTATTCGTATGTCTTAAGGTTGCTGGTTTGTGTAGGCCTGAAATGCATTTTCCCCTGGTAAAGCTTTCATTTGGAGGCAGTCAGCGAAATTCATGTGCGTGCACTTTTGTTCTGTTCTCATGTTTCTGTTGCAGGTGAAGGAGGCAGGCCTTGTTAGTTAGACTAACGCCTTTTGTTTTAGGAGTTAGACATGGAGGAGACCTGTAACAAAGTATTCAGGAATGCCGATAATTGGGAGCTGATATTCTTTCTCGCTGAAGAAGCCTGAGACAGTGGACAGTGCTTCGAGGGATGAGATGGCAGAGCATTTAGAAGGGCAGAAGGAAAGGATTGATTCTTAGAAGGAAGTCTTAGAATGAACTCTGTAGTTTTGGCTCCTGATCTTTAAAATGTGAGTGTCCTTCTTAAGAAGTCTTCACGAGCTCACACCTTTTTAGGTCTCGGCCTAAGCCAAGGCATGCGCTGGTCTGGCCGAGACATTTAGTAGCTGCTTGGAAAAGTGCTACTTTCCCGGCGACCAGCTTACTATCACGCGCGCAAGCGCGCGTGTGATGTGCACAGATGCCATCATAAACAGCTGCCATTTGGCTCCTTTTATTGGCGTGTGAAGGCAGCATTCGCGCTTTACTTTTAATGTTATAAGTAAAGCGCGGGTGCCATGATTATGCCAAAAGTAAAGAAATAGATGTTTGTTTCTATTTTTTTACTTTTGGTATAATCGCGTCACCCGCGCTTTTAATGTTATAAGGAAAGCGTGGGTGCCGCGATTATACCAAAAGTAAAGAAATAGATTTTTGTTTCTATTTCTTTACTTTTGGTATAATCTCGGCACCCAAGCTTTACTTTTAACATTAAAAGTAAAGCGTTGGTGCCGCGATGCTTGTTTTTTGTGGAAACAAAACGTATTTTTGTCAAAATTGTAAAAAGAAAAGTCACTTGGAACGAAAAATTAATCCAACCGATCCACGCGAAATAAATACAAAAAGCGGTCCATTTATATCCTAAAATGTCAAACAATAAGGGGAATGCTTCTACACATCCCAAAGGACATAAAACAAAATGTAAATACTTAATCTCAAATTGAGTTATTTAATGGTGCGAGACAATTTGCATATATTTACATAACTTGCGAGTCATGATAAAATGTGCCTTTCTAATTTTTCGGCACAGTTGAGCGAGACCAACGCTCTAGTATGCCGCTGCTAACATATCTAATTGCACTGGAGGCAAAACAAATTCGAAGTTGCTGTGAGAGGGCTCTCGCAGTGGAAGGGGCAGTAAATGGTCTTACATGCAAACAAAGCAACACAATCCATCAGCCTGAATATCTGTATTCGCCATATTAAAATGCTTATATTAAAAGAAAGAACTGCGCACAGCTATAAGACTGCTTTAAACAGCTTTTTGTTCACATGCTTCAGCGACCGTTAGATAATTCTGTGGGAGCGTACAAACTTCTGTAATATTTGTGCCTGAAATAAAACTATTCTGGGATTTTTGAGCAATCCATTGCTTGTGTTAAGCATGACGTTTCAGATTGTTGCTGCACGAAATGAAGGAAAGAAAGAAAACATTGCAGAGGATATAAAGTATATAAATAAAGTATCCACATATATATTTTACTGCCTCAGAGATTCCATGTAGCAATTACTTTACAGAGGTAAACAAATCTCCTACTGGTCATGATATCTTTAAATTGTGATTTTACCTTGCAGCACAGAGTAAACCAAAATACATGAAAAAATGCCATGTCTAAATAACATATGCAGACCTGATGAGTATATATAAAACGCTATTACTGTTGTTGAGGACGGAGAGGGACATCATGATTCACTTGAAGTTTAGCCTCTTGTGTGTCAAGGTTGCTCTCCACACTCAACAATGGAAATTAACACCATATTATGTTCTGCATATCTGTGTGTGTGTGTGTATGTATGTGTTTATATATATAAAAGGAGCTTTCCAAAAATAAGCATTGTTTTCACTGGTCTCCAATTCTCTGCACCATCTGTTTTTCTTCCTTTAGTTATACTTATGAAAAGCTGCACTAAAATAATTAGTCATAAAAAAGTGGATCTAAATATTTAGATGGACACACTGGTACTTTGTGAACGCCCCAAAAATAAAAAATAAAGACGAATATTATGACAGAGGAGACTCAATATTTTCTGCATTACTTAAAAAACAAGGAAACAAACAGTAGTGTTGTTTTTTGTTTTTAATGTGAACGTAGGGAAATATCTGCACGCACATGCTGGAAACAATTGAATGTACCCATACCGCCCCCTTGCTTTCCCTTGAGGTACTGTACCAGGTATCTCCACAAGAACTAAACTGTGTAGGGGAACTATTTAACCTTTTAATGTGCGCAAGGCAGTCATTTTGCACACTTGAATTCAATTCAAGAGCACACCCTGCATTTTGAAACGGGCTCCTAGAGATGAGAATGCGTGGGTGAATTACCAGACGTATACGTTTTAGAGGAAAAATGATGCCACAGTCTGAAGGAGAGAATAGGAGATCAGTTTGTGGAAACTCTGAAATCAATACATTCGAAAATAGACTGAAATAAATGCATTCAAAATTACTGAAAAGCAGACAGTGTGGGAAGGTTTATTGAAAAGATGTTAACTTGCACAGTGGCACCACTGACATCAATGCACAAGCATGATTTTTTTTAAAGGCCTTTTATCAAAATTAAGTGTGAACAGATTAAGGAATTCAGTTTAAACAAGTGGTAGTTGATTTTGCCTGGAAAATGCTAAGTAGGGATGCCACTTTAGGGAAGTGTAGGGCTAGAATAACGGATTTCTTTTACAGCCACTAATGAATACTAATATAGATGTTGGGGCAGTTATTGCCTGTTTGGTATTTATCGAGTTTCTCATTCTTTTTATGCTGCACCGGATTAGACTGATTAGTAGGATGGGCTTTGTATTAGTGCCTATGTATTTTTACAAACTCGTCAAGAGGTGCTTGTATGTTCAGTTATTTTTAGCTTTGTAATAAAACTCCTAAATTGGAATTCGGAGTCTGTGATCCTTTCTGTGTTTTACTTATTTGGTCCAGACTAGTTTGTTGTGGATACATTGTTTCTCCCCATTACACTTCTCAGCAGGTAATAAAGGTCCAGTCGACAGAGGATTCCAAGTAAAACTTTTGTAGTGGAATCCAGTGGAATCAGTTGGTAGCGAGAGATTGGTTACCTCTCTAGTATGGGGAGACGTAGAGAAGGGTAGTCATTGAGTCCCCATAGAGCCCAAGTGATGGTTATCCAGTGGATCATGAGCGAAGGACGACGGCTTTTGATGGAAATCATCGGAGAGTGACGGTGTGGCGGAAACACCAGTTCGCGGTAGAGTGAGTATGAACAGGGATGTGTGTATGTTAGATTGCGGTTTTGTTTTGATTGTGTGATGTCTTGCGGAGTTGGAATTAGAGTTGAGTGATTGTGGTTTTGGGCCGAACGTGTGTGGTCCATTAGATATGATTTATTGACATCCCAGAATAAGAGATTGTGGTGTAGAAGACACCCGGAGTTGAAATTGTCTGACCAGTGATTGTGGGAGTCATGAGATATTGTTGACTGACCCACCGGTGATAGGGAAATGTGTGTGAGTGCAGGAGTACCTGACACAGGTCGTGGGTTACTGCATGTGGAACATTGAGTGATTGGATCCTATCAATTAAGTACATGACTGTCCAGCTGTTCATGGGCAGATAGTCTGAGGCAGTTGTCCGGTCATTTCGTGGACAGATGGTTGCCAGAGTTGAGGTCGATAATTACGTCAGACTGTCCGGTCATTTCGTGGACAGACAGTCAGGGAAGAGACTGCTCGGTCGTTTGGTGAACAAACAGTTATTTCATTGTATGAGAGAGATGAGTGAGTGTGTTAGAGGCGAATTGTAAAGGAGTGGAACTCCTGCATAAGGAGGAAGAGTGACGTCAGAAAGTGCCGCGCAGCGGTCGGTCGGTTGGTATGAAGCCGCGCTGGTATTGGTGGATTGTCATCAGGAAGTAGAACGAAAAAAATTGAATAATAAAAGTTGATTTCATCATGAAATATTTTAAAGTTTTACGAGATATGTGTAGAGGAGATAGAAGTGTGGTTACTCGAGGAGGAGAAGAAGCTCCATCTGAGGATACCTCAGCCCATTATATGGCTACGAATGTGGGATTGCATACTATAATTTGGCTTGAATATTGGCATGAAATAACTGAAAAAGAGGCAGAATTGGCTTTTCCACATTATGCTACTTTCAGGTTGGAAGTGTTGTACCAATTGAAAACAGTGATGTCTTCATTGCGACCTTTACCCAGAGCAACACAGTTTGAGGCACTACATGTATGCATGAGAGCAGCACATGACAGGAAAAGAGATCGTAGTCGGGAAAGTGTGAAAAAGTTGATCAGTGACACAGATGACAGCTTGTTAACTAGATTACTATCAGAACGACCACCTCCATTTATTCCAGATTCAGAAGAGAAAAAGGCTGTACCAACAGAGGGGATTGGAGAATCGCAGACTCAACTTAGTGCGAGAGTAGTTGGAATAATCTCAATTGAAGGGATGGGAACACAGAGACTAGCAAGCACCAAAGCTAATGGAGTTACATTTGTTACTAGGCTATCGGATACTCTTACAGTGCCGATTACCATCGGCCCCATAGTGTCAATATATGACCCAGATCAGGTAGGAAATGGAAGTCTAGCACGATCATTAGCAGGAGAGGGGACTGTTTCGGAGGGAATAGAATAGTGAGCGGAATAGGTCATCTTTCGAGACCCATGGATTAAGGCACGCCATTGCCCGCAACTGCAGACTCCTCTACAAGACAGGTGGATGTAAGAACGGCGAGACCAAGGTCTTTGGCTGATTCGAGATCTGACATGAGGATGTGGGAACCCCCAGTGAGATGCCCTAATAATAGGATGACAGGAGATTGGGATCATGGAAATTCAGGAAGCCGACCAGTCCTTGGGAATATAGCAGAAGGGAACTCATGTGGCGATCAGAGCAGTGAGAATGGAAAGTCGAGTGGTGCATCAAGTCGAGGAACCTTTAACGCTGCTATAAGAGCAAAGATGTTGGATGTGATGAGGTTAAAAGCTCACGGAGAAGCTAATGCTGGTCCAAATGGAAAATGCTGACAGGGTAATCCAGAAACAGCCCTGCGGAGGGACGCTAGGGAGAAGACAGTGAAACAATCAAGGAGGGACCCAGAATGGGCAGGGTCAAGGAAAAGGAAAACCTGTAGACCCCAAGACAGGGATGGATGTCGCAACACTGAATAAGACCACTGCATGTCACATTTATCACAAGCCCGGGCATTGGAAGCGTGAGTGTAGTTTGAATCCAGCAAACCAGGTATGACAAGAGGAAGAGACGGAGCAGGTACCTGAGGTCATCAATACAGTGACAAACCCTGGTCCATCCTAGGGGGGGACATTGTGCCCGCAGATGCAAATTCCACAACCTCGGAGAATTCCACAGGGAAATCGAACATACCAGCAGATGCCCCATTTCGAGGATTCTGATGAGTATAGCTCAGACCCCCTGCAATGATGGTGCCGGGGGGGAGGAAGACTGCACTTCTGGGGCAGTCTTAGAGGTAGACCAGGTAGGACCATTTGTAGAGGCAGATGTTGACGGTTATCCCACCACCTTTTTGGTTGATACTGGTGCTACTTGTTTTACTGTGAGATCTGCAGTAGTTCCCAACCAACCCCTCTCGGGGCAATCAATCCAAGTAGTCGGAATGGCAAATAAGAAGATGACTAACCCATTGACGGACGGAGCATCTGAACGAATCAAACACTCACACCCAGTCAACAGATCTGGGTTTAATCCATCACCGTTCTTTAGCCCACTCTGCCACCCCAGTTTAGACATGGCCATATGCAAATCAGTCTGACCCTGTGCCTCATGGGAACAGTCCAGCCCTGGCAGTTCGGGCTGGACTGCTCCCATGAGGCACAGGGTCAAGGCTGATTTGCATATGGCCATGTCTGAACTGGGGTGGTGTGGAGTGCAAAAAAACGATGGATTTAGGCCCAGATCTCTGTACTGGGGTGAATGTATGACATTGTTCTGCATTCTGTCCATCAACTGTTATTTTTGCATTTGTCACCCCTAGTGGGATGGGTATGCTCAGACGTGAGTCCGATTCTCTCCACACAACTGTAGTCAAGCTATCCTGGCTGAAGACAGCTGATAGCCAGAAACCAGTCATCGGATGCTTGATTCCGGTCCAGGAAAGACATGGCTTGGCAGTTCGGGCTGGACTGTTCCCATGAGGCACAGGGTCAAGGCTGATTTGCATATTGCCATTTCTGAACTGGGGTGGTGTGGAGTGCAAAAAAACGATGGATTTAGGCCCAGATCTCTGTACTGGGGTGAATGTATGACATTGTTCTGCATTCTGTCCATCAACTGGTATTTTTGCATTTGTCACCCCGAGTGGGATGGGTATGCTCAGACGTGAGTCCCATGCTCTCCACACCACTGGAGTCAAGCTATCCTGGCTGAAGACGGCTGATAGCCAGAAACTGGTTCTAGTATGCTTGATTTCGGTCCAGGAAAGACATGGCTTGGCAGTTCGGACTGGACTGTTCCCATGAGGCTCAGGGTCAAGGCTGATTTGCATATGCCCATGTCTGAACTGGGGTGGTGTGGAGTGCACAAAAACGATAGATTTAGGTCCATATCTCTGTACTGGGGTGAATGTATGACATTGTTCTGCATTCTGTCCGTCAAATGTTATTTTTGCATTTGTCACCCCGAGTGGGATGGGTTTGCTCAGACGTGAGTCTCATGCTTTCCACACCATTGGAGTCAAGCTATCCTGGCTGAAGACGGCTGATAGCCAGAAACCGGTCCTAGGATGCTTGATTCCGGTCAGGGAAAGACATGGCTTGGCAGTTCGGGCTGGACTGTTCCCATGAGGCACAGGGTCAAGGCTGATTTGCATATGGCCATGTCTGAACTGAGGTGGTGTGGAGTGGAAAAAAAAAGATGGATTTAGGCCCAGATCTCTGAACTGGGGTGAATGTATGACATTGTTCTGCATTCTGTCCATCAACTGTTATTTTTGCATTTGTCACCCCGAGTGGGATGGGTATGCTCAGACGTGAGTCCCATGCTCTCCATACCACTGGAGTCAAGCTATCCTGGCTGAAGACGGCTGATAGACAGAAACCGGTCATAGGATGCTTGATTCCGGTCCAGGAAAGACATGGCTTGGCAGTTCGGGCTGGACTGTTCCCATGAGGCACAGGGTCAAGGAAGACTTGCATATGGCCATGTCTGAACTGGGGTGGTGTGGAGTGCAAAAAACGATGGGGCATATTACCAAGCAATAGCGATAATTATCGCTATTGCTTGGTTAGAGACAAAAATTTACCGCTGAGCTGCGGCGATTTTTACCGCAAATAAACCTTGGTATTACCAAGGTTTATCGCAAATGCATTACTGAGCTAATGCTCTTAGCCATGTTATCCACCTCCCATTGGACAACATGGCTAAGAACTGCTCAGGGCAGGTGTATGGATTTAGGCCCAGATCTCTGTACTGGGGTGAATGTATGACATTGTTCTGCATTCTGTCCATCAACTGTTATTTTGGGATTGGTAGAAACAGCGGGTGTGTAGCCGTGAGAAAATTGTAAAGGAGGGTTGAGTGCGGAGAGTGAGATTCATGTCACAGAAAAGCAGCGCAATCTATCGCTGCTTGTAAGGCTAAACCTCATTGGTCATTAAAATTAAGAGACGCGCTGGTATTGGAGAAATATTTCTGCAAAGTAAACAAACCGAAGCTATAGATTTTTTTTTTTTTAAATAGCGGTATACTTGGCATTTAGATCCAGCATTTATATGAAACCATCCTGATAGAAAATATTTGGGATTTGCGAGAGAACAACAAATTAGAGGAAGACTTTATATCATGTACGAAGTAAAAAGAAAGATGTCCCTTTTAAGTAGAATACCAAATTATTTCAAAAAAGACAACGTTATTAAAACTAGAGAAGGGATTATTATTCCACCACCTAATACGCCCGCATCATACGTGCTGGTAGGAAGGGGCTATCATACATGTGTGTGGTTAGAGAACTGGATAGAGTACACTAAAGAAGATGGTATTTTGGCATTTCCAGAACATGTTACCTTTAATGGTAGAATTTTATATAGAAATAGTGTGAATAAGCTAGATCCCAGACCAAGATTAACGCAATATGAACCTCCGGAAGAGTGGGAGACAGAGGCATTTGAGCGAGACAGGTCCAGAAGTGACAGAAATTGGAGTACGTTTTACCCTAAATTTCTGAAAGAGACCAGAGATAAACAAATGAAAAGGTGGAGACAATCTATGTTAGTAGAAGGATTATATCCTGTTTTTACCACAGAAGAACCGTCAGGAAGTAAACGTATAGGGAAAACTAAAAATTTAATGACTAGTGGTGATTTGGATGATGATTATTTAGATGACTTGTTAATGAAAAATCCACCACCTTACCAAGAAGAAACTCAGAGGGTTACTCCTAGTGCTCCGTTCTTACAACCATCTTTAGTTCCGCAGGTTATACATGAAACCTCATTAGAAAAGGTACTTCAAGCAAGAGAAAATAGCGTAGTGAATTAATTCAGAACATTACCAATTAAATACAAGTCCTGAAGCTTTGACAATACCTGTGACCATAGGTCCTGTAGTTCCTTTATATGGAGACGAGCAAGCTAATCCTAAAGCTCCCGTTCTGACTACACCCATAGTTCAGCCAAGAAAAGAAACCCTAATAGTTGATGTTCAAGCACGTGAATGTAAGTCGGTAAGTTCTCTAATGGATTTACCTATACGAGAACCAGTAATTGACTCAATCAGGAAAATTACACCCCAAGTTCAAAGGAGGTACAGATTGAAACATCCTCAGGAACGAGGGATGCAACTGTCGTAAGTCCAGAAGAATTAGACAGATGAACCCGAAACATAGAGAAGCCAAAATCACAGTCAAAGGTATTGGACATATTCAAATTGAGGGTGGAACTAGAAGAAATGGTATCAGAAAATGTGGGACTGGACAGACTGAACTCATTTGATGAAGATGATTTATTGTTTATATGCAGGAGTATTACATGAAATACAATAATATACCATGAAAAATTAATAAATTTGGCTTTGGAAATGGGAATTGATATTGGCAAATCAAAGTTATTGCAGAAACCATATAGAGCTGAATTTTCTGATAAAGATTTGGAAAACATTAATGTGTCAGGTTGTAAATTGCAGATAAAAGAATTGTTGTCGTTGTTGTAAAAATGGGGATATTTGGACAAATGGAAAGTGATATGGACAAAGAAAAAGGAAGAGGTACAGGCAAATAAAACGTCTTCTGAGTATTTATTAAAAGAAGCAGAAAAGGTCTAAAGGTTGTGTCCGATGAGAGAAGTGCCAGGAGGAGGTTATGTACATGTCACATGGTCCGAGAGGATATTTTATCATTTACTAATGATTTTCCAAAACTCAGAGAAAAACCTGTAGAATGGTACCGACAAGTTGAAAGGTTTGTGAAAGTGTTGAAAGTGCTGTTAAAAGATTTAGATGGTTTATTTGACATTGCTGTTCCAGCTGATTTGTGGACCGAGAGTAAAATTACAGTAGATTGGCCAAATGATGAATACCCTAGAAATCCTAAAACAGGAGCCCCATCAGAAGATGTTATGAAGAAGTGCAATCAGGTGATAACCTATTGAAAGGGAAAGATTCCTCCAAAAGAAACTGACTGGACTAAAATAGACAGAAACAACCAAAATGGAAAGGGGCGACCACTCCGTCCCCCCGAACGTATGGTTGGGTGCCCCGATCCCCCGGGAAACCATTTTGGGCGGGAGGCGTGGCTCGGCTGGTATGCCCGAAGTGGCGTAGCCGGGGCACGCCCTTTCCCACCCAGGAGGGGTTGTCCTAGACACCCACACGGAAGACCACGCCCAGTAGGCGCACCGGAGGAGGGTCCCTGCCCTCCCACAGATGAATAAATAGAGCGGGAATACGAAGAAGCGTCCTCTTGTTCCTGTGCTCTGAAGGCTGCACCAACTCGTTGCTCGTGAGCCCTCGACGGAACAAGCGGCAATTTTGAGAACTTGTAATCTTGTTGTTTCTCTTTCAGTTCCTTGGAGTACGGAAGATCCAGTCCTCGTTGATCAACCAGCGCAGAATACACAAAGCTATGGCCGGCAAGAAAGCAGGAAAGAGCTCCGAGTTGGAGAAGGTACTGCGCACCTTGTCGAATCGAATGGCGATTATGGACCGAAAACTCGGAAAAGTTGACTCGATCGGTCGAGGTTTGGCCGATCTTAAAAAACAGTTAGCGGCCCAGAACAGCTCAGGCCGTCCTAAGAAGGTAATAGGCCCGGCCTTGCCGGGAGTCGTCCCTGAGGGTAGGGGGAAGCGTGTTAAGAGGAGGGCGGTTTCTGGGGAGGTTCCGGTTCCTGTGGTACCCCCAATCGCCCCCATCACACCGGCGGACAGCCCGGTACCAAACCCAGATATAGGTTTACCGATCCCGGGTTGTAATTACGCCTGTTAACAATGAGGAGATGCCCCCCGAATTGGCGATCCAGTTAGCGGCGGTGTTGCCATGGCTCAAGAAGAAAGCGGGGGGGGCAGTGGCCGCGGGGGACCCAGTCGAGGAGGCTAGACTAATAATCGAGCAGTTACGGCAGTCGAGAGAGGCCGCGACGGCGAATGTTCCTCTTGTTCCCCCACAGGTGGCGCCGGGAGGACTTGCGGTTAGCCGGGAAAAGGCGGCAGACACGACGGCCGAACCTGGTAAGCACACATTGCCAATGGCAGGGGAGGGTTCATTACCTTCAAGGCGCGAAAGGGTGGCACAGCACATCCCTGCGGCCACAAAAGAACTGATATGGGGGGAGAAATATGTGAATATGTTTTCATTGTTGACTGACCATCGCGAGATGGAATATGCAAAATCCCAGAAAGATTTATGGCACCCCAGTGTATGGCGGACCAAGATGGCGGAATTTAGGGTCGATGAGACGGTAGCAAATTGGGTAAAGGCCTTTTCGATATTTACGGCAGTCATGGGGGAACGAAAGCCTGAAATCATGACCGAGTTGACCTGTTATCAGAATAGGATTATGGATTTTTATACCATGTATGAGGGGGACGAGTGGAAAGGTTACGATATGAAATTCCGAAAAGCGAAAGAGTTTGATGCTACTTTGACCTGGGATTGCCTCGACTCGGTGTCATGGCACAAGCAGCTCTTGCCTGAAGCGGCAGGTACGTCCTCGCCGGGCGGGAGCGGGTCAGGGTCAGCTCGCCAAAAGCCCGCGGTGCCCTTTCGAGCGGGCGCCGGTGGGGACTATCAGCCCAAGACCGGCGGGAATGTCGGCAAGCGGGGGGTCTGTTGGGGCTTCAATAGAGGCAACTGTGGCAGGCCCCAGGGAACATGTAGGTTCAGGCATGCGTGTGCGGGCTGTGGGAACTCCTCACACCCCGAGAGTAGCTGTAGATCTAAAAACAGCAGAACGGGAGGAAAAGGGGGGTCTAAGCAAGACTGAGGTGATACTTTGTAACCGATTGCCCACACCTGTCGATATCATGGCTCTGACTCCTTGGTTGAACAAATACCCGGATCATGTATCCGCCGGGGTGTTGAGGAATGGATTCTTATATGGCTTCAACATCCCGGCGGGGGATTTTCGGGGGGACTCCTTTTGTAAAAATCAGTTATCTGTCCAACACAACCCAAGTGTAGCTGCAAAGAAAATCTCCAAAGAAGTCAGCTTGGGGAGGGTGGCGGGGCCTTTTCATCACCCGCCGGTGGCGGATTTCGTGTGTTCCCCGTTAGGGGTGGTCCCGAAGAAAGACCCTGGGGAGTTTAGACTCATTCACAACTTGTCTGCCCCAAGGGGTTCTTCGGTGAACGAAGCCATTGACCCAGATATTTGTTCGGTGCGGTACGCATCGTTCGATGATGCCGTGGCCATGTTAAATCACCTGTGCCCTGGAGCGCTGATGGCGAAATCGGACATCGAATCGGCATTCCGGTTGCTTCCGTTACACCCGCAAGATCAGCGCTTGTTAGGTTTTGCATTTCAGGGGAGTTATTACATGGATAAATGCATGCCTATGGGTTGCTCCATTTCTTGTGCCTATTTTGAAATGTTCAGCTGTCTTTTAGAATGGGCATTTACCGAGGCCACAGGGCATAGGCATGTTATGCACTATCTGGATGACTTCTTGTTTTTGGGAGCAGCCGGCGATACGAAATGTGCGCAGGCGCTACGGGACTTCTGCATCCTCATGCGGGAGTTCGGAGTCCCACTGGCACCAGGTAAGACGGTCGGACCATCTACTTCACTGGAATTTCTGGGAATTGAGCTTGATTCTGTGGAAGGATGTTTCCGTTTACCGATGGAAAAGGTGGCCAAGTTTAGGGCTTCCTTGACACAATGCCTGGGCAAGGAGAAAGTGACCCTGCACCAGTTACAGCAAACAGTGGGTTAGCTTAACTTTGCCTTGAGGGTGATACCAATGGCCCGCCCCTTCTCACGCTCTATTGCACAAGCTATGGTTTGTCTCAAGGAGGGACACCACCGTACGAGACTGTCGGCAGAGGTTCGCCAGGATATGCGCATTTGGTTTGGATTTCTGGCGGACTTCAACGGTTGAGTTGTGTGGAACAAGCCACCAGCTTCTTCGGATGAACTAGGTCTGTGGACTGACTCAGCTGGGAGCGTGGGATTTGGCGCCATTTTTGGTAACCGATGGTCGGCGCAAGTATGGCTGACGTGGTGGCACTCCAGCGATCTGACAGGTAAAATTGGGTTCTTGGAGCTATTCCCCATTTGGGTTGCTCTGATGGCATGGCCAGACGACTTCAGGGACCGCTCGGTGGTGTTTTGGTCTGATAATATGACTGTGGTTGAGTGCATTAACCAGCAGGCAGCCCGCTGCAAGTGGATCTTGGGATTGTTGAGAGAAATCGTATTACGTTGCATGAGATTGAATGTACAGTTCAGGGCAAAACATGTGCCAGGAGTACTGAATTATGCAGCTGATGCACTCTCTCGTTCACACATGCAGGCTTTCAGGGGCTATTTACCCACAGCGGACCTAGTGGCGGCACCGTTCCCCGAAGCACTATGGCTAATCGGTGCCCCGGATTACAAGACCTCGTGGCAGCCAGCTTAGCGCCCAGAACAAGGAAGGCATACGAAGGAGCGTTTCGTTCCTACTGCACATTTTTGGGTCCATCAGGGAAACAGAGCTGGGGTCAGGAGGACTCCTTCCTGGGGTTCCTGGTTGCGCTGCACAGAGGAGGCCGATCAGCGGCAACAGCCAATAGACATAGGGCGGCCATTTCGTTCATGGCACAGGTGCATGGCATAAGAGACCCGACGGATTCCTTTTTGGTTAGGAAGGCACTCCGCGGCTGGCAATGCCTCGAGGGTCGCAAGCATGATACGAGGCACCCGATTGGTTTAGACAGATTGTCTCTACTTTTAGCAAAGCTAGATGAGACGTGCTCCTCCCTTTACGAAGCAGTTCTGTTCCGGGCAGCTTTCGCCTTGGCATTCCATGGGGCTATGCGGGTGAGCGAACTGGCCACAAGGAACAAAAAGGATATAGAGGGAGGCCTGGGCAGCGATCACGTCCAAATAAGGGGTGATTCGATGGTGATCTCGATAGCCAGGTCCAAGACTGACCAGGGAGTTATGGGTAATAGTGTTATCATGCAGCGCGCACGAGGGTCCCCCACTTGTCCAATAAAATGCGTAGAGGAATACTTGGCATTGAGGACGGCTACATGGGGGGGGAGCTTGCTGAGACTCAAGGATGGCACCCCACTGACGAGATTTCAGTTTCAGAGGGTGCTAGCACTGTCAATCGCTGCCGCGGGCATGGACCCGTGCGATTTTGGGACCCACTCATTTAGGATTGGGGCTGCTACTGAGGCTACAGCCCGGGGTCAGAGTGCGGAGAAAGTAAAGCAGCTGGGCAGTTGGTCCTCGAATTGCTTCAAAAGGTATGTGCGATTGCACATGTTGTAAAGATCAATTGACATGCACTCACGCTTCTTGTCTTTTGTTTGAATTACAGTTTCGCGAGCCTGTCACGCTGGGCGGAATTGGAAGTCGACCCAGCATCAGGAGACCAGCGGTCGAGGATCACCGACTGGAGAGAGAGTGGTATGGGTCGTGGGCCACTCATATGTGAGGCGCGCCGGGGACGTTTTCAAGGCAGGTGACGCGACTCACGCATCTGGGGAATACGGGTACAGAGTGACCTTCCATGGGAAGGGCGGGCTCTGTTTTGACCAATTTCAATCGTTTTTTGAGGGTCTTTTAGGGCGGCAAAGGTCACCGCCATCTGTAGTCATAGTACACCTGGGGGGCAATGATTTAGTGAAGCTGGGAAGACGAGTGTTATTAGAAAACATCCTGTCGGCAGTTAGCTGGTTGGCTAAAAAACTTCCGGGGTGCACGATTGCCTGGTCCCACATGATCCCCTGGAAGATTTGGCGGGGGGCCCTTTCAGTGTCAGTGTTGAACCACTCAGTGAAAAGGGTCAACAATAAAATTGGGAAATTGTTTCGCTCCGCGCAGTTGCATAGCATTCCTCACGGGTGTATTCGGGGTGATCACATGTATCTGAATGATGGGGTTCACCTGTCCAGGGAGGGGAATGATTTACTCATAGGAGACTTCATAGCATGGCTAAGGGGTTTGAGGAAGCATGACCTTTAGGAGGAGTGGGGGGGGGGCGGATAGTCGGTCAACTATCCGGCCTGTGGCGGTAAGGTCATGATCGGTGAGCAGTAATTTCAAGGTCCCTAGAGGGGGGCGCCACCCAGAATGGATGGGAGCGCCCGGGGGGAGGCGGCCATTGGCCCCTTCCACGGGGAGGCGGCACCCACTAAGGATGGGTCGCCTAGGGGGAGACGGCCATAGGCCCCTCCCAGGGGGGAGGCGGCTAGATACCCCTCCTACGAATTTCCCGGGGGCCGGATATCCGCGACGGCGGATAGAGAGTGTGGGGATGGGGGGAGTCCACGCTGTCCTTCCTACATATACCTCACACGGGAACTCGGACGACCTTTAAGATGGCGTCGAGTGAAAAGGGGGCCCCCACGACAAGGGAAGTTACAGTTGGCAATGAGGGTAAAGTCCTCTGCGCATGCGCCACTCACACCGTGAGGGCGGGATTTTGGTAGTAGGGATCTGACACCGGTTAAGACCTTGCCGTTGGCCCTTAATGCTAGGATGTGCAATTTTAATTTAGAATGTATGCATTTTCAGGATGCTAGACTCGGCTAGGAAACCTTTGTATTAGAGATCTGTTAAGGTTAGCCAAAGAACATGTCTTCATCGAAAATGTAATAAATGTAAAATTGTACATAATTCATGAAACTTTTATTTAATGTTTTAAATTTTGTTTCATATTTTAATAAATACGGCCGGGGGGGTAACTCCCCCCCGCCTTCCAAAAGTTCAAACCTGTGTCTGTCTACTCCCATTGGGAATTGGTGTTGGGAGGGGGTGGATGGCATCCCGGCCATATGGAAAGGGGCGACCACTCGGTCCCCCCGAACGTATGGTTGGGTGCCATTTTGGGCGGGAGGCGTGGCTCAGCTGGTATGCCCGAAGTGGCGTAGCCGGGGCACGCCCTTTCCCGCCCAGGAGGGGTTGTCCTAGACACCCGCACGGAAGACCACGCCCAGTAGGCGCACCGGAGGAGGGTCCCCTCCCTCCCGCAGATGAATAAATAGAGCGGGAATCCGAAGAAGCGTCCTCTTGTTCCTGTGCTCTGAAGGCTGCACCAACTCGTTGCTCGTGAGCCCTCGACGGAACAAGCGGCAATTTTGACCCACCCACCAGCCCCTTATGGCAATGTTTGTTTGAATAAAGTTTGATTAGATAGAAATGTATAGGCCTTTTTTCCTTTGTAGAGAAGTAAGGGAATGTTACATATAATGATGTGGCTTCTGTTTTTAGGATAATGTTTCCCTTTGTAGGAAAATTAAGTTGATGACTCATCAAGGCTATATCAGAATTTTCTTCCCTTAGTAGGTAAAACAACTGTCGTATTTATTTTTGGTCGGGCGGTAAGGTCATGATCGGTGAGCAGTAATTTCAAGGTCCCTAGAGGGGGGCGCCACCCAGAATGGATGGGAGCGCCCGGGGGGAGGCGGCCATTGGCCCCTTCCATGGGGAGGCGGCACCCACTAAGGATGGGTCGCCTAGGGGGAGACGGCCATAGGCCCCTCCCAGGGGGGAGGCAGCTAGATGCCCCTCCTACGAATTTCCCGGGGGCCGGATATCCGCGACGGCGGATAGAGAGTGTGGGGATGGGGGGGAGTCCACGCTGTCCTTCCTACAGATACCTCACACGGGAACTCGGACGACCTTTAAGATGGCGTCGAGTGAAAAGGGGGGCCCCCACGACAAGGGAAGTTACAGTTGGCAATGAGGGTAAAGTCCTCTGCGCATGCGCCACTCACACCGTGAGGGCGGGATTTGGTAGTAGGGATCTGACACCGGTTAAGACCTTGCCGTTGGCCCTTAATGCTAGGACGTACAATTTTAATTTAGAATGTATGCATTTTCAGGATGCTAGACTCGACTAGGAAACCTTTGTATTAGAGATCTGTTAAGGTTATCCAAAGAACATGTCTTCATCGAAAATGTAATAAATGTAAAATTGTACATAATTCATGAAACTTTTATTTAATGTTTTAAATTTTGTTTCATATTTTAATAAATACGGCCGGGGGGGTAACTCCCCCCCGCCTTCCAAAAGTTCAAACCTGTGTCTGTCTACTCCCATTGGGAATTGGTGTTGGGAGGGGGTGGCGGGCATCCCGGTCATATAAAGATGAATCTGTACATGCATATTATGAACGCCTCTTGCAGGTATTTAAACAGTACACTGGTTTCGAAAACCTAGAACCTGAAATCTCCCAAATAATTAAAGAGCATAAATTGTGTTGGCAAGCGAAGCCTGTCGACGAAATTCTCAAGTATGCAAAATACAGTGAAGATGAAATTGATAATAAACTAAAGAAATTAGAAGAAAAGGTAATGTGGGCTCAAGTAAAAATGGCAGAACAACAGGAACTTCAGTTAAGTCAGCAAGAAAATAATCAGAAAAGAGGGGAAGGCCAAAGTGAAGGAAGTGGGGGCAAACCAAGAGGGAAAATGAGTAAAGAAAAGGCGAAGAAAAAGTTTCCTTGTCATGGTGTGGAAAATTGGGCATTGGAGAAACGAGTGTTAATTAATACAGTATAATATTGTCAAAAATCTAAATTTAAATCCACAGACGCAGAATGAGGTGTCAGTGAGACACCCAAAACAGGTAATACAAAATCAGTTACCCCAAGCCCCTATGCCAGATTTTGTGAGTCAACCCTTCTGCCACATACTGGTGTGCTGTTTTCTTGCCGTCTTTTGCCCCCTGAGGTCGGAGGACTGCGCGCCAAGCGCCGAGGGCCACCATTCCCGTACCAACGCCGGGGGAGCCAGGAGACTACTACTCCCAGCATCCTTCGTGGCCGCCGATGCCGCTCTTCGCGCCAGGAGGTGCTTAAGGACGCCCAGGGCTCCCACAGCGCGGGAGCCCCCTTCTGCCACATACCTGGTGTGCTGTTTTCTTGCTGTCTTTTGCCCCCTGAGGTCAGAGGACTGCGCGACGCTCGCCGACGGCCGCCATTCCCGCACCAACGCCGGGGGAGCCAGGAGACTACTACTCCAGGCATCCTTCGCGGCCGCCGACGCTGCACTTCGCGCCAGGAGGCGCTTAAAGGGAAGCCCCCTTCTGCCACATACCTGGTGAGCTGCTTTCTTGCCGTCTTTTGCACCCTGAGATCGGAGGACTGCGCGCCAAGCGCCGAGGGACGGGGGAGCCAGGAGACTACTACTCCCAGCCTCATTCACGGCCGCCAGGAGGCGCTTAAAGGACGCCCGTCAGCGGCTGGCAGAGGTTGGGCTGAGCCACCCCCCTAACTTTGCCAACAAGACCTGAAGTAAGCGGAATAATAACCTTGCCTCCGGAATTAAGGGGAACACTGCCAATATTTATCTATTAGTATGAGTAGAAAGATAATTGCTGGATAATCGCCTTGGCCATAGCTGTGCCACATAGTGGTTCATTGTTGGTAATCGAGCTGTGTATAATCAAGAAAAGCGATAACTTAGGATATGAGTAGGACTATACGCAAAGGAGGAAATGGGGCGGGTGTTGTGGGGACCCTAGATGCATTTCTCTCCAGGGCTGAGTCCGTGCTAATACACGAGATCCAGCTCACGGAGCGGAGGCTATCACTAGATCCACTAAATTCACTCCTACCACAAGTCCCCCGCTAGAGCCTAATATTGTCGTAGCTACTAGTCAAAGAGCATCACAGAGTATTACATCCAACCAGCAGCAGGGTACCTCTGAACCACGAACATCGGTTAATTCCTTATGCTCAACACAATCTCCCTCTCCTCCTTTCACCCGCACCAGCCAATCGAAGGTCATGCCAGTGCCCAAAGGAAAAGATCAGTCAAAAAAGAGAAAAGCACGTAGCGCTCCCAAAACAAGCCAACAGACTACTAAGCAGGCTAAGAATAGGAACAGGGAGGGCATGTAGTTATGTCTCTAGCTCCAGATAGCCATAAGGGGGGTAGTTATAGCACTAGTTCGCCAGCGGGAGTGCTAGGTCCTAACAGTCCCCAGGTGACATCGGACACTTTAAAGGAGTCAGAAGAGAGGATATTAGCAATAATTAATCCTGTGATGTTCGCCATCACAGGATTAATTATTGCTAATATGCTATTTCAGCAAGGCTAAGTACAATAGAGAAGCACTTAACTAAAGATCCACCTAACTCTAGGGCCTCCAAGGGGGGGAAGATGGGGGGCATTATCGAGTGTTCTATATCTAACAGGCCCCGCCAACGATCAATCTCAATCATATACCCCAGGGCCCTAGGAACACCGGTAGTAGGAGCCAGGGTGAAATGCTTACCAATGCTTACCAATGTCTCAAATTCTACAGTACTAGATCTACCTCCCCATTCTACACCCCTGGTGGTAATCTTGGGGAATGTGCCCCCCCTTCCCCATGGTACACCGAAGTTTATTCCCAACTCAAGAACAAGGTGATTCACTGGCTTTGCAATAACGCAACAGTAAGCCCTGCAATAGATCGCAACATCATAATGGCTCGCCGTGTGGGATGGGTGGGAAACTCAAGAAAACCTGGAGGGGGGAATGTATTGTTGTGAATTTTAATGACCGCACGCTTGTCGGGAGTTTATTTAGAGGAATTAGATCTGGCATGCCTAACACTGGCACTGGCCCTGGAATCCAGATCCTCCTCCTGGGTTTTTTCTATTAACCCGAGCTTCCAACTAGTAATAATCGATCCTCATATACCATTAGGCCGTTACATGGTCCGCCAGCAACTAACAGAACTATTCATCACACCCCTCAGACAGTTAACCACGATCCTCAGGGGAACTTTAACACTTTACCTAGTCTGTGTAACAGATTCTCAGCCCTTTCTTCATTAGAGGACTGCGATTGACTAAACAGACCTGTAGCGCATAAAGAGTCAACGCCGCCTTCTAATCTTCTTGCAAAAAAAACAGTTGATGGACAGAATGTAGAACAATGTCATACATTCACCCCAGTACAAGGCTGTGGGCCTAAATCCATCGTTTTTTTGCACTCCACACCACCCTGGGTTAGACACTGGCTATATGCAAATCAGCTCTGACCCAGTGCCTCATGCTTGATTCCGGTCTGGGAAAGACATGGCTTGGTAGTTCGGACTGAACTGTTCCCATGAGGCACAGGGTCAGAGCTGATTTGCATATAGCCAGTGTCTAACCCAGGGTGGTGTGGAGTGCAACAAAACGATGGATTTAGGCCCAGATCCTTGTACTGGGGTGAATGTATGACATTGTTCTACATTCTGTCCATCAACTTTGTTTTTTGCAATTTTCACCCCAGTGTGCTGGGTATACTCAGACGTGAGTCCCAGGCTCTCCACACCACTGGAGTCAAGCTATCCAGGCTGATGAAGGCTAATAGCCAGAAACCGGTCCTTGGATGCTTGATTCCGGTCTGGGAAAAACATGGCTTGGTAGTTCGGACTGGACTATTCCCATGAGGCACAGGGTCAGAGCTGATCTGCATATAGCCAGTGTCTAACCCAGGGTGGTGTGGAGTGCAAAAAAACGATGGATTTAGGCCCAGATCCTTGTACTGGGGTGAATGTATGACATTGTTCTACATTCTGTCCATCAACTGTGTTTTTTGCAATTTCCACCCCAGTGTGCTGGGTATACTCAGACGTGAGTCCCAGGCTCTCCACACCACTGGAGTCAAGCTATCCAGGCTGATGAAGGCTGATAGCCAGAAACCGGTCCTTGGATGCTTGATTCCGGTCTGGGAAAGACATGGCTTGGTAGTTCGGACTGGACTGTTCCCATGAGGCACAGGGTCAGAGCTAATTTGCATATAGCCAGTGTCTAACCAAGGGTGGTGTGGAGTGCAAAAAAAGGATGGATTTAGGCCTAGATCCTTGTACTGGGGTGAATGTATGACATTGTTCTACATTCTGTCCATCAACTGTGTTTTTTGCAATTTTCACCCCAGTGTGCTGGGTGTACGCAGACGTGAGTTCCAGGCTCTCCACACCACTGGAGTGAAGCTATCCAGGCTGATAAAGGCTGATAGCCAGAAACCGATCCTTGGATGCTTGATTCCGGTCTGGGAAAGACATGGCTTGGTAGTTCGGACCGGACTGTTCCCATGAGGCACAGGGTGAGAGCTGATTTGCATATAGCCAGTGTCTAACCCAGTGTGGTGTGGAGTGCAAAAAAACGATGGATTTAGGCCCAGATCCTTGTACTGGGGTGAATGTACGACATTGTTCTACATTCTGTCCATCAACTGTGTTTTTTGCAATTTTCACCCCAATGTGCTGGGTATACTCAGACGTGAGTCCCAGGCTCTCCACGCCACTGGAGTCAAGCTATCCAGGCTGATGAAGGCTGATAGCCAGAAACCGGTCCTTGGATGCTTGATTCCGGTCTGGGAAAGACATGGCTTGGTAGTTCGGACTGGACTGTTCCCATGAGGCACAGGGTGAGAGCTGATTTGCATATAGCCAGTGTCTAACCCAGGGTGGTGTGGAGTGCAAAAAAATAATGGATTTAGGCCCAGATCCTTGTACTGGGGTGAATGTATGACATTGTTCTACACTCTGTCCATCAACTGTGTTTTTTGCAATTTTCACCCCAGTGTGCTGGGTATACTCAGACGTGAGTCCCAGGCTCTCCACACCACTGGAGTCAAGCTATCCAGGCTGATGAAGGCTGATAGCCAGAAACCGGTCCTTGGATGCTTGATTCCGGTCTGGGAAAGATATGGCTTGGTAGTTCGGACTGGACTGTTCCCATGAGGCACAGGGTCAGAGCTGATTTGCATATAGCCAGTGTCTAACCCAAGGTGGTGTGGAGTGCAAAAAAACAATAGATTTAGGCCCAGATCCTTGTACTGGGGTGAATGTATGACATTGTTCTACATTCTGTCCATCAACTGTGTTTTTTGCAATTTTCACCCCAGTGTGCTGGGTATACTCAGACGTGAGTCCCAGGCTCTCCACACCACTGGAGTCAAGCTATCCAGGCTGATGAAGGCTGATAGCCAGAAACCGTTCCTTGGATGCTTGATTCCGGTCTGGGAAAGACATGGCTTGGTAGTTCAAACTGGACTGTTCCCATGAGGCACAGGGTCAGAGCTGATTTGCATATAGCCAGTGTCTAACCCAGGGTGGTGTGGAGTGCAAAAAAACGATGGATTTAGGCCCATATCCTTGTACTGGGGTGAATGTATGACATTGTTCTACATTCTGTCCATCAACTGTGTTTTTTGCCTTCTAATCTTCAGCATACAAGAGAAGGCCACTTAGGAGAGCCTCGGGTGGAGATTTTATTGTTGCCCATGTTGAGAGCCCAATAATTGCCCCCGTTGAAGCCCCAGGTAACAAAGCAGCCTATAATGTAATTTCCTGGAATATCGCTGGGTTGGCAGGGAAATGTCAAGATCCACAAGTGGATAGAGTTCATCAGGTTATTTCCCGTGATTTTTTTACAAGAGACCAGGCTGGTGGATTGTGGCCTTTTTCGAGAGGGCTATAAGGCTTTTTTTGTTCCGGCCGTACGTTCATCTAGTGGTAGAGCTAAAGGAGGTCTGGGCATATACACCTCTCTAGCCTTGAAATGTGTAATCACCCTTATACCTAGCACTAACAGTAATATTCAAGCAGTTATCCTGAAGCGAGGGAATGTGAAGTTGTTTCTAACAAATTTTTATTATGCAGTGAACACCTTAGAGACATGTCAGATTGACCAACTGGGTGGCTTTGTCAAACATCACCGCAGAAACGCTTCACACTGTATGATGCTAACAGTGGACTTTAACATCGGGGTGATGCCCTTAATCACTTATTGAATGAACATGATCTGGCTAGCATCATGTCTGTGGTGGATATCGGTAGCAAACATGACGTCCCCACATTTAAG
Source organism: Lissotriton vulgaris (assembly GCF_964263255.1). NCBI lineage: Eukaryota > Metazoa > Chordata > Amphibia > Caudata > Salamandridae > Lissotriton > Lissotriton vulgaris. The sequence continues at coordinate 207,535,825 of NC_141695.1, forward strand.
TGCCATACAGGGGGGGTCCTTTATAGATCATATTCTAATTACGGAGGGTCTACGATCCCGTTTATTGGGTTTCAAAATTTTAGACAGTATTTACAGCGATCATAATCCTGTCTGTATCCATCTGGCCGGGAATTAACTGTTTTTACGGGACAAGTCGTTTATTACCGGGGTGCTGAAACCTACAGACGGAAGGTGCCGCCTTAAGTGGTCAAAAGTGAACCCGGATTCACTTTATGATCGTATTCATAAAACATGTGCCCCGGAACTCGAATCTTGTGTATCCTCTGTCTCTGCCCCCACGGATATTCTTAGGGCCTTTTAGGCGATTACTATCAAAATGGGGACGTTGCTGACCACTCCGACAACTGCCCTGAAGTCTAGGGACCCAAGATCGTTTGATTACACCTGCTCAAGGGCCGCCAGGGAGCTAAAGGCAGCCCTGAAAGGCACACCAAGAGACCACCTGCAGATCCGATCATTACGCTTAATATATAAAAAAGCGCTAGCAAAGCGTAAAAGAAATGATCTGGAGGGATCTTTTAGACCCCAGCACCCTGAATAACAGCGAGAAATTCTGGGGTATAGTCAACAGACCACTGTTTGACACAGGTGGGAACCCCGAATTAGGCACCAGTATCTCTGAAAATGATTTGGTACTGCATTTCAGCTCCATATTTAAGGCCAATACTCCTCAGTCAGATTCGCACCAGGGTGGGCAGGGTGTAACACCACCGCACTTTACCCCAGGGGGGAGAGGAATTGTGGGGCTGATGAGTAATAAAGCACCGGGCCCTGACGCCATGCCCCCGGATCTTTTTAAATCAAAAATGGCATTATGGGCGTCGGTTCTTACAGCAGTACTCAATGCAGCAGCATCCCTGAGTTGCCCTGGGTCATGGGGTGCATCCACGATCGTACCAGTCTTCAAGAAGGGAGATCGGAACAGCACTACCTGCTATAGACCTATCTCCCTGATTGATTCTGTGGTTAAGGTTGTGGGAGGCATGGTCCTGAACAGACTGTCAACATGGACTGAGGAAAACAGGATTACATCGGACATCCAATACAGGTTTCGCCCTGGCCACTCTACACTAGCACAATGGCTACATTTATATATGGTCCTTGGGAAGTATACCATGGCTCGACAGGGCACCATTTACATGGCGTTCATGGATCTCTCCTCCGCGTTTGATTGTGTAAACCGGGGGAAATTATGAGATCTCATGGGCGCCATGGGGGTGGAACCTTCCCTGGTCAGCTTCATAAGGGACCTTCACAAGGATACTAAGGCAAATGTCAGATACTTGCTAGACCTCAGGGTATCCAGGGACTTTCCCGTCAAGAGAGGAGTGAGGCAGAGCTGTATTCTGGCCCCCTTTCTTTTTAACTTATATATTAACGAGCGGGACACGTCCCTGGAAAAGACTGGTGCTGATTTCCCCTATGTTGGGCCTGCGGGCCTACCCGTCTTGCTATACGCAGAGGACGCTGTCCTCCTGGCAAGAACTGCCAGAGGCCTGCAGTCCCTATTGAATGCCTTCCATGGCTTTATGGCTGACCGCGATCTTGCCATAAATGATACTAAATCACACATCATGCAGATAGGGGTGTGCCCTAAGAAACAGTTCTCATTCGTGGTAAATGCAGAGAAGGTACCTCTGACCACATAATTTTCTTACCTGGGAGTCTTATTCGACAACCAGTTAAAATGGGGCCCGCTGGTACAAAGGAAAAGAGGGGAGATAATACGGGCAAACTCAGCAATATTCAATTTTGTGACTAAAATGGGCAAACGTCCAGTAGCCGCACTATTGAAGATATACCAGGCAAAAAGTGTTGCACTGGGTAGTTATGGCAGTGAACTATGGGGGTATGCACCAGCCGAATGTATTGAGGTGGCTGAGAATACCTTCTTGAAACAGCTATTGGGGGTACCTAAGGGAACAGCTAACCTAATAGTTCACGAGGAAACCGGAATACCCTTTATGGCGATACTATAGCACTACGGCCTCTATTGTTCTGGCTTAAGTGCTGGTTAAATAAAGACCTGGCCCTCAACCATCAGCTGCTAATAGAAGTGTTGTCTCAGGATCATATGCTCAATGGACCAAAGTTGTTTTACTGAGCTGGGGAGTCAGGACCTTTTTTTAAATCCAGACTTGATTGTTACCGCTGATGTAGAGTTTGTTAAAAAAAACTAGATAGAGATGATGCGGAATTGGTTAAACTCAGCATACGCAAATTTGCGATGCTTAAAACCACACCTCTAATGGAACCGTATTTATCATGGCCCATAACAAGTCATGAGCGGTTTTTACTAACAAGGTTTCGGCTAAACTATTATCACTTATTATTAGATGTACCTAGGGGATCACATAGTGGCCAGTTGTTACCTCCCTGCGGCTGCAACAATACGTCTCTGCAGGACTTGGTGCACTTTTTATTTATTTGTCCTCTCTATACCGCTCCCCGGAGGTCCTTTCTGAAACCCTTATTAAAAAAATGTAATTTTAATCAGATCCGCCCTGCCCTGTGCTGCCTGCAAATGGTAAAACCGAAAAGCACTTCATATGTGGTTGGATTTCTTAAATCAGCACTAAAATCCAGAAACGGAAGAGAGTCCTGACAGTCTTTTTATCTTGTCATTATACCTGTGTTTTATTTGATATATTTTATACCCTCCGTAAGTGAAATGAATTGTATAAAAATTGGGGTTATGATCATGTTATATATCTTTTTTAAAGTTTTGTGTTCGCGTTGCAATGTTGCTTTTATGGTTTTTTACGTATGCAAAACCGAATAAAGTATTTTGAAATGAAATGAGTCAACCCAAATACAGTGTGGACACCGGATTTCGGGAGGGAAATGGTAGGAAAAATACGGTAACACCACAGTTTCTTCTGCAGGACACATATTTTGAGTTGAAAGACTACTGACGGTGCCTGGAAGGGGGGAAGAGGATTGCGTACTTGGCGCATCCTTACCGGTAGATCAGTCAGGTCCTTACATTGAAGGGAAAGTGGAGGGAAATGATGTTACCTTTTTGTTGGACACTGGAGCTACCCGTTCTACTGTAAGAACAGCATACATCCCAAACGTACCCCTCTCGGGAGAAGCGATCCAAGTAGTGGGCATTTCTAATAAACAAATTAGGACCCCTGCCACAGAACCTTTGGAAGTCTGTATTGGCAACTTCCGAGAAAAGCACACATTCGTAGTGTGCGATTCTAGCCCTGTAAACTTGCTAGGGATGGATCTACTGTGCAAAATGAACTGCACAATCTTCTGTACACCAAATGGTGTTGAAATTCAGAATCCAGATGAAGATGGAGTGTATAAAATTATGCTGGCCAGACAAAAAAACAGAAGTTAAAAGATGTGCCTAGAAGACTTACCAGGAGAACTAAAAACGTTTGTGAATCCTGATGAATGGGACTTTACAGGTAAAGAAGTAGGCATAATGGCAGATGTTGATCACATAAAAGTGACAGTGAAAGAAGGTACAGTTTACCCAAATATTCGGCAGTTCAAAATGAGTCCCGAAATAAAAGCAGGAGTTGCACAAGAAATAGGGCGTTTGGTTGAACAAGGCATTCTAGAAGAAATAAATAGCAGTCCTTGTAATCCTCGTAATTCACATATAATTGGCATACAGAAACCAAATGGAAAATTAATAAAATTGTCGTCCCATGTTGCCCAGTAGGAGCCGGATGGTTTACTCTAATGGATTTATGCCATGCCTTCTTTTCCATCCCGCTAAATCCAGATAGTACGTTTCTATTTTCGTTCAAGTTTGACGACCATGTTCACGTTTGGAATTGTGTTCCTCAGGGGTACACGGAGAGTCCATGCATCTTTAATCAGATTTTGAAAAAGTGCCTAGAATCACTAGTGCTGCCCTGAAAATCTTTTCTGGTGCAGTATATTGATGACCTATTGTTGGCATTGAGAACAGGAAATTACTGTGTGATTGATTCCATTGCATTACTGAACCATTTAGCAAAAGGTGGACATAAAGTATCCCTAGAGAAATTGCAATACTGTACAACCTCAGTAAAGTATCTGGGACACCAGATAGAAAGAGGGGTCTGGAGAGTGACATCTGACAGAATCAGGATAATTCAAAAACATGAAATTACCCCAAACTCATAAAGAAATCAGAATGTTTCTTGGAGTTGTAGGTTACTGCAGGGAGTGGATTGTGGGATTTGCAATACTTGCAAAGCCATTGATTCAAATGACAAAGAAACGAGCAAAAGACCCAGTTGAGTGGGATGATGAAAGCATGACTGCTTCCTTGAAACTGCGTAACAGTCTGTGTGAAGCTCCAGCATTAGGGATGCCAGAATATTCAAAAGAGTTTGCACTATTTCGTGACATAAGAGACAATTTTGCTCTTTCAGTTCTACACCAGACCCATGGATTGATGAGATGACCTGTAGCCATTCGTGCTGAACGTTGCCAAGATCGTTTCCGTAAGGCAGTCAAGACCTGGCGGTTTAACCAATAACTCACCTTCCATGATATGTCACTCCTGTCTCCATTAGCGCTGGGAAACCCTATTTGGGTAGCTGTCGCGCTCTATAAACTGAAAAAATAAATAAATAAAATAAATAAATAAAATAGCATATTTTTCTGCTACATTGGAACCAGTGGCATCAGCACTGCCAGGTTGTCTGAAAGCGGTAGCTGCAACGTGCATGAGTCTTGAGCAAAGTGAATCCATTGTCATGGGACATCCTGTAACCGTGAATGTTTCACATTCAGTCGTGATTCTGTTAACCAGAATACGAACTCAGCACCTAACACCTAGTCAGATGACCAGATATGAAAGAATTATTCTTGGTTCAGAAAATGTTACAATAGTGAAATGCGCTATTCTAAATCCAGCGACATTATTGCCAAATTCTCACTTTGAGTGAGAGAGTAAGTCGAACATGATTGTATCGACTTAACTGAATTCAGTACTAAACCTCGCACAGACATACAGGAAGAACCTTTAAAATTCCCAGAACATGAGTTAAATGTAGATGGCTTGTGTATGCGTCATGAGGAAGGAGGACTAAGCGCTGCTTTTGCTGTATGCACACTATCGAATATAGTCGAAGAATCCTATTTACCAGGAGTCAAGTCTGCACAAGTAGCCAAATTGATTGCTTTAATAAAAGCATGCAAAATTGGGAAAAATTGGAGAGTAACCATTTACACTGATAGCCGGTATGGTTACTAGGCTGTGCATGACTTTGGCCAGCTATGGATGCAAAGGGAGTTTATGACTTCTTCAGGAACTCCTATTAAAAATGGACAATATGTGAAGGAATTACTTGAAGCAATTAAATTGCCTAAAGAATTGCCTGTGGTCAAGTGTGCTGCTCACCAATCTGGAACTGACAGAGTGACAGCCGGTAACCAATATGCTGACCAAGTGTCTCAACCTTGTGCCAAATATAAAATGGCAATAAACAAGAAAATCAAAGCATGTGGAAGCAGCTGCCAACTCATGCTATTGAGTGATGTGAATACATGGGAGGAAATGAGAGGTTTGCAAGGTGAGGCAGAGCCCAAAGAAAAGGAAGACGGGCAGAAATAGGGTGTCGGATGAGACCTGAAGATGGCATAATAGTCTACCTAGATGGGAGACCAGTGTTACCTGACTGTATGCTTGCACCAATGGCCAGAATGTACCATGGGGACACACACATGGGGAGAGATGCAATGGTGAGGTTGTTTAGAAGGGACTGGTTTAATGCGAAGTTCAGGAACGTAGCAGAGAGTCTTTGCCAGAGATGCCTAACATGTCAGCGATTAAACCCAGGTAAGAAAACTGTAGTGTGCTCTGGGAAAATTGGAAAAGCAGAAATCCCTTTTATTGGATTACAAATTGACTTTATTCAGTTACCTGCTTGTCGAGGATTGAAGTATATTTTGGTCATTGTATGCCTATTTTCAAAATGGGTGGTAGCACATCCTAACCGCAAGAATGATAGATTAACTGTAGCCAAACTCTTTTTAAGAGAACTTATTCCTAGATTCGGTTTTCCAGTAACGATTGAGTCAGACCGAGGAAGACATTTTAATAATGAAATAATTAGTATGATCTGTGAAGCATTCAAAATTGAGCAAAAACTGCACTGTGCATATCGCCCAGAGGCTTCTGGAGTGGTAGAACAATTGAATGGCACGATTAAAGCAAGATTGGGAAAGATGTGCGAATCTACCCAATTAGAATGGCCTTATGCTTTACCTCTGGTTCTGATGGAACTCAGAAGCATTCCAGACAAGAAAACAGGTATGAGTCCTCAAGAGATACTCATGGGAAGGGCAATGAGGCAAGCATGTGTGTCAGGACATCAGCTGTTAACTATGTCTGATGATTTAGTGTTGGAGTACTGCAAAGAGTTGGCTGACCAAGTGCGTTCTGTCTCTCACCAGGTTGGGGAAGACGCTGAAGCCAGATATTCAACTCCTAGAATAAACACAGAACAGGAGTAAACCCATTAACCCAGTTGAGACCGGGTAATACTTGCAACAACAATACAGTGTCTCAACAGGAATATCATGTAGAAAGACAATTTAGGAAGAGGGTAAATCACATAGCACAGGGAAAAAGAAGAAGACCAAATGATAATTCAGGGTTGTTATTTAGATATAGAGGCACAGAAGTACAACTAGATTGCAGTAACCATAACAACCAGATGTGTACTGGCAATGTGTAAGTGAGTTAACGGCGCAGTGACACATGTGATTATAAAACAACGTGAGGCGGCGCTAAGTGAAAGGTAATCGGTGAAGGTCAAGGTAAGATATTCACAACTATACACAAAAATTTGTTATTTGAAAGTGACCGATAGAATGCCGCAAATGGTGTTGCAGGGTCAAAACCCTGCAACGCCATTAGTTGTAAATATCTTACCTTGACCTTCACTGATTACCTTTCGCTTTGCGCTGCCTCACAATGTTTTATAATCACATGTGTCACTGTGCCAAGAGGCGCTTAAAGCTGCTTGAGGGCTCCCGCTGCGCGAGTCCCTCTTCCTACCTTGTGCTGCTTTTGTTGGCCAGTTTTACCGGGTCCGCTTCACCATCCAGTCTGAGGGGACTGCAACGTTGCCTCCGCTCTACGCCGACACCGGAAACCATCCAGGGGAGCTGTGGGCACAGGGGATCACAACTCCCAGCGTCCCCCCTGCGGTGCTCACCATTGCAGTCACAGGGAAGCTCCAGGAGGTGCTTAAAGCTGCTTGAGGGCTACCGCAGCGCAGGGCGTGCCCGGGGAAAGCCAAGAGTGGGCCCGTCTGAGCCCATCCGGGACTCTGCGAGGCTGGGCTGGGCCATACCTCTTGGTCCCTCAACCCGGGCATTAAGGACTATTGTAGAAGCTGTAAGTAGTCGGATAAGACCAGAACTGTCTAGACTACCAATAACCTTTAGGCAGCCCTATACAATTTCTTATTGCTCAGAGGGAGGAGGGTCCTGTTTTTTTACACATGCTATCCCCGAGCCCTGGAGATTGTGATATTAATCAATTTATTTTATTGCTATGTTTAGACTTTTGTTGGTCAATATGCTGTATCAAGTTTAAGATTTAGGCTGGGTTTATGAAGTGAATAGGATATACATGTTTGACATTGTATATTATTATTGTACTGTTTTATGACCTTCTTATCTGGGATCACTAGTATGATTTTATACGTTTTTTACATTTGTAGGGTGCTGGTTAATGCAATATTTACACCAGCCTCCGGTACAGGAGTATCTGTGTACATTTTTCTGCATTCTATAATTCGCCACTATAAGTATCATTAGTAATTTATATATTTTTTGTACACCAGGTATTCCGTATAACATTATCTAGTAAATTATAAGGTTAGTAGCAGGCCCTTGGAGTTTTTGTGGATCTTGCCATATTTTACTATTAATACTTTATACACTATCAATATGTCGAAATGCAAATTACTAAAAGGAAATAACACTGTATCTGAGCCCCAAAGCTCTACTATTGATTCCTACCTTGTGAAGGCGGTTAGCGCCATCAGTGTTGAAATAGATAGGGCAGAACGCCGCCTCTCATTAGGACTGGGTAGTGCACCTGGCCCTGTAAATGCTACAGGACGGATAGTAGAACCTAATCAAAGTAAAGATCAAGATATTGTTCCCACTGAAAATTCTGTTAGCCCAGACTTTGGCCTAGATCTCCCTGAACTTATAAAAGTACCCTGTTTATTGTCACCCAATGGGTCACCTACACCAAAAAGGAAAAGGAGTTGTAGAAAAACCCAGCAAAAACAAGGGACAATTAATAAAGCTCAAAAAGCTCCACCTTCTAATTTCATCATGGAGCATCCTCCTAGTGCAGGGTTTTTGCCCGACGAGCAAGTTAATCATATTATAGCTTCCCTAACCCTTAAATTAGAAGTCTATATTAAACCACTCCATGATAAAATAGATAAACTAAATGGAGAAATTAATAGACTTAGCGCTCTATTTAATCACCCTACTGAACCGCGAAAGGAAAACACAAACGGGCAACAGGGAGGGCTACAAGCCTGCCAAAATATAGGAATATTGACCACCACAGGTGCTTCATCTGACATTGCCAGGAATGTGTGGACCAGGGAAGAGGTAGGCCCTAATCCCAGTGTACATGACATAGGAGCCAATTCAGCCCCCTTAGGCCACAGAAAGAAAATGTTAAGGAGTAATTATCCCTGTAATGCAAGAGGGGAAGGAACCAGAAATATGGAGATAACACAAATGCCCAAAAATGTACAGGAGAAAGAGGCAGTAGAGGGAAGAAACAATAGATCAATTATTCTACCCCCGGAATGCTGTCCATATGTGGCAGTTTCGGTGAATGCTCCTCCTCTTGGCCCTCGCCAAATGGAAACACACTCATCCCTTAAAAATAAACTGGTGCATTGGCTAAACCAAAATTGTGGCTACCCGTTAAATCGTGCAGACCAGATTCTTACGACCAGAAGAGTTAATTGGATCGGCCCTTAAAGGAAATCAACGCAGGGTGGCTGTGTAATTATTAATTTCATGAACCCCCATTGGGCCAGGATCTCCCTGGACAGAGCTGCTGCCTTACCAGACAATGATTCTAAAACCTCACTACTCCCCCTTGGCTTCCTTTATAGTTATTTAAAGCCATCACCAACTATGGGAGCAGACCAGGAACACCACAGCGCCAATTGGGCAATGCTACCTCAGTCGCACTTTGCCTTTCCCACATATAATAGATACCAATCACTCAGTACACTTGAGGAAAATGATTGACACAATTTTGCCCGCCATACCATTGCAAAGGTGGGCCCTGATGGTACTGGTCAGCAGTGGGTAGAGAGGCTGACAAGATGGGTGTCAGAAGCGATGGAGATTACAAATATGTCTGCTAATAATGATTGAAGAAAGGAGCGAGGGGCGATTTTTGATGGAAATAGAGGACAATCATTAGAGGAAGATACTGCCTCCCCCGTAGTGGACACCATAATTAGTCAGACTGGAAATGGTCAATATATAATTGCCTAGCCAGATGATAAGGCAGGCAGACCCCTAGTCAATGGGTTCACTATAGTCTCTTGGAATAGAGCCGGATTGGCTAAAAAAAGGGATATGCTGGGTTGGACGGATTTCCTCAATACACATGATATAATATGTCTCCAGGAAACTTGGTGTACTGATCATGTTAATTTTGAGAGGTTTACTTCTTATAACCTACCTACACTGCATTCTTTAGTTGGCATAGCGAAGGGCGGGCGGCTAATACTTATGTCAAATTATCTGCCCTTGGAAGTCAAAAGGTTAATGAATGTTGGGTGCCACTCACAGATACTTTGGCTACACCACAAAAACTGGCAGGGATGTTTTGCTAATAAACTTCTATAACAATGTATTTGACTCCACACGTCATAAAGTAGTTTCTGAACTGGAGATAGAAATTGGCGAATTGGGTAACAAATGTTTTTTTAATTTCGATATTATTTGGGTTGGAGATTTTAATGCGCCAACTTGTTCTTTGTCAACGACCAAGGTTTGTGGGTTCAGGAATGATATAGGTGATGATTGTGTACATTTCCCACATAATCCCTATAGAGATACATTAAATACCTTCCTGGCTAAATTTGATTTGGATACAATGCAGCTTGCTCGAGATGGGTTTGGGAAATTGATCCCAACTTTCACAGGTAGAAATGCAAATCGTATAATTGATCATGTATTGGAATTGTTACTCAGTGACCATAACTGCATTATTATGCCAATAGTTGTGTGGGGGCAATAGATCCAAAGCAATACAAACTATAGTGGACAATATTGCCCCGTGTAGACCAAATGACACCCGATTAAAATGGAAAGGTGTTAACCCAGATAAGGTGTTAAAAGATATTGTCTGAGCAAGCAGCACTGAGATATTTGCGAATTTGGATCTCAATACCGAACCAGCACAGATTTTAACCAACTTCTGTAAAATTAATGGAACCATTGATACAATACTGACCACGACATCAGCCGCGGTGGCGCTGTGGTGATGACGGAGCGGTTCCGTCATGGGCAGCTCGCCGCGCCTGCGCGGCGCGGATTCGGCGCCTGCGCTGGGCGTTCCATTGAGTGGGCGGGGCCATGATGGAACCGCTCCGTCATGAGCACAGCTCAACCGCGGCTGGTGACGGAGCCCCCTTAGCACTGCGGCGGAATAGCTGCCGCAGCAAAGGTGTTAATACTGAGGATTTCACTAACTCAAATACTTGGCCTATTATGCCTTTGAACATTAAACTAGTAGAGATAGAACAAGGAATTAACAGCAGTAAGGGAGGGAAAGCCCCTGGCCCGGACGGCGTACCAATAGATGTTTATAAAGCTGGGCCTGCTCCCTGGGGCCCCATACTTACCAGCGTTTTCAACGCTGCTGCAATGGAGGGAGATCCCCCTACTTGGGGTGAATCGATCATTATATCCATCTATAAGAAGGAGAACAAATCAGAAGCCAAAAATTACCGGCCAATTTCTTTATTAGATTAATCAATTAAAGTAATGAGTAGGGTTTTACTGGTCAGTCTAGAGGAGTGGGCTGAGGACAACGGGATTTTAACACAGGCCCAATATGGTTTTAGGAAAGGGCAGGGAACCCTAGAACAGTGCATCATTTTTGAACTTTTAATTGGAAAATATACATGTGCTAAGCAAGGGTCCCTTTTTCTATGTTTTGCTGACCTCCGCAGCGCCTTTGATCTAGTGGATCACGCCATACTTTGGCGATTCTACTTGATCTTGGAGCCCCAGAGCCCATTATTTATTTTTTAGCAAGGCTCTATGAAAAATTATTAATATCAGTACGGTACAGCCAAAGGGGCGAATGTACCCCTAAATGTGATGTCAAACGTGGCATCCGACAAGGCTGCGTCCTCGCACCATTGCTTTTTATGCTTTTAATAAATTAAGTTGACGCAGCACTTAAACTTATACAGTCGGATGCCCCCCAAGCTAAGGGCCAGGATGGGCCGGTTATGCTTTATGCAGACAACGCTGTACTTTTATCCAGAACGCCGGTAGGTCTACAGCGGTTAATAAATAAGTTTGCTGATCTTATTAATGGGAGGAAGCTGCAGATTAATAAGACAAAAACATACACTATGGTTTGTGGTCCGAGGCCCAGGAGAATAGAGGCTGTGAGAGCAGAAACGTTGGGAAAATGTGAGTCCCTCATGCAGTGGGGTTCCATGGAATAATCAAAATTTTTCATGAGACAACCTGTGCCAGTGCACTTCTTTTTGAAGAGAGAGGATATTTGCTGGGACATATTCAGGCTGCCTCATCCTGATGCACTGGCTGCCCTGTGAAGGTCAGGCTCTTCCGAGGCAAATTGGAATTGGAAAATATATATATGTATATGTATATGAAACTCGTCTAATCTTATGAAATAAATATCATCGTTGAAATTTCATCCCACGGAGTTAATGCCTGATTTTGACTGGTGTTAAACAGGATTGGCTGAATATATATATTTATTTTCCTCTTGTTACATTGTTTATAGAGCTGTGTAGTACCCTTGATAAATTTCAAAAGATAAAACTTGCTTCTATATATACCCGTGATTTGAATATTTATTGTTTTGTGATTGGTTCATTAGTTCTTATGTCCTCAAATGGAATACAAATATTTCTTAGATAAAAGACATCTGAATAATATCTCTCTGGCAAATTTATCAATAATTCTTGCAGTTAAAAATACATATCAAAAGCAATAGAACAGAGTATTCTAAATAAATCCCTTGAAGGCGCTTTTTACCCGTTTATTTGATTTGCCCAAGCACTCAAGGGTAGATTGGGTTTCCCATTACATTCAATCATTCACAGAGAGAGAGCTGCTGGAAGTGGAACATTAGCTATGGCTTGGCGGGAGCAGTAAAGCTCCCACCAAGCCATGTCAACCAGCGATGTCCAGGAGTTTGGCACCCCGGGACATAGCAGGAGCTGGCACTTGGGGGTGGCAGTCCCCAGAGTCATCTGTGGCTCCAGGAGAGGGGCTGTGTGGACCCGTTCTTTTCTTGAATTTTGCACTGGGTAGGGAGGTGGTGGTCCCTGGGGACTGTGCGGCTCCCCCACATTCAATTTAACAAAAGCCATGGGGAGGTGACAGTCTCTGTGGCTGCAGGGGGGGGCAGCCCAGCCCTCGCATTGTTTCCAGGTAAAGCCCCAGGGCTGGGGAGTCTGAGAGGGCCCCCCATTTAAAAATCAATAAACCCCTAAGAGATGGTGGTTTCTGGTACAGCGGCGGGCCTCACATTCATTTATAAAAAGCCCCCAGGGAGATGGTGGTCTCTGGTGCACTAATATGCCCTAGGAGCGGGGACCAATGTGCCCCCTCTGATTTATTACTAAAATGCCCATGGGACCTTGCCCACCCGGGGTCCGAAAAGTAACAAAGCACGAGAGCTCATGCTTCATTTTAAAAAAGAAATTCAGCAGGATCCGTGGATCCATTGTGACTACTGCCGAAAATCATCAAAGAAATGTTTTCTTGGCTTTGTGCATGCTCTGTTCAACCCTCTCATAAGGTCTAAGGGGTCAGAGTATTTTTTGCCCTGCCACTTTTTCTTCATTTTTGATGTTCTCTCTGGGACTCAACTCAAGCCGATTCCGAATACGGCTGCCAACACTTCCTGGTTTGAAGTGTTGACAGTCAATCAGATCTCAACACGAGATCGGGAGGGGCTTGTGGATCCTCTGTGTCCCTATTTATATGTCTTTAAATATCTCCACAACTAGTGAATGGATTTACACCAAATCACAACAAGCATTTGCAATGCAATAGGTCTTTTGAGTTAGTGCTATTGGCATTGTAAATGATTTTTACTTATGTGTTTTGGGGTGAAGTGGATGTATGTGATGGCTACTGTGTGTGTTACAATGCATGTAAAATAAGGAATCTGGGAAATTGAACATGGCGAGATGTGCCTGGCTCAGATTGCAGCTCTCTGAGGCACAGTTGATAAACACACTTTGTCTTTTAGTATACCTTTCACTGGGAAAAACTAAACAAAATCCAAAAGAGAGGCATGAAACCAGAAAATGTGTGAGCAAGAAAGAAGTACAAGCATGAATGAATGAATGAATGAAACCCGACTTATATTGGGCTACTTAGCCCATAGGGCGTCAAGGCGCCTAATCCAAATAGCTGTAATATCCACAGAGCAAGCTTACTGATAGGCCTTGATGAAACAACACGTTTTTAGTGCTTTTCTAAAAAGAGACAACGAGGGTTGCGCCTTGATGTCAGCGGGGAGGGCATTCCACAAACGGGGGGCCACGGTGGCAAAGGCCCTACCTCCCCATCTGTAACAGACTTGTTTACAGGGCCACTTTTATTTTACATGACAGAGCTATCGGTTTTAAAGTACAATAACATACAGATCTGGCGCCAAAATATAAGTTGATCACAGCTAAAGATGCAATAGTGTTTTAAAATGCATCAGAATGCATTCAACAGTACCAAAATACCACACAGATCAATATGACCAATTAGGTTTTAAACAGAACCTATGTATTGTAAAACAAAAACATGTTCACCCCAGTGGAGCCTCTTCTCACAATATGACAACTATTAATCGTTATCCAACTCAGTGGTACCCATTTTACTGAAAGGTGATAGGACACGTCTAGATTTAAACTCGTGCTCTGAGGGTAAACACAGATGACGGATGCAGGTGCATTCATGTGATCCAGCGGGCAGGACCAGCGAAAGTGAAATCATCTGAATAAAATAAAAACATGTAAAAGGAAACACGTCTGAATATGCACACAGACACGAGTATGTTTGTAAAAATGGGAAGTTAGAAAAACCCGAAGCTCCATTTCCTCTTTCTTTAAAAAGCATTGTGTGAACAACATGAGGGAGGAGGGTGATAAAGCCATCGGAGGGCGGTGGCTGTGTAGACTTCATTTACGGGGAGTGGGTGGAGGGCGCGGGGGTGCTCAGCACAGCTTGTTCTGAAACTTTCAAAGATTGAGCGTTTCCAGCTATCACATTATTGCTGTCCCAAGCTAATTTTGGTAACTACATTTATTTCTACCGGAAAAAAACTTCTCGCAATTATGTGAATACCAAAAAGCTACTACCTAATAAAACATTTGTAATTTCCATGCTACCAAAATCCGAGTACAATTAAGTCTTCAGATCAGGCAAAATCTTAACCCCCATGGAAATCATAGCGGTACAAAAGGAGGTGGTGATGGACGGAGCATCTGTACCAATCAAAAACTCACACCCAGTGAACAGATCTGGGTTTAATCCATCACCGTTCTTTAGCCCACTCTGCCACCTCAGTTCAGACATGGCCATATGCAAATCAGTCTGACCCTGTGCCTCATGGGAACAGTCCAGCCCGAACTGCCAAGCCATGCCTTCCCTGGACCGGAAACAAGCTTCCGAGGACCCGTTTCTGGCATTTCAGCCGTCTTCAGCCCGGCTTGCTGAATACAGTGGCAAAGTGAGCAAGGGACTGACGTCTGAGCATACCCTGCCAACTTATGGCGAACAAAGTGGTACAAAAAGGGGTGGTGATGGACGGAGCATCTGTACCAATAAAACACTCACACCCAGTCAACAGATCTGGGTTTAATCCATCACCGTTCTTTAGCCCACTCTGCCACCCCGGTTCAGACATGGCCATATGCAAATCAGTCTGACCCTGTGCCTCATGGGACCAGTCCAGCCCGAACTGCCAAGCCATGCCTTCCCTGGACCGGAAACAAGCTTCCGAAGACCAGTTTCTGGCATTTCATCCATCTTCAGGCCGGCTTGCTTGAATCCAGTGGCAAAGTGAGCAAGGGACTCACGTCTGAGCATACCCTGCCAACTTATGGTGAACAAAGCGGTTCAAAAGGGGGTGGTGGTGGACGGAGCATCTGTACCAATCAAACACTCACACCCAGTCAACAGATCTGGGTTTAATCCATCACCTTTCTTTAGCCCACTCTGCCACCCAAGTTCAGACATGGCCATATGCAAATCAGTCTGACCCTGTGCCTGATGGGAACATTCCAGCCCGAACTGCAAAGCCATGCCTTCCCTGGACCGGAAACAAGTTTCTGAGGACCGGTTTCTGGCATTTCAGCTGTCGTCAGCCCGGCTTGAATGAATCCAGTGGCAAAGTGAGCAAGGGACTCACGTCTGAGCATACCCTGCCAACGTATGGCGAACAAAGTGGTACACAACGGGGTGGTGATGAACGGAGCATCAGTACCAATCAAACACTCACACCCAGTCAACAGATCTGGGTTTAACCCATCACCGTTCTTTAGCCCAGTCTGCCACCCCAGTTCAGACATGGCCATATGCAAATCAGTCTGACCCTGTGCCTCATGGGAACAGTCCAGCCCGAACTGCCAAGCCATGCCTTCCCTGGACCGGAAACAGGCTCCCGAGGACCGGTTTCTGGCATTTCCGCCGTCTTCAGCCCGGCTTGCTTGAATCCAGTGGCAAAGTGAGCAAGGGACTCACGTCTGAGAATACCCTGCCAACTTATGGCGAACAAAGTAGTACAAACGGGGGTGGTGATGAACAAAGCAATCTGTACCAATCAAACACTCAAACCCAGTCAACAGATCTGGGTTTAACCTATCACCGTTCTTTAGCCCAGTCTGCCACCCCAGTTCAGACATGGTCATATGCAAATCAGTCTGACCCTGTGCCTCATGGGAACAGTCCAGCCCGAACTGCCTTGCCATGCCTTCCCTGGACCGGGAACAAGCTTCAGAGGACTGGTTTCCGGCATTTAAGCTGTGTTCAGCCTGGTTTGCTTGAATCCAGTGGGAAAGTGAGCAAGGGACTCACGTCTGAGCATCCCCTGTCAACTTATGGCAAACAAAGCGGTACAAAAGGGGGTGGTGATGGACGGAGCATCTGTACCAATTAAACACTCACACCCAGTCAACAGATCTGGGTTTAATCCATCACCGTTCTTTAGCCCACTCTGTCACCCCAGTTCAGACATGGCCATATGCAAATCAGTCTGACCCTGTGCCTCATGGGAACAGTCCAGCCCGAACTGCCAAGCCATGCCTTTCCTGGACCGGAAACAAGCTTCCGAGGACCAGTTTCTGGCATTTCAGCCGTTTTCAGCCCGGCTTGCTTGAATCCAGTGGCAAAGTGAGCAAGGGACTCATGTCTGAGCATACCCTGCCAACTTATATCGAACAAAGCGGTACAAAAGGGGGTGGTGATGGACGGAGCATCTGTACCAATCAAACCCTCATACCCAGTCAACAGATCTGGGGTTAATCCATCACCGTTCTTTAGCCCACTCTGCCACCCCAGTTCAGACATGGCCATATGCAAATCAGTCTGACCCTGTGCCTCATGGGAACAGTCCAGCCCGAACTGCCAAGCCATGCCTTCCCTGGACCGGAAACAAGCTTCCAAGGACCAGTTTCTGGCATTTCAGCCGTTTTCAGCCCGGATTGCTTGAATCCAGTGGCAAAGTGAGCAAGGGACTCATGTCTGAGCATACCCTGCCAACTTATGGCGAACAAAGTGGTACAAAAGGGGGTGGTGATGGACGGAGCATCTGTACCAATCAAACACTCACACCCAGTCAACAGATCTGGGTTTAATCCATCACCGTTCTTTAGCCCACTCTGTCACCCCAGTTCAGACATGGCCATATGCAAATCAGTCTGGCCCTGTGCCTCATGGGAACAGTCCAGCCCGAACTGCCAAGCCATGCCTTTCCTGGACCGGAAACAAGCTTCCAAGGACCAGTTTCTGGCATTTCAGCCGTCTTCAGCCCGGCTTGTTTGAATCCAGTGGCAAAGTGAGCGAGGGACTCATGTCTGAGCATACCCTGCCAACTTATAGCAAACAAAGCGGTACAAAAGGGGGTGGTGAGGGACCGAGCATCTGTACCAATCAAACCCTCACACCCAGTCAACAGATCTGGGTTTAATCCATCACCGTTCTTTAGCCCACTCTGACACCCCAGTTCAGACATGGCCATATTAGGTGTGGGCGGAAAATCCGTTCCGCTCGCGGATTTTGCGGATTTTCGGGAAATCCGCAATCCGCGAGATTTGCGAATTTCCCGCAAAATCCGCAAATCCGCGAGCAGCGGATTTTGCTCGCGCTGCTCGCACTGTTAGCGTGAGTTCGCGCCCCGCGAATAAGTGCGAAATTGCAGAAATACGATCTTGGCAAAACTGAAAGTAACTACTTACCAGGTTCAAAAGTTCAGGCACATCATTAGTAGCCATTTCCTGTAGGGCTTCCTGAGGGGCCCCTCCAGAGTTCAGTTGCCAGTTGAAACTATTATGTGACCCTGCTCTGAACCTCAGAATAGTTACACATATGCCACAAAGGTCCTGAATTACAGCTAAGGGAGACAAGCAGGAGCCAGGCTGGAAGTTAAAATCCATTAATCAGCCCCTAATTCATTATTGTCAGTTGGGGCAGGGCAGGTGTTGTAACTAATTTTGCAACAATGAAAGCACTTAGCAAGTGCAAAAGATCACTAATCAGGGCGCACTAAGGAAGCAGGTGCCAGCTAAAAAAATATTCTGTGACACATTAATCAGCCCCAAATTAATTCAGGTCACTTGAGGCAGGGAAGGTGTGCTTTGCTTTGCCGAAAATAATGTACACTGGACAACCAGAGGGTGTAGTGATGAAACAGAGGGTGGCATGGGTGGGCCAGAGGGTGGCATGAGTAGTCAGAGAGTGGCAGTGGTGACAGAGAGTGGCAGTGATGAAGAAGAGTGTCCCAAACAGGCTGGACACGTAGAAACAACAAGTTCGCAAAACTTGCGACCCGACAGGTAAGTTCGCAAATTGCGAAATTGTAAAAACCCTCGCGAACTGGCAGAAACACGGGCGAACACAAAAAAAAAAAAAATCCGCAAATTCGCGGGAATTCGCGGATTTTGCGGATTGCGAATCCGCAAATCCGCAAAATTCGCGGATTGCCAATCCGCAAAATCCGCTCATGCTTAGGCCATATGCAAATCAGTCTGACCCTGTGCCTCATGGGAACAGTCCAGCCCGAACTGCCAAGTCATGCCTTCCCTGCACTGGAAACAAGCTTCCGAGGCCCGGTTTCTGGCATTTCAGCCATCTTCAGCCCGGCTTGCTTGAATCCATGGGCAAAGTGAGCAAGGGACTCACTACTGTGCATACCCTGCCAACTTATGGCGAACAAAGCGGTGCAAAAGGGGGTTGTGATGGACAGAGCATCTGTACCAATCAAACACTCACACCCAGTCAACAGATCCGGGTTTAATCCATCACCGTTCTTTAGCCCACTCTGCCACCCCAGTTCAGACCTGGCCATATGCAAATCAGTCTGACCCTGTGCCTCATGGGAACAGTCCAGCCTGAACTGCCAAGCCACGCCTTCCCTGGACCGGAAACAAGCTTCCGAGGACCGGTTTCTGGCATTTCAGCCGTCTTCAGCCCGGCTTGCTTGAATCCAGTGGCAAAGTGTGCAAGGGACTCACCTCTGAGCATACCCTGCCAACATATGGCAAACAAAGCGGTACAAAAGGGGGTGGTGATGGATGGAGCATCTGTACCAATCAAACACTCACACCCAGTCAACAGATCTGGGTTTAATCCATCACCGTTCTTTAGCCCACTCTGCCACCCCAGTTCAGACATGACCATATGCAAATCAATCTGACCCTGTGCCTCATGGGAACAGTCCAGCCCGAACTGCCAAGCCATGCCTTCCCTGGACCGGAAACAAGCTTCCGAGGACCTGTTTCTGGCGTTTCAGCCGTCTTCAGCCCGGCTTGCTTGAATCCAGTGGCAAAGTGAGCAAGGGACTCATGTCTGAGCATACCCTGCCAACTTATGGCAAAACAAAGCAGGCTGTTCCCAGGTGTTTGCAAGGTGGCAAACACAAAATTTTGTGTACCCCTCTTGAAGTAATGTCCCATAACAATAATGTTTACTAATTGCATTTTTTGTGAAATTAATCAACCATAGAGTAAGATGCACACATTATTTTATTTTTATACACAGGAATACTAATTTTGCTTGCATGTTGCAATAAACCTAGCTAATATGTAATGTTATTGTGTTGTGAACTAATGTGCTGTTTAGTTATAAACAAAACAAAACACTATTTAAATGTGCTTTTTGTATACATATTGTGAAAAGAGAAGTTCGATTATATAAGTATAAAATGCATTTGTGTGGCTTATTTGCTAGGTAACAACTAATGGGAAACATTAGTATGGTGGGAGGTAAACAGAATGGGTTTGAATTCAATAACTAACATGAATTTGTGTTTATTTCTATGATAGTTCCTAAAGTGGCCTCCGAGTCCTAAACAAATTGGACGTGTGGGGGGGGCGTGGCTAGCAGCCGATGATGGCGGCAGCAACCTAGAGAGGCTCCCGTAGCGCGGCGGCTCCCCGTATCAATCCGCATGCCTATCCGCTCAATATTCAACCCAGAAGGGGTGTCCTGGGTCCGGTGACCGAACGACGGCTGCAGGAGAAATCTGGGAGCGTTTACGCCCCGGGAAGAGGGAGAAGTACCTACTTCGGTTAATCTTGGCAGTGCGACCTGGTGGCACGAGTGCAGCCGCGGTGGTCGAGCTGAGTTCTATCCGGGCGGAAGTGGATCCTCACCTGCGCGGCCGAACGGAAGTGCCCGCTGCGACCACGGATCGACGCCAGCGGACCCTCGGACTGGCGGGTCCCTCTTGGTCACTCAACTTCTAGCCTTACTTCTCCGGCATCGCGACGGAGCAGTGAATAGTGGCGGCGAACTGACACAACTGAAGTTCTAAAGACACTGCGTAGTCGCCGCCATTTTGCATTTCGTCTGCCAGTGTTGATGCGGACCCGCTGCCGAAGGGTTCAGGACGCCATTAGTGACCTGTAAACTGTGCCTGGCGTGTCTGTTCGCCAAGACGCCTTGGCGCCATTGGTCGGAGGCGGCCTGCTTACCCTTCTACCGAAAGTGCCCAGACGTCGAGCCACGATGGCGGGTAAGCGACCCCGACAAACTGCCGCGCAGGCGAAGCTCGACAAATTCGCCTACGACAAACAGACACTTTCCCAGTCGGAGCAGCGCAAATCTCTGGGCAAAGGTGCGGATAGTGATGGGGCTAAGAAGGCTACCCTGGATGATGTCCTTCACGCCCTGGCGCAGGTTCAGGCGACGGTGGGCGCGACTGCTACTGAGGTGACCCTGATACGAGCAGACCTCCAGAAGATGAGCGAAAGAGTTAAACAGGTGGAGGTGGTAGCCAAATCGCTGGTGGAAGATGTCTCGGACCTACAGGTAGCGATGGAAAAGTTGCAGGCGGACAATAAACTCCTGAAAGACAAACTGGATGATCACGAGGGGCGCTCCAGGCGGAACAACGTCCGCATCTTGGGGGTCCCGGAATCTGAAACTAAAGGGGCCATGGACTTGTACGTGGAGTATTTGATTGTTCTTTTGTTCTTTTTCTTTCTCATGGGAAATCCACTAAGTCGATCGAGAACTGAAAAGTGTGTTACTACTAGAATTGTGTTATTGCAGGTGCGATTGATTCCTTATGGACGTTTTGTGTGTTGTGTGATTGACGATGGCGGATGAACGACCTAATGCCGCAGGGCTGGATGGGGCGCGGACTAGTGGCGCCGCCCTCCGAATATTTTCTTGGAACGTGCGGGGCCTGGGGGACAAGGTGAAACGTGGCCTAGTTCTGTCTGAACTAAAGCGCCATAAACCAGACATAGCACTCTTGCAGGAGACTCATTTGGTGGGTGGGGCTATCAAGGCCTTAGACAGGAGAGGGTATAGGATGATTACACATTCAGAATTTTCCTCTGGTTCACGGGGCACGGGTGTCCTGATTAAAAAATCCTCACACTTCATCACACTGAGTACTAAAGCCGATAATCAAGGATGTTTTGCGGCGGTGGTGGGGCAATGGGACGGTCGTCCGTTGACAATAGTCTCGGTGTATGTTCCGCCGTCCCTCCATTCAGTGATGCTCCTGGCCCTGGGTGACTTCTTGCTATCTCTCCCGGACAGTGACGTGATCTTGGGGGGGACTTTAATGCAGCTGCAGACCCGCAGCTTGCCAGGTTTCCGCTGACTGCTTTGCCGGGGGGACCCTCCCGGTTTCAGCGGTTCCTAGAGGCAATGGGACTTATAGATATCTGGCGTCATGTTCACCCTCTGGTCAGACAATACACGTTCCACTCCACAGTCCACAACAGTCTCTCCCGCATTGATTATTTCTTGGCGTTGGGGGAGGGCATACAGCGCGTAGACACAGTAGACATACACCCCCGAGGCATTTCAGATCACTCCCCGTTAACTCTCACCATTTCCACCCGGACAAAGTCCCTTCGCCGCGTATACCCTATTCAGGCCTCTTACCTTAAAGTCCAGAAAATCAAGAGGGCTCTCCAAAAGGGCACGGAGCAATACTTTGCTGAGAACGAATCGACTGTGGCATCCGCCGAGGTTCTCTGGGAGGCCTACAAAACAGTGTTGAGGGGACAGGCTATAAGCTCCATATCGGCGCATAGGAGGGAACAGGCAGCTGAGCAATCTACACTCGAGCTCCAACTGCGCGCAGCCACAACTGCGCACGAAGCAGACCCCACAGAGGACACGGCACACAACCTTACACTCCTTCAGCAACTATACACAGACCACGCTCGCCTCGCAGTGCAGGGACACATCACTGAGGTACAGAATCGAGTGTATGATGTGGGTGACAAGGCGGGAAAGATGTTAGCCTGGCTTGATAAGAGAAGGGGTAGCTCCAGGGGGATCCAGCAGGTGAAGGACGGGAACGGTACGATGCTGACTGACCCCGAACAAGTAGTGGAAGCACTAGCGGCTCACTTCGAAAAGGTGTATACTCCCGAAAGGGAGGTGACTGCGATTATGGCCCAGTGTGCGCTGAGCGACATAGATGTCCCGACATTGCAACCGGAGGCTATGGCCGACCTAGATGCGGCATTAACCATCGACGAACTACGGATAGCCATAGGGGCGCTCAAACCCGGTAAAGCACTCGGCCCGAACGGCATTCCGGTCGAATGGTACCAGGCGCGCTCTGAG
The DNA here is from genome assembly GCF_964263255.1 of Lissotriton vulgaris. Taxonomy (NCBI): domain Eukaryota; kingdom Metazoa; phylum Chordata; class Amphibia; order Caudata; family Salamandridae; genus Lissotriton; species Lissotriton vulgaris. The sequence goes on from NC_141695.1 coordinate 207,558,394, forward strand.
GACCTTTGTCCTTATCTACTTAAAATGTATGACGAATGCCGCGAGAGGGGGCAGCTCCCACTGGACCAGCGCACGGCCACAATCGTGGCTATACCGAAGCCCGGCAAGCCTCAGGAGGAATGCTCATCCTACCGCCCCATCTCCCTGCTGAACTCAGAAAGTAAAATCTTAGCGAAGCTCCTGGCTAACCGACTGCTGGCTCACCTGCCTGATCTTATCCACCCAGATCAGTCGGGGTTCATGCCCCACAGAAACACTGCGCTCAATCTCCGTAGGGTTCATGGTGTGTTGGCGAGGGCAGACCAACTTAGTGATAGTGCAGTTATACTGGCCCTGGACGCGAAGATGGCTTTCGACTTGGTGGAGTGGGTCTACCTTTTCGAAGTACTGTCTCACATGGGCTTTGGCCCGAACTTCATATCCTGGATAAAACTACTCTACGCGGCACCAGTGGCACACGTAGTTGCAAATGGCCACATTTCACGCACGTTTCCACTTGGGAGGGGCACCCGGCAGGGTTGCCCTCTGTCTCCCCTGCTCTTCGCACTCACCCTGGAACCTCTGGCTAACCCTATAAGACAGACTCCCTTTCTCAAGGGAATTCAATGGAAGGAGGGATGGGAAGACCGCTTGTCCCTCTATGCGGACGACATGCTTGTGTATCTGACGGATCCCGAGCGTGGAGTCCCGGCCCTTCTGCACTTGTGCGACGAGCACGGCAAAGTCTCTGGCTACACCATAAATTGGAGCAAGTCGGAGATTTACGTGTTGGCGGGTCAAACCCCGACACTCGGGCCAGACTGCCCTCTGAGACTGGCTGGTTCCTCCTTTAAATATTTGGGCATCCACGTCACGGTGGACCCACTTGAATACAGGAGACTGAACTTGATGCCACCACTGGAGCGCCTCAAGCAGGACGCCACCTTCTGGGCAGGGTTGCCATTAACAATGCTGGGGAAAGCAGCGCTGTACTAAATGAAATCGCTGCCCCGCTTTCTGTACATCCTAGATAACACACCGTTCCCGGTGGCAGTGGGATATTTCAGGAGGGTCGCTGCGGTAGTCTCCGGACTGTTGTGGGGCAATCGGCCGGCGCGCATAGCACAAGCTAAACTTTGTAGAGGCTGGTATGATGGGGGCATTGCACTTCCGAACTTGCATTTGTACTACTGGGCAGCACAACTTAGGCCTATTAATCAGTGGCTGCACGTCCCACAGTCTGACCCAGCATTCCAAGCAGACAGGGCACAGTTGGGCATCAATAACATACTTGCCCCACTTTATGATCGGAGAAAGTTGAGACGGCTCATGGGACCCACAAAACTCACGGTGGAAACCTGGCACGCGGCGACAGCTGCGCTAGGATGGAAGGGGAAGATCACCAAACTCACCCCGCTCTGGGACGCACGCGCCTTGGGCAACTTGAGGACTAGCAAGGGGTTTTCCCTCTGGGACTCCATCGGCATCTCCACAGTGGGGGACATGTGGGAGCGGGGGGAAGTGATTTCATTCACCCGCCTGAGAGAAATATATGATCTGGGGCCGCACGAATCGTACCGATACGTGCAGATCCGCCATGCACTGCTCTCGGCCATCCCCTCCGGATCGACTCTCCCTGAGTCTTCCCCGCTGGAGGATCGCCTCCCGACCGACTTCATGGTGGAGAGAGCAACTTCCTTGACGTACCGTAAGCTCCTCAACAACTCGCCAGATCCTCTGGCTCCCCTCAAGGAAAGGTGGGAACAGGAGGTGGGCGCCCTGGATGAGTACGAGTGGAATGAGGCTCTGGCTTCTCCGAAAGAGGTGGGCATATCGGCTAGGATGAGGCTAGTCCAACTAAAGGTCCTTCACAGGGTGTACTATACGAGGACACTGCTACACCGCATCCACAGAACACCACACCCATTTTGCTTGCGTGGCTGCGGGGAGGAGGGCACCTTCTTTCAAACGTTTTGGGATTGCCCTCGCATACAAGATTACTGGCGACAAATATTGCGTACTGTATCCCAGGTGCTAGAGATCTCGGTTCTCCCGGAGCCAAGGTGGTGTCTCCTCAATGTATGGGAACCGACAGATCTGTCCCGGCATGGTCGACTCTGGGTGACACTGGGAATGATGGTAGCGAAGCGGGACATTGCGCAGCGTTGGGGGGCGGCAGACCTTCCAACAACGTCACAATAGGGCATGAATATGGATAGAACAATGATAACTGAAAGGGCGGTGTACTTGAATCGGGCTTGTCCAGGCAAATGGAATAAGGTGTGGTCCCCATGGAATGCGTACCGAGGTGACATTTGCGATCCACTGCCAGTAGACGATCCACTGGACTCAGATGACGAAGGGGGGGAGGCGTGAGGGGGAGCGGTTGAAGTAAAGGGTCCTTTCGGGAGGGAAGTGGGGGGGTGACAGTTCCTATACATTCCACATTAGATCCTAGACAACACACGGCGCCATATCCTATTCTGGGGACTCTTCTTACAGCTATCCTGCAATGTTATTTATCAATGATTGCATTGTGATTTCCCGCTGTTCTTTTGTTTCCCTTTTTATTTTTCATCAAAAAAACAAAAAACGAAAACCTCATTTAATTTGTATGAAACGTGTACTAGAGACCTTCATTTATTTATGTGGCGAGCCTTCCTATACAGTGGCTTCTTTATCTTTTGGACCCTATTTCTGCAAGGCTGTCATTGCTATCTCTTTTATTTAGCGGCCGGCCCCTCGGGGTTGTAGGCGACTCGCTGTGTAACTGTGAGAAGGTACAATAAAGGTTTTCAAAAAAAAAATTTAAAAAAATGGACGTGTGGGTAAACTGTGAGCAAGAGCTGAAAAGCGCAGTCGCACTAAAATCTGCAAGCCAGAGTGAACTGCTTGTGTCCGAGAAAGTTCAAGGCTGAATGTGGCCCGGAACCTAGGATGGGTGCCAAGCATGGACGATGTAATGCTCAAGAGCCTGGGAAAGATCATCGATGTTGCTAATCGAGGATGCGCTTAGGCCGCAAACTGAACATAACAAAGACCCTTTATTTTTCTGATGACATGTAGAAAAAAATTGTGTGTCATAAGGGTGAGATGATGCTCACCCACCCCGAAACTGTCCAATGAGAATTTGAATGAGGACTGACAAGTTACTTTAGATAGATTAAGTTAGGAGAATTAAGGTATAAAAACCCCTGGATTTGACTAGAAGGGGTCGCATTTTCAATTTCTATCGGACATGCTGCCCGTTTGCTGACCGATTCCTGGATGTAAGACTCTGTTCTATTTTACCTTGTTTGCTTTGCAGGACTATGAGGAAGATGAGGGTGTTAGACAGGGATGTTAGGAGAGAATGAAGTTGGAACTATATGTTCTTTGCTAAACTTTACTGAAATCTAAACTAAAGCGTTTTTTCTTGAGCTCTGAATAAAATGATCATTAGTGGAGAAGTGTGGCTCAAATGGTTAGAGCGGCAGACCCTGATGCAGAGGTCTAGCCTGGGACCAGGGTTCAATTCTCCGCCTCAGCGGGTCTTGGGCTCAAAATTCCACGGACCTGATAATTCTCGCCTCGGTGCCTATTCCAATCATGGAGTGCCACTCTGCAACTCTGGGCAATAGCTTGCTTAATCTCCACAACGGCCCCCATAACGCTAAGGATCCCTGGCCTCCACCTTGGGGGTGCCCAGGAGTGGACGCCTCACAGGGAATGCCAGGATGGGTTCCACAGCGGTATTCGTACAAGCGCCTTGAGACCCTTGTGGGTGAGTAGTGCGCTATACAAGTATCAAATTTACATTTTACATTTACCGATTAGAGCGGCAGGCCCTGAGGCAGAGGTCTGGCTCGGGACCAGGGTTAAATTCCCGACGCAGCAGGGTCTTGGGCTCAATGTCCACGGACTCGATAATACTCGCCTAGGTGCCTACTCCAATCATGTGTCCCACTCTGCAAATCTGGGCAATAGCTTGCTTAATCTCCACAACGGCCCCGAAAGCGCTAGGATGCCTGGCCTCACCTTGGAGGTGCCCAATAAGGGGCATCTCACAGGGAAAGCCAGGAAGGGTTCCACAGCGGTATACAGCGCCAAGATACCTTCTAGGTGATAGTGCGCTTTACAAGTATACACACATTTACATTTACACATTGAAATAAAGTTTGAGATTTAACTAAATAAAGATTTGACTAATGCATAAATGTCAGACATAATAACGTTTTGCTTTTAATAAAATTGGGAAATGGAATTTTAAAAGCTGGTCTTGTGATTTTCCTACGCCTAATTTTCTTTCTAGCAGATCCATTGCCATTATGGTGGTGTGTCTGAATAATCAAATGTTTAATAAATTATGGTAAATTGTTTTTTTAAACTGCAGGTGTAAATAATAAATAGTTTAATAGGTTTAGACGCTCCACCAAATGTTACAGCATTTCTCCATTGCAATTCACCAAAAGCCTTGAAGCCAAGTGTAAGTGAGTAGAGAAAATGTGCAGTGTTATGGGCCCCACTGGTGTATGTTTTGTGTGATTAAAGGTTTCAGGGAAATGGTGAGTGATGATTAGAAATAATTTTTGGAGCCGCACTGTAGCAGTTATATCTTGGTAGCAGAGTAGTCGTTGCTAAGGAAATTAGCTAGGGTTATGTATAGAGTACAATATACAATTTTTGATGTATAAATTTGTGACTAACATTTGTTGAGTTCGGATTATGTTATATGTAGTGTGGAAAAGGCTTCCAAGTGTTAGGTGAAGCCAGTGCCTCTGTCTGCAGACAGAGGAAGTGTGGCAAGGTAAAGTCGCACAGTGAATTAGTCTGTTTCAAAAAGGAGTATCGTCGTATATCACTGTTTAGGGACCTTAGGTACGAAAGGATAAATGTATAGTGAGGACAGTCTATAAAATTTCAGCCTTCAAGCATAGGGATCATTCCGTGAATCCTGATTAAAACTTACTGCTGGGAGAGTAATAGGTCTTAACCCAAGCTTGATTGAAGGGTAAAAGGAGTGGTGTCTCTTTCTGCTAACAATAGAGGAATTCTGTGGTGGGTTAGTTGGACGCGCTTCCTACTGGTAAAACAGAGTTCATGTATATATGAATAGGGTTTTCCGTATGGATGTGTGTAAATGATTTGCAATACGCGTTCAAGTGAAACTCAGGGATTGTCTCTAAGAAGGTGAAAAGGATCTCTGTATGTGCTTTCCTAGGGAAACAAGTTTGTTATTGCCTGACAGAAGGGTAAGGCCAGTAGTGTTGTTTTATCGGCGAGTCTAAAAATTCTGAGGAGATAAGCGTCATCTACTCCGGTTACAGAATACTTGTGTGATTGAAATCTATCACTTTATTAGTGAAACAGATTAGTGGAATTGTTTTATGTAAGTTACTAATTGATTTTGTAAAATATCTTGTAAATACGGCTTTCTGAAAAAACCCTGTAAAGGAGGGGTCAGTCGGCGCTGCAGAAGCCAGAGCGCTGGTGACGTCAGAAGTGTCATGCTGGGATTGGTCCGCGTGACCAAGACAGAGTACTGTGCTGATTGGTTCATCACAGAAAGCAGCAGAAGCTATTGGTTAAGCACTATAGTGACGCATCGTGTTCTTACTGGTGCATTAGTACAAACCACGCTGTGAGAGGCTGGTGTTACGGAATCAACAACGGAATAGTACGCGATCTTTTGAGAGAAGGGAAAGTTTACCGAAAATGTCATATTACTATTATGACGATGGCAAGAAGAAACCTTCATGGTTTAAAAGACTGAAAAACGTGTTTGTAAAAGATAAAGAGGTAGTTACAAGAGAGGGAAAGATACTTCCTTCACCAAAAACACCTGCTTCTTACATGTTGACGAAATATGGATATCATACCTGTGTTTGGTTGGATAATTGGATACAGTATACCAAGGATGATGGTGTATTAGCCTTTCCAGAAGGAGGATCGTTTGATGTGGCAATTTTAAGAAATTTGAGAGACAAAATGATGAAACTTGAACCAAGACCTAGACCAACTCAGTTTGAAGCACTGGTTGAATGGGAAGATGAAATGCATCAAATGGAAAGTGAGAGGTTGAGCAGGCATCTTAGACCAAGAGGTAGAGGTAGAGATTTGTGGGGAGAGACACATGAGACTAGAATGCGAAGATGGAGAGATAGTAGTATGTGCGATGGCATGTATCCGGTCAGATTGGTAGAAGAATATGAGGGCCGAAAAAGTACAGAGAAGAAGAAGAATATTGATTTAGGAAATAAAAGCTATGGTGACAGTGAATCAGAGGATGCTGTGTTAGAGGAAATATTAAATAGAAGACCGCCACCATATCAACCGAGTTCTTTACGGACTACCCCAAATGCCCCAATGACAGAAGAAAAGGTTAATGAAACGTCAGGACAGCCATCAAATTTCAGAGATTTCCCTAAAAGAATAGAAACAAGATATGTCCCGAGTACACCAATAGGAGGAGCTAGAATTATAGGCACTCCTGTACAAAGTAATGTTTCACACAGGATTGTTTTAAGCCCAGAAAGACGAAACAATGAACAGCCAAGTATGTCAGAATATCAGTGTTCTGCACATGATTTGATTCAGAATCTTACAAAAAATATGAAAGCTGTAACTGTCCCAGTAACGATAGGACCAATAATACCAGTATTTGATGATCAGAAAATATTAGAGCCGAGATTAACAATTCCATTACAACAAAGCCTGCAGAGAGCAAGAGAAAGTACTTATCCAGATTTATCAGAAATAAGGCAGAATACAAGTGTAAATCCACCAGAATTAACTTTTAATAAAAATTTGACATGCGGATTCCCGATAGGAGCAGAATCTGACTCTGCATCTCCAAAGAGAAGTACGGACAAAATAGACTTAACGCAAACGCCAAGAGATCCATCAGATAGAGAATTGAGTGAATGGATTAAAGAGCTGAAATTAAAAGAGCAGGAGTCAAAAGTGCTAGATGTGGCAAAATTAAAAGTATATATGGAAGAATTAATAATTGGAACGATTGGAACAGATAGATAAAAAAATTATCATGATGATGAGCTCATGTTTTTATGTAAAAGCATAACATGGAGCGCTAAGACAATGTATGATCAGTTGGAAGAAGTGGCAAGTGAATATGGAATAGAGTTTGCAAAAATAAAATCATTGCAGAAAACTTATCGAGTGGATTTTGAAGAAAGAGACATTGAGAACATGAATACTGCTGGAAGATTAATTCAGATAAAAGATTTAATTGTGTTGTAGCGAAAATGGGGTGATGTAAGTAAATGGCGAGTCAAGTGGGCAAAGAAGAAGGAAGAGAATAATGATAAATCAACATTAGCTTTTCCAGTTAGAGAAAAAGAAACAGTGGTAACTGAATTCCCTATGAGAGAAGTTCCTGGAGGAGGATATGTACATGTTCCTTGGAGCAGACAAGATATATTGTCATTTACAAATGATTTCCCCAGATTAAGAGAAAAACCAGTAGAATGGTATCGACAAGTTGACAGATTTGTAAAGGTGTCAAAGGTATTGCGGATTGATTTGGAAGGATTATTTGACATAGTGGTACCAGCAGATTTATGGACAGAATGTAAAATATTTGTGGATTGGCCTAGAGAAGAGTATCCTAGAGACGAGAAAACAGGAGCTCCATCACCGGATGTGATGAGGAAATATGAACAAGTGATGGTGTGGTTGAAAAACAAAATACCTCCAAAAGAAACTGATTGGGTAAAGACCCAGGAGCCGAAAGAAACTGTGCATTCTTTTTATGAAAGGTTGCAATTAGTTTTCAAACAGTATAGTGGTTATGAGGAATTAAGTGGGAAAGACATGAGCCATTTTGTATATAGATTTATATATGGATTGAGACCAGCAATTTCAGACATGATTAGACATAGTATGATGGATTGGCAGTTGAGTTCAGTAGATAAGGTATTGAGACAAGCAAAATATTGTAGTGAGGAGATTGATGCAAAACAAAAGAAATTAAAATAGAAAGCCATGTGGGCACAAGTAAAAGTAGCGAACAACAAGTAGCGCAAATGGAAAACAAGAATGTAGGGGATCAAAGTGGGTTTAAAGGCAAACCTAAATTGGTAGGGAACATTGATGAAATGAAAAAGAAAATGCCATGTTTTAATTGCGGCAAGTTAGGGCATTGGAAACAAGAGTGTAAATGTCCGCCTAGAGTTAATGGGGAACATACATCATTGAATCCACAGGTGCCGTTTGAGGTAAATCAGCAGCCGTCACAGCAACAGCAGATAGCAAATCAGCAAAGGCAGGTGCCACAACGCCACTGCCAAATAGTGGAAATCAGCAGAAATACAGTGCTGAGACAGGATTCACCGGAGGTGAGCAGGTAAAAAGACCGCAAAGAGTAAATGCGTGTCCGCAATATTGGTTGCAAGAAGAGAATGGCAGTGAGCCCGATGAAAGTTTCTGACGGTGCCTGAGGGAGGAAGAAGAGTGTATGCTTGGAGCCAATCTTGAGGTAGATCAGTCAGGTCCATTTGTGAGCGGAAAGGTCAATGATGTGGAAATAACCTTCCTAGTGGACACTGGTGCTACCCGTTCTACTGTTAGATCAGTGTAAATTCAAAATACTCCTTTGACAAAACCAGTTGAAATAGAGATAGGGACATACAAAGATATGCATCGGTTTGTGGTGTGTGACAGTAGTCCTGTTAATTTACTAGGTAGGGATATATTGTGTAAGATGAATTGTGCCATATACTGCTCTCCAGATGGTATAGAATTGCAGACTCTAGATGAGGATAGTTTGTATAAATTGACAATGCTCATGATTGAGGCAGAACAAGATTAACTGTTTCCTGTATTTGATAAAGAGAAAATTCCTGTTGAACTAAAAGAAGCAGTGAAAGAAAGTGTGTGGGATTTCACTGGAAAAGATATAGGTTTGATGAAAGGGGTTGATCCTATGAAAGTGACCATAAAAGAAGGTGTAAGTTACCCAAATATACCTCATTATAAAATGACTGCAGAAGTAATTGAGGGAATTACTCCAGTAATTAACAAAATGATTGAGCAAGGAATTTTGAGAGAAATTGAGAGTAGTGTATGCAATTCACCAATTATGGGACTGAAAAAGCCAAATGGAACATTTAGAATTGTGCAGGATTTGAGAAAAGTTAATAAGATCGTTGTCCCATGTTGTCGGATTGTTCCGAATCCAGCAGTGATTTTGTACCAGATACCTCGTGATGCAGAATGGTATACAGTGATTGATCTATGGAATGCTTTCTTTATTGTTCCATTGCATCCAGAGAGCCAACCATTTTTTGCGTTCCGTTTCCAAAATCGTATCCTAGCATGGTGTAGAATTCCACAAGGGTACACTGAAAGTCCATCGATTTTCAATCAGCTGCTAAAGAAATCACTAGATAATTTGAGCATGCCTCGAGAGTCTGTGTTAGTGCAGTACATAGATGACCTGTTGGTAGCATCAAAAACAAAGGATGCCTGTGTAACTGATACAGTGGCATTATTGAATCATTTGGCTGAGGCGGGACATAAAGTGTCTCCCTCAAAGTTACAGTTCTGTCAGAAAGAAGTACATTATTTAGGTCACAAGATTGTTAAGGGAATCAGACAGGTTGCCATTGAAAGAATTAAAATGATACAAGGAATGCAGCCACCTAAAACACAAAGACAGGTAAGAATGTTCCTAGGAATGGTAGGTTATTGCAGACAGTGGATAAGTGGATTCTCATTGATTGCGGAACCATTGCAGAGATTGACAAAGGCAGATATCAGAGATCCTATTGTTCTGACCAAAACAGAGATGGAAGCATTTGAACAGCTAAAAACGAAGTTGTGCGAAGCACCAGCCTTGGGAATGCCTGATTATGAAAAAGAATTTGAATTATATTGCAGTGAGCGAGAAGGATGTGCTTTATCAGTATTGATCCAAAGACATGGAAAAATGAGAAAACCAATTGCGTATTTCTCAGCTGTTTTGGACCCTGTAGCAAAAGCTTTGCCAGAATGTCTGAAAGCAGTAGCAGCAACAAGTGTAAGTCTGGAACAAAGTGCAGGAATTGTGATGGGATTTCCTGTGAGGGTGTATGTGCCTCATTCAGTGGAGATTCTCCTCACAAGAGCAAAAATACAGTACATGACTAACAGTAGATTGACCCATTATGAAAAAGTAATTCTGGGAGCTGAAAATGTGACAATTGCAAGATGTGTGAATGTCAACCCATCTACATTGTTACCTGAGGCTGTTGAAGCAGAAGTGAAAGGTGAGCATGATCACAAGTGTTTGGATGTCTTGGAGTACTGTACAAAACCTCAAGCGGACATCAAAGATGAGCCTTTGCTTGAATCTAAGTGCTGCATATGCTGTATGTACAGTGGCAGAAGTGTTGGAAGCATCTTGTCTGAAAGGAATTGATTCTGCTCAGATAGCGGAGGTCATTGCTTTAATACGAGCGTGTGAGTTGGGAAAAGAGGTGAAAGTAACCATAGTGACAGATAGTCAATATGGTTACGGAGTTGTTCATGGTTATGGACAGCTTTGGTCTCAAAGAGGTTATTTGACCTCTGCAGGAACACCTATTCGGAATGCTGAGTTTGTGAAGACATTGATAGATGTTATACAGTTACCTGAAAAATTGGCTGCGGTAAAATGTTCTGCTCATAAAAAGGGTGAGGATTATATCACTCGAGGTAACAATTATGTGGACGCAATTGCCAAGCATTGGGCAAAGAATCAAATTTCAATCAATCGAGAGAAAACTAAAGAACATGTTCCAAGTCCTTTAATGCTAACCACTGTAGTTGAGACCTGGCAGGAAGTGAAGAAAATGCAGGAAGAGGCAGGAACAGAGGAAAAAGATATCTGGTTAAAATCAGGATGTAGGCAAAGGGAGGAAGATGAAATTTGGGTTTACAAAGATGAAAGATCAGTAATGCCCGATAGTATGATTTCAGATATGGCCAGAATGTACCATGGTCAGGCCCACATTGGAAGAGGCGCTATGATTCGTCTCTTTAGACAGACCTGGTATAACCCTAAATTTAGAATGATTGCCGAAAGTCTGTGTCAAAGATGCTTAGTCTGTCAGCAATTCAATCCAAACAGAAAAACTGTTGTAAGCTTGGGAACCATAGGACGGGAGGGTGGCCCATTCACAAGAGTTCAGATGGATTTTATTGAGTTACCTCCATTCAACAGACTTAGATAGGTCCTTGTGATAATCTGCTTGTTCTCTCGATGGGTGGAAGCTTTCCCAACGTGGAGGAACGATGGAATAACTGTTGCTAAATTGTTCTTGTGTGAGATAATACCACACTTCGGGTTTCCGGTGACGATTGAATCGGATAGAGGCCCGCATTTCCAAAATGAAGCTGCACTGTGCATATAGACCTGAGGCTTCAGGGGTAGTTGAGCAGGTAAATGGAACAATTAAGAATAGAATTGCAAAAATGTGTTTGGCAACAGGAATGAAGTGGCCTGATGTTTTGCCACTTGTTTTGATGACACTGAGAAGTATACGTGATGAAAAACTGGATTACGTCCACATGAGATTTTGATGGGCAGGGTGATAAGACAAGCTTATGTACCAGTTGACAAGTTATTAACCATTAATGATGACATCATACTGGATTACTGCAAAAATCTGTCTGATGTGGTAACTTCTGTGCTCCACCAGGTGGGAACTGAATCAAATTTCAAAGAGAAAAATCCAGCTCATGATCAAGTCCCTGGGGACTGGGTAAGAGTGAAAGTTCATCGCAGAAGGAATTGTTTGGTACCAAGGTAGCAAAGACCACGTCAAGTTATCTTGGTTAATACTACTGCAGTTAAGTGTGCTGGTATGAAAAGGTGGGTTCATGCTAGTCACACCATCCGTGTGCCTGAACCGGAGTACCCATACGACAGTGAAAGTACAACTGACTCTGATTCTGAAGGTAAACCAGAGAAGGATCCAGATATTGAAGATGGACAAGAACGTCGACATCTGGAAGTATCAGAAGCCAGTTCTGTGTCTGAAAGTGAAGGTGAAAGGGAGATTGTTGAAATACCTGATTCAGAAGATCAACTTGAAGATCGAGAATCGGTAGAAACAAGCACCAGTAAAGACGCAAAAGAAAGTGAAAAGAAAGCTGTTGGAAAGAAGAAAACTGAACCGCAAACTGAAGACTCTGAAAGCAGGAACGAAAATCCTGAAACTAGGTAAGAGGAAGTGACTCAGGACAAGGATGAGATTCCAAGTACCAGCTATGAAGGTGTTCCTAACAGAGTAACAGTCGAGAAAACTAAATCTAATGAAGACAAAGATATTGTAAAGATCATAATCAATGATACAGCAGAAGACACTGTAAGTGAAACTGATGACAGTGCAGCCGAGACACCATTAAAAAAAAGCACAAGAAAAAGAGCTTGGAGAGTGGAGAAAATTACAATAGAGCCGAAGACTAAGAAAGTCTGCAAAGGAGACAACTGGCCTAAAGGAGCTGGAGGATTGAAATTCAAAATAGTGAATACAGCAAAAGAGCAAGAAGATATTACCAGTCAAAAAGAAACATTGGGAAAGAAAATAGTGACTATTCAAAGGCCAAAGAGAGTGAGACGGCCAAATCAGAAGTACAAATCACCTGAATTGACATATATTGTTCTACCACCAATTGTTGAAGTAAACAGCAGTCAAGAAAATCTGTACGACCCAAAGATAATTGGGAAAAGTGAGTAAAGAAGTTGATTAAGAAATGAAAAATTAGATGCTCAAAGTATAGGATATAAAAGTAAAAGTTTGAAGTCCTGTGAGACGGTTTCTGTAAATATAGAAGAGGTCAGAGTTGACACAAGGTTGAAGAAAACTTGATAGAAAACTAAACTTAGCATATTATAGAATAGAAATTGACACACGGTCGAAGAAAAATTGTTAGGGTACTGAGTGGTGTGAAATTTATAGGTGACATAAGGTCGAAGAAATATTATTAGGGAAAATGGCAATGAATAACCATAGAACGAAATGCTCTATTTGTAGAAAATGGTGTAGATTTTTTACACTCTGCATGGGATTATTAGTGGTATTATGGATAATTTTAGCTATTATGATTCCTTTCCAAACAAACTTAACAAAATTAAAAACGAATATGAGTTCAAGTAAGCAAGATGAGAAAGAAAGAGTACCTAAAACTCATGTATATAAGCCAGAATTACACCAAGATAAGTCTATAAGCGATTTTGCTAGAAACACTTTTTCGAAATTACTGCTTGAGTACATTAAAACAATGAATGTGGATGACTGCTATATTTGTGTAAAATTGCGAGTGTCAGTGTCAGAAGGGGTGACTTATCACCATCTTCCTATTACATATGGAGTAACCTGTAGTGTAATTACAAGTTTGTTTTATAAAACCGGGAAACTGGAATATCAATATTCCACTGTGGATGAAATTTTTGCAAAATTAAAGATTGACAGTACATTGAATAAGGGAAAGCATGCAGAGGTAATGGGAGAATATTTTCTGGAAGTAGATGAATTAACACATGAATACGCTTTTACTCATAATTTGACATGTAAAATGAGAGTTGAGGAGAAAACCTCTTTAAGCATGGTTGAGGAAAGAAGAATTCCTTACAAACGAAATGAGAAAATGAATCATGAAAAGTAAAAATATTACACATTTGATGATGAGAATATTGAGGATAAAAATGTGAATGTGGCAATAAATATAGATGCACCAATGATGGGACAATTCTGTATTAGAAGAGACAACACGATGTATGATAATTATTTTGTGGGTGCAAGTCAAAGTGAAGATACTTATATAATCTTAGGGGGTTGGGGATTTAAAGGAGGAAATGATCCTATTTTTCCTGGAATTTATTTTATTTGTGGGAACAGAGCTTATTATAGATTACCGGACCATTGGTACGGAACATGTTATGTGGGATTGGTCTTTCCTAAAATTTTCCATGTAGATAGAAGTACTAATGGAAAGCTTGAGATAGGTAAAGTTCTAAGTCGAAAAAGAAGACAAACTGTGTTAGAAATAATAGGTGATGTATTTGGAGCACTGATACCAGCAGTGGGAATATAGAATTAGAAAATTGTCCACAATTGTTGATCGATTATCAACAGACACAGTAGGAGGATTCCTGATGGTAAATACTGAGATGATTGCGATGAGAACTATGGTTATGCAAAATCAACTTGCCCTTGATATAATTTAAGCAAAAGAGGGAGGAGTCTCTGGGATTTTGGAAGTGCCACATTGTTGTACTTATATCCCAGATAAAAGTCAGAATATTGAAAAGTACATTATAAATATTACAGATTTGCATGGAGAGATTGAACTACTGGAGGTTGAGGGTGTCCTTGAAAAGCTGGGTAAAATTTTATCAGCAATTAAGCATTGGTTTCAAGAAATAGGTAGTTCTATTGTAGGTAAAATACTAATTCCAATAACAATTCTAGTAAAATTAGTTTTTATGATAAGATTATGCTGTATATATAAAGGTAGAAGAGATTTTAGAAAGTCAATAAGGAAAAGAAATGAAGCACAGCAGGCAAGAATGAGAGAAAAGAACGAAATAGAAATGGAAGAAATCAAAGAAAAGTTTTTCAAAGATTCAAAAGAAAAAGAGACAAAAGTATAGATGACATTAACAGAAAGGAAAAATTGAACATGTTATGCTAAATTATCCAAAATTCTAAGAGATATTTGGTGATAAAATCACCAGATGAGGGAATTGATGGAGCGAGGTGGCAAACACAAAATTTTGTGTACCCCTCTTGATGACAATGTCCCATAACAATAATGTTTACTAATTGCATGTTTTTGTGAAATTAATCAACCATAGAGTAAGATGCACACATTATTTTATTTTTATACACGGGAATACTAATTTTGCTTGCATGTTGCAATAAACCTAGCTAATATGTAATGTTATTATGTTGTGAACTAATGTGCTGTTTAGTTATAAACAAAACACTATTTAAATGTGCTTTTTGTATACATATTGTGAAAAGAGAAAGTTGATTATGTAAGTATAAAAAGCATTTGTGTGGCTTATTTGCTAGGTAACAACTAATGGGAAACATTAGTATGGTGGGAGATAAACAGAATGGGTTTCAATTCAATACCTAACATGAATTTGTGTTTATTTCTATGATAGTTCCAAAAAGTGGCCTCTGAGGCCTAAACAAAATGGACCTGTGGGTAAACTGTGAGCAAGAGCTGAAAAGCGCAGGCTCGCTAAAATCTGCAAGTCAGAGTGAACTGCTTGTGTCCAAGAAAGTTCAAGGCTGAATGTGGCCCGGAACCTAGGATGGGTGCCAAGCATGGACGATGTAATGCTCAGGAGCCTGGGAAAGATGATCGATGTTGCTAATTGAGGATGCGCTTAGGCCGCAAACTTAACATAACAAAGACCCTTTATTTTTCTGCTGACACGTAGAGAAAAGTGTGTCGTAAGGGTGAGATGATGCTCACCCACCCCGAAACTGTCCAATGAGAATTTGAATGAGGACTGACAAGTTATTTTAGATAGATTAAGTTAGGAGAATTAAGGTATAAAAAAGCCTGGATTTGACTAGAAGGGGTCGCATTTTTAATTTCTATCGGATATGCTGCCCGTTTGCTGACCGATTCCTGGATGTAAGACTCTGTTCTATTTTACCTTGTTTGCTTTGCTTTACTGAAATCTAATCTAAAGCGATTTTTCTTGAGCTCTGAATAAAATGATCATTATTGAAATAAAGTTTGAATTTTAAAAGCTGGTCTTGTGATTTTCCTACGCCTAATTTTCTTTCTAGCAGATCCATTGCCATTATGGTGGTGTGTCTGAATAATCAAATGTTTAATAAATTATTTTAAATTGTTTGTTTTAAACTGCAGGTGTAAATAATAAATAGTTAAATAGGTTTAGACGCTCCAGCAAATGTTACAGCATTTCTCCATTGCGATTCACCAAAAGCCTTGAAGCCAAGTGTAAGTGAGTAGAGTAAATGCGCAGTGTTATGGGCCCCACTGGTGCATGTTTTGTGTGTTTAAAGGTTTCAGGGAAATGGTGAGTGATGATTAGAAATAATTTTTGAAGCCGTGCTGTAGCAAACTGCTTGCTCCACTTCTTCAGGGCAAAATCAAGATCAAAACCCAAATATAATATGACATCAAAATCACAATCCACATATTATAACCGTACACAGTGGTCGTGTCAAAAACACTTCCATATGAATATTGTTCCAAGCCTAAGGTGACGCAATCATTAGTAGGACTTGGTACATCTAAGAGTACATAGAGGTGAATTTGGAGTCAAAAACATAAACAATTAAATGTAAATGTGGGTATACTTGTAAAGCGCACTGACGCCCCATCTTAGGGTATCCTGGCTCTGTATACCGCTGTGGAAGCCTTCCTGGCTTTCCCTGTGAGCTGCTCCCTACTGGGCAACACCAAGGTGAAGCCAGGCATCCCCAGCTCTATTGGGGCCATTATGGAGATTAAGCAAGCTATTGCCCAGAGTTGCAGAGTGGGACCCATGATTAGAGTAGGCACTGAGGCGAGAATTATCGAGGCTGCGGACATTGAGGCAAGATCCTTCCTCGTCGGGTATTGAACCCCGGTCCCGGGCCAGACCTCTGCATCAGGGTCTGCCACTCTAACCATTGAGCCACACTTCTCCATAAACAGTGTGTTCCACTTGTCTTCTTAGAATAACACGTGGTAGAGTTTAGTCCCCAGTTAAAATCAAGTGAACACATCTAAACTTCAAAATATTGACAAATATAAATTCTGTGCATTCCCGCCTGGACCTCGTGCACATTGAGTAAAAAAGAAAAAAATGGTTAAGGTGCTCCTGCCTATGACCAGTGACCAGTGTAATAAACAATACTGTAGTGGGTCCTCACTGTACCTCCCACCTACATCACCTACATCACTCTTGAGACCATGCCATTACTGTTTGGTTTTTAAGGCATTCAGCAACCACAGAACTAAAACCCAAGGCGGGTGTGCCCTTCATCTGCCTTCTTGTGTCACCACTTCCATGATGCCTGACTTGAATGCTGCATTCTGGCATTGACTTCCAAAGACTGACTCTCTCTTGCAACTATGCTTTAGGAAAGCTGCCCTCCAAAGTAGCATCATTAGTAGAGTATTTTGTGTTGTGCTCCACTATTGTTTGGGGGTATGATGGCTAGTCTTAGCTGTAGCTCTTATATTATGTCCCAGTAGCCGGGACTTCCCAAACTAGAATGGACATGAACATGTCTTGTCACTTCCATCCCTATCTGACATGATGGGTTGAAAGGACTTGACAGCTACCAGTGCAACTAGCGTGCATCCTTCAGGATTGCTTCTGGTTCAGTGGTGCATATACTACAATACAATAGAGAGGGATTAGACTGAAATTAATGAATGGTCATGAGCTGCATTCAAATCTATTTGACCGCTAGCATGACCTGCAATCTAGATTGAAGACTGGATTCCTGCACTCAGCGATATTATTGCTTGCTGACAATTATATTTAAATCTTCTATTGAACATTTACTCCAGTGGTTCCCAAACGTTTTTGACCCGCAGCTCCCTTGAACTATTGGTTGTTGGTCATGGCTCCCCATTATGTTACTTATTTTGGCTGGTGGGGGGATATAACCCCAGCCTCAGGAGTACTTCCATTTTTCTTCCTGATAATAATTGGGATGAAGCAGATGAAGGTATTGTAAACATAGATGCAACAAAATAAAATACAACAGTTGTTTTATAAAAACCTTTAATTGGTTAAGTCAGAAACAATACTCTTCAGCACTGGGGCATTCAGTCTTATGGGCCCTCTAAACTGCAAGGACCGGAAGAAGGGAAGGAATAGAACAAAGTTGTTAGCATAATCAGTGCTGAGGAGAGCAGATAAATGCATAAATAATGGTTTCTCATGCACACGTTGTGGCTGTAGGAACAGAGATCTGTTCAGGTATAGTAAATATAGACTTGAGTCCACCGCCCTGTATAAACCTACCCTTATAATTAATCGGAACGAGAAAGGCCCTGCAGCTGATAATAATGCCAATATCAATGAGAAAGACTGAGTATGTTATTTAAACTCACATTTCAAGAGTGATTTGATTAATCCCACTACTACATTCTCCCGTAATAAAACCACTGTGGTACAGCGGAAAATTACAGCTGCCGAGGTATATATGGTCATTAAAAAGTCCCGGACCGACTGTGCCCCCAAATGAACTACCACTGTCCCAAAAATGAGCCATTTTCTTAGCATCAATGTTCAATTTCATTTTAGAAAACAATGTGATTCCTGATAGCTGGAGGCGCTCCAATCTTCATCGCATTTTTAAAAAAGGCCTGGCTTGTTCACCTAACCACTATAGGCTAATAGCACTGATGGATGTTGAGTTAAAATATTTTTCAACGCTAATACTCTGGGTGCATGGTAATGGAAGAATTCCCTTAAATCAAACTGGCTTCCAAAGGTGCAAATGTACTTTAACTAATCATATGGCCCTGAGTCTAATCAGGAACAGAGCGAAAGCAACCAGGACACCCCTTTACCTGTGCTTTGTTGACTTTAAAGCAGCTTTTGATGGTTTCCCTCGGGACAAATTATGGGCTAAATGTATCAAGGAAGGTCCAAACATCCTTAGACGTAAAACAGGGCTCTGTCCTAGCTAACCATAGGCAATGAACTCCGCATTCCCCCACGTAGTGGAGTTAGCTAATAAACTGCACCCACAAATGATTTGATAAAGCAACTTTATATGCTAAAAAGCATATAACCAATTCACAAAAGTGAACTTTGAAAATGAAATATATCAGGCAATGAGAGAGGGGATGACTTTGGGGTCCCCTCTAACCTAGGGGGAAGACCAAGCAGATGCCTTGAACACAAAGAACATATCATGCTGAACGATTCAGTGCTGGTCCCATCCTCTTAGGACCACCCCAAGCACAGTTATGGGCAAAAATACAATCCCACCCAAAGGCCCTGCAAAGCATTATGGGACGAGATTAGCAGTAGGCAGTGAATATTATAATATCCATTATCAAAATATTTCTACAAAGAGCTGCCATTCAACTAGTCGTTACTAGGTGTCCTTCATGAGTCAAATGCAAAAGCATTGAAATTATTACATCAAGCTGCAGTTCAACTAGTCGTTGCAGGGCCCTGTATGTCTGTAGGGGCCCTGGGGCCGTGCAAACAATGGAGGAAGAGAGTGGTTGCTGAGCTCACCTTCAGCTTAAGCCAAAGGCTGACGCAGTTATACACACAAAAATATCTATCCTAAAGTTGTATTACTTTATGTGTCCGTAGTAGCACTACCCAATAGGAGTGCCGGGCATGTCAAAAAATGTGAAGGGCTGTCCTCACACACCACCAGGTGTCATGCTTCATCATAGGCAGCCAGCACACTCTAAAAACTTGGTTTGATACAGAGTGGGTCTGCACCTGAAGACAGGGAGGCACTTCTAATTATTTCAGTGGGGGTCCGCATGAGTAGTGAGTTAGAAACCAATGTAATCACCCAAATTGCATTTAATTGTGAGGTGTGTTACTTGGCATTAAAATCTGGAATGGGGGACCTATTACCCCATCACCATTGTTACTGTCGTCGACATGTTTCTGCCCATGGTTTTAATGAGTCAGCAGCATTCTTCAGGACAAAAGACGAGGTCCTGGTATTGCAACATAATACTAAATATTGTTTTTTTGTTAGGGCGACCTGTGTCTACCTCTAACCAAACGTGTCAATCTTAGATACCCCGACATAGGGTTTTTATTGCCCCAGGGGAGATGGGTTCAGGGACCCCTGTAGTCACACTTGCCTCAGGGTACGTCCCTCGCCGTGTACCTAGATGCGACCGCTCCTTCTCCCCAACAGAGGGCTGCCTATGATGAAGCATGACACCTGGTGGTGTGTGAGGACAGCCCTTTACATTTTTTGACATGCCCAGCACTCCTATTGAGTAGTGCCAATAGGGACACAGTAATGTAATACAACTTTAGGGTAGCTATTTTTTTGTGTATATTGCAATTTGGAGGGTAGCTCACCCAAGAGACCCCGTAACCTCTAGTTACCGCCCCCGAATATCTCTGGGGGTTATGTGTTGATATATATATAAAGGCTGCATAGACCTTACAGGGAGGCTTCCAATGCTGTATGGCTATACCCTGACAGTGAGCTAAGAGTCCTCACTAGCTCCGGGCTAGTGCAGACCCTGTGGAGTGTTCGGGCCCCCAGGAATCAACCAGACACGACCGTTCTTTGCACCTTCGAGCTTGCTAGGATGCCCCACAACCTTGGTGAAGGACAAAAGGCCAAAGCCCGCATGTTGGAAAGTGGGTTATTGATAGGGGCAAATGTAGGTCTGCCACTGGCAATAAGGCCACTAACACATGATAGGACTCAGCATAAGTCTTAAAAAATGATTCCTTTGCTCAACCCTTGGTAACGTGGCTGCGAGCAGACAGGCTTAAGGTATGTAAAGCATTCAAAAACACCATTTCAGTAAATAATTAAGACACAACACAAAATAGAAATCCAACACCAATTTATAAAAATAGGTAATATTTTTATCTTTAAAATGACACCAAAACGAAAATAATCCACTGTAGGGAACCAGAGATATGAATTTTTAAAGATTAGCCAATTTCTAGTGCTTGGAAACCAACAGCGCCCCTTTAAGTCATTTCGTTTTCTCTGCCAGGGACACACCTTTATAAATTGTTCTGAAGAATTCTCACTACTGTAGTGGACCGCCTTCTTCAGCAAGCCGGGTCCAGTTATAATACCTTCATGGCGTTCTGCTTGCGGGTCCCAAAGTATGCAAAACACAATCCAATGTTCTGGAATCTCCAAGAGGGTCCTTGAAAGTGTGAAACTTCAATTCCGCAATCCACTTGAACAAAACCCTTACAAATTCACTGGTATTCCAGGCTTCGAATTCTTTGTGGGGCTGTCCAGGTGAGCTCTGTTAACCTGTAGCTTGCAGGGAGTCCACTCTTAGTCCTTTGGCAGCAAGGTTATCCACAGGGCTGTAGTTTCAGATGGTGCAGTCTTCATAGGTCAGGCCTTAGAGTTCCTTGCACAGCAAAAAAAAATTTTCCAGCAGGGCACTTCTTGCTCCATTCAGTTTCAAGCAGCAGATCTGGAGGGCTCTGCCCCTCTCAGATACTTATTAAAAATTTTCTGGGTCAAGCACCAGGTCACTGCTGACCAATGAGAGCCGGGCAACTCCTCATAGCTATGACCACATCCTGTAGAGTGAGGCATTAGTTTGTCCCAGAGTGCATCATTCTTCCAAATCCATAATGGCTGATTTTTCAGCAAGGAGGTAAGAGCTGGCTAAACACAGGCATCCTCTCTGCCTTTGAAGAGCTAGTTTACAATGCCACCTCCTGGCCTGGCATTCCTATAGAACAGCACACTTCCCTCCCAGCAGCCTGGCTAATCCACTTAACTCTGACCAATCAGGACAGACCACTGAAAGGCTACATTTGGACTTACAAACAAGAAAGTCTCATAACGTATTGTATGTACACTTTAGGAGAAATTCAACAATATAATATTGCTGGATTTACTACTACCATTCTGGGAAGTCTTTGAATGGTCCGGCTAGTCCTCTCCTATCAATATTTATTAATCAATAACTTCCTACCATGTTAACCTATGGGCCATGGGTTTTGCAATGGGGAAAATGACTGGGGCCACTTTTCCAGCACCAGGGCTTATAAAACCATATTTTATAAGTATTTCCCTAATTTCTACAGTACCCCCAACCCCTGTGCAATTAGGGGAGACTTCAGGGGTTCTGAATCTGCAGAAATATTGCACATCATCCATTTTTTTAAAACTTTATTTTTGTTGCATAGCTAGACATTATACATCTATTCATTCTAGTTTACTCACCAGTAAGCAACACAACATGGTCATTTACAGTACAACATAAGTATGACACAGTCATTTAGCCCACAACCCGGAGGTCGGGCAGCATTCTTGATCAGTGTTGCAAGCAGTACCCACGTGATAAAACCTTAGTCATCGTGTGTCAGAGACATCTAGCATCTGCTTTTTAACTTCCCCACCCTATCTTTTGTCTAACTAACCCCACCCATGCACTTGGTGATATGCGCTACTCAAGTAATGTCAATTTGGAGCTTCGTCCTAGTGGTATGGATTATCTACCTGTAGTGAACTACTAGTAGTGCTCTATTCCCTATCCTATTCTTATGGAGTCATCAGCCGAAGTTCACTTACTTATTACTTTGAAACACACCATTTGTTGGGTACTAATAGGTCCTGATATGCTACAGTTGCCAGGTGGTTCGAACTCCCAACCGTACCCCCCCCCGCCCCCGGAACTGCAGGTGGTGCGGGCAACGACAATTACTTTCAACAACTCAAAAGGAGGAGACCTGTTGGATTCCCTCTATGCATCCGCAACTCACATGGAACAACTCTCTAACCTTTCACATTTTATTCTTCGTCTGGGGATAGGGTATCACTCAACACCCTCACTAGTTCGGTCCATGCGCGCGCTGCTTCCAAACTTTTCTCATTAGCCGTACGGGCTGCCTGGCGTAATCTGATCATGCTCTCACTATGGGCCCATTTATGGAGTTCGGTCTCCCATCGCTTATTGGACGGACCCTCCCTTGAATTCCAGTGCCAAGTGATTTCCCTCTGGGCCAGAATGAGGCCCAGATCAATGAATTTGCTAGTTAACTTGGTCTCCCTGGTGTGAGGAAACCACAGCAACAAACAAGTCGCCATAGTGTATTCTACTTGCCTCTCAGTTACCTCATTGAGAAGATTTCCCACCTCAGACCAATATGTTCCGATTTTTGGACATTCCCACATCATGTGTTCTATCTCTACATCGGGTGCCAGGCATCTGGGACACGCCGCGTCCTGCACATGGAAATACTTCCTGATCTTCCCCGGTGTTAGGTATGCCCTATGGATCATAAAGAAATGTACCTGCTGAAATCGTGCATTCCTGCATCCCTTCCAGGTCCGTAACATGATGCGACCCCAGGTTGCATCTGGTATCGATTTCCCTATACTCGTTTCCCACTTCTGCTTGAGACCCGTTAGAGGCATCAGACCTTCATTTAGCATTCGTGTGTGCAGGTAGGTGACCGCCTTGATCATTCCCTCCGCCATCACTACGTATTGGCAAGCCATTGTGGTCTACGGTTCTGACTGCCCAGTCTTCTAATGTTTCCGCATCGCAGTAGTAACTGCCATGTGCAATAGAAAACCTCCGTCAGGAAGTCCGAATTGTTCTTGTAGCGCCCCATAGGGCAACAACTCGCCATCGGGATATAGGTCGCCCACCATTTGCAGCCCCATCTCCTTCCACTCGAGTAAT
This sequence comes from Lissotriton vulgaris, assembly GCF_964263255.1. Taxonomy (NCBI): domain Eukaryota; kingdom Metazoa; phylum Chordata; class Amphibia; order Caudata; family Salamandridae; genus Lissotriton; species Lissotriton vulgaris. The sequence continues at coordinate 207,581,722 of NC_141695.1, forward strand.
TGGGACCGTTCCCCTCCATGTGGCAATGCGGTTGGCATGCCTAGAGGGACCTCGGGTGCGTACTGGTGCTCTACTTTTGCTCTCTTTTGACTCCTATTCCAGCACATCCTCAGGGTCTTCTCCTCCAAGGTTAAATCCCGGATCACTAGACGCTGTTGCATAACTATATAAGATAGGACATGCCTCGGAATCCCCAATCCACGTGCTTCTTCTGGGCCCCTAAACTCCCGTGCTATATGTTGTGTTAGGATTTGCAGTTGCGCCGCCAAACATTATTGTTCAAAATTAGGGACTGCTAGTCCTCCCTCCTGTTTCGGCCGCAAAAGGGTATCCATTGCAACCCTTCTCCGTCCTATCCCCCATAGAAAATCAATGGTAAGTGTCCTCGGCTCCTGGAAGTACCGAGGAGGCACCCATATCGGGAGTGTACGGAAGTAATAGAGTAGGCGTGGTAAGGCCACCTTCTTAAGTAGTGCAACTCTCCCCAACACTGATAGGGGTAGTGTTGGCCAAAATGCTATGTTACCCCTCAGTGCCCTTATGCAGCGCCCTATATTTCCTTCCAATAAGTCTTCTACTGTATGAAATATCCGTACTCCCAGATAAGTAAAGCACGAGCGCTCCCACACCAAACCAACATCTAGTTGCGGCTGGGGTGTACCCGCCCTTAGTGGGAATACACATGTTTGGTCCAATTTACCCACAGTCCCGATAGCCTCCCAAAGGTCCTCAGCATACTCACTGCCCCCTCCAGGGCAACCGTCATGTTTGCTAAGAACAGGAGTAGATCATCCGCATATAATGATATATAGTGCAGAGAGCCTTCGCAGACCAAGCCGCTATATTCCGCCCCTGATCTGGCATAGATCGCTAATGGTTCTATAGCTAACACAAACAGCAGTGGTGATAGCGAACATCCCTGTCTCGTACCTCTCCGTACCGGGTATTCCGGCGATATGGTCGAGCCCAAACGCACCCTGGCCGCTGCTGAAGAGTACAAGACCCTTGTCCAACGTCTGAAATTCTCGCCCAGTCCGAATTTCTTTAGAAACCTATCCAGATATTCCCATTCAGGGCTGTCAAACGCCTTTTCTATATCCACTGATAGTACCACTGGCGTCACCTCCACTCCAAAATCAGTATTTAACACTCCTACCATGCGCCGGACATTATGGAGGTATTCCTGGTTGGTATAAACCCCGCCTGATCAGCATGAACCAGGGCCGTCATGTGAGGTAGTAACCTCAAAGCTAGAATACGACTCAGTATTTTGTAGTCCACTGTCAGCATGGACAACGGTCTATAGGAGGTCACGTCCTCGCTCTCTCTTCCAGGTTCCAACAAGGGGACGACCAGCGCAACCCTCATGGATTCCGGTAGGTTACCCAATTCAAACGCTTCATTATACACTTCCTGCAACTGGGGTGCTAGAGAGTCAATGTATGTTGCATAAAATTCTATTGGGAGACCATCCACCCCCGGGGTCTTGTTTCTAGCCATGTGTTTTGATTGCCCCTCTAATCTCCGCTATTGTGATGGCCTGGCCAATTTCCTTTACGTTCTCCTCTTCCAGCTGCGGAAGCGTGATCCCGTTAGATAGTTTTCAATAGCAGATGTTTCCGCCTCCAAGTGACTCTGGTATAAAGTGGTATAGTACCTGAATAAGCGCGAAATAACTTCAGTCTGAGAATAGACCACCTCCCCGGACTCTGATCGAACATTTAGGACCATGGAGGACCCCCACTCTCTTGGGTTTGCCTTTCTCGCCAGGAGCCTTCCCACTTATCTCCCTCCGCGTGTATCTTTGCTCTATACTGCTTATAGTCATAACTACGTAACCTTTCTGTCTCTCATTTCCGGTCTCAATTTCTTAACTTCCCTTAATTCCTCCTCTGCCTTCTTGACGTCATTCAGTACCACAGTCCTTTCCCCCCTACATTTACCATTACAGAGCCCTCTCACTACTACTTTAAAAGCATTCCACTCCGTTCCTCTAGCAGATGTTGAATTCTTACTTACAGTGAAATATTGTTCAATACCCCTCTGAATATCGTCCCTAAAGGCCTGATCTTCCAGTGTGTCAGGTTAAAGTTGCCATGTAGGAACCTCCGCCCTCACCTGCTGCCATTTAAAGGATACTAACTGTGGATTGTGCTCAGATATAGTCTTTGCTAGGTACTCTGAATGTGTTGCTAAGGGTGCCAGAGATTGGGTGCACAGTACTACGTCAATCCTAACATGTAGCTCATGAAGAGCAGAAAAGAAGGAGTAGTCTCTATCCTCAGGGTGCTGCACTCGCCACACGTCAGTTAACCCCCACCCACTCTGCCGCTCCGCTCTCTTCTTTGCCATCTTTCGGACCTGGGATTAAGCATGGTCGGAAAATCCGTTCCGCTCCCGGATTTTGCGGATTTTCGGTAAATTCGCAATCCGCGAACTCTCGCGAATTTACCGAAAATCCGCAAATTCGCACGCAGCAGATTTTTTTGCTTGGTGATACAATATTGTGGCGTGCGGGGTTCACTTACCGTCATTCAGCGTTTGCCGAGTTGTTTTTCTCGATATTTTGCGAGTGCTGTGCCATTTTGGATCTTGCTGTGGGATCCCGCGGGAGTTTGGCGACGCATCGCGAGGGTTCGCAATTGCGAACATGTAGATGCGGCGGGCAGCAACAATCTCGCATTCGCGAAATTACAAAATTTGCAATTCTGCACAAGAAATCCACCAGCAAGCAGCATAAACCTTCTGAAAATGATGATTTTTATCAGAATAACTCCTCAGGTTTTGCCTCCACTTTTTTTTGCAAGGAAGTCCATTTTGGGGGCGGGAGGGTTGGGAGGGAGGAAGTGCCCCACAGAAAAACAGGTTTTGCAAAACTGAAAGCACCCAGCAGGTGCAAAAGTTCAAACTCATCATTAGTAACCATTCCCTGTAGTGCTTCCTGAGGGGCCCCTCCAGAGTTCAGTTGCCTACTTGTAACTTTTCTATGACCCTGCTCTTACCCTCACAGCAGGCTCATAGAATAGCTACAAGTAGGCCACAAAGGTCCTGGGAAAAAAAATTGCACTGCAACAGAAAGCAAATTACAGATAAGGAAGCAGGTGCCAGACAGGAAGTTTAAATTCAGTGACACATTAATCAACCCCAAATTAATTCACGTCAGTTGAAGCAGGGCAGGTGTGCTTGCTTTTCCCCCCCATAATCTACAGTGATGAACCAGAAATGAATTCATGTCAGTTGAAGCACGGCAGGTGTGCTTGCTTTCCCCCCCCATAATCTACAGTGATGAATCAGAGGGTGGCAGTGATGTACCAGAGGGTGGCATGGGTGAACCAGAGGGTGGCAGTGGTGAAACAGAGGGTGCTGTGAACCTATGATGATGAACCAGACGTAGAAACAACAAAGTCACGACCGTTGCGAGCCGACAAGTACATTCGCAATTGCGAAAACCTTGCGAACACAAAAAAAAAAATCCGCAAATTCGGAGAGTTCGCGGATTTTGTGGATTGCAAATTCGCAAATACACAAATTCGCGAACGCCAGATTCGCAAAATTCGCCCATGCTTACCTGGGATTCCTCTAACGGGGGATGTGACCTATCCAGCTCTACATCCATAATTGAGTTAAAATCTCCACCCAATATTACCTGACTTGCCAGGAAATACGCTAGTTTTCCAGATATGGAGTCAAAGAATTGGGGCTGGTCCACATTTGGGGCGTATATGCTACATAGGGCCATCTCTCTACCATATAGCTTCCCCGCTACCGCCACATATCTGCCTTCAGGATCCACTACTGTTTGTGTTGCCTGGAACGGGATTCCCGCCCTCACCCACACTAATGCCCCCCTTGCAAACGCAGAGTAAGTTGTGCCAAACACCTGACCCCTCCATCTTTTCTGTAGTGCGACACATTCCTGTTTGGTAAGATGTGTCTCTTGCAACAACGCTATTTGTACCCCCCTCCTCATTAAATATGCATGTACCTTGTGACGCCTTGACATGGTGTGTAATCCACGCACGTTCCATGTGATACACTTTAACTTAGGTAATGTTCCCATTGCAGCTCCTCCAGTCCTCCCCCCCCTAAGTTTTGTGTGCCCACACCAGCACTGCCAAACCCCAAACTCAATGAACCCCTTAAAACTTCCCTGACCCTCCCCCCCAGAACAGGTCCCAATAACACATCATTAGTTCCCGTCCAAACTACCATACCAAAACACATACTACTATCCTGCAGTAGCCACTACAGGCTGCCTTAAGTCAGTGGGATTGTGGGCCGACTTCGACAGGCGGTAGCTCCCGCGCCAGCCTCCCGCCCCCGTCACCCCGCAATAATAAGGCACAATGATAACGTTCGCATTCGTTACCAGGCTTTCCAATGTCAGTATGGCAGTTTGTGTCCCTTGATCTCAATCATCTATAAACTACCTACAGATCATCAGCCGATCTGGGTGTCACCTCCGGGCCCTTGGTACTTTCGTCGTCCGACGGTTCTGGTCCGACCGGTTTCTGGCATTTCAGCCTTCTTCGGCCCGGCTTGCTTGAATCCTGATGGAGCAGTGAGAAAGGGACTCATGTCTGAGTATACCCTGCCACACCTATAGTGGCCAAAAACGATTTACAAAAAGGGGGTGGTGATGAACAGAGTGTCTGAGTTAAACAGACCACTCTTACCCAGTCCAAAGATCAGGGCTTGATCCATCACCGTTATTTATCTCCCTGCCCCATCCCAGCTCAGAACCTGGCTATATGCAAATCAGTCTGTCCCTGGCCCAGTGCATCATGGGAACAGGGCAGACTAAACTACCAAGCCAATTCTTCACCAGAAAGGAGACAAGCTACCGGGGCCACCTGAGATATGTCCTGATGTAGGGACTCTTTAGTCGGTTTTATAGCATCCAGGATCTGATCCAAGCGTTTGTTCAATCTCTGCTCCGACGTCGACGTTTCATCGACCTCGCCGCCTCCGTGGGCCCCCGTGGGGTCCGCGTCTTCCTCCTTCCTATTGTTGGGCTTCATGGCTCAGCAGTGAATAGGCCCCATCTTCGGCCCTCAAAGCTTGGTCCGTGCGATCAGCACTTGCCACTAGTCATACCCAATGTCCACCATGGGGCATATCGCTGGCTTGCCCTCCATAGCCCCCGGCTGCACAGCGCCACGAGCCTGCTCCCGCTCCCACCTCCGCAGCGCTAAGAACAGGCCCGCAACACCGTACTCACCGATGACCCCAGCAGGGAAGCCTCGAGCTTCACATCTCCAGCCACACCACTCCAGGGCACGCCTGCCGCTACTTCACCGTCTCAGGCCTCTGTCATCGTGCCCTCGGGTATATACCGTAGTTCCAATAGCTTCAGAACCGGGGCACTGGATCTCCGTGTCGATTCCTGATCCTCCGCTCTCACGTGCTGCGTATCGGACCTGCCCACGTCCTAAGGCCAGCCTGCTCCTGGTTGTGCAGTACATTCAGCGTTGGGCCTTGTTATCGATGCCGTCGTCACCACGGTCGCCATTTTAGTTTCACTCCATAGCCCTTCCTCCGGCCGAGTCCCAGTCCAATTGCACATCATCCATACCCAATTCTTCTAGCATCAAAGTCGAATTTGAGCAGGTCTTTAATACAATGTGGGGAGTGAAATGTAAAATTTCACTTTACCCAGGCATATAAAACTTCATTTTATAAGGGCGCTCCTTATAGATAACTGACCCCCCACCCCATGGATACCTAGGGGTGACCCTGGGGGTCCCTAATATGCAAAAACATGGTAGATCTTTCATTTCTAAGTGACCCTACCCCCAAAGTTGAGTTTGGGCACAATCTGAGGTTTAAAAGCTGTCCTGGCCACCAGTTCTGCTTTTAAACTGACCTCAGGCTTCGGCAGTGCACACATGCAAGTGCAGAAAATCTGCTGGCCTCTAAACTGCCATGCCCCAGGATATTGGAGACTTCTAGGTAGTTTCAATCCCCTGCCCTATTACATACTAGGGGCATATGGGGTAGGTCATACCAATTACAGGGGTAGCCCACCATACCATAGTGTACCCTAGTGTATGTTGGGTGTCTTAACTGTATTCTCATGTGTTCCTTTTGGCTTGGCACTGGCCCTGGGCCTGGTTAAACAGAGCCCAGGGTCTGTCAGTGTCATTTACCACCAGTTCCAGTCAGCAAAAAGTTGGGGGGTGCCCAGGGCACAGGATGACTTTGCAACACTGCACAATCAAATAAAATTGTCAACTACAATCACACATTACACCCCTGCAGTCTGTTTGGAGATGGTGTGGTGAGCGGCCTGGAGGACGGAACTGGGGAGGCGGTGAGCTCGGCCCTGTCTTGTGCGGAATTGCTGGCAGCAATCCAGAACTCCCGGGATGAGATGATCACCAAAATTGACTCTGTCGCAATTGATGTCAATTTAAGCCGGACAGATCGGCAAAAAGTGGCAGACTGTGTGGCTGCCATTGAACAGCATGTGGGCACCTTACATGAAGAGGTTTGTACCCTGCGTACCACAGTCTCTAACCTCCATAAACTGATCGCTCAATTGGACAAACGCATAGAGTATCCAGAGGGGCATTCCCTGAGGAACCTGGGCTTTGTGGGATTCCCAGAGAGGGCTGAGGGGCAATCCTCTAAACTGTTCCTGGTGGATTGGCTTACCAAGACCTTTTTTCCTAAAAAAAACTGTCAAAAGTCTTTACAATCGAGAAGGCCCACAGCCCACTTGCTCCTCTACCACAACCTGGAACTCTGCTGAGAGCAATAATTGTCTGCCTATTAAACTTTCATGACCGCTATGCTCTTCTTCATGGTGTCCTTTAGAAGGCCCTCCAATATTCAAAGGGCATCCCATTTCTATAATCCTCTATTACACATAAAGAGTGCAAGAAGTACAAAAAACCTTTATCAATGGTAAAAAGAGCATTAGAGAACTGAACCTGAGATACAGGCTGATTGTCCCTGCTAAACTTTGCAGACAGAATGATGGTAATGTGTTCTTCTTCTTTAGCTCTGCAAAGGCCAGTGACTGGCTGGAAACTTTGTGACAATCCACCACTAGGAGGAACATGGGAAGGCAGAGCATGACTCAAGCATGCAGGGAAAATCTGCCCAAATACGGCAGTAGAGGGGCCGACAGAGAAGCCTGGACAACTCCCAATGACTGGAGAAGATAGTGGTTTGTCCTGATGGCATGCTCCAGGCCATGCATGTAGGGCTGGACTCAAGGGAATCATTCTGGGAGAGAGGCAGTGACCCTGGTATCACTAGAGACAGCACTGACTTGGAGTGATCGTTTGAGCTTCTGGTCTGACTGTGAGTACTGGGATTCCTGTAGAGGTGCGCCTTCCAGAGTGACTTCTATGCCTCTGAGCACAGACGACGGAGGTCCAGATGCAGTCTGAAATCTCAGTTGAACAATTTTGGGAGCTTATGACACATTGTTCTTAGGGGGATGAAGAGGTGGATGACTACAATATCTTGTTTTTGACAATGCTACATTTATAGCTTGCCAGCAGGAGGGGGCTAAGAGAGAGACGAGTAGACATGGGGAGCTCCTTCTCCTGAGACCTTACCTCTTGAAGAGCACAAAGTTCCACTGTTGGTAGGGCTTTAAGTGTGATGGATCTAACCGGTTCTAAGCACCAGCAGTTTTTTAAGGGGGGTCTCGAAACGGGTCTCTATCAGGCTCTGTTTCATGGCCTGGCACAGGCAGTCTGTTATTTTTTTCCGGTTTGCAGTGACAGCAGGCACATCGATCGGGCATTGCGCGATGATCTCCAGAAGGCGTCCCTCCCCATCCAGGCTAAATGGGAGCGCAGATTTACTGAACCAGTGTCAGAGAAGGACTGGGTGCGAGTGTACCAAGGGGTGCAGACTGCTAGCTCCAGTGCTAGATTCAAAATGATCCAATATCATTTTGTCCACCAAATGTATCTCTCCCCAAACGCCTTACACATTATATACCCTGCCCGGTCAGAAGCTTGCCCCTGTTGGGGAACCCTGACAGCAGACTTTCTAGATGTGGTGTGGTCCTGTGCAATGCAATCCTCTTACTGGCAGACGTGTTGGATAGCCTTGTTGGCACATACAACTGGAGATACGACAAGTGTTGTTGGGCCTAATTCCCTCGCCCTCCAACAAAAGGCCCCAAGGTATGGATATTGGCTCACGGATGTCTCCCATTGGGCAACCGCTGAGGGAATCCAGATGAAACATGGCATGGTTGGCCATGTTATTGTATCTGAAATGACCCCCAACAGCTGTCTCACAGGGGTTAGAAAGGATGGGACAGCAGGGTTGGATACACGGTTCTTCTGGGCACTGTACCTTGACGTCAATGCCGGTTTTTCCAGCTTGCAGCTATGAATCATTAAAATGTCTTTGCAGCTATGTCCACGAGCAAGGGAGGTGCGCAGTTGGGAATTCTCCTACGATTTTGTTCTGATGAATGCAGAAACCTTTAATGTACCTTTGCTGACTTGTATCATAGTCACTTGTGTCCTGTGAAACTCAATAGGGATAATTAAAAAAAGAAAAGATCTGGAAAGAATAAAACTGTCTGCAAAGTTTTGCAGAAAAACTCCAGGTGGAGACTGACACGACCTTGAGAGTCAAGCTGCTGTTTTTGACTCACAAATTGGTTGACCATGCGGTTTGTCCAGCTGAGGATAAAGACTTCCAGAGACTCACTGAGGCATCGTGCTGCAGTAGGCTATCATTGTCGAATTTAACTTTAAATCCAAAAAACCCTAGGATCAGCCGATTAACCCCCTGAAAAAAGAAAAGCTTCAAGAAAAAGTCTGAAAGTAAACCTTTGACTGGGACCTAGCCCTCAGCCTATCCAACTTGCTCTCCATTGTGGTCAGCCTAACACTATGACTTTTTCCCTGTCCGGTGCAACCAGATAGCCGCAAGTGGCACTTTCAGCTTTTTGGACCTAGAACGCACAATTTTTGATTTAATTTTAAAAAATTCATCTTTGGTTCTCTAAATTGGATGTTTGCTATTTTGGTGTTTTAAAAAAAATAAAATTATTCTCTATTTTCGTAAATTGATTTTGGATTTTTATTGTTTTGTTATCTGTTTCTTTTTACTCCTTTACACATATGAATCTTCTTTGTTAAGCCTGACTGCTCATTGGCTAAGCTATCAAAGGTTGAGCAAGGATTAATTTATTCAGACTTGACTGGACCTATTATCAGTGGCTGCCGCCACAAATAAAGGATGATGGGGAGGGTGAAGGGAAGGCGGAATGAGGAGTTTGTGAGGGGCAGCATATAGAATATATAAAAATAAAATAAAATTTAAAAAACGTACCTGAAGCCGCCGCCCGTTTTCTGCGTCTTGCTACTTTTTCTTCTCTTCCTAGTCCCGGCAGCCCCTGGGACCAACTCCAATCCATTCCCTGCACTGCTCTAGTGCAGGACGGGGATTGGCCTTAGAGGGCTGAAAAAATGCTCTTGTCAGGCCAGGGAGTCTATGAGGGTTCTCCAGCCTGGCTGTTCAATGCAGCTGGGCTGTAAACAAGTACGCATGTGTGTTTTAGTCAGCCTGAGATGGCCGGCCAAACACATATGTGCAGGGAGTGCACATAGCACTTCTCCTCCCATGCTCCGCCCAGATCCTCCCTGCATAAGCTGGCTCAGAGCCGGCAAATGAAAAATAAAACAATGCTAGAACATCAATTTATTTTTCATTTGCTGGCTCTGAGCTAGGCAGCGAGGAGACGCTTCTCCGCCATTGCAGAGGAGCCGCCACTGCCTATTATGAATATGGTTTTATTAGTAGATGAAGGTAAATACTCCCCCTACTACTAATCCACTTTCCTACAGTAATGAAATCAGGTTCATTGGGTCAGGGTCTCACAACTAGTTTTATACGTGTTCCTCACAAAAGCTTGTGACTGGCCTGTCTACAGGTTGTAAGATGGATGTGTGATGATATAAGTATTTTCTTCTGTCCTTGTATTACTTTATGTTTTTAGGGTGCTCAATTATTAATATTTAAGAGAGATGATTTATATAAATTTGTAGAAGTGAAGTAGGTAACGTACTCACATGTCTCCATATACGTCTTCACACTTCTCAAATACCCCTACTTAGCTTAGATTTGTTAGTCTAGAAAAGCCACATCAGCATGCCTTTAGGTCCTTAGGCTACATACAATTATGTTCAACCCAAAGCAATTCAATTGCAGTTGGAATCTTTTCTACTTTATTGCCTCAAATGTCCCTATTTTCCACATTTACATGCTGGGGTTCCTATTTTCTTGTTGCTTGAAAATGTGATTTGGAGGGCGTTAAACACCCCCATTCCAATGGTATTCATAGCCATGCTATAAAAGTTGTAAATAGCATGTAATTCAAAGTTCTGCTTTCCCAACCCAAGGTAGATGAATAGTTGAGTTGTCCTTTTACTTGCAATTTAAACTCACATCTACGCGGCACGCAGATGAGCCATGCGTTACTTTACTGGCACCATAACTTGCTTCATAGGCCCCTGAGTAATGTTACTGGGCTTGTGTATGTGTTCTGCAGGCTATACCCTGAGCCTGTGGCAGCTATGTTCCTGGGATTAGAACCTGAGAAATGCAGACTACACACACATTTTTACATCATGTCTTACCCTCTAAGCTATTTCAATACAAACAGAGCATGTTGCTGTAAGTGCTGCAGGCTTGTTAGCCCACTGAGTTGCCTAGCTGGTCCTGAAACATTCACTGGAAGGTGACACCCAAAGCTTTCTGATGCTGCCCCCCCCCACCCGAGTTCTCTTCAAACTATTTGAACATACAACCTTCAGTGTACATTTTATGTATGCATTTATGTATATGAAACTCATAAATCATAACCTTAAGAATAAATTAACATAATGCTTTACAGGAGCTGGGGGTCGAGGGGTGGTGGCGGACAATGTAGTGCTAAAGGGGCAATATATACAAAGTGTTTGTTGGGACTGTGTTCGAATCTTTTTGTCATCAAGTCTCTGCATCAACAATATCATTACAGCATGTGCTCAGTTATGGCTAGCTAGGCCCTCATTACAAATGACCCGGAATGATATTCATGGGGGGATACCTCTCTTGGCCATTCTAAGTTGTCGGAAATACCCATGACCTAGGATTCCAATGTCCAGGCTGCTGCAGTACTGGGGACAACTATTGAACGCAGCCAGCACACATTCTCCTCCTGCAGACCAAGGAGAATGGCAGTGGCCGCTACGCGATTTTGGCGGAGGAGCATTGCTCCCCGCCTTCCTCAAAACATAGCAAAAAAACCTCCTGGAGAATTCCAATAGAATCCCATGTTCACACCAGAACATAGACTTCAATTGGAAATTCTCAAGGTCATATTATCAAGCCCATTAACGCCGCTTTAGCAGCAGTTTTCTGCCCCTAAACCGGCGATAACTTTTAATGGTGTTCTTGATAATATGCCCCCAAGTGAGCAAAGGGAGCACTAAATTAAGACTTAGGTCCTAATTCAGTGAACAGAGAATGGGTTACTTACTCTGTCACAAACATGGTGGATATCCTGCCCACCATTATATTATAATTGCCGTAGGATATAATGCACTTGTAAAAAGGCGACTTGATATCTACCACGTTTGTGATGGAGTAACCCTTCCGCCAATCTCTAAATCAAGGCCATAGTTTGTGAGCAGTTGTGGTACTGGTTTCTCAAGTAGCCGAAGAGCTGAGATAGCACTTTTCTGCCTTCTTAGGCAGTGGTAAATGGTTGCTTGTCACATGAACTTGCAAGGCATGTGCTGCAATTCCCTGGAAACGTGGAAGCATATGTCGACATATCTGTAGTGAATAACAGAAAATTAGAAATGCATATATAAAGTAACATAACAGAATTGAAGCTTAACAGGTCACATCCCAATAGAACAGTTAAAACAGAATACAATGCAATAACGGCACTAGAACACAACCAACTCACATTAAAATAATGGAGCACAAATACACTGCAGCAGGAAAAAACGACAGAACGCATCATGACTATGACAAAGTTCCACACAGCGTATGTACACAAAAGCTAAATCTTGTTTCCATGCAGTGGCAAAAGGTGTTTGCACCAAAGAAATGAAATAGAGCCAGTCAAAAAATGTTTTATCAACTAGCCTCAGGAGTGAGAATGATCCTGTCATGGCTGTTTAATTACTGAGATAGTTGTACATGTGCATATTTAGTTACATGGCAAAGCTATAAATTCTCCAAGTATTTTTTAGAAAGGATTGAAAAGTAGTAATTTACAATTGCAGAAAGTGCTGCCCTGAAAGCGCAACTCAGGGCAAATAAAATGAGGAATGCCTCTGTTAGAAGCAGGGATTCCTGGTAGGCTAAGGCAAGCGCCAGAGCCATGCAGAAACCCTCGGTCTAGTCAGGGTGAGGGAGCTGCAACCTGAGGATAACCCCTCCTCACCCCCTTGGTAGCTTGGCACGAGCAGTCAGGCTTATCCCAGAGGCAATGTGTAAAGCATTTGCGCAACACACACACACCGCAGCGAAACACCAGGCACACTACAAAATAGACTCCACACAAGGTTATATAAAAATAGCCTTTGATTTATAAAAACACATTAGAATCACAGCCATATACACTGTGCCTACAGGCACCAGGACATTATTTACAGGGGATTATGTACAGGGCAGCACCAATTGGGTCGCTGCCAGAACCATCACAAAGTACAACCAGTAAATGCAAAACCATCCGTCCCTACTGGTAAAACAATCAAGGTAGCAACATTGCAATCAGAGTAAACCACCTTAGGTATAAATCAGGTTAGCATTAGGCATACCCCCAATAGGCATAAATCACGTTATGCATAACATTAGGCATAACCATATTTGCATGGGGCATAATCACATGAGGAATTGCATTGGATATAAAAGCATTATGCATAACCCTCAGGCATAGAAACACGTTATGCATCATATCAGTATACGTCACCTTCAATATAAACATATGAGCATGAAAACATTAGTCACAAAATTAACAAAGCAAACCTTAGGGAAAAGCTGAATACATGACATGTTTCCCCGATGTTGCAGATTAGCTTTTGGCACCACTGCGCCTGAGGAGCCCCCTCTCTGGGACTCTGAACGAAGGGCTTGCTCAAAGTTGTAGCTGCCCGCTTGTGCGGTGCAGCTGCGTCCAAAAACAAGCACTGGCACAACTGTCCACGTTGGAGCCCCACTCCGGGACTCTGGAAATAGATTTTGCCCAAACCCTTGCAGCGTGTCAGAACTCGATAACTAGAATTATATTGGCTTACCGGTTCTTGCACAGGAGCAGAGATGCTAGGTCCCTAATCCCTCTTAGCAATCCCAGGAGGTCTTTCTATAGAACTTCCCAGTCATTACCTCAAGGGACGGGGGAATGGGATAAAATGATAAACCAAGAAGAGACTGGTCCAGATTGGCTCCTTCCATCAGCTTCTTGCTATAACGTTCTCTTTTCTTCTTAGGAACCTGTAAATTAACACATCATTAAGACTACCAACTCTATTCTTATTTTATTCTTATTTTACTAAATGATGTTAGAACCTCACCCACCCTGACTATGCTGGACGTTTGCTCCTCTTCAGTTCTAGTAGTTTACACCTTCCTCCTCAGTTAGTTGTTACTATTCAAAATAAACAACAAATTGTTACTTAATTTTCTGTTACCTACTCTCCCTCTATGACTTATATTGTAAGTGCACTTACTTCACTAACTAGAAGAGTTGTCCTTATATGGGTTTTGTTATTTGCTCTCTTCACCCTTTTCTACTGTCTTATATCTGCGACCTCTTCTCCTGATTTTGTCTTTTATTTCTTACAGGTTTCGGGAACAGAAGCAGCAAGACGTTCTTTTGGGTGAGTTATACATATATATATATATATATATATATATATATATATATACATACAAGTTCAGGTTTTTAGATTTAGTTCTTCTGTGTTTATACTCCAACAGCCTATTACGCTTTTCTCATATGTTTTCTTTTGTCTTTCTACTCAAGGTTTATCAAGAATATTCAATGTCAGGTAAGTTCTCAATATTTTGCCGTTATAATAGTAAAGACATTATCACTTAGCTCTGTTCAGTAGATTCTGCTCTTCAGCACGAGTGTTGTTTTGCTCAGTAGGAATCTGCCCTTTCACTCGAACGATTCTCTCTGGTCGGCTTGCTCTCTGAGGACGACAAACTTGAAGACTCTCTCACCTCAGCTAACGGTAAACGCTCGCTTTTACCGCTGCTGCCGTAGCTGAGTCAATACTGCCACCTTCTGACTCGTGCTTGAATTATCGCACCGAGTCTTCAAATTAACACTGCACAAGTTCTTTTATCAAACGGAAACGAAACTTCAGGAAAACACTTTGGGGAAACTCCATTTTATTCGAGCCTCGTATATGGACGTCTTCTCAGGCCCTTAATTGCGGTGAAGTGCGCAGCTAACCGGGAGCTCGCGCATCACCTAATCTTCATCTTCAGCTGTGCCCTAATAGACTAGACCGCCACCCCCTTCAGGGACATGGGAACTTGGGCGGCCATCTTAGTTCTTCTTATCCTCACCAATTCTGACCAAGTGTGGGTACAATGCGTTTCTGTGCATGTTCTGGCCAATTCCGCGCTGCAAAGCTCATGAGCCGGTTTGAGGATCCTGACAGTACCCCCCAACAAGGCAGATTCTCTCTCCCTGGGTTTCATGGAAAATCGCTGATGAAATGACCTGATTAATCTAGGTGCATGAACATCCTCACTCAGCTCCCAAGATCGCTCCTCTGGACCGTAATCTTTCAAGTCGATCAAGTAATACAATTTTCCTCTGGATGTTTTTGAATCCAAAATTTCTTTTACCTCAAATTCAGCTCCTGTCTCTAGCTGGATTGTTTTCGGTGGGGATTGGATTCTCAAATCTGTGGAAGCTTTCTTTAGTAAGGAAACATGAAAAACTGATTGGAATCTCAATTTAGTGGGTAACTTCAATCAATAAGTGACCTGATTTACCTATTCTTCTACTGGATATGGGCCAATAAAGCGAGGTTGAAACTTTCGGTTTCCTTTTAACCTTAAGTTTTTGTGCTTAGCCAAACTCGATCTCCTGCAGTCAAAGAAGGCCCCTCTCTTCTTTTTCGATCCGTGTAACTCTTGTATTTTTCCTTAGCTGTCTTGAGATTCTCTTCTGCTCTTTTCTGTACTTGGTGTAGATGTGAAACAACCTCATTTACTGCAGGGACAGATATATCTGTTTGTCGAATGGTAGCATTCGGATGCCTGCCATAATTTAAGAAAAAGGGGGAATAACCTGTAGAACTACTCTTCGCATTATTGTGGGCAAATTCTGCAGTCCACAGATAATCTGACCAGTCACCCTCTTCTTTCAAGAGAATCAGTCGCAGATATTGTTCTAATTCTTGGTTTACCCTCTCTGTCTGCCCATCGGTCTCGGGGTGATAGCTAGTGGAGAATCTAACCTCTGTACCTAATCCTTCCATGAAGGCCCTCCAGAAATGTTACACAAGCTGAGAACTTCTATCTGATATTACAATCTTAGGTATCCCATGTATCTTCACTATCTGGGAACTGAAATGAGCAGCTAATTGTTTGGCAGTTGGAACCCCTTTTAATGCTGTAAAATGGGCCATTTTGGAAAAGGCATCTACCACTACAAGAATGGTGTCAAAACTTTGACTGTTGGGTAAATCTGTGATTAGATCGAGAGTTACAGTGTGCCAGGGGTAAGGGGGTGTGGGTAAGGGTTGCAACAGACCCTTAGGGGCCTGCCGTTCGGATTTTCTCTGAGCGCAGATTTCACATGACTTAACATATCTCTCAATATCTGAAGACATCCTGGGCCACCATTAGTGTCTCTTAATCAGTTCCTCAGTCTTGGCTTCTCCCTTATGACCGGCCATCTTGTCCTCCTGGCTCTCGCGCATCACTTGTTGTTGTAACTCTGCAGTGGGGATATACATGGCATTATGGTAATAGGGCAATTGTCGAACAACCTTCCTATTTATATCCTCCTTTGCCCATTCCTGCATAGCTTCTGGACTCATGACTTCAGCGATATCTTTTTCTAAACTGATTGAGGTGGTGGCTCCAATAATCTTTTCGCTAGGAATGATTGGTTGATTCTCTGTGAAGATTTTCTGAGCTTCTGTGCCTATTCGGGATAAAGCATCCGCATTTCCGTTCTGGGCTCCAGGACGATATGTAATTACAAAACCGTAGTCTGCAAAATACAGGGACCATCTTAATTGTCTGGGTGTAAGGGTTCTGGCTGTCTTTAAGAATTTTAAATTACGGTGATCTGTAAACACCGTCACTTGATGTTGGGCTCCCATCAAATAATGTCGCCATTCTTTGAAGGCATCCTTAATAGCCAATAACTCCTTCTCAGTGATGGTGTAGTTGATCTCTGCCTGAGTCAGTTTTCTGGATCGGTAAGCAACCGGATGTAACTGACCTGTGGTCTTGTGTCGCTGAGATAATACCCCACCCACGGCTTGATCCGACGCATCCGTCTCTACTTAGAAAGGTTCAGTAGGATCAGCGTGCAACAGGACTGGCACCGTGGTGAAATCTTTCTTCAAGGACTGAAAGGCTTCTTCTGATTCTTTTGACCATTCAAACTTGGTTCCTTTTTTCAGCAACTTAGTAAGAGGAAGAATCTTCCGGGAGAATTCTTGAATAAACCTCCGATAAAAATTAGCAAATCCTATGAAGCCTTGGACCTCGTTAACGCTCGTTGGAGATTCCCTGTTAGTAACAGCTTCCACTTTTCGCTGGTCCATCAGTATTCCGGTGGGTGAAATGACGAAACCTAAGAACTCCACTTGCAAAACATCAAAGGCGCATTTTTCCAATTTTACAAACAACTTATTTTCTTGCACCTTCTTCAAAACTCCTTTCACTTGTTCATGATGTTTTGTGACCTCAGATGAATATATCAAGATGTCATCAATGTAGACGATGGCGCACTGGTCAATTAATTCTTTCAAAACGTCATTAATGAGGTACTGAAAGGCAGCGGGCGCATTGCATAATCCCTAAGGCATTACCTGATATTCAAAGAGCCCAAATCTAGTCCGAAATGCGGTCTTCCACTCATCACCCTCATGCATTCGAACTAGATGGTACACTCCTCTCAAATCCAATTTTGTGTAGATTTGAGCACCCTTGACTTGATCTAGGAGGACTGAGATCAATGGCAGAGAATACCGATTCTTCTTGGTGATCTTGTTGATGGCCCTGTAGTCAATGCACGTCTGTAAGTCTCCCTCCTTCTTCGGCACGAAAAATAGCGGAGATGAGACCGGGGACTGCGATGACCGAATAAACCCGTTGGCTAAATATTCATCCAGGTATTCTTTCAGGTGATGATGTTCCTTCTCCGTCAATGCATAAACTTGACTACAGGGCAGATTCGAACCCGGCTCCAATTAAATTTTGCATTCATAGACCCGGTGTGGAGGTAGTTGTTCTGCTTCCACCTCATTAAACACTTCTTTAAACTCCCTATACTCGTCAGGAATTTCTTGGACGTTTATCACACACATGGAATGCCCAGTCAAACACAAAGATGAAGCTGGATTGCTCTCCAACGGTTTCTCTTTTATGCCAAAACAATTTTCATGACAATAACTTGAGTCCATTACAATGGTTCTAGAACTCCAGTCGATAGTAGGGTTGTGTTCAGTAAGCCACGGGAGACCAAGAATTGACTGAAACTGTGGGGCATCAATTAAGTTGAACTGGATCTTTTATTTATGTCCATCACTTGAAATCAATTAGATTAGTTCCGTGTGACTTACGATTGGTCCAGACGAAAGGTTTGTTCCATCCACTGCCCGGACGGGCTCACTCTTAATCTTCTGGATGGCTTGAATGCCCACCTTGGCCGCAAATCTTAAGTCGCAGAAGTTACCGGTGGCTCCTGAATCTATCATGACCGATACAACCATCAGAGTTTTTTCCCATAATTTCACTTCCATGGACAGATTCAAATGCGGCGCCGCCGATTGCAATTTATTTGCCACCTGATGTTCCAGTGGAGTCTTTTCTATGATCGCACCCACCAGTTCAACTCCTTCCACAGGTGGTGCCATTAGTTTTCCTTCAGCTTGAAGGTGACCTTGGGTTTCTTCGGGCAATTTCTAGCAAAATGCTCATTTTACACAAGTTACTTGCTCTTCTCTTGTCCTTCTCTTCTGTAGATAGTGGTCCTCTTATTGTTCCAATCTGCATCGGTTCTGTTCCGGATTGGGTGTCCGAACTTCTCGTGCCTTCGGTTCGAGCTCTATCAAACCTGGGGGTTATTGTTCTAAAGTCTTTTTTCTTTTCTCCTCTTCTTTCTCCTTGACGGAAATCTATCTCCAAGACCAAATCTATTAGAGCTGAGATCTCTGTTGGTCGATTCGGAATTTGAGCTAAAGCATCCTTCAATTCATCTCTTAAACCGCGATAAAACACAACCGCTCTCTTGCTTTCTGGCCAGTTAGTTTCCACAACCAGCTTATTAAACTGGGCCAGATACGCGATTAGATCTCGATTGCCTTGCCGTAGGTCGAGTAGTTTGTTATCCACAACTTGAGATATTCTCCGCCTGTCAAATATCCGAAGGAATTCCTGTTTAAAATCCTCGAAGTTTCTCAGTAATGGATCATCTCGGGTAACTAAGGACATAGACCAGGAAGCTGCGTCTCCACTCAAATATGAGGCCACTTTAGACTGGCATCAGGGAATTTTGAAGGGCGGCACATAAAATGTAAGGAGCATTGAGAGAGAAATATTTGCACCTTCTGCGGATCCCCGTTAAATCTTTCTGGGGAAGCTAATGGGATAACTGGGGATAGAGAATGAATGACTGGTGTGGTTGACCTATTTGTGGCGTCTAATACAGGATTCATCGCCTCTCTCTCTAAACTGCTAGACTGCCTTAATCTTAACGCTAATTCTGCAGTTTGTTTCCTAGCACTGACTACCTCTTGTCTAAGGTTACGATTTTCTTCTCTAACTGCTCCTAATTCCTTTTGTATCACATCTAAAATCGTTCCTAATGATTGCACATCAATTCCTTCCGCCATCTCTGTTCGGGTGCGAAGGCAACTTGGGCACTTCACTCTGTCAGAACTCGATAACTAGAATTATATTGGCTTACCGGTTCTTGCACAGGAACAGAGATGCTAGGTCCCTAATCCCTCTTAGCAATGCCAGGAGGTCTTTCTATAGAACTTCCCAGTCATTACTTCAAGGGACGGGGGAATTGGATTAAATAATAAACAAAGAAGAGACTGGTCCAGATTGGCTCCTTCCGTCAGCTTCTTGATATAACGTTCTCTTTTCTTCTTAGGAACCTGCAAATTAACACATCATTAAGACTACCAACTCTATTCTTATTTTATTCTTATTTTACTAAATGGTGTTTGAACCTCACCCACTCTGACTATGCTGGATGTTTGCTCCTCTTCAGTTCTAGTAGTTTACACCTTCCTCCTCAGTTAGTTGTTACTATTCAAAATAAACGACAAATTGTTACTTAATTTTCTGTTACCTACTCTCCATCTATGACTTATATTGTAAGTGCACTTACTTCACTAACTAGAAGAGTTGTCCTTATATGGATTCTGTTATTTGCTCTCTTCACCCTTTTTTACTGTCTTATATCTGCGACCTCTTCTCCTGATTTTGTCTTTTATTTCTTACAGGTTTCGGGAAAAGAAGCATCAAGACGTTCTTTTGGGTGAGTTATACATATATATAAATATATACAAGTTCAGGTTTTTAGATTTAGTTCTTCTGTGTTTATACTCCAACAGCCTATTACGCTTTTCTCATATATTTTCTTTTGTCTTTCTACTCAAGGTTTCTCAAGAATATTCAATGTCAGGTAAGTTCTCAATATTTTGCCGTTATAATAATAAAGACATTATCACTTAGCTCTGCTCAGTAGATTCTGCTCTTCAGCACGAGTGTTGTTTTGCTCAGTAGGAATCTGCCCTTTCACTCGAACGATTCTCTCTGGTCGGCTTGCTCTCGGGGGACGACGAACTTGAAGACTCTCTCACCTCAGCTAACGGTAAATCTCGCTTTTACCGCTGCTGCCGTAGCTGAGTCAATACTACCACCTTCTGACTCACGCTTGAATTATCGCGGCGAGTCTTTGAATTAACACTGCACAAGTTCTTTTATCAAACGGAAACGAAACTTCAGGAAAACACTTTGGGGAAACTCGATTTCATTCGAGTCTCTTCTATGGACGTCTTCTCAGGCCCTTAGGTGCGGTGAAGTGCGCAGCTAACCAGGAGCTCGCGCATCACCTAATCTTCATCTTCAGCTGTGCCCTAATAGACTAGACCGCCACCCCCTTCAGGAATGTGGGCACTTGGGCGGCCATCTTAGTTCTTCTTATCCTCACCAATTCTGACCAAGTGTGGGTACAGTGCGTTTCTGGGCATGTTCTGGCCAATTCCACGCTGAAAAGCTCATGAGCCAGTTTGAGGATCCTGACACAGCGGCCCACTCCTGCGGCACAGCTGGGTAAATTGAGGCAGACAAGACTCTTGCCCTAGCAATATGCTGGTTGAAGCCCACACCGCTGCAGCAGCCCATTTCCGCGGTGTCTCTTTGAAGAGGGACCCAGTACTGGCACCCCAACACTTGGAAGGCAGCCCCCAACTCACCACCGCCAGAGCCCAGCCCCACTCACCTCTCCTTGAGGGCTGGGCGGGGGATGTGGCAGCAGGACCAACTCTCCGCTGGGGCTCACACTGCGGGACTCTCTCCTTCTGGCTGCGGGATCAGTGGTACCTTTGGCATGCGCAGGGCCCTCCTAGCACACGGGATCCTTGATCAAGAGGAAGCCGACTTCTGGACACTGTGGGGCTCCCCTCATTGCCGCACACGCACGGGGCTCCCCTCTGCTCACTGGGAGCCCCCACCGAGGGAGCAAAGTCTCTGGTGTGTGCCAGAGCGGGGTAGGCTCCCGCCTGGCTTCCTCGCTGTCACGGGGCTCCCTCTGCACCATGGGAGCCCCTTTCCTCACTTCCGGCCAGCTTTGGCTAAGGCCCGCCCTCTTCTGTGTCACTTTCTATTCTCCGGCAGGCAGCTGGACGCGGGGAGGGGTTGGAACGCCTCGCGCTTCTGTGGTCTCAGTGTGGCTTCTCTGAGGACGCTCCTCATTGCCGGGCACCTCTCCGCATCAATCCTAGCACGGCTCCTCTCTGACGTCAGCGGGGGAGCCCGCGCAGAGCTCACGACAGGTGGCGGTGATTCTTCCTGGGAATTTTAGAGAGTGGGGTGGGCATCCGCTCCTGACTTTACAACAAAAAAACAGGCAAAACGCGGGATAGGCAGCCACGAGTAAAATAAAATAGGAACGCGGGTGGGCACCCGCTCTTGGTTAAAAAAAGGCTGGGAAAATGCAGGGTTGGCTCCTGCAGTTTAAATACGCAGCAAGAATTGCGGGGGGTAATCCCACACGTCGGGATTCCCTCGCAGCAGGCAGGCCATCCAGCGATGCAGGGTCCACGCTCCCCTCTGCTCTTGGGGTGATTCAATTACAGTGCTATCAAGGCGCTAGGGTTCTCACCGCTCCGGGGTCCCCCAGAATAAAGTTGTAGCACTCACGAAGCGCTAGAAAACAGGCAGAGTTGGCCAAAGGTCCCAAAATGTAGAGGCAAGGCTCGGTAAGGTCGGCAGACAGGGGGACAGCATAACTAGGCAGGGCAGCAGTTCCTGGGAACAGTCCAGCGCAGTAAAGAAGCAATCTTTCCAGTACAGCAGCCTTTACTCCTGCAGAGTCTCTTCCAAGTCCTGTAGAAGGCAGTGGGGTAGAGCTGGGCACAGGGGCCAGCACTCAGGGTCCCGCAGCGGTTCCTCCTGGCAGGGTGTCCCCTCCACGTCAGCTCACAGCCCCTGCCCTGAGTCTGGAATGAGGTAGAAGCTTCTAGAAGGGTCTAGGGGTAGGGGTTTCTGGAAGGGTCTTGGAAGTTCCAGTCCCAGTCCCAACTGGCACTGGGGGTGGGTGTTACTAGGGGGCGGAGCTAGCCTTGTACAGGGCAGGCACTGACCAAGTCATGGACAGGGGATTTATCTGCCCACTACTCCAGTTGCAGACCTCTCACTCAGCCTGAACCTGCCTCCCTGGAGCCACCCACTCCTCACCAGCTCCGGTCACTTCTAGAAACAGACATGCAGGCATGCACACAGCACACAGAAAGGCCAACTTCTAAAAGTGGCATTCCTAAAATAGTAAAAATAAATCTGCGCACACCATTGCGCAGCATTTATCATGTTCACTCCACACATACCAAACATGCCATACTTATTTTGTTTTATTTAGAAATTATCCCTTAAGGGGTTAGTTCCCAATGTTAGCCTATGGAAGGCAGAGAGCGCACGCAGTCTGCACTGTTAACCAGTGCTAAAGGGCCCAGAGTCCTAAAACCACCAACACCACGTCAGCAAAAATGCTAGGAGGAAGGCAAAAAGTTTAGGGATGACCCTGTAAGAAGGGCCAAGTCCAACTGCCTCAATTGGGCAAGCTCTTTTGATAGTTCGATATTGGGAGATCAAGGATGGGTGCAGGTTAGGACAGAATTACCTTTTGGGAGCCCTGCCTTTATCCTAGTACTAGGATACACATTGCAGCACAGGATAGAGGTACATTGGGAAAGTTATGTGCATATTTCAATATTTGTTACCAGTGCAGGCGGTGTTGCTGTGATACAGGTGGAGTAGGATAGCTCTCTGGATGCAGGGATACCAGGGTGCACCTAAAATCAGAGTAAGGAGGTATTGTTAGAATGCTGTGAGTGTTATAGTGTTCAAATATGAGGGAGCTCTGTGGATCTCAGTGCAAGCTGGGATAACAATGCTGGACAGCCCAGGATTAAAGGGTAATATGCCAACTTCTTGGGTGTTTCAGTGCTCAGAGTTCAGTGCATACAGGTCAGAGCAGAGGAGTATTGAGAGAGCTCCAACAGAAAAAAGACAGAGATGTTATTGTAAATGATTAATAAAGACTGATAATGCTTTAAACAGATCATACTACCCAACACTTCATTTGTGGTTGGTTCTCTCTTGTTTGGCATGGGAAGTTGAGACAGTATAGATAAAACCAAATTCAGTGGTCCTTCAATAAAGGGCTAATCTGTATGACCTGCACAAAAAATCTTTATTCTCCTTGCAGGGGATGTGAAAAAGAAAGCATCAGCTGTTGACTCCACATCCTTCCTCGTTAGGGCATAAATCATCGCTGACACAGTGCCCTAAGTCTTCCGGGTGCCAGCAGCTAGGTTTATATTTAACTTTAGCTTTCCGGAAAGTTAAATGTTGCCCCACTCACCCAGTACTAGAGGAATTTCCCTTTTACATCCTGATTTTGTTCCTTATTGCTCGCGGTCAAATATGATGAGGCAGTATTTTCAGATTTTCTTTTCGAATCTTTCAGTTTTTTCCTGTATTATTCATGCCTTATTGTGGTCTAGGTTCTTGGTTTCCAAAGGGCGGCCTAGGAGCAATGGTCTTTGCATGGCTGACTAGGCTGTGCCCTAATCCCTGTTCAACATATTCTGGCAGGCCTGGTCTGTTGTCCCACCTCGAGTCCATTGGAGATGCCTCATGTTTTGATGAGAAGTTCATCAGCAGAGGGTAGGCTTTATGGTGTATAGAGTGTACCCAAAGTCTATTCCAACCTAACACATAGTTAAGGGTGCAACCACCCGCTCACGATAGGCTACTGGGTGGATGATGTTTGGCAGCTGGTCATGGTATAGTACATTTTTGCCTGTACCCCTGGAGGGAAGATGACCTACCAACTTCTCCACTGTAAAAATTATAGAGCACCGACAGATAGGGCCCTCCCTTTCACCCTACAGTGTGTAATGAGTTGTGGTTCTGTGGTGTGTTTCAAAGGTGTGAGGGGCAGTGGCAAGGAGACTCAGGAGGGTGAATGTTGTACAGAAAGGATACTGTGAGCAGAGGCCCAAAATGGTGCCCAATTCCCTGACTTAAACTGCTATACTCAGAGCATCAGAAGTTGGTAGGGCCAGGACGATCATTATTCCCCAAGCCCCATGATTTTTTAGGACCCATGTTTCTGCTGCAACATGTTTCTATACATTTTACATAAATCTTTGTAGTAATCTAGTTTCCATCTTCTATGTCTATGTTATATCAGAACATTACCATATAATCTCCATTCCTATGGATACAGAATGTGGTGCTTTGAATACTGCCCTAGGATTCCTGTTTTGTCAGTTCCTGGGAGCTGCTGTGACTAATGGCTAATAAATAAGATCTGACCCATCAATTGTGGTTGTGTGGGCTTACTTCAATCTTCTCCATCTCTATCCCAATCAAAATGTGTACCAACTTCAGACCTGCCTGTCTCACACATAAAGCTCTTCACATCGGAAAACCAGCCTACCTGGCTTCCAAACTCAAAAAGGCAGGACAAACGAGGAACCTAGGGAGCACCAACACCCTTCTTCTCATTCAACCGAAAGCTCGCAAAATAAAAACCTGTCTCGCTCCTTCTCGGGAAATACGCCCAACATCTAGAACTCCATACCAGTGCACATCAGGACTAATCCCTCCTTCGTAAACTTTAAAAGCCAGCTCACAGACCTCTTCCTTAACCTATCTCACCCGAAGGGAGAGATGCCTCACAATGTGAAAGAGTCGCTCCACCAAAGGAATCTTGCCAAGCGCAGAACCAAGACACCTCAATAAGAAGGGTTTCCATCGCCTGTTCTTTTTTTTTGACTCGTTCCCAAGACCGCTGGAACAAGATTGGACACAAAACAATGCTGTTCATTGTAATACTGTATAACTGATTGCATCACAATATATGTTGTAAAGCGCTCTGATACCTCCAGGTCTGGCTAGCACTATATAAAACTCTTAAATAAATCAAATAAATAAATCTATTAACCCCTTCACTGAGGCACGGTTGAGCTGTGCTCATGACGAGCTGAGCTCGTCATGAACAATGGGGATTCAGGGAATGCAGCACAGGAGGGGAATCTCTCAAGCACCCAATAGCAAGGAATGTAATACTGGTAATACAGCAGATGGCTCACGCTGCTTTGAGTTTGCTGACAGCCCCACAAAAAACTCTGACAAGAGTGATTGAGAGAATCTGTCACTTCATTGTCAGCCAAGGCAGGAGTTACCATCCCCCTTTCCTATGTTGTACTGGGTACAGCCAAGTTACCTGAAGAGGTGGACTCAACCTGTCTGGAATTAGACACAGGGGATACACAGAACCTTTATGGGTGACACCTGCTGCATCCTCTGTCAGCCAGAGGATGCACTCTGCCCGGACTGCTCACCAAGCAGTGGAACAGGAGAAGCTCAATGCCATTTCACAAGGACTGAAAGAGTTGTATTGACTTACTTAAACTTTAAGGATGGTCTTTACATTTTTCTGTTTGGTTTACAAGACTTTATATCATTCTCCAGTTGTATCGCAAGGACGAAATGTATCAACCCAGAATCCTTCAATCAAGGCCAGTGCCCAACTGTAAGTAGAAGGGGGACCTCCTGTTGGCTGTTCAGCATTCACAACTTTAGAACACCTCTGTTGGACATGCCCTTCTTAGGGGGATATCCTCCAGACCTTCAGATTGTTGTCCTCCTTGTGTTTGCCCACTCTCTTTTCCTGACCTTATGACTCTGGCCACTTTCCCACTGTACTGCCAGAGGAAAGTGTGTGCACCTTTCCCACACATGCCAGGACAGGGTGCTTACTTGATTGGTTTGGATGTCCAGTGGAAGAGTACACCACATACCCAGGGCAGGGGTGACACGGGCTAATTGGGAGGACTTAGCACTGAGTGTGCCACCCCCCAGAAGAGCCTATCAAGAATGTCTCATGCTCAGGGTGCCCAGGCTCACTCAGTGACCAGCCCTGAGAGGGGAATTCCTTACAACCACACCGGGGTAGATGAGGCACTGGGTAGGGACATCTGCATGTGCACTGACGGGGTAGGGATGAACCTCCGTGTGGGTGTTCCCTACCCAGGGAATCAGCTCTGTCCACCGGGGACACCTTCAGGGTGTGGCTGATGGCCTTATTATGGTCATAAGGCACTGTCTCACTGTCAAGGCAGCATGGAAGTGTGTGTTCTCTTGCTACACGCGTTAGAAAGGGGGTGCTTATCACGATTTCTGAACATAGGTCAGGTCTAGCCATGGAGGCCATGGTGTGGTGGTAACCTGGTGCCAAGCCTGCCATTGTGGGCTGGTGTGCGGACTGATACATGTAAAATTGTAGAACTGGGGTCCAGCCTGCCATTGCAGGCTAGGCCGGGGGGGGTGGGGGGGTATTGGTACTGAAGCTGCCTAAGTTGCACGGCCAGCCTGCCATTACAGACTGGTGCAAGAGTGCACCACTGGTATGTCCAATTTCATGACAAGTCTGCCAGTTGCAGACTGGTGTGCGCGTTGCACCATTAATGCTTTTGTATACGTGACCAGCTTATCATTGGAGACTGGTGTGCATTTGCACAGCTGATATTCCCAAATCCACAGCCAGCTTGACATTGCAGGCTAATGAGCATCATTGGCATTTCCCAATATGCGACTGGCCTGCCATTTGCAGACTGGCGGGAGCGTTTCGCCTTTAGTATTTTCAAATACATGGCCAGCCTGACATTGCAGACTGGTGTGTGGGTGAACCACTGGTTATTCCCAAATCCGTGGCCAGCCTCAAATTGCAGGCTGGTGAGCATGTGCACCGCGGGTATTCCCAAATGCGTGACCAGCCTGCCAATGCAGACTGGAGTGTGTGTTGCACCAAGAGTGTGCCTAAACCTATTTCCAGCTCACCATTGCGGGCTGATGGGTACACATGCACAGATGATGCCTTGGAACCCATGTCCAGCCTGACATTACAGACCGATATTGTGGCCTGCAACTGTGTATTGTCAGGGCGCAGCCTCATCACTTTTCCTATCATTTTCTTTGTGTTGACATCCCCTATCTAATGGTAAAGGTTGTTTTTTTCAGATTCGCGTGAAAATTCCATTTGTAAAACGTGGCCCCCAACAAAGACAGGCCTTATTATTTTTGTGTAAATAAACAACAGGACTCTAAAAGCTGTGTTTGAAACAGTTGTAATGTGATTTGGCTGTTTTTCATAAAAGTTAGCAATATACCATGCATGCTCATCTATACTGTCAGTTCTTCCTTAATGGTTTTGGTTCTTGTCATTTGGGATTCTTGTAGAACATCTCTTCACTATTCACTTGACTGCTATATTTTATAGTAGTTGTGATTCAGGATTTAACTTTGATGTTGATGAAAAAAGTATTTTCGATTTAGCTGAATTGAATGTATTCCGAATACTGGTTGGTTTTCTCTTTTAGATTGAATCAGAACAGAAATACTTTTCTGTAAAAATACTAATTTGTGTGGTGAGATTAAGTCTATCCAGGATTTCCTCAATTACCATATTGATTTTTAGAGAATGAGTTCCTTGTGAACACTTGTCTTGAACTATAAAATACTAAAATGCGGGCATTTCTTTGCTGTAAAACTTTCTTGTGTGACCTTCTGGGAGACCTCAACTTTCACCTTGAAAAGATCAACGACCGCAACACCACCACCCTCCTGGACAATCTCGCCAACCTCGGACTCAAACAACTGGTCACATCCCCCACCCACATCGCAGGTCACACACTCGACCCCATCTTCACCTCCAGCAATCATGTCTCCTTCAACCACACTACGGAGCTCCTCTGGACTGACCACAGCTGCGTTCACTTCACCTACAACAAACCAAAACCCACCAACCACCTCCAACCAACTCTGCAAAGAAACTGGAACAAAATAACCACGGACCAGATCTCCGCATCGCTCCTTCTGAACACCCCAGCCCACTCTTCTAACGCAAACGAAGCCGCCGCCAACCTCACCCTATGGTTATCCGACACCGCCGACACCTTAGCACCACTGAAGAAACGTCAAAACAAACCTACCAGCAAAAAGGCCTCATGGTTTAACGATGATCTTAAGAAGTCCAAGAAACTCTGCCGCTCCCTCAAAAAGGCCTGGAAAAAAGACCCAACTACTAGCACCAAAGACGCCTTCAAAAACGCCACCCGCACCCACCACCAACTAATCCGAAAGGCCAAGAAAACAGCATTCAAGGATCGACTTGACAACAACGCCCACAACAGCAAGGAACTTTTCAACATCGTCAAGGAATTTTCCAATCCCTCGGCCAACTCCAACGACATCACCCCCTCTCAAACCCTCTGCGACTCCTTAGCCTCATTCTTCCACAACAAGATTGCAGACATCCACAACAGCTTCGACAACCAACCCGGAAACCAACCCACCCTACCTTCTGCTGAACATTCTCCCCCCGTGAACACCCTTAACGACTGGAACCCAATCTCCACTGAGGACACAATCCGCCTGATGAATTCCATCCACTCAGGATCCCCCACAGACCCATGTCCTCACCACATCTTCAACAAAGCAAACTCCGTCATAGCACCGCACCTCCGAGACGTCATCAACAGCTCCCTCAACTCCGCCACCTTCCCGGAAGACTGGAAACACGCTGAACTCACCGGCCTTCTGAAGAAACCCACAGCGGACCCCACCGAACTCAAAAATTACCGCCCCATCTCGCTCCTTCCATTCCCGGCCAAAGTCATCGAGAAAGCTGTCAACAATCAGCTCGCCGCCTTCCTCGAAGCCAACAAATCCCTCGACTCCTCACAATCTGGCTTCCGAGCAAAACACAGCACTGAGACCGCCCTCATCGCAGCTACAGACGACATTCGAACTCTACTGGACAATGGAGACACAGTCGCCCTCATCCTCCTCGACCTCTCTGCAGCATTTGACACAGTCTGCCACAGCACCCTTTTACGATTTAGAAAAGGGGGTGGTGATGAACAGAGTGTCTGAGTTAAACAGACCACTCTTACCCAGTCCAAAGATCAGGGCTTGATCCATCACCGTTATTTATCTCACTGCCCCATCCCAGCTCAGAACCTGGCTATATGCAAATCAGTCTGTCCCTGGCCCAGTGCATCATGGGAACAGGGCAGACTAAACTACCAAGCCAATTCTTCACCAGAAAGGAGACAAGCTACCGGGGACCGGTTTCTGGCATTTCAGCCTTCTTCGGCCCGGCTTGCGTGAATCCTGATGGAGCAGTGAGAAAGGGACTCATGTCTGAGTATACCCTGCCACACCTATAGTGGCCAAAAACGATTTAGAAAAGGGGGTGGTGATGAACAGAGTGTCTGAGTTAAACAGACCACTCTTACCCAGTCCAAAGATCAGGGCTTGATCCATCACCGTTATTTATCTCACTGCCCCATCCCAGCTCAGAACCTGGCTATATGCAAATCAGTCTGTCCCTGGCCCAGTGCATCATGGGAACAGGGCAGACTAAACTACCAAGCCAATTCTTCACCAGAAAGGAGACAAGCTACCGGGGACCGGTTTCTGGCATTTCAGCCTTCTTCGGCCCGGCTTGCTTGAATCCTGATGGAGCAGTGAGAAAGGGACTCATGTCTGAGTATACCCTGCCACACCTATAGTGGCCAAAAACGATTTAGAAAAGGGGGTGGTGATGAACAGAGTGTCTGAGTTAAACAGACCACTCTTACCCAGTCCAAAGATCAGGGCTTGATCCATCACCGTTATTTATCTCACTGCCCCATCCCAGCTCAGAACCTGGCTATATGCAAATCAGTCTGTCCCTGGCCCAGTGCATCATGGGAACAGGGCAGACTAAACTACCAAGCCAATTCTTCACCAGAAAGGAGACAAGCTACCGGGGACCGGTTTCTGGCATTTCAGCCTTCTTCGGCCCGGCTTGCTTGAATCCTGATGGAGCAGTGAGAAAGGGACTCATGTCTGAGTATACCCTGCCACACCTATAGTGGCCAAAAACGATTTAGAAAAGGGGGTGGTGATGAACAGAGTGTCTGAGTTAAACAGACCACTCTTACCCAGTCCAAAGAACAGCACCCTTTTACAACGCCTCAATAACATCGGAATCCAAGGAAAAGCACTTGAATGGATCACCTCGTTCCTCACCGGAAGAACTCAGAAAGTCCGCCTCCCACCATTCAAGTCCAAAGCCACTGAAGTCATCTGTGGAGTACCACAAGGATCCTCATTCAGTCCTACCCTCTTCAACGTGTACATGAGCCCCCTCGCGACCATCGCCCGCCAACACAACCTCAACATCATCTCTTACGCGGATGACACTCAACTTATCCTTTCTCTCACCAATGACCCCAGCACCGCCAAAACTAACCTACACGAAGGAATGAAAGAAGTTGCCGAATGGATGAAACAAAGCCGTCTGAAACTGAACTCAGACAAAACAGAAGTCCTCATCTTAGGTACATCCCCCTCTGCATGGGACGACTCCTGGTGGCCGGAAGCCCTCGGAAAGGCACCCATCCCGACAGACCACGCACGGAACTTAGGCATCATCCTGGACTCTTCACTCTCAATGAATAGACAAGTCAACGCCGTATCCTCTTCCTGCTTCAACATTCTACGCATGCTTAGAAAAACTTTTCGCTGGATCCCCACCGAAACAAGGAAAACAGTTACCCATGCCCTAGTCACAAGCCGACTGGACTACGGAAACACCCTCTACGCAGGCATTACCGCTAAGCTCCAGAAGAAACTCCAACGAATCCAAAACGCCTCAGCCAGGATCATATTAGACATCCCACGCAATGAACACATCTCCGGTCACCTTAAAGACCTCCACTGGCTACCGGTCAACAAGAGGATCACTTTCCGACTGCTAACCCACGCACACAAATCACTCTACGACATCGGACCAGAATGCCTCAACTCACGACTGTCCTTCTACACCCCCTCCCGCCAACTACGGTCTTCCAGCCAAGCCCTCGCCACTGTACCTCGCATCAACAAGACCACCATGGGAGGCAGATCCTTCTCATACCTGGCTGCTAAAACATGGAACTCACTCCCCGCTTACCTTCGCCTTACCCAGAACCACCTAGCATTCAGAAAGCAACTTAAAACGTGGATATTTGACAAGTAATCCTCCCCCCCCTTTCTAAGCGCCTTGAGACCCTCTGGGTATGTAGTGCGCTATATAAATTCTCTGACTTGACTTGACTTGACTTTGTGCTTTGCTGCAGTCCATGCTGGAGGTTGGGAGAGCACATCTGGGCATTACCCAGCCACAGCTATAAAACTCTGGGCAGACCTCTGCCATTCGCGGGACTAGAGGGAGAGATTGGAGGGAGAAGTTTTGACTCTTGGCCTCTGGAGCCAGATCGTGTCTTCACTAAAGATTAGGGTCTGCATTCCATGGTCTTATGGCAGACAGGACTGTAATTTAAGGGAGACATAACACATACGTGAGTATAAATATGGGTGCAACACCACAGCAAAGGGGAGATGTGCTTGTGGGGATGTGAGACTGGAAAACATGGAGCTACATGGTGCACACTGTAGAAGAATCAGTTGTGCATAAGGAGGATTACTGCTGTTGAAAGGACCATGTGCTCTTCCTGAGTAGTGGCTGGCCTGGGCCAGCTACCTGCTGCTGTGTGACATCCTGTACTGTGCTCTCCAAAGGCTTATCGAGCTTGCCTCCTGTTCTTTAGAGGTGTCAGGGACCCAGACCTTCTACCTGTGACACCTGGGGAGCAGTGTCGTCTCAAGTGCCCACATTGATGGCTGGAATTCAACTGGTAGTACTGCACTGAACTAAGAATTGTGTCTGGATACCAGATCGTCATGTGTGGAGCCCCAAAGTCTTGCCCACATCAAAGCCATGTGGCCCCCCGCATTGTGGGGACCTGTGCATGCATTAGCGTCTTGTTTTCAATTAGCCGATTCACCGGATCCGGGATCCAAAGTGACCCATATTGTCGATTGTGCAACAGCTCTCTGCAGCGACATGCCAACTCCATGCTCATTGCGTGCAGTGTCTGATTCACAGGCTGCAACCCTCAGGGGTGAGGGCTCAATCATAGTAGTGCCTCATTCTACCTCATTACTGAACTTGAGCCTGTGCATGTGTGACCGGACGTTGCATCTCATTTCCATGAATGTACAGAATTGCAGCTCTTTGCATGTGTGACCATCATAGACTGGTGCCACTCGCATCAACGTGCACCAGACGTGTTGCCCGGTTGGTCTGGTGTGGCCAAGATCACTGTGCGCCTGACATTGTGCCTCCTTTCCAGAGAGGGACTGATTTTGCAACTGTTCCCTGTTTGTGACCCAAACGGACTGGTGCAATCCTTATCATTGCACACCAGCCATTGCGTCTTGATTGCCTGGGTGCAACTCTGATCAATGTGTACCTGCCGGTGTGCCTCTTGCTTTCTTTTGCCGACTGCCTCCAAATTGACCTTGCCACCTATCCCCCACCTGCTATTCTGGGATCCTGACTAAGAGTGGCTTTAGCTGCATGGAGCCTAGTTCCTAGGGGGAGGAAAGGGGTTTCTCCAATCTGTGGGGTTGTAGAATAGTCTGGCTGAGTTAGAGGGGAGAGGGAGGCTTGGGGCTATGGAGGTTTGCGGCGTGCTACCAAATTGACCTGCAGGCTTTTCGTAGCACCACATTAGGGTGCTGGGTGCATATGTGTGTGAGTGTGTGCTGTAAAAACCTGCCTGATAGCCGTGGCATCACGCCGCGATGTGGAGTGAGTGTGTGTGGAGGAGGAGTGACAGCTGATAAACCGCCTGTGATTTACAACACTGGCTGGCGGTTTGCCGAATGAGTGATTTCTTGCTGGTAAAGAATTAACATGGACATTGGTTTTACCTGCGCAGCCTGGACCTGCGACACTGTTAAAAAGTTGTTTAACTCAGTGTATGTACATATTTTTGATAATTTAGAATGTGATTAATGCCCAGAAGTACAAGCTGTTCATGTTATATTGATTATTACCTGTGTGTTGAATATAAATGTTATTTGCATACATCAGGTGTGAAGCCTCGCTTGTGATGTTAGTTATTTATTGTGAGAGACTGCTGTGCTAATGTGTATACAATGCCTCTGTGGTAAGCCTGACTGCTCAGTGCTG
Organism: Lissotriton vulgaris; assembly: GCF_964263255.1. Classification (NCBI taxonomy): domain Eukaryota; kingdom Metazoa; phylum Chordata; class Amphibia; order Caudata; family Salamandridae; genus Lissotriton; species Lissotriton vulgaris. The sequence goes on from NC_141695.1 coordinate 207,614,777, forward strand.
AGCCATCCACGGATGAGTGCATCTTATACAGTGTGCGCGATCACCCGCCCCTGATGGTAGTGGTAGAATCTGTCTCAGCCAACCAGAAAGTGCCAGTTCCAACAACCTCTCACTATTATTAAAATGTTTGCAGAGCTCATGACTTAAAGGTAAAGATATTTTGGTTCACATTCCAGTCTGTCGTTTTTGTTCACTATCCCACTTTAGAGAGAAGCCAGCCATATTTAAATTAGATGGGCTGTGCTCTAATAGGAACAGTCCAGCCTGGACTGCCAGGTTGCAATCCCTTGAAACTGGCAAGCAAGCAGTCCAGACCACTTTTAGCCTACTTTTAGCTCATCAGTGAGATAGCATGTAAGATTAAGGCATTGTAAAACAAACCTTCTGCATGAAAGGTGTCATCTGCAACAAGCTACAAAGTGATAGTAGAAATTCTTGAATTATTCTTATTTACCGGTCATTGCTCACACAGTCTTGGTCCTGCTCCAATAGCAGCAGTCCAATCCAAACTACCTAGCCAGGTAAATTGGTACCAAGCCAACACAAGACCGATTTCACCCTATTTAGGCGTTCTCAGTGTGCTTAAACTTTAGTTCAAAGGCACTGTGGGAACAGGACGCAAATATTGGTGGACCTGCCATGCTTGTTGTGCGGTGCAGTGAAGGGTATGTGTGATGCGGGGTAGGACACCATGGGGTATGGCAGAGGATAGTGTGTGAGGTGAGTTAGTATAGTCTGTGGTGCAGGGCAGGATCCTAAGTGACGTGAGATAGGACATTGTGCAGCATAAGGCAGGATACTGAGTGATGCGTGCTAGGATGCAGTGGGTTGTGGGGCGGGATACTGTGGTATGCACAATAGGGTATTGTGAGATACTGTGCAGGATACATAGAGATGCAGGTAAGGAGGCTTTGATGTGTGGGGCAGGATACAGTGTGGTGGAGAAATGGATGCTGGTGGATATGTGGCAGGATACTCAGTAGTGAGGGATAGGCCACTCGCCTTGACACTGTGGGAGGCGAGATGTCAGGCTGTGTGGCTCAGGGCAGGATTCCCAGTGATGCGGATTAGGCGGCGTGTGGTGATGGGAGGATAGCGAGAGACGAGAGATGGGATTCTGTGTGGTATTCGAAAGGATGCTGAGTGAGAAGGACTAGGTAGAGAATGATGTGGGTGTGTGATAGCACTATGTGTGGTACACGCACACCTCCATGCTTCACAAAGTCTGTGCCTTTGCACATGGCGCGTAACTTTCACAAACTGCTTGGGCAACACATACTATGACCTAATCATTTTGGAGCATTCAGGCATCTTTGACAGAAAAAGGTACTACAGGACATAGATGGATTCTCCGTTTCTTTTAATCAGGCATTGCAAATAAAAACTGTGCATTCTCGTCAAGCAGAGCCATGTCTTCCAGTCTTCCTTGAAATGGAATGCGCGATCTGAACATTCTGCTGTGACGCCAACTCCTAGCCTGATTTTAGGTAGTAGTAGTAGTCGTAATAACCACTGTTGTAGGAGCTGCTGCTGTAGGAGCTGCTGTACTTAGCTCTGTTTATCACCACAAAGTAAACCACAAGAGTGATCCAAGTCACGTTAATCGCAATTCCAAGACCTAATGCGATGTTGTTCAGTATGAAGGAGGTCCTTGAGTACCCCCGGGCACCAGCCGCATCGCCACGTTGATTGCAGCTCTGGGTCTGTAGGGAGACAGAAGAACCTATTGATCACTGCCGTTAGAAACTGCAAAAGTGTGATATCAAGAGCAATATAGAGACATGCCATAGTTATTAATGTAAATCTGAATGCAATATTTTATAGTATTAATAATAATAGCAACATTAACAATAGTAATAACAATAATAATAGTATTAATAACAAATAGCAATAGCAGTAAAGCGATATTAGGAATAATAACAATAACAATAGCAATAACAATAATAATCATAATAACAATAACAATAGCAATAACAATAAAAACAATATTAACCCGTTTAGCGCGTCGAACATTCCGCCCCAGTGCGGACGTTCGATTGCGCTAACGGGATTCGGACGTCCAACGGTCGTGCGCAGCACTAGCCAGGTAGTGCACGCGACGACCGTTGGACGTTCGCAGCACTAAAGGGGTTAACAATAGCAATACTATTACTACTACTACTAATAATAATAACAACAAAAGTAATAACAATAGTAATTACAATATTAATTACAATAATTATAAGTATAACAGGGATATTAATAATAATAACAACACTAATAATGACAGTAATAACAATAAATGATCATAATAATAATGACAATAACAATAATAATAACAATAATATTCTTATTGTTGTTGCTATTATCATTATAACTATATACACTGATAAAAATAATATTAATATTAATAAAGGCAGTGATATTGTCAGGACATTGCGATATTCCACGGTCAATAGAAGACACGCAAGTAACTCAGGGCTAATAGTGGCTGGCATACAACTTCTGCTCCGACATTCTGACGATTGTTTTTCTGATTCTCTCTATTTATTTTAGAGCAGCCCATCCTTTGTGAGCATAATATTATTACTGTCTAGCATCAAATTAATCTCCAGGGAACAACCTCTCATTAATGAGACCACATCTATTGTATCAGATGATTCCCTAACAATGATTGAGGAGGGTTTTCCCTTATCCCAGTGATGGTTTGCATTAAAGTAGTAATTGATCTTTCGTGTGGCATATTCTAACATTTGTGCTACCAGTAGATGACGCGTGCGCCTCAGTATGGCAACCAGCAGCATGGCTGGCACTGTGTGTGGTTGGTGCGAGAATGGGCTCAGACAGGCATTCCTTTGGTGTGCTTTGGTGTGCACAGTCACAGCAGAGTCCTTATTAAATAGCCCATTTCCTTTAGAGACTATACTGAAAACTAAAATAGTGATCAATAATGTCTCTATTGATATGACTGTCTGGCAATGCCCGTTCAAATTTAATTAGGACAATAAGAAGCACTGTAAAAACACTTAAAAGATCAGTTCCCTCTACTTTTTTTTGTCCTCATAAATGCCACCAAAAGATATCAGCTCTAGATGGGCTTTCTCCAGGCCACTATCACAGACCAGCCGATCCTTCCCTGAAGTCTGTGGATAGCCAGTGGAAATTGCCCAGAGGTAGGTTGTTTTCTAATCCAACTCCTATTCACGATGTATCTTGCCACATTAGGGAGGACAGGACCACTAACCTCTGGCTTAATCATTGGACTCTTTGTAAGTTATCTCTAAGACCATGCATTTAAGGCAGACCAGATCTTAATGGTATTTTCCCCACCACATAACATGTCTTAACGACAGATCACCATGATGTTTCTTAAGCAGTCTAAGAATCTGGGGGGTTTACGGACTTCCACTCCCTACAGATCTCCCTCCTGGCAATAACAATGACATAAAAAATGAACTGTACAGTACAATTTCTAATATCATAATCAGGGGGAAGGCCAAAAAATATCAACCTAGGGCTACATGAGATTGGGTATAGTATTACCTCTTCTAGGAACTCACACACCTCACTCCAGTAACTCGTAATTTCAGGGCAGTCAAGAAAGATTGACTAGGTTCACTCTTCCGTAGATGTTAAGGGGTAGAGTGTTCCATCTAGTCAGTTGATTCCTTACTTCCTTTACCACCTTCTGCCAACTTACTTTCGGGATGTCTTCTGAATTTTGGGTAAGGTAAATTCCCAGGTATCGGATTTTAGGTTTGGCTTCTGGTATCTGGGTTAAGCTGTTCCAAGTCATGATGTCTGTTTTATCTTTATTAATTCTATACCCAGACACTGTACCAAAATCTTCAGCCAATTTGAATAATCTGGGGATGGCCTCTACAGGATTGGACGTGTAGAGGAGGTCATCAGCATATAATGCTGTCTTGAGCACCAGATCACCCATTTTGAACGGTAAGATTACCGGATCTGATGTCAGAGATCAGACAAAGGGCTCAATATAAATATCAAAGAGAAGGGGGGACAGGGGACAACCCTGTCTCGTACCCCTAGAGATGTTAAAACATTTGGTTAGGCAACCATTAACCAAAACTTTGGCCCGGGGACCCCTATACAATGTCTCAATTCCTTTGATGAAAATATCCGGAAACCCAAACATTGCCATGGTTTTCCATAGAAATAGCCAATTAACTTGATCAAAGGCTTTTGCTGCGTCAATCGCAACGATGGCGAGCGGCAATCCCTTGTCCTTTGCCATGTCCACTGCTCCTAGAACTTGGAAAGTAAGTTCACTAAGTTGACGGCCTGGGATAAAACCCCTCTGGTCAGGATGGATTATCGATTTAATTATTTTTGTCAGCGTATATGTGAGTATGCCAGAATAAATTTTCAGGTCGGAATTGAGGAGTGAAATAGGTCTATATGCCTCTATATATTTTCAGGGTCTGTGTTGGGTTTTTGCTATTAAGGTGATGGTATCCTCTGACCAGGACGATGGAGTATTCTCCCCTTCCAAGAAAATTTTATTAAAAAGTAGCAATAATGGGGCTATAACTACATCCAAGTTGTCCTTGTACACCTCCGCTGGCAGGCCATCCGGACCAGAGGCCTTATTCCTGGACATCTTTTTTAACTGGGTCCGTATCTCCCCCTCCTTAATCTCCGTGACTAAAAGGGCTTTATCGGATTCACTCAACTGGGGTAACTCTCTCAGGGCCCACCATTTTTCCAGCTCTACCACCCCACACCTGTTTTCCTCACGGTATAAATCTTCCATGAATCCTCTAGCCTCTCTCCTGATTTCAAAATCTTCTGTTATAAGCAGCCCGGAGTCTCGTTGGAAAAGCGATATGCTCTGCCAACTATAGGCCCATATCGCTTTTACCATTTGCGATAAAAATTCTCGAGAGGTGGGTCACGAGAGCCTTGTCCAACTTCCTGGAAACAAACTTCTGTCTGGATTCAGCCCAATTTGGCTTCAGACCGGCCCACGGCACCGAGACCGCATTGGTTACCGTGTTGGACAATCTACGAACGCGCGTCGACAGGGGCAAGTCAGCATTTTTAGTGCTGCTTGACATGTCGGCCACGTTCGACCCGGTGGACCATGAGGTTCTTTTGGCCCGTCTTCAAAGCGTGGGAGTAAACCGTCTGGCTCTAAGTTGGTTAACATCTTATCTCAGCAACAGACAGCAAGCTGTGGCGTTACCACCATTTCGATCAGCCACACGACAGGTGAACCAAGGTGTCCCCCAAGGGTCAGCGGTCAGCCCGATCCTTTTCAACTTATATCTCCGACCCCTGGTAGACCTAATCAAGTCATTTGGCATATCAGTCATCAATTATGCCGATGACACTCAATTGATTTTTTCATTTGAGGGCACTGAGATAGTTTCAAGGGACACCTTTCACCGATGTATGTCGGCTACAGCAGAATGGCTGCGAGCTAACTCACTCCAATTTAATGGGTCAAAAACGGAAGTACTCAATTGTTCCCTAGACCGTCTCCCCCGCGGGTTACCTGATAACGTTTGGCCTACCTCTATCCCGGGCTCGGTGGAAGCCGCAGAATCGGCTTGCAATTTAGGAGTTCTGTTTGAACCCAATTTACAGCTCGATGCCTCTGTAAATAGGACTGCAGTGACCTGCATGGGCCTGCTTCGTGCCCTACGTAAGATCTTACCAATACTTCCCCGGGGAGCCAGAGCAGAGGTAGTGCGGTGTTCTATCCTCAGTAGGTTAGACTACTGCAACGCACTACTTCTGGGAGCTCCTAAGATCCTGATCCTAAAGTTGCAGAGGATCCAAAACATGGCTGCTAAATTGGCTCTATCTTTGCCACGATCTGCCTCTTCATCTGCAGCACTAGCCGATCTGCACTGGCTACCGGTCCAGCAGAGGATTGCCTTCAAGGCTTTATGCCTTGTATTCAGGGCTCTGCATGGACTAGGACCAATACCACTTCAAAATCTTTTTTCTTGGTATCAAGCTGCCAGACCTTTGAGATCTTCCTCGGAGTTCCTGGTGAGAACTCCCAGGATAAATACAGTGAGGATGGGCGGCTGTGCTTTTAGTTTCACGGCCGCCACACTATGGAATACTTTACCTCTGGCATTGAGGAGTAGCCAAGTTCTGCCCTCTTTCAAAAGGGATCTCAAGACCTACCTGTTCCCAAGAGCAATGTAATACACCTCGCCTGATGGTTAGACACGGTCTCAGCGCCAGGATACCCTTTCGGGTGACAGCCGCGCTTAACACTTAACGCTCGTGTAAGGAGTGAGACTGCGGACTTTGCTTGCGGCCATACCTGGGACCCCTTCATTCACGGAGCCCTCCAGTAACCCTTCACTGTGACCTGGGAGCAATCGGCTCGGTTACCAACCCCGAGGGAGAGAGACAAAGGCCACCTGCACAGGGAGCGGGACTGCGAGGACCAGAAGTGCTTGCGCCGTCCACCGCGCGCACCTGGTTCCTCTTCCCGCCCCCTCCTCCCTCTGACCTTCCTGCGGGCAGAAATACTCCTCGCGGCCCCCGCTGGCGCGGGTGCCGCTCGTGTAAGGAGTGAGACTGCGGACTTTGCTTGCGGCCATACCTGGGACCCCTTCATTCACGGAGCCCTCCAGTAACCCTTCACTGTGACCTGGGAGCAATCGGCTCGGTTACCAACCCCGAGGGAGAGAGACAAAGGCCACCTGCACAGGGAGCGGGACTGCGAGGACCAGAAGTGCTTGCGCCGTCCACCGCGCGCACCTGGTTCCTCTTCCCGCCCCCTCCTCCCTCTGACCTTCCTGCGGGCAGAAATACTCCTCGCGGCCCCCGCTGGCGCAGGTGCCGCTCGTGTAAGGAGTGAGACTGCGGACTTTGCTTGCGGCCATACCTGGGACCCCTTCATTCACGGAGCCCTCCAGTAACCCTTCACTGTGACCTGGGAGCAATCGGCTCGGTTACCAACCCCGAGGGAGAGAGACAAAGGCCACCTGCACAGGGAGCGGGACTGCGAGGACCAGAAGTGCTTGCGCCGTCCACCGCGCGCACCTGGTTCCTCTTCCCGCCCCCTCCTCCCTCTGACCTTCCTGCGGGCAGAAATACTCCTCGCGGCCCCCGCTGGCGCGGGTGCCGCTCGTGTAAGGAGTGAGACTGCGGACTTTGCTTGCGGCCATACCTGGGACCCCTTCATTCACGGAGCCCTCCAGTAACCCTTCACTGTGACCTGGGAGCAATCGGCTCGGTTACCAACCCCGAGGGAGAGAGACAAAGGCCACCTGCACAGGGAGCGGGACTGCGAGGACCAGAAGTGCTTGCACCGTCCACCGCGCGCACCTGGTTCCTCTTACCGCCCCCTCCTCTCCTCCGCTATTTCAGCTCCGCCCAGAACGCGAACGCGGGACGCGTGCGGACGAAGAAGCGGGCGAAGACCGGGCAAAGAGCGGGCCGTTCGAGGCCTGAGCGGACTGGTCTGGCCAATCCTCTTTCGCCCCGCATACCATCTCTAACCCCAACCCTGGACTACAAACTACCGCGACCCCTTCTCCCTCCCTCTCCTAGTGTTACTACTTTTCTCCATTTCCTTAAGGCATGAGCTCTAGGATGACTAGGAGCAAAGCCTCCAAAAGTGGCCACCCGATTAGTGGCCCTATGGACGACTTCATTACCCGCACTAACATCGCTATAGATCAGGAAATATCGAAACTCCAAGCCAGGGTATCCCTAGAGCTGGGTGCCGCTAGAAGGCTGTCGGAAATTATTGCCACTTCCAAAAAATCTTCCCTAGGCCCCATAGCTGCAGCTATTACCCCAGAGCGAACTACCCTTCCCAGGTGTGTTGTCACACAGGTTGAGGTCCATCCGACCCCGCCCCCTCTGACTCCTATTCCACCTCCCGCCCAACTACCTAAACTAATCGAAGTGGGTGTACCCGCCACTTCTTGCACCCAGAATGCAAGCGCTAAATTTCCATCTCCGATGACATTTAATGCCCCTGGCGCAATCTTACCTAAACGGAAACACCGTTCTCGCTCCGCTTATTCGCGGAAGAAGGCAAAGATTGCGGTGTCTCATGATTTAGCAGGATTAGATGGCGTAGTCAGCACCACTCAGGGTGTACAGGTTCCTGTGGTACAGCCCGTAATGGAGGGGGGAGGGGGGGTTAACCACCAAGTCAGCCCCTGAGCAGGTCACCCTGATTTCTGAAGATGAGGGCCCGCGGGTAGATGGTTTGGCCAACAACGATAGAGAATTCATTGATCTAGTGTGGGAAACTCTAAAAAAACTCCTCTCCCCTCTAGACCTCAGACTCTCAAGTATCGAAAATAATTTACTTGAAATGGAAAAGAGTATTATTGCTCTTGCCACTCTCGGCCTGAGAAGTCTTGAGAATAAGGTTGTTCCAGACACTATTATATCACCTCTAGTTTCAACACCACAAGCCCCTCAACCTCTCCCTATAATCCCTACCACTCGCCCGGTCCCCAAACCAAGGACAGTGCCTGTGGATCAAATTTTAACTGGTACAAACCCCAAGGCCTCTAAACGAGCCCCTTCACACCACCCTGCAAATTCCAAACCTGGAGCCATCCCCAAAAATCATTCTGGCGACAAGGGCTACCAGCCTACTCAGGATCCCCCAGTCAAGAGCAACTTTAGAGGGGGCTACATTGACCTCCCACCTGAGGCCAATGACTTTGTGGTTGTCCTAACGGGTGTTCCTCAGATTGGTAACGACCAATATGAGAATCATTGGTCTTTGAAAAATAAAATAATGCATTGGCTTAATGTCAATAGACCAATTCCCAATGGCCATAGAAGTAGAGTCTTGATGGTACGTAGAACCCCATGGGTAGGTCAAACGAGAAAGAGCAACCCTGGGGATTGTATAGTTGTAACATTTGACGACCCTCACGCAGCACAGCATATATGCTCGTGGCCCCGTAGTGAAGGATCATCTGTCATCCCCAGGCCATTGTCCTTTTTCTATCCTCCACGCCCTACATATAACCAATTAAACAACTGGTCACTTGTTAACCACCAAGCTAGGAGAAGCCGCCCTAACAATCGTGTGGATCCCTACCCAAACTGGAACGGTTTCCCCACTTCAAATAGATTTGGAGGCCTGGAGGAAGTAGATTGACTCCCCAGGGACCTGGAAGCTGAAGGCCCCCCCGTTTCTCCTTGTGGTGGTAGGGATGCCCTAGTCATCGACCTCCCTCCTGACCTGGCTAGAACACCAAGCAGCCCATCTCGGGAGGGTGGGCCGAGGACTATGAGCAAGGTCGTTCCAGTCGATCTGACCCCAGGTGACTCTTGCCCAGGTAGTAGGAAGGTCCAGTTGGTTCCCCTTCATACTTCTCCTCTGCCTCCTACACAAGCCATGCTAGCGCCAAACCATGCGTTGGAGGATACTACGACCTCTAACACCCTTCATAACGAGCCCTTAGATAGTTTTCCTGCAGAGGCTGTGGTTTCCACATTCGAACCTGCCCACTCCACTGTTTATTCTCCTATAGAGGCGCCAGTGCTAAAGATTTTAAGCTGGAATGTGGCAGGGCTTGTCCGCAACCTCGATAACCCAGAATGGAATGCGTTTCTTGAGCCTTACAACATCTGTATCCTGCAAGAAACATGGTCACAGGAACCAAAACATAGGGTAGGCTTCGCAACCTACTTTGTTCCAGCTCTTCAGCAAAGTGGATCTAAGGGCCGACCATCGGGAGGCCTTTTAATATGGGTCAGCATTGCTTTGGGCCTGAAAGTAAGTTCTAGGCCCACTAAATCTTCTGACCTACAGAGAATTTCAATCCACTGCGAAGGTGGGAGGACTTTAGAGGTTTTTAACCTCTACCTGAGAGGCGCTAGGAATGGGTCATCAAACCTACCATCGACAGGCCTAAGTAACGACCTGGCTGCTTGCAAAATTGACTCCTATGTTCTCCTTGCAGGCGATTTCAACTGCTGTTTCGAGCCATTGGCAAAGGAGGACATTTTGGAATCCTTCGACGAGGACATAAAAAGAGGAATTCCGATATTGACTCTCGATCCAATCCCAAAATGGACGCAAAGTGCGATAGACATAAATGCACTTTGCATGGAGCACAATTTGCGTTCGACGAATGGTCGTTCCAATTCGGATCCTGAAGGCGCCCATACTTACAACAGGACTGGCCACACCTCCAGAATTGATTTTATCATGTTGAACTACAATCTTTGGCCTCTCCATATTGACATGGAGGTTATTGTTTCTACCGACAGCGACCATAACCCCCTCTCTTTAACTCTTACTTCCCCGTGGCAGACAAAGAAGCAGGATAAGCCCCCCCATATCTGGAAATCATCTCATGATGTTGCTCCAACAAACTGCAGCAGGCGATTGAAGTGGGCTAAAGTCAAAGCAGACGAGGGCAGACTGTTGCAAGCTGGGGCCATTTTGTCTGGGGTGGAGTCTCAGCTCGATGTTTTATGCTCATCTAGCCTAAATGTGTTACCCTTATTTATAGAGACCATAGAAGTGCTGAGTGAACTGTTTGTTATCCCTCAACCTAAGGTCAGGTCTGCTGCTAATAGTGTCCCTAAGGCTGAAGATAAATGGTACTCTGCCAAATGTAGAGCTGCAAAGAAGGACCTTATCTATGCAGTAAAAAATAGGGACCCAGTGACCATCAGTTCCGCAAGGAAATCTTATAAAAAAGCGGTGACTGAGGCGAAGGAGATTCATGAAAATCACTTTTGGCGGGAGTTAACTGAGGCAAGCAATAGGAAGGACTCAAAGGGGTTCTGGGATCTCTTGAGAGCAAGAAACAAGCCTATTGATCAGCAGTTAACCTGCAACATTCCCGGCGATGTATGGTTTGCCCATTTTTCCAAATTATACTCAGCTACACCGGGGGAAACTCCCCCTCAAGGCTCCACGATCTGCCCAACAACTATTCCTCTTGTCATCGTCGACCCCTTCACTACCCAGGAGGTCGAAAGGGCAATTAGTGGTATTGTTTCTAACAAGGCTCCAGGCCCGGACGGGATTCCTGGTGACCTGCTAAAGTCCCACCCAGCAGTATGGGGTAGATTAATTGCCACACTCTTAAATGAGGTTCTACTGGGAGGCTCCTTTCCGGTCTCTTGGAAAGGCGCTGAAGTGGTGCCAATCTTTAAGAAAGGCAGCAGGGATGATCCAGCCAACTATCGTCCCATCAGTTTGCTGGATTCAACCCAAAAGGTGGCAGGAAAAGTGGTACTGGGCAGGATTTTGCAGTGGATCGACGAGGAAAAGATCCTGTCTGACTTTCAGGCAGGATTCAGATCAGGGACAGGCACCATCGAGCAGACATTCCGTCTCCTAATGCTTTACTGGAAAGTAGTGGTGCTGGGAGGGGGCAGTTTGTATTTAGTCTTCATTGACTTGCGTACTGCCTTCGACCTGGTCCCACGGGCACTACTTTGGAACGTCCTCGACGGTCTAGGCCTACCCCCCTACTTGCTGTCCCTGCTCAGGAAATTCCATGAGGACAATTTCGCCCAGATCAGATGGGGTGTCCAGGGAGAAAAAACATCTCGAATCCCAGTAGACAGGGGCGTCCACCAGGGATGTGTGCTCGCCCCCACTCTGTTCTCTCTTTATGTCAATGGAGTGGTGGAGCACCTGCTACAACATCCTGCAGATGCACCTACCCTGGCGGGCATAAAAGTGCCCACGCTCCTGTTTGCGGACGACACCCTTCTGATATCCAAATCTCCAGCGGGCATCCAGAAATTGCTCACTTCCTTCAAATCCTTCTGCGACTCCAAGGGACTTGCAATAAACATAGGCAAGACAAAATTCCTTGTCCTCAACCCCCCCAAGAAATCCGTTATTCCTCCTGTCTTAGACTCTATCCCTCTGGAAAGAGTCAAAGAATTCGATTACTTAGGAATAGGTCTCAGCGATACCATGACCTGGAAAGCTCACCACCAGAAGGTATTTCTGACTCACAAAAGGGCCACTGGAGCCTTGCTTAAAGAGCAGCGAGCCTCATCTTTAAAACCAATAGGGGCACTGATTGATATCTATAGAGCAAGGGTTGTGAGCGCAGCCCTGTATGGGGCTGAACTGTGGGGTTTGCAGAGAGTTGATACCCTGGCCCATCTCGAAAACAACTTTCATAAAGATCTGATGAGGCTACCTCACAGTACCCCCACAATCCCTCTCTTGTTAGATACAGGCACACGCCCAATCTGTGAGCAAGCAAAATTGCGTCCCTTGCTACTCTGGTCTCGGATATGGAATGTCCCTGAACTCAGTAGCTATGCGGATGCCCTAAGAGATCTTTTGTCGCTCCCAGGCTGTAATAAGGTACCCTGGTTGAGGGAAGTCAAACTTCTGCTCTACGAGCTGGGTTTGGGAGATGCCTGGGTCAACAAAACCGCACCCCCCAAACAGTTACTTAAGAAGGTGTATTGGCTCTGGGTAGATAATAAGCGAATGACTAACCCCAACCATTGTAAATCTGTCATCCAGTTCTTGCTAGTTAAGGAGTTACCTTATAGGGAACCCTATCTGGACCAAATTCATAACTCTGGAGACAGATCGCTGTATTTTAAGTTTAGGGTGGGTGTGCTCCCTTTAGGACTATTCACTTCCTCTTGGAACCCTCCGCACCAAACGCTTCCTTATTGCCCGTTTTGTGATACAAAGGTCGAATCTGTCGCCCATTTTTTGTTTGAGTGTGGAATTTATGCAGCGCCAAGATCGAAATGGCTGAAGCCCCTGTGTAAGACTTTGGGAACAAGGTCCCATGTTGAAGCCCTACGCATATTGCGCTCAGATGCACGCCCGTTTTTTGCATGTTGCATGGCGAAATTCTTAGGTTGGGCTTGGCGCTTAAGAACTTCAAGGTTGTTGCTGCTTCAGTAAAGTGTCCCTTGATAAAACTAATTTTCATGCTGGTGTATATATGGAAAAGGTTATTATTATCTGCACACTTGTTTTTAACGCTTTTATCCTTTGAATCTTAAAGCATTATACTGTATATTCTGTACTGTTTTTATTAATGTTGTACTGCTTTTATGATACGTACTGTATCGAAATAAAGTTACTACTACTACAGCATTAAATACATACATAAATACATACAGTGAGCTAATGTTGTTCCTGTTCCTCCCGATCCTGGCTTTCCATGCCAGGAGTGAGCCACATTTCTCTCCATATTCAAAATTACGGAGCTTACTTACTTCCCACTTATCCTTATTTTTCTTGTCAGCTTGTGCTTTAAAGCCTGTCTGTAACTGCAGGAGCTCTTTTTCAAAGGCCGGGATCCTGCTTCTATCTACCATTACTGCTAACTGTAGCTGTTTTTCCTTCTTTTTAATCAAGTCTAAATCCTTAGTATCTTGTTCTTTCCCAAGTTTTCTTTTTAGAGCCATGTGTGAACCAAGGATACCCCTCAAGTAAGACTTGAGGGTGTCCCAAACTGTCTGTTCTGAGGCAGTACCAACATTAAATGAGAAACTCCGACAGACTCCCTCTAATTTTTATTTTTATTTCATCGTCTAGAAGGATAGTTCTATATAGAGTCCACCTATATTCAGAGGGGTTAGTCTTAAAGTTTATTTTTAACTCAACAACAGAATGATCTGACAATCCTGTAGGAATATGACAATATCAGGCAGAAAAGCTCGGTCTTAGAGGAAATAGTCTAATCTGGAGTATTGTTTATACTTTTTACTATAGAATGAGTACTCCCTGAGGTTACCATGCTTGACTCTCCAAGCATCCTGTAAGGTAAAGTCCTTCATGATGTTCCTCAAGGCTAAAAGAAATTTATTTGGTGTATTATATCTGCCATTTGAAGTACGGTCTAGCTGGGGGTCCAAGATAAGGTTAAAGTCACCTTCTAATATAACTGGGGCTGAGTGCTGTATCATATGCTCCTCCAACTTTTGGAGGAAGTGCGGGTTATCACCATTAGGGCCGTAGTAGACAACACACTGGAAAATAGAACTACCAATGGAGAGGACTGCCGCCAACCATCGCCCAGATTGATCGGTTTCCCAATTACGAACCCTTATTCCCTTATTAGCACGCACAATTATGGCTACCCCTCTAGTGGAACCCCTTTGCCTAGAACATAGGATTTCCTGAACCCAAAATAGTTTCGCAAATACTTGACCACATGCCTCTGCTTCAAGGTGGGTCTCTTGTAGAAGATATACATGTGCCTCAGTATTTTTAAAAATTTGCACACTCTATGTTGTTTCTTGCGGCTTCCAATGCCATTTAAGTTCCAAGAGAGGAATTTATTGCTGGATGTCATATTAAGAGCAATTACCTAACCCAACCAAACCTACAACTAGTGGTGACCTGTGTTCGCATTCTAGTTTTACAATGTAAGAACTTATGGCATATGAGGACTTTTTTTTTACCCACTCCCCTGTGACCCCACCCATCCCTCCCCCCGAGGAACCCTCCCCTTCTATCCGGCGTGAATACGCCTTACGGGGCCCCATACCATAAAACACCACCAAAAAGCAATTACATTTTCACCCTTTTTTTTCTTTTTTCCCCCACTCAGTGCTAAAATTCAACTTATTGCTTTCTCTATATTATTTATTTTTTCTTTTGCATTTACAGTGTTCATTATTCCTTTATTGGTTTATTATCTTTTTTTTTTTTTACTTTCCTTTTCCTCTCCCTTCTCTACCCGTATCGACAAACAAATCGAACAGAAGAAAAGAAGACTATCCCAATCTATTACCCAATCAATGGTGGCATGTACTAATTAGTAATCATTTACCCTTGGATTGGCAACTGATTACATTATGGAAGAGACTATTTCTTCATTTTTAAAAGCAATTCATCCACTTCCTCTGGGTGGCTATAGTTGAACATCTTATTGTTCCACATTATCTTGAGCAAGGCAGGGAATTTCATCTGGACCTGAGCTCCCAAGGAACGAAGTTCTGGCATCCTAGAGCCCAGTTCCCATTGGCTTTGGGCAGTCTTACCCCCTATGTCTGATCTAATTTGATAGGGGTTAGCGCGATAGGGGTTGAGAGGAACGTGCAAGGCTTCTACTGAGGATAAGCTCCTTGACCGTATAGGTTTGAAAATAGGCCAAGTTTTTTCTAGGGGCCTTACGATCTGGATGCAACTTAAAGGGATCTCTATGCACCCGCTGTATCTCAGCTTCTAGGTCAATATCTAACCGATCCTGAAGTACGTCTTTTCGTAACAGCCTGCACACAAATCTCTTAATATCCTCAACTTCAGCTCCCTCCGGTATTTTGAGGATCCTAAGATTGTTCCGCCGACTTTGCATTTCCAACCTCTCCACATCCATGGTAAGAGTACGATTTTGTGCCTTAAGAGCGTCAATGTCCTTGGAGTTCCCTATTGAGATTTCAGCAAGCGTAGTGACTTTACTCTCCAGCAGGCTGGTTCGAGTTGATAATCAATCCAATCTAGCCTCTAGTGCATCAAACCTATCGTGCAATCTCCTCTGATTGCTCTCGGAGGTTTTAAACTTGTTGAATAGGTCTCCCCTTAAGGACTGGAATAAGAGACCCAATCTATCCCCCTCAACCTCAACCACTACCGGCATCCCTATGGTTTGCGGGGCAGGGTTGTGTATGACAGTAGAGGAGGTAGTGGGAATAGTTGTGAGAGGAAAGGACTGGGAAGGAGGCGCTTTCGAGACTGCAGGGGGGATTAGCGAGCTAGAATGAGTCACTAAGCACGGAGAGTCCTGATCTGCAGGTAGGTTCGGAGTCAGGCTCTCTAAAGTTGTAGGTACATTCGGAATCTGAACGTCTAATGATGGAAAGCCAAGAGTATGGATATGTCCAAGATCCAAGTGTATCATGGCCTCTACACCCTCCTCATCAAGCGGTGGCTCAAGCCCTGCAAACTTGTTCTTCAGAGGTAAAGGGGGGGGGGGGGGGGTTATTAGCTTTTGGTTTGATAAGATCTCCCTATTTCAGCATCAGCTTCTATGGCTTCTGCCTCAACCTCCTCCAACCCCTCCCCACCTTTTTCCGCAGCCTGGTCTCTTACAACTTTTACTCCAGGCATTGCGCCAGATTGGCCTCCTGTACCCTCCTTAGGTTTTACTGCTTGCTCCATTATTTTAAAGTAGCTTTTAAGTGAGGGAGTATTTTTATAGACCTGGGGGTGTTTAACTACCTTTGCTGCAGCTCCCTTCCTCACTCCCCTCTTCTTCTTTTGCTTGTAGAGAGATAAGGGTGTTGGTCCTCCTCTCTCAACAGGCTCAGCTAGGTCCCAGACTTCCTGTCTGGACCTGAGCTGATACCTGTTCCTTGTCTCTTCCACCTTTCCTTTTAACACATGGGGCTCGGATCTGTTGTGAACAGCGGTGAAAACTCCCTGATTCGGTGACTCTCCCTCCCTTCTACTATGGTCTTTTGCAACACAGGCCGGTTTCCTAACAACACTCTGGCAGGATATGGTTAGAGCTGCCCTCAACGTGTCTGCCTCCATACAGGCCTCCCCTCCAGGAACCTCCTTACCGCAGTCTTTTATAGCCTGAACTGGAAAGGGACACCAACACACCGGGCCTCTGATACGAAGGATGAGCGCTCCCCTAGAGCAATGCCAGTGGCTCTTTTGACTGTCCAAATTCTCCACAAGGCGATGTCCGATGCCCTTAGCCCCAGTATGTCCCGCTGCAGTTTCCCATGGCTCACAGCTTGGGCCGCTCAAACAGCGACTCGGCTCCCTCGTCTTCCACTTCCTGGTGATGCGCCGCTCGGGCTCGAGCATTCCGCTTGGTCCTAGCGCCCGCCGTCCTGATCCCAGAACCTCCGGACGGAGAAAAGAACACAAAGAGAAAACTTCAAAAAGTCGAAAGTAGTGTAAGCAGAATAAAGGCTTCAGGTCCTCACCGCATAAGTTTTAAGAGTCGGGTCAAAGAACGGGGAAAATCATCCAGTTGGGTGTATTGTGGCATTTCAGAGCACGGAGCCCCGCAACAGCCGTCAGCCTGCTGCCGCCATGTTCCTCCTGCCCCCCAGTTCCCTCTACTTTGAGAAAAGTAGGGGGGGTGATAGCTTTTAAAAAAATTAATATGTTGCTTTTTGCTCCTTTCTGCTGATCACTGTTCATTATATAAAGCCAGATCAGAAGAAGGAAATGCCAATTTTATGTCAAGTCCGGAGGTTAATATTGGGCAAAAGTCTTTTATTTACAACACCTCTGCAGCTATTAAAAGTAAGACACCAACAAGACTCAATACGCTAGGATTGGAACTCTTAAGCAATCCATATAATCCCAATTACATTAGATCTCTTCTTTTTTTCTTTGCTGTTCTTCAAAAGTTCAGTAGTCACTTTTTTCTTGTGCGTTTGAATGTGTGGCTTGTTTTTTTACTACATGTTTGTGTGTTTATTGGTTGAATACTTTGATTTTAAAGGGAGATGTACATTGTATGGGATATATTCCTAATGTATGGAAGTTCCTTACTTGTAGCTTAGTTTAGCTGTTTATTAGTGTTTTACATTTTCTTTAAAAAAAACTTAGTGAGATCTTTAAAGAGTAGCTCTTGACAATTGTTTGTTCTTCCTGGCAGTGGGTAAGTGGAACGTCTTGAACTTACTTTGTTTTGTTATGAGGTCTAACTTATACTGGCGCAGGCTGTGGAGAACACCAGAATTGATGTCAAATACCGCGAGTTTTATGGACGTAATAAAATCTGATAATTTTCACAAAATCAGTTGGTTACGCGGAATTAAAGATGTCCTAGCAGGCATTGGTATGAAAATGCTCTGGGAGGATCCAATACGGCTTGCTTTCCCTCAAAAAAGATCCTAAAAGAAAAGTATTGGGATATGGTCGCCTATAACACTTTGAGACTTACTGAATCATCTTCATTGTCAGGAACCTTTTTGGACTTTAAACATATCCTGGGCCTAGAACCATACTGGGACATTATAACAAAACCTCTTGATAGGAAATTGTATTTCCAGTTGAGGGTGGGTTCGCTGCCCTTAAGATCATTTACATCTAGATGGTCCAATTCATGTGATAATAAGTGTCCTACTTGCTTGTCCCATAAAGAATTGGTTGCACACATGCTATTTGTCTGCCCAGCCTACGTTGCCCCTCGTCAGGTTTGGCTGAGGCATATATGCAAATTGTTAGGTACTAGAAGGAGTGCCGAAGCTGAAAGAATTATACGCACCAGTAATTTATCTTCTATCCTTACAGCAGTTGCAAAATATCTCGGGTCAATGTGAGCAATAAGGTGGAAATTAATATCTTTATGAAATGTGTATGCCAACTGTAATCAGCTAGCTTATCGATCTAGCCTAGAGACGCAAATATTTTTATTCATTAACATTTATTTAGTCTTATGTTTAGTCCTAGGTTTAATCATCTAACATGAAGCTTCTCCCACTGTGTTCCTCTGATCGTGAAATCTGAATATGTTTTTTGTTATTTTTAAATATGAAGTTTTTCTAAAACAATGTTCCTTTTTAACGGACGTTGATATATACGTGTACTTATACCTTCTCAAACAGGCTTATTTTATAAACTATGTACGACATTTTTATATAAATATTGAATACTTTTGTAATGTGCTTTTATGAGTATATGTCGAATAAAGCTTGTTTGGATTGGATTGGCCTCATGCAACTGTTTGTGCTAGTTTTGGGGCCTGTATGGACCATGGTGCTGGTCTTACGCTTCATGGCATCTGCATGATCAGCACGTAAAGAACTGTTGTGGCAGCTCATGGCTGATCAGTTACAAATCAGGCACAGATTTACTGATGTGCCTGAAGACGTGCCGGGAGCCGTTTTGGATTGGGCAAAATGGCAGGCTCTCAGATCTACTCTGAGCCAGCACAACTCTCCCTGATCTGGGCAAAGTTCCTACTGAATCATTTCAACCCTGAAGCTCCCGAATACCCGGTATCTTTTCCGGAGCTTAAAGTGATCATCAACAATCAAGGACTGAAGGGCCGGCCCTTCCCATTGTATTCACAATCAAGCAGCTCGGGGGTAGAATCAAGAAAGACGGAGCTCCTGGCCCCAACGGTCTTCCAACTATCTTATTTAAGCAGGATTCAATCTACTGGGGCAAAGCACCCCCCGCCCCCTTTATAATAACATCCTAGAAAGTGAGCGAATCCCTGACTCCTGGAAAGGATCAATTATTTCCCCTATCCACAAAAAGGGTGTCATGTCATACCCAAAAAATTACAGGCTTATCGCCTAAATAGACATTGAAGCCAAATTCTATGCAGGGCTCTTATTAAATGAACTCACAGTTTGGGCTCTGGAAAAAAACTTAATTCCCACGAATCAAACTGGTTTCCAGGAAGGCGTGGGGACTTCAACAAATGTTCTCGCCCTTTCCCTGCTGTCTGACGCCTCCAAAAAAATGAACAAACCGCTATTCGTCTGCTTCATTGATTATAAGGCAACTTTTGATAGCATCGACAGGGGGCTACTTTGGGCAAAACTTGCGAGGTGGGGAATCCCTACAAACTTTCTAAACCAGCTAATCCTGCTTCACTCTGAAACTTGGGTCCATATTAAAATTGGAGCAGGAGATACCCTGTCTAGAAAAATTCCTACTACCAAAGGGCTGAAGCAGGGATGTGTACTGGCCCCAACTTTGTTCAACCTCTTTGTCTCTGATGTTTCCACCGACTTGGACAACTGTAACAATCATGCACCGAACTCAGGGGGCTTAACACTATCGAACCTCTTGTACGCTGATAACCTCCTAATTATTAGCCGTACTCCAATCGGTCTCCAGCATCTGATAAACATCACAAGTACCTTCACAGATAAAAATGGGCTGACCATAAATCTAGAAAAATCTAAAGTAATGGTATTAAACCAAGGTCCAAACAAACCCTACCTACGATGTTCAATGAACAATCGGCTGCTGGTCCCAGTAGAGGAGTACAAGTATTTGGGAATCATATTCGAGAGAAACGGCTCATTTTCTAAACAGAAAGCCTCCATCAAAGGCAGAGGAATTGTATTGGCAGTTGCTTTAAAAACATCAAGCAAAAAATAACTGGCCCTAGCCTTCTCCCTTTGCTAGAAGTGCTTCGAGCGCGCCTCCCTCCCTCCATCACCTACGGAAGCGAAGTAATGAGAGGTAGAGATGTAGTCACCCTGGACATTGCGGTTGCTAAGGCCCTAAGAATAATATTCAATCTTCCGCAATCTACCACACCAGCGCAAATAAGATTAGAATTTGGACTGCTAAAGCAGGAAATCTCGCGGAAAGGGGCCTACGCCAATTGCTGGTTCAAAATAAAGGGGGCCGCGCCGGGCACATTGAACTCATATCTGTGGTTGGAAATCTCAAAGAGAAATGAAAGCCCAGCGAAGACTTACCTCCAATCAGCAATCAAGCTGTTAGCTTTACAGGACCTATGGGACTCATGCCCATCCCAGAAAAGTTTTAAGGTCCTGTTAAATAAATCAGTAAAGATCGCATCTCTTGCAGAAGACAAAGCTTCCCTTAGTAGGAGAGCCCACGGCTGGTTCGTAATTCAGAGCTATGTGTCAACAAAGCCCCAACCATACCTAGGAACAGGTTTTGCAAGAACAACAAAAGAACGGTTCCTTCATTTGAGGTTGGGAATTCTACCAGCAATGCCCCATCTTCCTCCATGGAAACGCACAACATCCACCAACTGCTGCAGACTGTGTGGAAATTTAAACGAAGACACAATACATCTACTATGCATCTGCAACGGCTTGAGAGCGGAAGGGAGACAGTTCTCAAACAGCTCCTGATTGCAAGTCAGGTTCGACCCTGTATGGGAAAGCGGTAAAGGCCTGTGTTGAGGGCAGCAATATCCGTCTTTCCTGCAGCCTTGTTCGGTTTATGAGGGAAGCGAACGCTAAACTAAGTCGGGAAGACCCCCAAGTCATCGGTCTTTAGTCTATGCTAGCGTACTTATGAGTCACGGTCAACAACCATCTCTACTAAAGCTTTGATTAAGTCCTATGAATACCTCCCTGGTTGCCAAGCTCCCAGCAGTCAGTACGGCCTGGCTTTGAGCTCATTGACTCTTTCTCTCCACAAATATCATTTCTTGGTGTGGATCCGCCAACGAGAACAAGCCCTATGCTGATTTATCTTTTTTCCCAAGAAGAACTATTTTACTTATAATTTTTTACTCCTTTGTAATTTTATTGAACTACAACATATTTGTAATCTTTTTAACATCTTTTAAAGGAGAAGCTGTATCTTGTGAACTAATGATTTACTTGTTTGTAAAGGTTTTAATTAATCATGCAACAGTCATTACCTTACCTTACCCTGATGCAGAACCTTGGAGCCTCATTCACAATGATTTGGTATAGTCCTTTTGCTTTGCTGCCCTATGCCAAATCGAAAGGGCAGGAATGCACTGTATTTATGACATACAGTACATTCTTGTCCTTTCAGCCAGAGCATGCACACAATTTGGTGCCTGGTATCAATGCAGGCACCCTTTCACCTTGATGCAAGGGTGTCTGCATTGTTGGCAGTATTGTTTTTGTGCAGCATGGGACATGTGACAAGGGGCAATGTGTACGT
Source organism: Lissotriton vulgaris (assembly GCF_964263255.1). Taxonomy (NCBI): domain Eukaryota; kingdom Metazoa; phylum Chordata; class Amphibia; order Caudata; family Salamandridae; genus Lissotriton; species Lissotriton vulgaris. The sequence goes on from NC_141695.1 coordinate 207,636,291, forward strand.
ACCTTTTTTCAGGTTGAAAATTTGACCAATTCATCGAATTTGGCCGTTTGCAACTAGAAGATAGTATTTTACTATATACCAAACCCTATTTTGCGATTCAGTAAACTATTACTGAATTGCACAATGGGTTAGCGATTTGATTTTAGGAAGGGGCGTGTTAAGGGCGTCCTTTCCTAATATCGACTCACAGTGGTATGTATGAATGTTTTGCGACTTAAAAGTGGTTGCAAAACATTCGCTTTTCACCACTAAATACAATTTAGTGGTAACCCATTCTTAAATGGGAACAGGTCCCCAAGGATTCCTTCCCATTTGTGATTATATGCATAGATATTTTTTAAGAGCAGGCAGTGGTTCCATGGACAACTGCCTACCCTTAAAAAATGAAAATGGAACATTTCATTTTTATTTTTGAAATGTATACCGTTTTCCTTTGAAGAACACTGTCTATATTTAAAAAAAAAATAAGTGAAATGATTGTCTTCTGTCCCCAACGGGCTCCTTCTCTGTGTTTTTAGCCATTCCCAATCGGGTCGCAAATTGTGACCTACCTCATGAATATATTAATTTAGGTAGGTCTATTGCGACCCAATAAGGAATCGCAAAACGTGTCACAGACAAATCAGTGCATATGTGTTTGCAATTTCCCAATAGCGAATTGCAAAAAATCGCTATTAGCAATTTACAAAATGAAACCTACGTACATGTACCCCAGGGTCATCTAATTTATGTCAGAAACCTCAAACTATGTGATACATTCTCTGGAAATAAACCTGACGTTGCTGACCTCACTTTAAGCTTATAAGTACTTGACCTTGAAAGATTTCATGCAGATGGATTAAACTTCACCAATTTATTGGCACATGAAAATATTTTTGTTCCCTCATTTGGCTTCGCCAGACCTTTATGGATATGCACGAAATGTAACATACCATCAGAAATCTGCCTGATTTCATGTGGATTCCTTAAATGCAGGTAGTTGTTGCCCTTTTGATGGATCTGCGTGATTTTTTAAAATAAAGTGTAATCCAGAATGCCACACGTTTTCCAAATTTTATGTAAATTTGTCAGAAGATGCTAAAAATGCAGCCAAGTCAATAATACATGCTTTCAAGAGCTCAGATAGGTCTGCATTAAGTCTTCCAAGCCTGGCCTACACATTTTTCAAATGCAAAAATTTTGCAGACTCCTGAAAGATTTACGCCAAGCAAGCAAAGTAAAGGCACTCCACCAAGTAAAGTTTTACTTGTATGCTATAAGTTGTTGCAAGTCATTTCAGAGGTTTTTGCTTGAGGAGAGAGCACGTTTTTACTATGAGAGCTAAAATAGGAAATACGAAAATCAGTTGATACAATGACAGTTGATTAATGACCCAGTCTGGTGCTCCAGGTCATGGCAGTAATGTTAGGTGGCCTGTGAAACTCAGTGGGGCCAGTCTCAGAGGTTGACCTTGCTAGAAGTAATTTATAATTTTATCGACCAATAAGCTTAGTTTGTAAAGAACCATAGTGCAGAAGCATACTCAAAAAGGAGCTCTATCTTAAGGGAACCACCAGTTTAGTGGCACTGCAGACAACCCTACGCTGTGCATGTCCTTTGGGTTGGCTTTACCTATGCACCATAGTGCATGGGAAGATTGTTTATGTGCAGGAAGGTGTCCTTCTTTAAATGGCCTTTTGTAACATCTACGTGTGCTGCTTAATGCAGCACACATAAAAGTTAAAAACATAATTTTTTTAAGATTGTTTATGTGCAGGAAGGGACACCTTCCTCCACATGAACAATCAATGGCATTGTGGTGTTTCCATGTGTTTTGCACAATGAAGCACACATGGAAACAGCAAAAACAAGGAAGAATTAAACCTCTCCTTGCTGCCTTCTGTTGAGACCACGTTTTCCCTGTTGTTAATTTTGGCGCAGCCCCATATTTAGGCCACCCTTGTAAATATGGGGCAGCATCAAAATCAATGGGTGGTGCAGTGAAACCCACACCACAACACCCATTGCCCTCCCCTTTCACTCTAAGTATAGTGTAAAACAAGGCTTTATTTACAAGGCAGAGCTAAGACACATTACGCAGCTTAACGCTGCCTTGTAAATAAGGTGTGACAGCAAAGTCGTGAAAAGTGACATTGTTGTGGCAGTAGGGGCTTGTAGATATGCCTGTTGGTTCTACATTAAGCTTACAAACATAAACCCTAATGGCTTTGCCAATGCTTGTTCTTTGTGAAACAGACAACCTGTCATTAAAACAGTTAAGCTGCAATGAATTGGTTCCCTTGTATGAAAGGATTTTCGTGCACTCTATGTTTAGCAACTCCAGGCACCGGTTATAGGACAGGTTCTGTGGCAGAAAGCCTCAACTTTGACACAGCATCATACTAATTAAGATGAAATTCTTTCTCATGCATATCAGTAATATTTGTATTCAGTCCCGTGCACTTGAACTGATATTCCATTGTCAAATGCACTTGTGCAGTCTTGTATACAAATCATTCGTATCAAATTTAATACCGATGTACTCTTTTACGGGACTCCTAAGTCGACCCCTCGTAGTGGTGATTCCATGAGTGTGAGGCGCCCTTTTAGTGGACAGCAGTGTACATATTGGGACCTGGAAGATTGTTTTTACCAATATTATCGTGGGCTTAAAATCCGCAGTGCACTAAGTAAGAAAAATAAAGGCACGACGGGCAGAAGGTGTTACATGATAGATTGATAGATTGGAACGGAAGAAACATGTAGCATTACAGCATTACAAGCCACTGAAATCAGATTTGGAGATAATACCACACAATTGAACAAGCATTAGCAAAGCTAATCGCCCTGGTCTATGAAACACCTTTTGCCTTTGCTAATTTTTTTTTGCCATGTTGTACACCAGCATGGATGCTGTTCAGCATGCCTAAATGCTAGTGGCATAAAAGAGAGTATCTGAAGTGTCATAGATTGGAGTCGCACGTCGTAGAGTCGAGTGAAATGTTGTGGAGTGACTTAGAGAAGAGTGGAGTGGAGACGAGTAGAGTGGAATTGAGTGAAGGAGAGTGTTGTAAATTGGTGTGGCATAGAGTCACATACAGTGGAGTAGTGTGGTATGAAGGAGTGGAATAAAGTGGAGTAATATGTTGTAAAGTAGAGTAGAGTGAAATGGCATAGAATGGAGTAAAGTTGTGTATGGTGACTTGTTCAGAGTGGAGTAGAGTGGAGAGGCATAGACCGGAGTAGAGTGGCCTAAAGTCGAGTTGCATAGAGTGGCATAAAATGGAGTAGAGTGTCATAGAGTGGAGTGTCATAGACTGATTGTCATGGCCTAGAGTGAAGTGACATAGAGTGTTGTTGAGTGGAGTGTCGTAGAATGGAATTCCGTAGAGTGAAGTTGAGTGTCACAGAGTGGAGTAGAGTGTTTTTGAGTGGAGTTGCGTAGAGTGGTACCTCACTGCAATTACAAACAACACATTTTCAATTGAAATTGCTATTACATTTGTACATACAGTCTTGCTGATACAACTATACAGTGCACAAACGAATTGTGGAAATGGCATCACCTAGTGTATGCTTCATTTGCGCTTTCCTAATTCTGATCTTTTTTTAAATATTTGCACAGTTCATTTACAGACATTTCGATTTTGTTGCATGGTAGTAAAAATAACTTATTTTTCCTGTACCCAGCAACATTTTCAAATAAATCCTCTCACATTGAAGTAAGAGAAAGAGAAGTAAACAACAAGCTTCCTCTGTAGACAGAGCCTGACATTTTACCTGTCTTTGAGTGCACAGCAAATTTGACAAGAAGAGTAGAAAATGTACAGGCTTGTTTATAGAAAGCAGGAACTAGTGGAAGAATGCAGTAAACAGTCTATGCTCTATGGGATGGACTAACTTAAGCTGGGAAGCCTGAAAGAAATAGAGCCAGAAAATAGAAAGAAAACAAATGTGAGTTACAGATCATTAAGTCAATGGTAAACAATGGGTAGATTGCATTCACCAGGAAGCATGTCTGTGCTGCGCTGTCTGGTAGGCTTTGACCAAAACACTGAATCTGTGTTAGTAGTAACTTAATTGGCCATTTTTACTTCATAGTAATAACATGGAGCTTGTATGGAAGACCATAATGCCATCTGCCTATAATAGTAGGTGACCTATATGTAAGGTGCGGGGGAGGCCGGTGGGTAGATTCTTTCATAATAATTCATCCTTCAGAGAGACAGCTTCTTTAGAGACACAGAGGATGGCCAATGCCAATAAGGTTACCTTGCAGGAGAAGATGAGAGCTGCAAGCCCCAAAGGGAAGCAGCACCAAATCATGTTGAAGATGGAGTAGCCCACATAGCTTGACACATAGTTCGGCAGAGGCATCGTCACCATGGTTGTCTGTGTGGTCACCACAGGCACAGCATCCTGAATGAACACCGTATTGTTTTGTGGGTATTGATAGGTTGGGTAGGGTGGGTACCCAGGAACCATATTCACATATTGTGGCTGCTGCATTTGCATCATTGGAGGATTGGGGCCGGAGGCTGGAGGGTTGTAGGCTGGAGGGTTGTTGGATGGAGGGTTGTAGGCTGGGAGATCCTGGTGGTTTCCTGTTGGGTTCATTCTTCTGGTCTGTATCTCTTTTCTTCTTATCCTAAGTTAATGTATAGATCTCTTGTCTGAAATTCTGCCACGAAGTCCTCTCTTCTTTTTCTCCAGTTTTCTATGTCGCCAGTTTTAAGCCCAGTCGGATGTCTGGCTTCCAGCTCTGCCTCACGTCCAACACATTCTGTCTGGTTGCCTTGACTAGAAGTCTCTTCAACAGAAACACAAGGAAGTATTCTATTTTCTGTGTTCACAACGGTTACCCGTGGTGCAAAATTCCCAGTGAAGCACCTGAAACCACTTGTCTGACAATTGTTTGACAGTATAATTGTAATCTCCAGCTTCTAAAGCTGACATTACATCTATTGTTCAATGCAGCCATGGAGACTCGTTCCTGTCTTGTTACTGTGCATGTTGCATGGATTTATTTCCTTTAAAGGATGATTTCAGACATTTGCCGTCTTATGTTCTCGAGATACAACTCAAAGGCCTCGTCTCTAGATTAGGTGGGGTGTCTACTGATGTGTACTCTCTTGACCCCTGTCCTTCTTGTACACTGCCCTCTGCATTGTAAATTTACTGTGCGTCAAGCAAGTCTGCTGCCCATACAACAAATTAATGTACTTTTCCATGTTATTGTTCTCTCGCTCGACTGCAGTGCATGGTACAGATGCCACTTATTTGTCTTGAGTCCCTAACAGCTCAACCTGGTCATGTTCAGATGTACATTTTCTTCCCATCGAGTACAATTAGAAATAGAGAGCTGAATTAATCAAAAACACATTGGGGCTCTTAACAAAGGCATTTTGGAGGAAATAAGGCAGTACTGTTGTAGGTAATGGTACCAGCCTTTGGGGCCCAAAGCATCGTGAATGGTCAAAATGCAATATTCAATTTCAAAACCCACGCCGCAGCATCAATTTCTTGGGTGGTACTATGTAGTGTAATGACCGCAGATCCTGTCAGACGAGCACATATTGTACAATTGTGTAGGCTGCGTGCACAGGACAGCTACTTGTTGGAGGGTACATTGTTTAGTTATGAGCAGCAGTAATACAGGAACAGCTGGCCCCTCGCCCCAGCAGCAGCTACCAGGACTGGTAACATGGACACTCAAATGCCTACACATTTCAACAAGCAATGCTGTCAGACGTCAGCACTAGACTAGTGGCAGTCTCTTATAGGGGTTCCAAACCTCCATTTAGCATCATTGTATTAAAGCAAATGAGCCCTTTTCTGGCCTGGCCATCCAATGCAGATCAAAGACATCTTCAGGTATGAGAAGCATTCCATCCTCAAGGTCACTCTCTGTAACTGTGAAAGGTTGAGAGCAATGCTGTGAGAGTGCACTTGATGTAGCCAGAAAATAAAAAAATAAAAATCACGAGCAACTTGGTAAATTTATTAATAGGACTCAAATAAGTCAAATACATTTCATTTCAGGGTGATATAAAATGACAACAACAGAGAGTGGTTTAACCCCACGCTGCATTTTTTGAGTGTTTAAAAAAAGGCAGCATGACCCCCAATTTGAGGTGTGCAACAATATATTTTCTTCCCAAGTTTCATGAGAGCATTATAGTTTGATTATATAAGTTCCAACAAGTTATGCAATTACAAACAAACACGTTAGGTGACCCTATCTATTTTCTCTTAATAGCATAAATCTGCATTGCAATTTAAGGGCTAATTACGAGTGCTGTGTAAGATGTTGCTGTGTGAAAATTCCCACTTACGCACATCTGGCGTCCTCCCCAGCAGGGGTATTCATGAATAAATATGCCCCACACAGAGCCTGGTCTTACACCTCTTTATTGCTGTGTGTGTAAATGTGGAACTCAACATTCTAAGCATGAACTCTATTCATCACAACCAAACGCTCAATGTCACAGTTCTACAGAGTCTTTCAGGAACCAAAAGGGTTCCATCATTATTAACTCACGAGACACTTAATCTCTCTCCTTGTTAAATACAAAAAGGTTTCTTTTCTGATATATTATATATATATATATATATATATTGCTGCAAGTTCCTGCTTCCAATTACGGGTTCGGAAAAGAATGGCTGGCACGCTGGTATCCAGATTAAAGATTTATTGACACCAAACCCCCCTCACCCCAACAGACGCGTTTCGCCTTTGCAGGCTTCGTCAAAAAAAAAATATATATATATATATATGGCCGACATCTGCACAGTTAAATAAAGAAGATTTTGAGCACCTATTTGGGTCTGTGCTCCACGATCTTTTCAAGGTGAAAAGCGCAGGCAACTGCTCGTGTGAGTGCAGTGGTGCGATATGTATATATGTATAGGGGGCGGAGCAAGATTTTGCAAACAGCAGCGTGGCAGATCAACAAACACCGCAGCATTGGCAGCAGTTGGAGAGGGGCACTGAAGAAGGCTGGTATTGCCGAAATGCATTTGCCTGGGACACTCGACCAATAAAGCGCTGCCTTGTTTCTCCCTTTGGGTCACAGCTTCTTTCTTTGGGAGGAGGAGTATCCATAAACATTTGCTACAAGCCAGTAAGCATTTCTGTGAACCCCCGCCGAGCAAGTGGTTTGGACTTTCTGGCAGGCTCCGCTGGGAGCATTTCTTCGTTGGACTGCGGTAGCAGTCAAGTCCAGCACCCACCCTGACACCTGGCTGATATTACGGGCAGGGGATATTCATGTCCCCTCTTTGGGCAACCAGGATTCCTGTGCTAGCCACCGTGAAGTATTCCGGATGTTGAGGTGACGGCGAGACAAGAAGGGGGACCCGAGGCGGCGCCGAATTGACTGATTGCCCCACCTCCCAGTGTGTTTCCTATGCTGTGTCAACCACGGACATCTACTCCGAGAATATCACCCCGAGCAGCAACTCCGATCCCACCTGCACAACACCAAGGCATTATGGGACTTGCAGTTCCACAACGCGGAGCTACAAAGGAGTGCTGGTCATCATCAAGGGGGCGGAGCAAGATTTTGCAAACAGCAGCGTGGCAGATCAACAAACACCGCAGCATTGGCAGCAGTTGGAGAGGGGCACTGAAGAATGCTGGTATTGCCGAAATGCATTTGCCTGGGACACTCGACCAATAAAGCGCTGCTTTGTTTCTCCCTTTGGGTCACAGCTTCTTTCTTTGGGAGGAGGAGTATCCATGTATATATATATATACACATTACAACTCCTCCATAAGTCGTCATGACTCACTGACTAAATGCTCAGATCGTGTCTTCTGAGGCTGTGAAGTGAGAAGAGAGGTGTCCATGACGGGCACTAGTGATGTGGGACAGATGTAGTCAGGGGGCTTTCTACCCTCTCATTTCTAACATCAGGAACTGGTGAATGATGAGGCAGGTACCTTAAGTGTAAAGAATCTCATGTAATGGACTTTCAAGAACAGTAAGTAGTCACTAGGTGTCTTATACTAGTCACAACTTTGAAGGATTCAGCATCAACTGGGGCATCAGATTTGCGATGTATTTGCTGTCGCACCAATACGCAATCTCCTGCATTCAAAGCCGTGTTCTTTACACATCAATGCATGTCAGCATATACTTTCATCTTTTGCTTGAGGCACAAGTTTGTTTGACGAAGTTCATTGTCTGTTATAGATCCTCTGTTGGTCTTATGTGATATCTTGGTCATGATGGCTCTTCCGAACATCAGGGTAGCAGGACTTTAAACGGTCATTGAGTGCGGAGCCGACAGATAAGCTCAAAGAGCAGTGTGGATCGTTAACTAGAGATCGCTGACTTCAGATTAATCATCTCAAATGTAGCAGGCTGGATAGTCTTTTTAAGTGTGCTCCAAAAGCATTTGACAGGGCCGTTTCTTTGTGGCCAAAGAAGGGTGCTTTTCTGATGGTTCACATTGAGATGATTAACCGCATCGCTGCGGCGGCTTTTCCCGCTGTGCGCGGCATTTTCAAAAATGCCGCGTTACATGACGAGCCCAGCTCGTCATCCGCCCACGGCAGGTAAAGGTGATGACGAGCTGGGCTCGTCATCCGCCTCGAAGGGGTTAAGAAAGTCTCTGAATTCTCAACTGTTAAAAGGTGGGCCACTGTCAGACTTTAGAATTGAAGGAACACCTCTCAATGACTCTTTCTGAGTACTCAATGAGAGAGCTTCTACAAATGGAAAATGGGAATATTCATCAATAAACACCATCATGTGATGTTGATTGCCAAGAGGACCAAATAATTCAACAGCAATTCTCACCCATACATGTTTTATTGAATCGGACATGTTCAAGGTATGTTGAGTGATTTAGGAGATAAGCAATTGCACAAATGACAGGCCTTCAGCTCTCTTTCAACTCTATCATCAAAATGAGGAAACCAAACTCGATCTCGGAGAGCTTGTTTAGTGGCAACAATTCCACAAAGTCCTTCATGGGCCACTTCAATTACTTGTTGTTGCAGGTTCTCCGGTATGACGTTTATCAACCCTCATAAGACAATACCTTCTTGAGTAACAGATAGTTCATTTTTCACATTTTAGAACTTCTGATATTAACTGCCATGTGTGAGAGGATGAGTGTGCTGTTTCCTGGATTGATGTGCAACATTATCTTTCAGCATCAACATGTCACTATCTTTGCTTGTTGCAGTAATAATCTGCTCCAATGAAATAGTGACAGGTGTACTGGACTTTATGATGAAGTTAATGTAGGTTGGGGGCCTGATCTAGCCGAGCAGCAAAATGTCCACTCCTTGATAGGGCTCTGCTAGCTGGGTCAATATCTGTGTATAATCCGCCTGCATCTGTAAACGTGAGAGCTGCAACTTACCAGTAAACGATTCTCAGTCCACTGGGGAGTCCATTGAACCTGGTCCGGGGGCTGTGCCAGGTGCCATCGGACTTTTACTGGCTGCTCCGTGCCATGCTCAGGTATGCGTCTGCAAGCTGCAGGCCTGGCGCACATCAGCGTGTACATTGACTCGTGACATTGGTGGAGGCCTCGGAGCTTGGTGTTCACGGCCTCCCTGTGCCTGTGAGGTAATATAGATTTTTGGTCAAGTTATGTTCCCTAGCGCGTACCCCACCGACTCCATGTACGAGGTTAAAGTGCATGTAACTTCCCTCCTGTGCCAGCTATGAAGACGCAAATACATTTGCGTCCACCGTTAACATGTCCTCTTTCAGACCCACCATGAATGGGTTGAATGGTCCGTTCCTAAGTATGCTATGCCAACGTCTTTTTGTAGTGTACTCCTATGTTTTCCCAGCCCTGGCTGAAGTAGGCCCTGAATCTCTGCTTCCGAGCCACTTTTCTGGCTTCTGACTCCGAGAATCTCTGCCCAGGCAGCCCCCGTACCCGTGAACTCTGACTTACTTCTAGCGCGGCCCTCCGTGCTCAGCTCAGCCTGCTGCCTGCCAAGATTGACTATAACCTTCGAGTTATCTGTTTTCCTCTCCGAGAATACATTCCTGCCTGCTAGCTACAGTAAACATCCTTCCCCAGCTGCAGGGCTAAAGGGCCGACCTGTCTCCACGCAACTAATTCAAGTAATTCATAGCCTCCGTTGCCATGCTTCCATGGAAGGCCCCATGCCCCACGCATCCCATGCAGACACCCAGGCGCTTATACACGCACTCACTGTTAGTATAGAATGGCTTCTGCTCTAGAGACCTTTCTGCCCAGATAGCTTAGTTCCTAAACACCAGATATCAGATATGATAGAAGCACAAGTTGATCTGACATGCCAGACTTCTGTCTCTTTCCGTCAGTGTAAATGTCAAGTCCCCTGCACCCCTCTAGTTACACGTCATGCAGCTGCGCGCGCATCCAAGCTTCCGATTTCTGCTGACATTGCAACATTTCTGCTTGGTGCCACCCATTCATGACACCCATCTGTGACGTATCTAGCACACACCTCTAGTTCACGCCTCTTGACTACGCACATGTACCACGTGCATTCTGTTATCTTGTCTTCTCTCAGCTGTTACGCCTCTTGCATTGTAACTTATGGTATGAAATAAGTATATAAGCTATGTACTGTTAATAAAATGCAGCGCGCTCTATCCCTTCTGACACCCTGTGTGGTGGTCAGAACATGATATCTTGGTCACGACCATTCCTTTTTAAGGAATAAAACCCCTTAGAACTCTAACACCACGGACTCTGTTTTTTTTCACTTCCGATTGAGTTATTATTGATTAAGTACTTACCTGCATAGAAATTAAGAGTAAATTATTTATTTACATCATTTTGGCGCCCGAATAGGGACCCCTCCCCCACCTCACGCGCCGGTTGGTGCGTTGCAACCTGTGTCCCCTGCCGTCAGTTAGCCGGAACATACGCGTATCGGCAGGATTTCCTGCATCTCCCTCTGACCCACGGAGGTGACGAAGACTGCGATCAGTGCCCAGACGAGGCGGTGAGGAGTGCGGAGGATCCCGACCAGAGCCCAGCCGAAAGAAGCAAGGTCCGAGGTGTTAAGAGCCCACCAGGTTTCCGAAGGTTTCCGAAGTTTTCCGAAGTTTTCCGAAGTTCCGAGTCGAGTCCAGTCGAGTTTTCCGAGGCCTTCTGTTTCCGTGCTTCCCGGTGAGTACCATTGCTGGGACGTATCTAGACGGGTTTGGGTACACAAGTCCGGTCTGCACTGTTTTTAGGCAGTGTATCTGTACTGTTTAGCAGTATATCTAGTATTCCGAATTTCTGATTTCTGCACTGTTACCACAGTGTATCTGTACTGTTTAGCAGTACATCTGATATAGGGGGTAGTCATCTATGTCTCAAATGTCTTTTCATGTAATTAATGTCGTGGTATGAATGTGACTGTTTTTGTGCATTATTGTGTTTTCTTGTATAACTAGTTAAATTCAGAATTGAGAATCAAGGATCGAGCATTTCAGTATCAAGTAGGCACAATGCCGTTTTTCAACAAGTTAAAGCAGATAGGAACTAGGAAAGGGATGTTAGAGGAAGAAATCCCTATCCCCCCTAGGGACACTCCAGGCAATTTTATGTATAATAAGCATGGCATAGATGCCATCCTGTATCTAGAATTATGGACCGATTATACAAAACACCTAGAGGAAAGATATCGATGGCCAGTTAACGGAACATGGGATGCCGAGTGCATCATAAAGGTAGAAGAGGCATTACGGAAAAAGAAAGCCAGACAATCTCAGAAGGACGCCATAGAATTTTGGCGTAAGGAATCACATAAACGTGCTGAAAGAGCACTCCGTAGAGAAGACAGACTTAAAGAATCAGAAAAAGCCAGAGAAAACGAACTAGTCATTGAAGGAATCCGAGTAAAATCAGAACAAATAGATCGCATCCGAAATAGTCAAGTGAACAGCATGTATCTTTTGGCCGAGGGTACACCTGACGCCATTTCAGAAATACCGAAAAATTTGCCGTCACCATTAGTTCCAACTAAAGTAATGCACAAAACTACTAAAGACATATTCCTAAATTCCTACCTAGAGGATGTAGCGCCAGCTTACACCAGTCTGCCTGTTCGTGCCCTGCCTACTGACAGGGATGGGGGTGGCACTCCACCCCCAGGTCATGTTCTGCCGGTACCGCAACAGACCTCCCCCGTTCCGCCAGCCCCGCCACTTCCTCCGCTCAAAACAGACCTACCGAAACCACTTCTATCAGATCGTACTAAAAGACAGACTCAAATACAGATTGCACACAGAGATGATGCCCAAGCTTCCGCTTCAGGAGGTGCGACCGCGGGTCTTCAGACCCCGCCCGTCACGCGCAGGTTATCCCTAGGGGACATGCGGAATCCCACCACGTACAGATCACCCCGTCTTGATGCATTCAAAGGACAACTTACAGTTTGCAGATATGATCCAGTACCCGGAAAAGAGGATAGAATGATAATGGCATCATTGCGGTTACGTGCCGCTACTGATTTTCTGTTAATGTTTTCCGGTATGAAGGAGCACCTAGACAGAATCTACCGGTTTATACAGACTGGAAAGGATCCCGAAAGTATTAAAGATGCCTTGGAGCATCAGAAAGTTGACACTCAAGCATATATATTACGTTTTTTCATAAACTGTCTAATAAGAGAGCAAGACAGGCCCGAGACAGATCAAAGTGAACTAGATGCACTCCACAAGTGGGGTCAAAATATATCGGAAGGTAAACATGATAAACAGAATTGCATAGCCAGTATGTACAAGAAAATAAGGAAAAGAATAATAGAGATACACGAGAAAAAGAAAGACAAAACCTCCTCTGAGGAGGAAGGAGAATCTGAAGAACCAGAAAGAACTGTAGGTACTATAGCCTATGTAGGTAAGGGAAATTACCTTAGGAAAGGTATCCGTCCAGAAAGCAAGAGAGTTTTCTTCTCTGCCCTAACAAACCCGAATTCTGCCGAGCATCAGTTCCAGGAAACTGATAAAAGACTCCGAGATCGAGTTGGGTACCATGTACTCAATTCTATGGATGAACAAGAACTAGCCCGATCAGCTGTATCATGGGCCGAGAATGCAGACATATATAATGATGATACCGTAGCACAGACATTTCTGAACCTCTCCCCAGACGAGCAAAAATTAGCAGGTGTATACATGATTCAGCACCTTCTCATCAAATACAGAAAGCACTATTCTGATCCAGGTCCCTTACACGAAACACTAGAAGCACTACTCATGGATAAATGGAGAGGTTTAAGCACCAAATTAATTCAAATAATTCTAGAACAGCGACACAGATATAATACTTTTGTAAGCTCTGAATATGTTCCTGCCCCGCCTCCAGAAAGGAAAATGTACCACATGCAATGCGGTAGTGGCATTGAGAGTCAGAACCCCTTACGAGAAGTACACCCAGTTATGGGTGAGGATAAAGTCTTGAAACGCGTGTATGTACACACGCCTCTGACTAAATTAGAACTGTTAGAAATGAAGAAACTAGTCCCGTGCCATGATAAAGACCCTGCAGGTTTTCACAGAGAGCTTAAAGACATGTTACTGATGGGAGATTACACGTATGATGACATCATGAAAATGTTAAAAGTACTACTGCCCACGGGCATATTCGAGAAATTAAAGGAAAAGGAATGGGAGGTGGGAGACACAAAGATTGCGTGGGCAGAAATAGAGGACGAAGAAAAGAAACGAATCCCAGGGTTAGGCCTTGGGGATAAAACTAAAGCGTTACCAGGTTTGATAGTACAGGTCCTGCCCAGATTATTGACAACTAGGAAGGAAGATTGGGACGCCATCTCGTCCTGTAAACAGAAACATGATGAAGATACTAGTGACTTCTATTCAAGATTCGAGAAATGTTTTATTATTAATAGTGGTATCAAGCCGAGTAGCGAGTCGTACCCGCATCTTTTTGTATCAAAGTTAGTCGAGAATTCTCTACCGTTAGTTAAAAATCGTGTATACAAGGTCGAGAGTACATGGCAAGCAAACACGCCATCACAGATGTTACAGATGTTACAATACCATCAGAACAGAATTAGAGAAGAACAAGATCAGGAACAGAAACGTATGAAAGACACGAAGATGAAAATGTTAGTAGCACAGACGGTCCCAGCCGATGGTCACAGAAAGGGTACGACCCAGACAAGTCACACTACAGCTCCCGTTAAAGGGACATGTAATTATTGTAAGCAGCCAGGCCACTACGTACATGAATGCTCAGTTCTGAAACATAACATAGCGACAGGTAAAACTAAAGAAAGACCGCATCCGCCTAGACAGGACCATAACCAGCATCAGCCTTCACAGAATACACAGAATACGCAGCCTATGCATGCTTCTTCACCTCCAGCACAGACAGTAGCAGTACCACAGCCACAGCCCATTGCCGCGACTCAGCAAGTCTCACAACAGATGTACCAGTATGCCCAGTCTGCTTATCCCGAATATTCCCGATATACATGAAACAGCCTAGAGAGGGAAGGTGGCTTGCCTCTTATTGAGATTCCTGTAGATCAAGAAGGTCCTTATGTACACAGTCAAGTATTGGGAAAAGACAGAAAGTTTTTAATTGACACAGGGGCAAGTCGCACTACAATCAGCCATGATGAAGTTCCAGGGGCACCCCTCTCAGGCTCACAGAATGTTTCCCTTGGTTTTTCAGGACAGCCTATTGTAAATGAGGTATCGCAACCAGTTCCCCTGGCTGTGGGTCCGTTATCACGCGTTACAGACTTGTTACTTACAAAATCATGTCCAGAAAATCTGCTAGGAATTAAAACATTGAAGGCTCTAGGAGCTATAATATGCTGTTCCCCGGAGGGAGTTAGACTCTTTCTGCGGGATTTCAAGGGTCATTATGTTTTGCGTGAATTTGATGTCAGATTGAAAAATGTACCAGATTACTTGTGGGCAAAAGGCCCAACTGATGTAGGATGTATGCACATTACACCATACCGTGTCACTCTCAAAGTAGGTGTAGTTTTACCCAGAATCAGACAATACAAGTTACCACCCGATGCTGTAGTGGCTTTACTGAAATCATTGAAGAGCTCATAGCCCAAGGAGTGGTTGTAGAAACCGACTCCAATATCTGTAATTCACCCATCATTCCGATTCTTAAACGTACAGATCCCAATGCACCGCCAGTATATCGGCTGGTGATTGATCTTCGAGAATTAAATAAATGCATTATTCCACAGTATCCTGTGGTCCCCGATATCTCCACCCTATTGACTGCCATTGATTCAGAAGCAACGTTCTTTACTGTAATTGATCTCAAGAACGCCTTCTTCAGCGTGCCTATTGATCCAGAGAGCCAATATCTCTTCGGATTCAGTTTAAATGGACGCAGCTTCAAATTTTCACGCGCACCTCAAGGATTCACAGAAAGCCCCAGCATCTATAGTCAAGCACTGAAAAGACAACTAGATTGTATCACAATGCCAGTTAACACCGCCTTACTGCAATACGTCGATGATCTGCTGATCACCGCACGAAGTGAGCCCGAATGTGAACAAGCATCACTGACAGTTTTACATTTTCTGGCCGACAAGGGACACAAGGTGTCTCCTTCGAAGCTACAATTCTGTGTTCAGCAAGTTGTGTACTTGGGTCACTTGCTGTCCAAAGTGGGGAGACAGCTCACTCCCGATCGCATTCAGTTAATCATAAATATGCCGCAACCCCAGACACAAAAGGAAGTGCGGGCCTTCATAGGCCTCACCTCGTACTGCAGACAATGGATTCCCCAGTATGCATTTCTAGCCAAACCACTCATCCAGTTAACGACACAGGAGGCAGCGACTTCGACTGCCCTCCCTTGGACTCAGGAACATACACAGGCTTTTGAAGAGTTAAAGAAAGCATTATGCCAAGCACCAGTTTTAGCGACACCATGTTACAGCAAACCGTTTACACTTTTTGTTACAGAACGTGATGGTACAGCGTTGTCTGTCCTCACCCAAGATCAAGCAGGTTCACATAAGCCTTGCGCTTATTTCTCTAGTACATTGGATTCAGTAGCCCAGGCACTCCCTGCGTGCTTAAAGTCCGTAGCAGCAACAGCGTTAGCTATCAGACAAAGTGATTCGATTGTTTTAGGTCATCAGTTGACAGTTCAAGTTCCACATTCTGTAGAGGTTTTGTTAAACAGAACCCAGACTCAACACTTAACTATAGCACGATTGACAGGTTATGAATTAACACTATTCCAGCCACACATAGAAATCAGACGCTGCAGTATCCTGAACCCAGCAACACTGTTACCTACAGTTATGACAGATCCAGCCCCACATGATTGTATAGAAATCATTAATGCAGTAACAAAGCCACGACGAGACTTGACAGATGTCCCACTGACAAACCCAGACCTGACACTTTATGTGGACGGTTCATGTATGAGAACAAGTACAGGAGAATTAGTGGCCGCGTATGCCGTGACCACTGACACTGAAGTTAAAGAAACACATCGTATTGACACACTGTCTGCTCAAGCAGCAGAGCTTATCGCTCTGACCCGAGCTTGTATTCTAGCCAAGAACAGAAATGTTAACATATACACTGATTCACGCTATGCCTTCGGAGTTGTACATGACTTCGGAGTCCTCTGGCAGGAACGAGGTTTCCTGACTTCTCATGGGGCCAAGATTCAGCACGGCCCCCTCATTCAAGCACTGTTAGAAGCAATACATTTGCCCTCGGGCATATCAGTCATGAAGTGTAAAGCACATACTAAAGTTACAGATTCTGTTTCCCAGGGTAACGACCTGGCAGACCAAACAGCAAAACATACAGCACTGACTCACACCCAGATTACTGATGTGACAAAGACAATAGTACCGACAAAGTGTATGGCAGTTAGAGATCCCACCCTAGACGTAATTGATATCCAGACACATGCTACTCCAGATGAAATAAAGAAATGGACTGAACTAGGAGGGATTCAGACAGATAAAGGTTGGATAACAAAGGAAAAATCTATATGGTTTCTCCCCGACTCAATGGTTCAAGTCATGATAAATACAGCACATAGCCCAGCCCATCTAGGAGAGAAAGCGATGTTAGACAGTTTGCAGAATCTCTGGTACAACAAACACTTACGAGCAGCAGCAAAACAGAAAGTGCGTACTTGCATGATCTGTTGTCAGTTCAATCCAGGTAAAAGCGTCCCTGTAGAGCAAGGTGGATTTCATCCTCCCGATCACCCTTTTGAAGTCCTCCAGATGGATTATATCCAGATGAACAGTTGCCGAGGATTTAAGTATGTCCTTGTAATTGTTTGTGCTCTGTCCCGTTGGACCGAAGCATACCCAGTTCCAGATTACACCGCTCCGACCACTGCCAGACAGTTGGTTCGCGAATTCTTCCCACGGTACGGTTTGCCCCGTGTCGTGTATTCAGATAACGGACAGCCATTCTCGTCCGAGTTGATGAAACAGGTTTCCCTCTTGCTAGGATATCAGTGGAGGTTCCACTGTGTCCGACACCCCGAAGCAGCAGGCCTTGTAGAAAGGCATAATCAGACACTAAAAATCCGCCTTGCCAAGATCTGTCAGGAAAAGGGGGTCGACTGGATAGTCGCCCTGCCCGTGGCACTATTCTACATGAGAATGGTCGCCCATTCAAGATCAGGGCTATCCCCGTACGAAGTGGTCTTTGGTAGACCACCGAATATGTGGGGGACGCCCATTCCCAAGAAAATCACCGATGTTGATTGCAATATGTTGACAGATTACCTTGCCTCCTTGATGTCTGCACTCCAATCATGTCGTTCACAGGTTGCCGCAGCCTTCCCTGACAACACCGATGTAAAGGCGCATGAGGTCCGTCCTGGGGACCTGGTACTCGTCCGGAACTTCGACCGGAAAAATCCGTTGGAGCCCCGCTGGAAGTCCCCGAAGACCGTCCTCCTCACCACCAGGACCGCCGTGAAGATAGAGGGGAGAAAGGGGTGGGTCCATACGAGTCACATCAAACTTTGCAATGAACTAAAGAAAGGACTAATACAGGACTCTGACTCGTCCACCCCCACCAAAGACTGTGTTAAGGAAAAAGACTGTACCGTATCCAAACGAGAAAAGACTCCCCAAGAACTATATCGAATGAAACTCCGATCTAGCAAGTCAGACAGTTTAATTGTTTAAGTCCTCCCCTAGGTGAATCGGTTAAATAGTTTTCTGACATGTATCCCCTAGATCGAGATAGAGAGAGAGAGAGAGAAGCTAAACGAATTACATACTGCAAATCACTGCGCAGTCACTGTATAGTGACGTTGTTAATAATGTTTTTTCTAAGTATTCTAATTATTGTTGCCAGTATCCTGCTACCTATTTATTGGCCTATTTTCAGGCGTGAACAATCTGCTTACAATGTCTCTGCTGAACACACTTTTAGTGAACTTCCTGCACACGAACTCTCTTACAGACTTGCGCTGCGCAACAATACATTCATTAGTATGTTACACCATTCCCATCAGACCAATAATGCTACCGACTGCTGGATATGTGGCCGACTCCCTCCCTACCAGAATTATAAGGGAGCTCTGCCCCTCTTTCCGTACCCATTCACTCATAATGGCTCCTGTGGGGCATGGTTTAAAATAATTAATTCCTTAGATCCTGATATTGCTGTTTTCGATGGGGGCTGGGTTTGGGGAAACTTGAACTTAGTCCTGCTCAACGTCTGTTACCCTGATAAAGAGGGACTTCCCACTCGAATAGGAACTGATCTAGAAAATGAAGTATATGGATTAGGTAATTACACAATTAGCCTTATGATCCTTACTGTTGAATCTGAAGCTACTCCAGTTCTGCCTCATATGTTAGTATTACCAGTCACAGGTGAACTATGTGTTAGCAAGAAAGGTTCAGTACACGTAGGTCATAGTAAATGCACTACTGTGGTCGAATTCAGTGACCATGGTAAATCGTCCTTTAAAGCTATCAGTCACTCCTATTTTGTTTGTGGTCATACCGCATACATACGTTTGCCTCCAGATTGGGATGGTACCTGTTATATTGCATTCCTTCTGCCACCTGTTTTTCTAGCTCCCCCTGATTACCATAGAAACACGAATCTAGTACAGAATAGACCCAAAAGAGATATTCCACTTGTCGACTACACAGAAACAGCATGGGAACAGTACACTGATTTCAATAAAGGATTCTTCTTCTTTTTAGGACCTGTCCAAAACAGTAAACTAATACGCAGATTAACTAGAACACTCGAAGCCGTAGTACATGAAACTGCCTCCGCCTTAGGTAACTTAACAGAGGAGCAATCTGCTATACGGGTTGTTGTCCTTCAAAATCGTCTTGTAATTGACGTCATCTTGGCAGATAGAGGTGGAGCCTGTAAGGTCATCGGGTCAAGTTGCTGTGTTTTCATTCCACAAAACGCACCATCTGTATATCAAGCTATTACCCGTCTGCATAAAATTGCAAATCAGATACATCAGAATCCAGGCACCTGGACTTGGTCCGGTTGGTTCTGGACAACGTTAACCGCTTGGGGATGGAAGATCCTATCCTTCCTAGGCATTGGCCTTGTCATAGTATTCAGTTGCTGCCTGTGCCTACAGTGTGGGCCAGCGATTTGTGGACTGTGTGCCACATCGTGCATTAAACATTCCAGTTGTCTCTCAAACAGTCAAAGAAAGAAAGATGAACATATAATGTTACAAGAACAGACTGATCGATTCATGAGGATCGATATATCATGAAGGGTCCGTAGGGAACAAGGAGGGAATGAGGTAATATAGATTTTTGGTCAAGTTATGTTCCCTAGCGCGTACCCCACCGACTCCATGTACGAGGTTAAAGTGCATGTAACTTCCCTCCTGTGCCAGCTATGAAGACGCAAATACATTTGCGTCCACCGTTAACATGTCCTCTTTCAGACCCACCATGAATGGGTTGAATGGTCCGTTCCTAAGTATGCTATGCCAACGTCTTTTTGTAGTGTACTCCTATGTTTTCCCAGCCCTGGCTGAAGTAGGCCCTGAATCTCTGCTTCCGAGCCACTTTTCTGGCTTCTGACTCCGAGAATCTCTGCCCAGGCAGCCCCCGTACCCGTGAACTCTGACTTACTTCTAGCGCGGCCCTCCGTGCTCAGCTCAGCCTGCTGCCTGCCAAGATTGACTATAACCTTCGAGTTATCTGTTTTCCTCTCCGAGAATACATTCCTGCCTGCTAGCTACAGTAAACATCCTTCCCCAGCTGCAGGGCTAAAGGGCCGACCTGTCTCCACGCAACTAATTCAAGTAATTCATAGCCTCCGTTGCCATGCTTCCATGGAAGGCCCCATGCCCCACGCATCCCATGCAGACACCCAGGCGCTTATACACGCACTCACTGTTAGTATAGAATGGCTTCTGCTCTAGAGACCTTTCTGCCCAGATAGCTTAGTTCCTAAACACCAGATATCAGATATGATAGAAGCACAAGTTGATCTGACATGCCAGACTTCTGTCTCTTTCCGTCAGTGTAAATGTCAAGTCCCCTGCACCCCTCTAGTTACACGTCATGCAGCTGCGCGCGCATCCAAGCTTCCGATTTCTGCTGACATTGCAACATTTCTGCTTGGTGCCACCCATTCATGACACCCATCTGTGACGTATCTAGCACACACCTCTAGTTCACGCCTCTTGACTACGCACATGTACCACGTGCATTCTGTTATCTTGTCTTCTCTCAGCTGTTACGCCTCTTGCATTGTAACTTATGGTATGAAATAAGTATATAAGCTATGTACTGTTAATAAAATGCAGCGCGCTCTATCCCTTCTGACACCCTGTGTGGTGGTCAGAACATGATATCTTGGTCACGACCATTCCTTTTTAAGGAATAAAACCCCTTAGAACTCTAACACCACGGACTCTGTTTTTTTTCACTTCCGATTGAGTTATTATTGATTAAGTACTTACCTGCATAGAAATTAAGAGTAAATTATTTATTTACATCACCTGGATGAGTGACGTGACATTGAGCCCTGAGACAAGACCGGGACTACGTTGCCGGCTTCTGCACATGGAGGGTGTGCCGATCTGCAGGTGAGATTTTGGGGGGTCTTGCGTGGTGACTCTGGCTACGCCAGCTGGGCTGGTGCGATCCCCGTGCTGTGAGGGGCCCTGCGAGAGAGTGCCCCCTTGCCATCAGATACTGCAATGTGGGCTCTTGTGGCAAAATCGGCTAGATTGACAGCCTCCGAGACCCGCTACACTCCATAGCTTTGGGCGTGTGCGGTGGTCCTCGCAGAGTAGAATGGGAAAGGCAGGGGCGGCTGGGAGAGTTGGAGGCCCAATCATCCATAAGGAGATCCACTGAACAAAGCCAAGGGAGTCTGCTGAGGCCACTGAATCACCACTGAACACACCACACGTGCCTCTGACTGTCAAAGTGCTGGAGTAACCACCAGTAATACACTCCTGCTTGCAAAGCAGGATCATAGGTGTATGGAATCATACACACCTCAAACCTGGGGCTGTGGTGGCTTTCTGTGCTACTGATCCCAGCTCAATTGCCGGGGGAAGGCTCCGGCTCCCCTTATTTGACATGCAAATCTGAGATGGCTCTGCAAGCGAGACACTCTGATATCCAACAGTCCCATTGCTGGGTCGCTCGGATGGAGAGGCTGGTGAGCGCGCCACGTCCAAGCAGCAAAATATTCAGCCACAGCGTGGAGCGCACCCTCAAGAACCGGTAGTGTGGCCTAACAAGGAAATGCGGAAGACAGATACTAGACAAAGCAAGCTTCCCTTCGAAAATAAAAGACATACCAGAACAGCGGAATCAGAGACTGAAACCGAAAATGAGCATGGCTTGGGCATGGCGGGGGGAAGTGGCGACATGTGCTCTATCCTTCTTGAGGTGTGTTCCGGCCTCAAACTATTGATACTAAAATTAATAGGCTCACGGATCGAATGGATCAAGTTAAGAAACAAGTGGATTTGCACTCTGGATAGATCAACTTGAGAAGTGGTTATCCGAAGCACATGTGTACCACACGGAGTCCCGAGAACTAATACTGAATACGGGGAAAGTGCCGGAAGTCATCAAGGCCAAGAATGAGGACTTAGAGCCAGATGTAGGTTACTTCCGTTTAGCGAGTCCTTAATAGCAATTATTACCAAATCGCTATTAAGGACTCGCTAAATGGAATGTAGGTAGGAATCTCTAAAATATTAGCGATACCTTAACATTTCTTAATAACGAATCGGTAATTCCTATTCGTTATTAAGGAATACCTAGCCATTCATTCCTACGGGGTAGGAGGCGCATAGGAACGAATGGGAAGAGATTCACTATTAGCGATTCGTTATTACCGTATCGTTAATAGCTGGAGGTATTTCAAGGGTGCCAGGGTGTCCAAAGGACACCCTATTGCACTCCTGAAATGTGCATGTGTGCACATGTGGCGCACATGCATGCCCTAAGGGCATGGATGTGAGCCACATGGTACATAAAAAAAATGCAAAAAACGTGATTTTTGTAAGGAAATCGCTACTTACCACCAACTTGAAGTTGGTGGTATATAGCGATTCCTTAAGGCTGAGGTGCACTGTTTTTGTGTTACCTACATTGTATTTAAGGAATCGGTATTTCCGATTCCTTAAGTGCAAGAGCAAAATAAGTAATCGCTATTTTGTGATTCCTTATTTTACATGCAGGTTTAAAGTCACCTACATCGCACATGGCTTAATACCGGTCGGTAACGCTGAAATTCTCTGAATT
This sequence comes from Lissotriton vulgaris, assembly GCF_964263255.1. NCBI lineage: Eukaryota > Metazoa > Chordata > Amphibia > Caudata > Salamandridae > Lissotriton > Lissotriton vulgaris. Next base: position 207,658,996 of record NC_141695.1, read on the forward strand.
TCAGCGTTACCAACCGGTATTTAACAACCTACATCCGGCACTTTGAGGCTAGATTCTGCCGCATTAATGTTTGCTTAACTGGAATCCATGAGACAATAGCCATGGGCAGGGTGGAGGACTTTGTTGAAAATCTCCTTTGCGATCTTTTGCCGACTTCTCTCTCAACGATGTTCGTAGTGGAAAGGGCCCATAGATCCCAGGCCCCCAAACCACCTATGGGAGGTATGCCAAGATCAACCCTGGCCCGTATTTTGAAGTACCGGGTCAGTGACACCATCTTGCGGGTGGCTAGAGAAATGGCCCAGATCACGCACCAGGTAAACCAGATCTCCATTTTCCCAGACTTCACTCCAGCGGTACAATCGGTGAGACATGAATTCGTCCCGCCAAACATCTCCTTAGACAGGCAGGTGTCACATATGCCCTGCTATACCCGGCCAAGCTGAAAGTTAATCATGAAGGAAACCAGCATTTTTTCACAGATGCACAATCAGCTTTAAAATTTGCCAAATGCTGCGTAAAACAAACAGTAGACAAAAACCACAGAGCGCACGGAGGGAACACTTAGCGACAATGATTAACTTGAGCTCACTCTGTAATAATCTGTGTTTAATGTGCTGGGGGGAAGGAATACTTAATTTCCGCTGTACCTTATGTTAGACTCTGCTGTCTTACTAGCCTTAGTCCCCCTGGATTGGATGGAGTGTCGGAACACTACGGTCCTGTTCGTTTGAGTCACGTTCTTATGGAGACTCTAAGCTACCGGGTTTTTACCAGGGTGTTAGCTGGTGACATCTCGCCCCAAGGGAGACCTCCCATTCTTATTCAGTATATACATGTTGTTGGTTTATTTGAAGTTGGGGGGAAGGTGGGATAATGTGACTCAACATATTTGGGGGTTTGGTGTGGGTGAGGGGGTAGAGGGTAGGGCAGGGGGTTCAACAGAGCAGTGCTTGATTTTCTTATCAAACATCACATGATTTGTTGGCAATGGGAGGAATAAGACACACCCAGCATGCACTGCAATGACATAAAATGACATCCCTGAGGCTCTTAACGTCGAATATCAGAGGTCTGAATGACCACAGGAGGACTAGGTTGATACATGCATACTTGACCCGCCACAATATAGACTGTTGCTTCCTGCAGAAGACGCATCTCCTGGATGTTTCAAGTGCTAAGCTGCGGCATAGCCACCGGGGCAAGATGCACTCCATAGGCTATTCCAATTATTCACGTGGTGTAGACGTATTGACATTCAGGAGATTGAACTGGACAACAACACATACCCACATTGACATAGAAGGCAAGTTTATTGTTCTCAAGGGCTCCCTCTGTGAACTAAAGGTAGTATTTGTGGTAATTTATGGGCCAAACACAGACAGCCCTAATTTCTTTCACATGATTTGGGCCCTTATAGCTGGCTTGGACTTCGACACAGGCATTTGGGGGGGCGGGGGAGGAGGGTGATTTTAATGCTATATTGATCGACTCCTTGGACAGACTGGGTACGTCCCGCAGCTTACACTTCAGGGAAAGTGCAGCACTGAACTCAATGATCCAAACTAACAACCTAGTAGAAATATGGAGACACCGACATCTGGTTAAAATTGAAGGATCATGCGTAGCCGTACAGCATAGCACATGGTGCAGGCTAGACTTTTGGGTTGTGTCCCGAGACATTGCGGGGTGGACCTCAGATGTCTCCCTTCTCCTCTGAACTTTCTCCCCATGCTTATTACAGCTAGATCTCCCCAAAGTACTGATGGGTCCCTTCTCGTGGAGGCTGCCTAATACAGTGCTGCTAGACCAAGTATTCTGCGAGGAGATTTGACAAGATATAAGTAACTACTTCAGTGAGAATGAAGGCTCAGTTGAGACAGCGGGTGCACTGTGGGAGGCATTCAAAGTGGTTATATGGGGCAGTTATATAGGGAAACAGACCAGAGTTCTAAAATCAATTAGAGAGAGGCTCTGCATACTTTAGAGTCAACTGAAGGATAATGAGAAGAGCTTCTTTACCTCTGACAATGGGACATATATGGCTGCAGCTAGAAAACTGCTCGCTTAATTTACGGAGGAGGCTAACCAGGAGGTTACGTTTTTGGGGAAATATAGCGCAGCTAGAAGGTACGGGGAAGGCGATAGAACAGGGAAGACACCAGCAGGCATGCATAGGCCATCGAGAACCACCAACATTATCACTGAACTCCACCAGAACTGGGGGGACCCTATCAGAGTGTTGCAACAAATACTGACCAACTTAACTGATTTTTACACAAACCTTTACACGTCTATCATTCCTGATATGCAGGAGGGGCTATGCAAGTAGTTTGGCTTAGTACAGCGTATAGGGATTACTTGGATGAACCAAATACCCTGGAAGATGTAACAAAAGTAATCAACTGTCTTCCTAATGACAAGGCACACAGTCTTGACTGCCTATCTATCAGCCTCCTATTACAAAATGAATAGTGACATACTTGCCCAAAGACTCTTGGATGTCTACTAAGAATCGTTGGAAACCGGCTTCCTCCCACCCTCGTTGCGCGAAGCAGGTATACTTACATTATTGAAGCCCAATAAGGACTCTACCTACCGGGACTCCTATCGCTTGTTATCACTTATTAATCTGGATAATAAAATCATGGTTTAGCTCACAGCTCAAAGATTACAGCCACTGCTTCCATTGATAGCGAGGCCAGACCAAACAGGTTTCATACCTGGTCGGTTGACGGCACACAACTTGTGAACTATCTTTGCTCTGCTCCACTAATTACATCCCCAAACTCTGGCGGCGGCGATACTATTAGATGCTACTAAAGCATTTCACACCCTCAAATGGGCTTACATTTTTGCTGTATTGGTCAGGATGGTCCTCAGCCCCACCTTTATAGCCCAAATTTGGCTTTTGTACACAGGTCCCACAGCCAGGTTGAGAGTTAACAGCATTCTATCTGAGAGTTACCCTGTATCCAGAGGCACTAGACAGGGGTGCCCTTTGTCCCCACTCCTCTTTCCGATAGCAATGAAACCTCTGGCCGACAGGATTCGACAACATCACGCGAATAGAGGATTGGGTTTTCGTCCACGGGTCTGACCATATCACTTTACGAGGATGACATCACCCTCTATCTCACAGATCCAGTGACTAACATACACCCAGTGCTGAGGGAATTAAACTAATTCGGTGACCTATCTGGGATCCTTTGACCAATAGCACGATCCCATTCATACTGGATTATCAACTAACATGGGCAGAGGGGCCCAGTTAAGTACTTGGGGGTCTGGCTGAGTCAGGATGTGCAGGAACTCTGGATGATGAATTTCCGTCGAGCAGTAAGTTGGTTTGGAAGTAAACTTGAGACATGGGCGCGCCTTCTGACCTCACTCGCTGGTAGGATAGCAATTCCAAAGATGCTTGTGCTGCCCAAATTTTTGTATTTCTTCATCATCAATCTTCCCATTATTCTCACTAAAGCCTTTTTATATAAACTCAGATCCCTGTACATTACGCTCGTGTGGGCTGGAGGGCAGGCTTGTATTGCTTGGGAGCTTATAACTCTACCTCGATAGGGCGGCACCCGTTCCGCTGAATGTGGCAATCTTTTCTAAATTCCAGAGACCGAGAAACAAAATAGATACAACAGAGAGGCTTAGATGGGCTTGGCATCAACTGCGTTTAAGAGCTGGCAATGGTGTGTTATTCGCCCCATCTGCTCCCCTTGCATATAATCCCCTAATACCGGCAATGGCAGAGCGTGGAGAAGTGCTCAGGGCTAGAAGATTGGGCTGGTTGACCTTAGCTGATCTGTCAAAGACAAGCCCGTCTGTGCCCGTCCGGGCCCAGACGGGCCCAGGGCTTGATACTCTGCCGAAATCCACTACCATGAGGCGCGCCTATGAGCGCGATGAACTCCTGGCCCTTCGGCATGCATTGCCTCAGAGAGCTGATCCGCCTATACAATGCCACTCCCCCCTCCTAGCTGAGGGAGCTGAGAGGACTCACTCCGCTATTAAAGGGAAGAATGACCTGGTTGTAGGGCTACTGAATTGTAGATCCCTCCCACGTCATGCTATAGAAATCAACCTACTCATCCAGGATCTGGCATTAGATATCTTGTTTCTAACGGAAACATGGCTAACTCCCAGTTCCGATGCGGATATCGTGGAAGCTCTCCCACCGGGCTACCTTATCTGTCAGGTGGACAGACCAGAGGGACGAGGGGGCGGCCTCGCTATTGTATATAGGAGCCTGTTTGTTTGTAGGACGTATAGTGGCCAACTCTCGGACTGTGAGAGCTGTCACTTCGCCCTCAGGATATCCCCGACAGCATCAATATCGGGTCTGCTGATTTACCGGCCTCCGGGCGCACTGGGTAATTTTGTGAGCTCCCAGGTAGAATCAGTGACGGCCCTGGCCGCAGCGACGGCCAACTTCATGGTGTTGGGTGATCTCAATCTTCACTTCAACGAGCCCACTGACCAAATGGCGCAGGACCTCCAGAGCGACTTACAAGAGCGCGAGCTGGTCTTAATTAACGCCGGCCCCACCCACGAAAAGGGACACCTACTCGACCCGATGTTCTCTAACATTCCCCGCTTCACGGCTAGGCCGGCCCTTCCCCTCCCATGGTCAGACCATTTTCTGGTATCAGCTTTGTGGCAAATCGACCTACCACCCACAAGGACCAAACAGGCCTTCCTAGTGGACAGAGCCTGGGCCAGACTATCAGTTGATAACTGGACCTCTATACTGGAAAATTCGCCTCCCCCTCCTGAGTCGGATCCCGTTAAGGCCGATGCCAACATCAACAGCTGGTTTTCCGCCTCTTTGGACGCTCTGATCCCTAAAAAGAGAGTTCCTAAGAGGGACAAACGAGTTGGCTCGGCTCCGTGGTACTCCGGAGAACTTCGCATCCTCAGGAAGGGATGTAAAAGGTTGGAGAGGTTATGGAGGACGAACTGGGAAGTCTCTAGGAGAGAGGAATATCGGGCTGCAATTAGGGGCTATAAGTCCGCCCTGCGACGCGCGAAAGCCCTATTCTTTGATGATCGCATTAAATCTGCTTCAAGCTCTTCTAGGGAGAGTTTCAAAGTGGTCAAAGAACTGCTCAAAGTTCCGGAGCCGGATGTGGTGCATGACAAACAAAAAAGCACACAACTGGCTGAGTTCTTCCACACTAAAATTGAGAAGATCTTAATCTCTCTGCCCCAGCCAAGCAGGACGTGGGACTTCGGGCCAGAAAGAACGTTTTCCACATTGACACCTTTGGCCCAGCATCAGTGAGCGACGTTGCCAAAACTCTATCGTCGATTAAAAGTGGTTCTCCCATGGACCCGGTCCCCATGAAGTTTCTCAAACAGGTAATAGCGTCCATTGCAGCTCCCGTAACAGACCTTATGAACGCCTCTTTTGTTCAGGGTGTGGTGCCACCCACTTGGAAAATGGCTGTTGTTAAAGCTCTTTTAAAAAAGACCAATTTGGACCCCAATGATCTGGCGAACTTTAGACCTATCTCGCTCTTGCCGGGCCTCGGCAAAGTTGCGGAACGATTGGTCAACAGGCAGCTGTCAGCCTTTTTGGAGTCGAATGGACTCCTTCGACCATCACAAACTGGATTCCGCCCAGGTCAGGGCACAGAGACGGCCCTCTTGGCAGTTGTCGAGGAGGCAAGATGCATCCTGGACTCAGGAGGGTCAGTGGCGGTGATCCTCCTGGACCTCAGCGCGGCGTTTGACACTGTGAACCATCAGGTGTTGATCCGACGGCTGGCTGAGGTAGGGGTCTCCGGGGCGGCCCTGCAGTGGCTGAGATCTTTTCTCTCGAATCGTTCCTACCAGGTGTGGGATGGCCCTGAGAGATCCAAATCCATTCCCCTCCAGTGTGGAGTGCCACAGGGCTCGTCATTGAGCCCCACATTATTTAATGTATATATGGCCCCCCTGGAGGACGTAGTATCCCCTTATGACATCAAAATCGTCAGCTACGCTGACGATACGCAGCTAGTGGTTTCCTTAACACAGCTGGCCGACAATCCTGACATCCTGAACTCCTGCCTGGCAGATGTTCACACTTGGATGGGAGATTCCTCCTTTAAGTTAAACGGCTCAAAGACGGAAATACTGCTGCTGGGGAGTAAAACTACCCTTCTCCCGCCTCTTAGTTGGCCGGAATGTATGGGCGATCCCCCGGCCCCCAAAGATGCGATCAAAAGCCTTGGAGTCTGGCTAGAACCAGACTTGTCTTTCCGCACCCAAGCCAAGAAAACAGCAGGAGTATGTTATGCCCTGCTCAGGTCGGCTCGGAAAATCTTCCCTCTACTACCGGTAACATCAAGGAAGCTGCTGATTCAGGGTCTCATAACATCTAGACTCGATTATTGTAACGCCATCTTTTTGGGCGCCCCTGAATCGACCTTTAAGACTCTTCAACAGGTCCAAAATGCAGCGGCAAGGCTGCTCACGGACATTCCGAGGACGCAATCTGCGAAACCGGCATTGAAGGCACTGCATTGGCTCCCCGTGCGGGAGAGAGTGACCTTTAAAGCACTTTGTACTGCTCACAAAATTCTTGCAGGCAAAGGTCCCCTTATTTTAAAAAATCTAGTGACTCCCTACAAAGCTGGCAGAACGCTGCGGTCAGACACGAAACATCTCTTGATGGTGCCTAGAGTCAAAAAGGCCCGCACTGGTGGGAGAAGATTCTCATTTAACACGGCAAAGCTTTGGAACTCGCTTCCCCTAAAACTTCGAGCTGAGCCATGCACACTGCGTTTCCGCAAAGGTCTTAAAACCTTCCTGTTTCCGGCATAACGCCTCGATGCTGTCCCCTTTACCATCCGATGTTGTCTGGAAGCGCCGGGATGCCCAAGGGTAGCTGCGCGCTATATAAGATTTTAAATAATAATAATAATAAGTATCAAGCGGACACCTCTGCACCCCCAGATGAAGCAGAGATGAGCAAAACGCACTATTCGGACCTGCTTTTATATTATAGAACCAGGGCCACCTGCCGCAAACTGCAGGATTCCTTTCCCTCCCTCCCCACACACCCACCTTAAATGCATTGAAGCAATTGATATCGAATAGCGCCCAGCATAAGTTGATCACCCCCCTCTACACTACGATGCAGACCGACTTCCCTATAGCCAAACATACATTGTTCGAGGGCTGGAATGAGAAACTGCCCACACCCCTGACTGAGTAACAGTTTTGCTGTGGGCAGCTAGAGCTGCTCTTCCAGAACTGTAAACTATGCTTGATCCATTTCAAATTCCTACATAGGTACTATAGAATACCTGCGCAATTCATGCAAATGGGTCTCCGGGGGCATGCACGATGCTGGAGATGTAACGCTTTGCAGGCTGCCTTTCTTCACTTGACCTGGTATTGCCCCAAAATAGAGCAATTCTGGGTATCAATTTTTGCCTTCATAAATGAGGTACTTGACCTAAGACTGGAGCCATCGCCCTTGCTGGGTCTCTTGGGGTTCACGAAAGACATACCAGTGGAGCTCAGATGCCTACTGGCCTTAGTGTTACTCTTGGCGAAGAGACATGTAGCCATGTCCTGGGGGAGGGCCGGGGTCACACAAATGAAATGCTGGGTAGCAGACATCACACTCTGTCAAGAACAACTGTATACATTTTGGAAACTAATGCCGGCAGCGTCCAGACCCTGGGAAATCTGGGGCCCATTCCAAGATTCGGTTCGGGTCCGGGCCATGACAGTGGATGGTGCAGAGGTGCCCTAGGGCCTCAACACTCAGATGCGCAAATAGAGACTGGGTGGGGGATATGCTACTGTTTTGCCTATGGTAGGTAGCTGGGGGGTAGGTGCTGAGGGGTCACTGTATTGTTTTTCTTCCTATATATGCCCTCCCTTTGATAAGTGTATAGCTGACAATGAATAGGAAGCTGTGACTTTCCATTTAACCACATTGTTATATAATACATTGCTGTTGCCTGTTTAATCCCACCTAGTTGAGGTTTATTTATGTGTTTATTTATTTCTCTTGGTAAAGGCTTTTCCTTTTGATTTTATGGTAATCTTGATCTTTTTGTGTACATGCAAACCTTGATCCTATATGACCGCTTCAGTTCTATGCATAATGTTACCAGTAGATTTCCAAGGAATAATATGGGATAGGAAAATTGTTCATAACATGTTTACTAGACGATGCATTCTATGTTTTCCTGTGTATCAAAACTTCAATAAATAAATAAAAAAATGTAGGTTTCAGCCGCTTTGGAAGGCGTGCCACTACACTGTACTGAGACTCATGAGAAGTAGTCAGCAAAGTTCTGATCTTTCCCTGGTCAGTGCGCCATAGTGTGGTCATATTCCTTTAGTCACAAACCCCAATATTCAATTGTAGAAGGTATCTTGGTTTGTGGATTGCCAAAGGTGTTGAGCAATGCTTGATGATCGAGTATAAGAGTGTAGGGTTTTCCATATTAGAATATGTGGAAATATTCACAAGCCCACACCACTGCTAAATATTCTTTCTCAATTTGTGAATATGCACGTTCAGTTTGTGACAAACTTCTGCTTGTGTATGCTACAATATGCCTTTGAGCATTTTGGTGTCCACTGGGTTGGGTAAGGATCGCATCTAACCCGACCAGACATGTGCCGACAATAACCTCCCTATAAAGCTTCAGATCAAGAGGCCATTTCAGTGACGTTCCTAAATGCATGCTTGATTTTATTAAAACTTTATTAACATTGTTGTGACCACTAAAATAAAGCATTTCTTTTTGTTAAGACTCCTAAGAGAGCACTTACACTGACAAAGTCACTCATGTATCCGAGTCCCACTAAAAAGTAAAAAGTAATGAAAAGGGGGCAGGTAAGGAATACCCTGACCCCCAGATATGGTGGGGTGGGGAGGGGTCCCACAGAATCCATTTGTGAGTAAAAACTATGTTTTAAAATATAAATTCACCACTAATTTTCGGCTGGAACCACAGAAAAAAAACTATCTTTCTTTGGGTGAGACAAATCTCAGGGGCATGCAAGTTTATAATGAAGGAAGGGGACTCATTGGGCCCCCTTCCTAAGCTTTTGCTGGGGCACTGAACAATAGAAACTAAGGGGTCCCACTTGCTCCCCCACAGCCCCAGGGACTGCCACCCAGGGACATCCACCTCCTCTTTGCACCAAACAATATAACTGCAGGGTGGGGCCCGCTTGGCACCCTGCTGCCCCGGGAGCCATCACCGTCTAGGGGTAGTCAATGTAAATTATGGAAGCAGCTCCACACTGGCCCAAAGACCCCCACCTCCCTGGGGCACAAACAATATTTTAAAAAGAATATGGGGGAGGCCCTGGGGTATGCCAACTCCCTGGGGAAGAAATAATATATTTCTGGGGGAGCCCTGGGGCACATACATTATTTATTTTTTTTAAACGGAGGAGGACTTGGGGAACGCCACAGTTCCAAGGCAGAATAAACTTTTTGGGGGGTCTCTGCTGCCCCGGGGACCTCCACCTTCCCAGGGCACTAACAGAATAATTAAGGGGTCTGTTGCTGACCCTCGGAGACCAACCCTCTCTGGAACTAAATACTTGAATGAGGGGGGCTGTGGGACCCCCTCGTGGAGCTGTAGATGGTTCTGGGGATCCAGCAGCTCCCTATTTATAAAAGCATTGCCGGTTCCCACAGTAGGTGGGGAGCTAGCAGGGACCAGGGGGGCCTTTAGGCTCCCCTCACAGACCCCAATGAAAGGACCTGGGTGTGCTGGGTGGGAACAGGGCGCTCAAAATAGAGACCAGGCACCGGGAGGGTGGCCGGACGAGTTGGGGACCAGAAACCACATTTGCATGCACTGGCGGGTGCCCTGGTATCGTTAAAATATTGGGGCTTCAGGCTGTAGGCCAGGTGGGGTTCTGGCCTGATATCTACTCTGTATTTGTTGTCCATTGAGCTCTGCCTCATAAATTTACTTTGTGTCAAGCATGTCTGCTGCCCATAGAACAGATTACTTTATTTTCCGATGTTATTGTTCTCTCACTCGACTGAAGGGCATGGTGCCCATGGTACTTATATGCCTTAGGTTCCTACCAGCTCAACCAGGTCTTCTTCAGATATTCATTTTCTTCCCACCGAGTACAATTAAAAATCGAAAGCTCAATTAATGTAAAACACATTGGGGCTATTCACAAAGGGATTTTGGAGTAAATAAGGTAGTACTGTTGTAGGTAATGTTACTTGCCTTTGGGGCATAAATCATTGTAAATGGGAATAAAATGGCAATATTTCAATCAAAACTTCACTTGCAGGAATTTGTTCGCTGACACTTTGTCCAATGATGACCGCAAATCCTGTCAGATGGGCATATATAATATACAATTCTGTAGACTGCGTAAAAAGAATGCCTACCTGCAGGAGGGCATGTTGTTTAGTTATGAGCAGCAGTAATACAGCCAACCACCCAAATCACATCTACCAGAACTGGCAAGGGTGACACTCAAATGCCTACACATTCCAACAAGCGCATCAGCACTAGACTAGTTGCCGTGTCTTATGGAGAGCCCTAACCTTATTTTACCATCATTGTAGTGAAGCAAATGTCCCCTTTTCTGGTCCGACCATCCAATGCAGATCAAAGACATGTTTAAGTATGAGAAGCATTCCATTCTCAAAGTCAATCTCAGAAATTTTGAAATGTTAAGAGCAATGCTATTAGAGTGCACTTGCTTTAGCCTGAAATGTACAACAAAAATCATAACTAACTTGATAAATGTATTAATACGACTCAAGAAAGTCAAATACAATTCATTTCAGAGTTATAAAGAGTGACAGCTCTGAGGAGTGGTTTGGCCCAAAGTAGTATTTAAGTGTTATTAACAAAAGTAGCAGGATCCCCAGTTTGACTACTGCAGCAATATATTTTCTTCCCAAGTGTCATGAAAGCATTGTAGGTTGATTATATGTAGTTCAGCAAGTTATGCTATTACAAACAAACAAATAAGGTTGCCCTATCTGTTTTCCCTGAATAGGACAAACTTGCATACAAACTTAAGGGCTAATTATGAGTGGTTTGTAAAATTTTGTCCTGTGTGAAAATCTCTGCTTTCGCACTTGTGGCGTCCTCCCCAGCCAGGGTACTTGGATTTACACCTCTTTATTGCTCTGCATGTAATTGTGAACTGAACATTCTAAACATGAACTCTATTCACCACACCTGAACGCTTAACGTGAGGGTTCTGTGGAGTCCTTCAGGAACCAAAAGGATCCAATCATCGTTAACTCACAAGACACTTAGGGGGTCATTACGATGGCAGGTGGACCTGAGTCCGTGAGCCATCAGTGCGGTGTTCGGGACCGGCCACCAGACATGCGGCAGTCCCGCAGCATGAATTAGGATGCGACCGCAACCATGGTGGTTGCATTCCTCATATTACCATTGCAGCGGGTGCTGCTAGAAGCATGTTAAAATCAATGTTAAAATTGCATGTTTTGCATTTCACTGCACTACATGGAAGGCACCACACGGTGCCTGCCACTTTGTGCAGTGAAAGTGCATACAACTTGCCCCCGACACAAGGGGGGCCCGCAATGGGCCCTCAAACCCAATCCCCACTAAACAAACATCCTAATTTGGTGGGCTGTGCCTGCTAGGCACCACCACCATCCGCCAGGCAATAGGACCGACTGCCGTTGGCGGTGTAGCGGTGGACGGACTTTGCATCTACCATGGTATCCACCGCCATCCTAATTGGGCTGTGGAAAATATCCTGTGCGATGGCGGAAGGACCACCATCCTAATCGACCCCTTAATCTCTTGTCCTTGTTAAATGAAAAATTCTATCATTTCTGATATATACATATATATATATTCACTAAAAAAACCATAGGTTTTACACACGTTATAGTTAGGAAGTAGCATTTACAAAACCTATGAAATTCACTGAAAAAACCATAGGTTTGACACATGTTATAGTTAGCTGGACATTTCACTCATATAAAACCAATGAAATTCCCCCGTTATAGTTACTTCAGCTAACTATAACTAGCGCGCCCGCAAGGCACTGCTGATGATGTCACATATTACATCACTCATCACATGGTCAGTGACATCACTCTTGACATCACTGATAACATCTAATATGTCACATATGTTGTCTCCAACATATAGGAATAGTATGTCACTGATTCAGGCATGTATGCAATATGTAAACACTCTTAATGTACCATATTAACACTTAGACACTGAGACACTGAGACACTCTTGGTAATAATAAAGAAACAATAACGTATATAAATATAATGTTTCAGTGATATAGGTAGTCATCAACACATTCAGCCACTAAAATAGAAACTGATAGACAGACACAGATATTTAACAATTGTATGCTTGAATCGAGCTCAGAAGATATACAAAATCCGGATGTGTTTGGATTTACTCCTTTTCACGTTTTGAAACTTCGCTGAATTAGACCGCTACTTCAAAATAACGTACGTGACTAGATACTGTCACCACGTACACGTCCTGAGACGCGCATGTGAAGTCATGTGACTTGAAAACAACACTTCCAATTGGTTCTGAGTAGTTTCTATTCTGGAATTTACACTCCACCCACTTCCCTCACTATCTTTTCTACTCTCAAGAGAGAACAACGTCGAACATCTTTCGGAACACTTCGCTGAAATGGCTGCCGTTCCGTATTCATCTTCCGAATCTGAAGAAAATGATCGACTACCTTTAAGAAGAAAAAAAGAATCTTTTATCTGGCAATTTTTCACTTATCCTGAAGATCAAAAGAAAGTGAATGTGCCAAAAGTAACCTGCACGATATGTAACTCGGTTCTCTCAAGAGGAAATCCGACAAAAAATATTCCTTTTCCATACATACCATGGTGCGGCATGTCAAACAAGTGCACCCTGTGCATTTTGCAAAGGCATCGACAAGAGCCCAGGCCACGCTATTACCATCAGAGGTGGCCAGCACATCTTCTGATCGACGATCTGTATCTCCATCGAGTGCAGAGATGGACTTGAGACCATATTTAGCGAAGGTGCACATGAAATGCAACGACTGTGGAGAAATTCTTCTGTATGGAGGGCAGAGCCTCAATCTTACTAAACTAAAAATTGAAAGTCATAAATGCTCCGAGAAAAGATAAATGTTTTCATTTCATTTTGATCCTGTGTCACAGTTGAAAATGTCAGTGCAAGTTTAAAAAATCAAAAAACAACATAACACTTTTCAGAACTAACTCATTGTACCAAAAAGAGCTCTATTCACAAGCTGAAGTATCAACGCTTTTTTTCAGGACAATTATGCAAAAAAGCGACGATACTTCGGAATATTATGAAGGAGACGTAATACATTATCGTCGATTTCATCCACAGGGCACTGCCGATAAAACGACGATAATAACCTTCATAATATGATGTATGAATTGCAACCGAAACCTACGTTACTTGTCTTTACATCTAACATTAGATTCGATTGCAATTCATAAAGCATATTATCAACGCCGTTATCGCCACTATATCTGCAGTTTTCTGCCGATAAAAGCAGCGTTAATGTTTTACCTATCCCTGAAAATATTCTGCTGCACCTTCTTGAAAACGGCATTACATCGCCTGCCGTAAGACCACTTTGCATATGTTACGTATACTAAGAAAGTAACATGCAAAGTGGGCGTAGGTCAAAGCACATTCAAAATGTGGTTGGAGGGCAAAACACCCTATCACAAAAAGAGGCGTTGCGAGAAAAAGTTTATCGCAAAACTGTTAAAGCCTCCTCTAATCAAACATTCGACATCGTTAACAGAACAGTGTAGTAAATAAAACTAAATCCACCCCGTCCCCTAATTACAAGGCACACATTACTGTGTAAAAACAACTTTTGTTTTCACGCGATAATGTGAAATACCGAGACTGTTACAGGATTTACTATCACATATGTGTTCCCATTGATGTTAAAGCACTAACACCGTGGAAAATTCCACCGAAAGCAGCGATATTTTTAACGCTGAGCACCGGCGATTTTTATCACTTAGAGGCCTTGCTATTATGAAGGTTTATCTCCTAAGTCTCTGATTCTCAAACTGTGCAACGCGGCTCCCCTGTGTGCCGTAATGAGGTGCCAGGGGCGCCGCACACACTCTAGAGTGACTAACCGTCCATAAATTCCACGGACATCTCTACCCTGTTATCTGCAATTGTGGGCATCAAAAGGAGCTGCGCTGCTCCCCTCTGAGAGGCCTCACTCCCACTGCTGCAGCGGCCTCGCAGTCCTCCAGGAGCACAGGAACAGCCCCTCCCATCCATTGAAGTTCTGTGTCGGTCTCATTACCACTTACTAAATGAAAATAAGCACTCAAGGATATTCAAGTATGTAGTACTCCTCCTGCTACAGCATACAGAATGCATTCTGTTAGGTATAAAAAAGTGAAACACCCACGCTACAATCATATAGAACACTTCCTCTAAAGAAGCCTGTGAATAACTTTAAAAGATCAGGTTAACTTTTTTTTACTCTCTCATCATTCTTAAAGATAAGTATTTACAATAGTATATAAACAATGCCATGGTTGTTGCTTTTTAATTTTAAGAATCTTGCAATCATTCACAAAGCCAATACTCATGGCTTCTTTTTCGTGACAAAAAACTTGCAATATTACATATCTACATAGAATAACAGAAAAAACATAACACTACAAAGGCCGAACACTCTACTAAACGCAGATTTGTAACCTATGGGGCAGATTTATGTTAACTAGTTCATACCCAGATATGCACCAGTTAATGTGCACCACAGTATGCTACTGCTCCGTCACCCATGGTGTGCCACATTTATAATGTGGCGCACCATGGTACAAAAACAGCATACATGCGTAACACATCTGTGCCGAAAAAGTAATACATTGCTAGAGTTGCATCTCAAGTGTGATGCAGCTCCAGCAAGGCTCACCAGTGCACTATATTCACAATGCTGCGTCAATACCTACGCCTGCTTCAAGCACATGCACAGTTTTGAAACAGCATGGGCCTGAAAGTCACTGAGTGAAATCTCATGGATTACAGTCAGCCACTTTCAAGACGCATTCCTTCAGAGGAACACTTCCTTATGGTGCAGGGCTTTAGAATGTGACATATCCCCTAGATCCATAACATTGTAAATATGGTACATTATTTGCACTGTCATTGTATTAAATAAAGTGACGAAATTGTGGCGCAAAGAGATGCAAGCCCAACATAAATTTACCACAATGTGTTTTAAAGTGCCCTTTAAATTACAGCCAACACTCTCTTTGAAGAGACCCCCCCAGTTTTTTTTAACACCTGTTAAGTCCTTCCATGCTCATGACAGAGCCGCTCCGTCACGAGCATCGCCTAAGCTGTCCTCATGACGGACCAGTTTTGTCATGGCCTTGCCGCTGTGCTTGCGCAGCACTGATATTGCGCCTCCATGACACGTTCTATTGACTAAGTGGAGCCATGACAGAACCACTCTATCATGAACACATCTCAACCGTGGCTCGTGAAGGAGTGGCTCCATCATGAGCATACAAGTACCACTCAGGCCCCCGCCCCCCTAATGCTGAGGCAGAATTGCCACTGCAGCAAAGGACTTAAAGTCCTGGAAAGAACACCATGTAACATTTAATATAATTTACCACCAATGTTTTCATATATCAGTGTTGCTGCACTCACTCAGTGAAATGTCGCTCATTTCATTAAATCACTTTTAAAGCATGCCTTATAACAATGCACCCAATCCTATGTGGAAGTGCTTATATTAAACTTGACATTGCTATAACCAAGATAGACAAAGAAATGACACAGTGATGTAAAAGTTTCTTTATTTTTTATACTTTCCTAAAAAATAGTAAAAAAGTAAAGTAAATTTCTTTTAAAAACGTAGTATCTGTGGAAGAAAAGTAAAAATAAGATCATAATGTACATTTCATAAAAGAAAAAAAATAGGAGTCAATAAGAGAGGCAGAGAAAACTCTTGGATGTTATTAGTTGTACTTACCTTATAAATATAATATCTGTGGAAGACAGTAAAAAAATCTGTTATAATACATATTTCTAAATTCAATGTAACAAAATAACTTAAACAACATATTAAATGGTTTATTTTTGCTGTCCTCAGAATACATTGATTTTCACTATAAACAGTGATTTCAATATTTATCATCATATAACAGCGGGGAAAAAAAACCACAATCAAAATGATTGTGTTTAAAAAACCCATACAAAATCTCCATACATAATATAAATACCTGAAAAAAACATGTCTTAAATGTTTTTCTCAAATTCGCAATTTCTTGAGTAAGCACACTACCTCTTCCACAGTTACAAACTAATTAAACTATACTACCTATTTTTAAATATATCTCAACAAAGCCCCGTGCAAGTATCTTCTATAAAAATCTATCTTAAGTACACATTTTCTTCTCTCATACCTTTCCGCGTGGCCAAATTGTATAAGTTAACTCATTATCTTTTAAATACCTCTCCAAAAAACTTGCGTCCATATATGTTCTAAAATAATTATCTAAAGTTCTCATTTTCTTTTCTCATATTTTTCCACGTGGCCAAATACTATGAGTTAAGTAGTTTTTCTCTGAAATTTCCTAATCTTAGTCTTATCTATTCTTTTCTGAATCTTTACAGTTAAAATTTGTAACATGTTTTATACCATCAAACATTAAGTAAACTTGTACCTGATGTTATCACTATGCCAAACACAAATTTCATTTCTAGATTTGTACACCCTCAGTCACATGATATTTGTAAACAACAAAGTTTCATATCTTTACAGTATTAATCTTCCTACAGCAAGTCATTTTACTGAAATTTGGGTTCCAAAAATAGCAGATAGGAGTTAGTTAAGGCAAAAGGCAAACGTTTCTTAAAAGTCATGTAAGAGCAGAGAGGCGCACACAGTGAAGTCAATAGTGTAAGAAAGTCCAAAAATAATTGTAGATCTTCGGTTCTTATTTATAAAAGTATTCTTTATTTTCATGTACAGCGGCACAGCCAACGCGTTTCATTCCCATTCGTGCCTTGGGAATTTCATCAGGGCATGTACTAGACAATCTGGTCCGTGCGGTATTTCTCGAAGTCGTACTTCTTCGAAAACAGTTTAAAGGACAGTCACGGTAGGTCACAGTGTGTACCTGCCAGATGCTTTGTACTTGATTTCCAAGTGGAATGCTGATCCAAGTCCCCCCGGAATGTCTGGTCACTGTCACTAGGGCAAGTCAATAAAGATAAGAAATCCGGACCCCTGTATGTGAGATGTTGAGAGGATATATAGATGTTAGCCCTCGGGGGAACTCTGGAAGGGAAGGGGGGTCTGAACGCTCGGTAAAGTATCCGGCTTCAGTGGGGTTTTCAATAGCGTGTTAACGCAACGGTGCCTTTGATATGGCCCCTGTTCTCCGCCGCTCCTCCTCGTGGAATACTGGATGCCAGTCAATTGACTATCATTGCAAAGCGTCCAGCCGCTTGCACACTTCAAATAAGCTGTATAATGTCCTGATGATGTTGAAGGCCCTTCATGAAAAATAATGGCTACAGTTACAAATGTTCTTACAGAAATGGATACTTGAGAAGCCACAACATTTTTAATTAAAGTTGACAATTTACTCCCATCAGCTCTGCATCGTTGAAACATTAAAATTACATATTGTCCATATCTATAGATAAATAAAGTTGATAACATTTCAGACTTACATTGAGAACAGACCATGTTCTGATGTGCATCTTTAACTAGTTTATTAAAAGACACTTCTTTACAGTCTGGTAATGTTAAATATATAAATCTTTCACTGTGTATATCAGTAATACTTGAAAATGAGCAATTATCACACTTATGTTCCCATTTATAAGAAAGGCCAAAAAGACGATCAATATCTACACCTTCATCTTCCAAAACTGTAAACATATACATAATAAATTCCTGACAATCTTGCTGAATATTCTGAGAAAATTGATTTACTCCTGCACATATGTCTAAAACATTCCTTAGTTCTGAAACACTTGCTACTTCACTATCACCACTACTACATTTTTCAAATATACAATTTAATGAATAGCAAAATGTTTGCTCCTGATTTTCTACAATCTGTTCCTTAACATTTTTTAGAAAAAAAACAACATTAACTACTACATTTGCATAGCAGTTGACACCAGACCTATTTTTAAACTTAAATCCAACAATCTCTTCAATACTAACCGTTTTCTGACGCCTACCAACAACAGCTACATCTTTTTTTCGTCGTTTCTCGACTACTTCAGCACATTTCTCCTCATTTCTCCTTTTCTGACCAACCATACGCCTTTCAATTAAAGGATATTGAGGTAAACTTGGAGCATATTCTCTTCTTAACCTATTATACTCCTTCACACAATTTAAATCTGCACTAATCTTTGTCTCATCATAATCAATTAGATAAAGTCCACATAAAGTTCTAACTCGCGATAAAGCAACATACGCCATACCCTCTTTGAATACAGTGCCTCCAATATTTACCAAAGCACAATCTACACTTAAACCTTGAGATTTGTGAATAGTCACTGCATATGCCAAACAAATTGGAAATTGCTTCCGACGGACATATAAGTCTTTCACAAGCAAAAAACGAGTTGAACAGCGACTAATTTGTTGAACTTCCTCAATTCCATCAAATTTTATTCTTAAAAATTCAATCTCATCTCTATTTGTGTAATTGACAAAACCAACAACATTACCCATTGCTCCATTTACCAATCCTCTTTCTACATGTAAATTTCTCCTTAAAATTATCCGACAATTTAAACATACATACAGATTTTTCTCTAAACCAGCAGTTTTAGATATAGTTTTTTGAAGAGAATCCAATTTTAACTTCAACTTTTCAGACAAAACAATAGTACTACCTTCATGCTCTATTCTATCTTTAGCTTCCAGTTTTTTAATTTCTTGATTTTCTAAATTCAACATTTTCTCATTAAAAACTGAACATTCTTTGAGAGTTGGCATCAAGCAAATCACTGACTTATCTGCTACCTCTTTACTATATATTTTCTCAGGTACATTATCTTCATTAGGAAACAACTTGGAAAGTAATCGTGTTCGTAGAGTGTCTTTCGCATCTTCAGTTAGTGTTCCAATCCTTATATCTTGAAGAATATTTCCATATTTAGTATCCTTTGCCTGTCGCATATTTTGAATCAGTTCAGTATATTTGAAATGTGACCACATATTAACATTTCCAATACTGCCCAGGCACTTTCTGGTCTCCTCATGCGTAACAGTTTCAAATACAGGTTGTCCTTTCACAGGAGTTAGCTGCAGTAGATCTCCAAAAACTATGACATGTTTACCTCCAAATAACACATCATACTCTGTCTTAAGTATCTGTTGCATTCTTAAATGCACAAAAGCAAGCATTAAATTGGATACCATGCTTACTTCATCAATAATAAGAAGTTTCATTTTTTTAAGGACTCTAGAAACTTCAAAACAAGCTTCTCCAGATAGCTTGTGATATTGTAATTTATTTTCATGTTCAACTGGCAGCATCAGTAAACGATGTAAAGTAATACCTTTAATATTATGTGCTGCCAATCCAGTTGGAGCAGTAACAACACACGACAGTGTTGACTGAGTTCTTTGCTGTAAATATGTAGTAATTCCTTTAATTAGGAAACCTTTACCAGTTCCAGCTTCTCCACTTACATATAGTCGAATAGGTTCAAATGACATACAAGAGCAATCTTTTCTCTCATGACGAAAGCCATGCTCAATGTGCTCTGTCACTTCATCATATATCTGTCTTTGCTCAAGATTAAATTGCTTCTTTAATTCTTCTAAGTTGATTACTTCCTCTTGACCTTGCTGCATTGCTCTTTCCACCTCATCCATGGCGGTGGCTGCTTCATTTTGGATAATTGGTTGTCCCAGTGGATCTTGACTTAATGAAGCCGAACTTTGACTACCTTGTGAACTATCTCTAGCAATCTCCGCTGCAATTGTCGCTTCTTGCTCTATTTCATTATTCAACATTTGGAGATAATTACTAAAAACAGGACATTCGATACTACTTTTAGATGCGTTGAATGAATCTTCATAACTATCAAAGTCCCCAAGTAGTTCCTCTTCTCTACGCCATGGTTTAAAGAGTTGCAAAAGAGCAAAATAGTAAAATTCTCTTTTGTCAAGTGTATCGCAACTCAGTTTCCGATGATTAATCAAGTGTCCTTTTCTTTGTTTCACCAGACATCCTTCATGTCCAATTACAGCGTGTACACCTTTATCAATATTCTCTGTAACATTCCTTTTAAAAGTGTAGTTTTGAAGTATTTCATACAGACAAATGTTTTCAAGCAGAGTACTTCTATTTGGATAGTATGTATCCAACATATTTGTTTTCAGAATGTCTGTACTGTTTCGTTCTTTCTGGGCTAAATATTCAATTTCTTGCACAGGTTTCAGAACACGGTTTCGTGTTTCTGCAAGACCCAAACTCACCCAGAGAATAGTCCTTGATTTTGCATAAAGACTTTCTGATGATAACCGATCACAAAATCCATATGCTCCAATTTCTCGATGAGACAACATCTTCAAACTGTACGTATACAATTTCTTGCTTAGGCTCTTTTCATGAGAAATGTCTTCCCACATCTCCTTCAGTTCCGTCTTTTCAGATTTCGTGATGTAAGACATTACATATCGAGCCACAGCAATAGAGTTGTCTGCAACATATTGTATGTCCATGTTAGCATTCCACATGGACAAAATGACTGGGTTATAGTCATTTATATATTTGGATTCTTCACCTCTTCTTAAATTGTACGTGTTTTTAGGTGACCTTCTTCTGATATTATGTCGCAAACATGACAGCAAATTGTTGACTCTTCCTTTTGAAAGTACCGGTCGTGCAAATCCAAAACGACATTTGGTGTAGAATTTACTCTTTGATTTGAATTTTCGCCGACAATATTTTCCACAACGATGACTTTGAAAACGTAACACTTTTCCTCTTAAGTCCTTATCAGTTGTACTATTAGGTATGTCACAAGTGGCATACTGTTCAATAAAAGACAGTACAGTCTCATCCGAGTCTGTTCCAAATTTAGGAGAATCCTTGATCCATAACAGCATATGAATATGAGGAGCACCTCTTACTTGATATTCTTTTCTCCAAAAGAAATCCAGTACTTCACCAAGAGGCGGATTTTTCTTGTTTGTAATAAAAGACATCATAGCTTCAAATCTATGATTAAAATATCTGCAAACATTAACTGGATCTAACGAACACAGTTCTCCAGGTGTCTTGTAGTTTAAATTTTCTATGTTTGCATTCGCCTCCCGAAGAAATTCAAGTAAATCTTCCCAAGCATACTCTGCACAGCTTAGAGTTAAAAACCATGTTGGTGCTCCTAAGTTTCTAAGCATGCACTTCAAATCTCCATGACGACGGTACCAATACTTATTAGTACCACGCTGAAAAGCCAATAAATTAATTAGGTGTGAATCCAAAACACTATCTTTCTGTTGCACTTTATCCATAAATTCCTTTGCTGAAATATTTTGCAAATGAACTCCACTTTTTAAGATATGGTTTACTGCATAAGACAGACCAGATAAGTCACTCTCAAACAGAAGATGAAACAAATATGGAATGCATTGGCGAAACCTCGGATCTTCTGCATATAATCTTGTTGTCCGGTATTCAGATGCAGGAATCTGCATAGGTCGATCATCATATCGTGTACCTTCACCTGTAGGGAATAACTGTGGAAAACAACGACCTTCCAAAATTTCTTCCCACACACTAATAGGATTTCCTTTCACCTTTTTCATCTGAAATAATTCAATAGCATTCCCTAGTGCTTCTTTGGAATGCAGTGGATGAACACTGTAATGTTCATAAATTTCTTCACTTCTGGATACGTCAACTTTTTCAATTTGTCCAATAGACAAATCATTGTCCTCTTCTTCACTTACATCTTCTTCTTCTACGTATACATCTTTATAGTACTTATTGTTTTGGACTAAATACAACGATGCCTTTTTGACTTTTCTAACATCCACTAAATCTTGCAAGATTTTCTTACTCTTTGTAGGTACACCATTAACTAGAATAACTAGAGGTTCCTCTTCTACATTTTCAACACCAATTGTTTCCATATTTCTTTTAAAATCAAGTGGCAAATATACAACTCTACCCTTTAATCCTCTTTGTAAATCTGAAGGATTTAATTTGCCAGTCTTAGGCTTCATACGAACAATAGCCTAAAAAGGATGTGCACATTGAATCAGAATAGTCTCATAAGTATTTAAATCCATCAATTTTGATGGAATATTTATCAACTCTAGATTATTATGAACACCTCTAGCAGGCATTTTATTTTCATTTAATTTATTATAACAATATTTACAAATACGTTGCTCAAAACCCAAATCAAAATAGTTTTCCACCAACAAATAAGTTGCAAAATCTTTCCATTGACTATTACTTTCATCTTCACTTTTTAAATATAAATCAACTAACCTAGTTTGACTTTTATAATGAATGCGTCGACAACAGACACAAGAAAAATTTGGTTTCTCACCGGCAATTAACCTAAACTTTATTATTTCCTGTTCAAAATGTTCAATATTAACATTTCCAACATTTTTTAACACATTTCCTTCTATAATTATATCAGTTTCTGCATTATCTTCCTCTGGACCAAAATAACTTACCTCAATTTCTGCAATAATCTTCTTAACATCTAATTCACATCCATGCAAAAGAGCACTATTTACCTGCTTAAGTTTAAGTGCTGGACTTTTTGCATAATACAACTTTCTCACTAATTTTCTCATTTTAGTATGATGCACTGCTAACATCCTGAAGTGATGAAACACACTTTGGCATATTTTTTTAGAAAGACAAGCCAGAGAATGACCTTGCAGACCTATTTTTTCTCGTACTCTGCAATGATCTAATTCTTGCAACATTACAATTTTTTTTTAAGACTTTCTTTAGTGTACTTACGTAAGAAATTGCGAAAGAAATCAATTGAATCCTGTCGTACACTACAAATGCTAATACAATTCCAACTGTAAACGGGAACATTAGGACGTCCCTCTAAAGCTTCTCCAGCCATCACCTCTTCTACAGTTCTAACCGGAATTTTCTCTTTCTCAATTACACAACCATCCTTCACCTCATATGCTCGACCACTGGTGTCAACTGCATGCAACAAATCGTTACTTTGAAAGTAACTCTCTTCATTAAAAAATGGTTCAGAAGTTGAAGTATGCATCCACTTCCCAGAAAACACTTTACAAAAATGACACCTATTTATGTGTCTCTTCCATTTACTTTTAGCTTTTAAAACTCGCATGCCTTATTTAGTGCATTTATTCTATTAACCCTTTCGATGCTGATGACGAGCTCAGCTCGTCATGATGCACAGTTGAGCTGTGCTGATGACGAGCTGAGCTCGTCATGAATACATACTAAGAGCAATTTCCAGCACAGGGGGGGAAAACGCCTAGCAGCCAAGGTGTTAAGTACTAAAATAAATAATTTTCTTTTTGTCTCAAACGCGCTCTCAACAATACCCTCTATATGTTGTTTCTTCTTAAAAAAAGCAGATTTTCTTTTACAAACTTTCTCCTTTTTTAATAAATTCGAAACTACTCTGTTGTAAAACATACGCTTCCTGATTTGGGTAAATTGATTCGTCCGCGTTTTACTGTATAGATTTTCCTCTCTGCTGATTCCAGAAACATTTTTACCTTTGGTTCCATGTCTTCTTCTCGATACTGGTAAATCTTTATCCTTTTGGACGTTAATACTAACATTTTTCCTTTCACATATTTTTTTCAAAAAGGTTTTGGTTTCCTTACCAGGAGCACTCTTCTTTTTATCCGTCCTTTGTTCTTTTGATAATTCTTGAATTCCTTTCTTCTTCAAATTGTAAGTCCGTTTATAGAGCTTTCTTTTTTCACTTCTGGTCGGCATCTTAATTTAAGATTTTGATGAAAATGTGAATCTGTAAGACACAAACATAACAAATATTATAGTTGACTACTAGCATATAACGTACAAATTAAAACCACAGATTCATTTTCTAAGTAGAATAAAGAGAATAACAGAAAGTCTCTGAACAGAGTAGGAAATCCTGTAGTGAATGTTTGTTCTAAATTTATCACAGTCCATAGCTCTTTTAACATTATAGACGTATTTTTTAATTCTAATTTTTAAAGCATACAAACAGTAAACTTTTTTCAAGAACTATCGGTCATCGTAGATGTTTTAATCTTTTTTACTACAATGTCTTTTACACTTCATGAGAACATGTCTTATCACTCTCATAAAGCAGATCAACGACGAATAGGACAAGAAAACTGTCTTCAAGAATCCTTTACTATCAAATTTTTTTTATTTATTCAAAAGTTCATAATTTAGTAGAACTTCCAGCATTACATCATCAGGGACTTCTTCAAATCCAAAGTCCTCATCCCCTTCTACCATCTCTAAACAAGCAGAGTCTAAAGAAATGTCCATAAAATCATCATTTTGATTGTCTATTTCCTCTTGAAAGACCGCTTCTAAAATTTCCTCCATCACTTCTTTAATAATTTCTAAAGGAATTTGCTTCTCTTCTGAGCAATTCTCCATAACTAGATTCAGTTTATTCTTCTGTATCTTTTTAAAAAAATATAGAGACTAAATTATATCTTTTTTCATAAATATATAACTTAAAAGTACCTTTACTCATTTTTAAACTACATATATTTTTATAATTTCTAACTTATTAACTCTATATATTTTAAGATAGCACGTTCCTCTTGTTTTGAAAAGAAATTGGCAGTATAACCCTAAACATTAACACTGATCCTTTTTTTTGCATTAAATAATTACTGTTGTTAAAAGACATTTTACTGTAAAATTTCTTTTTAGTTTTTATAGATATCAGAAATATTGATAAACTTTAGAATTCATTTTTAGAGATCCATTTTCTGAGTTCACCAGTACAAAGTGCTATGCAAACTATATACACTCTAAAGAGAAGGCTCACATTATACAAACCGTAACATTCACTTAACAGATTACTACTTCCCACAGAGACAGTTGCTTTTATGTTTCAACAGCATACTCACCATGTAAATGTCATAGCACATACAAAATGTCATGCTAACCATGAAGAACCACATCATAATAAAGCTCTGCAAAAATATGTAAAACAGTGCCTATACATAGTATAATCACAGATATGCAGGAAAGATGCCCATCACACCAAGAACCATATCATTATACCTCTCTGTAAATAAAGGAGAAAGACTGCCAAACATAATACAACAAGATTTCAAAAATAATGAGCACTTCACAAGAAGTATTTAATGGAAACCGGAAAGAATTATACTCAAATGATCCGTAAATCTGAACTCCATTAAAAGAACACATGCACCAAGCACATTAAAAGATAATTTCAACTGTCAGTGGAGAAATATCTCAAAATACATATCTAGTATAAGCAGATACAACCCATGTGAAAAATTCAAGATAAAATCATGTTCCAAACTTAAATTTTACAAACATTTAAAAAAATCTTCTTTATTATTTTAATGTGCACCTAAATAAATTGCCTATGCAAAAATACCAACTCACCTGAAAAAAAGAATATAATTCCTCAAATTGTGTGATTCGGAAGGCAGGTTGTTGCTTTTCAGCACCAAACACTATAAAAAAGAAAATAATAAAATTGAATTAACATATTACAGACTTATTTCTTACATAACATAGAGCCATTGTAGCAAAGAACAAGCATAACAGATAAATTCCCCAAGATTCTCTATCATTAGAATAAGATACAAACCGTCTCATTTATGAAAGCATTGCGCCACAGATACGTCACTTTTTCCCATGTTAAAAGTGATGCACCAGCGACACAAGGCCTTCTTAACTAAAAGCCCATGTGACGGAGAACAAGTGCATAGACAGAAAATGCAGGGCCGGCCTTAGGCATATGCAAGCTGTACAAATGCACAGGGCCACCAAACCCCAGGGGCCACCATGCCAATATATATCCTTAATATAATAATCCTGTGAGGATGGATACATATTTGCATGGCGGCCCATGCCAGGGATTTGGCGGCCTCTGGCTCTGTTCCACTTCCAAATACCCTGACCCCCCCTCTTCACTGGGCTCCGCGCTCCGCCCTGCCCGGACCCTCTCTTACGGGGCCCTCTACCTACACTCCCTGCCCAGGGCCGCCATGAGCCTAGAGCCGCCCCTGGAAAATGTATAAGACACAGCAACAGTAAAAATCAAAGAATAGGCAACATGCAGAAAAACTGCACAGTAGATAAAGAAACATATTTTTTAGATAACCCAATTGAAAAACATGTAGTAATTTTTTTAATCTGCCATGCATCTGGCCCTCCAGGACCGCTTTGGAAACTCCTGCTTTAAACCTTTACATTTCATTTTCAAACCATACATGTTTTTTTTCAAAGCTGCATATTAAACGCCTAAACACTTTTCCCTTTTTAGAATCCGAAGTCAAAACTGCAACATGAGTAATGCACAAATTAATTAGTGTACCTTTTCCGTTTTTTTACTCTTTAAATTCTATAAATTTCTTCACATAAATGGATACCAGCGGCTCAGTACCTCCTACAGTCATAAAACTAAGTCGCTCCCTTTCACTTACAAATGCCTTTGAGACGAGAGAAAAATGTCGGGCAGATTTACAATCCCCTTACGCCACTTTAGCATCACTTTTAACATGTGACAAGTGAAGCAAAACTGCCGCACAGAGCATGTTAATCTGCCCCTAAATGTTTATACAAATGACTGTACTCAAACATGTAATTAGTCGTCCACATGCAGGCACTTTCAATTACATGACTTATTTAAGTAGAATCCCTGTAATGTTGCATATATTTTCAAAAATACACCAGTGCCTGCTATTATGACGATTTTTTTTCAGTCTTCATCAGTGATATTTTTTTTTACATATAATGAAAATTACTATGACTTTTTAAACGACAAAGCTTACGCGGTAAAAATCACTCTGCATTTGCTTCCCTTTAAGAATGTAGTTTATCTACCCCCGCATGTGAACCTTGATGTTTCCATCTGGCAGCGAATTCCGGCCTTGAATCACAAGACATGAACAACAGCCTTATTGTCACAAAAACAAGTTACCGTAGCATCTGTTCACACACATATCTTTCACTTAGCTAATATTCACAGAGAAGAGCATTCGTTATAAAATAGTGACCTTCCTTTACAATTTGCTGAGGTGACTCCCTTAATTTTTAACGCATCCTCCACTTCAGGACTGGCTATTTTTTTTATAACTACTAAGCAATGGTTTAGTGACTACTCTGCCAGAAATTATATCAATATTTACAAGAAGGGGTGGTGAGGGACAGAGTCTCTGAATTAAGCAGAAAGCTCTCACCCAGTCAAGAGATCAGGGCTAGATCCAACACCGTTTTTTAGCTCACTGCACCATCCCAGTTTCAGAACCTGGCTGTATGCAAATTAGTCTGTTCCTGTCCCAGTGCATGATGGGAACAGGACAAACCAAACTACAAAAGCCAATTCTTACACTGGGAAGGAAACAAGCTCCCGGGGACCGGTTTCTGGCATTACAGCCGTCTTCGGCCCGGTTTGCTTGAATCCTGATGGTGCAATGAGCAAGGGTCTCACATCTGAGAATACCCTTCCACGCTTAGGGTGGACAAAAATATTTACAAGAAGGGGTGGTGAGGGACAGAGTCTCTGAATTAAGCAGAAAGCTCTCACCCAGTCAAGAGATCAGGGCTAGATCCAACACCGTTTTTTAGCTCACTGCACCATCCCAGTTTCAGAACCTGGCTGTATGCAAATTAGTCTGTTCCTGTCCCAGTGCATGATGGGAACAGGACAAACCAAACTACAAAAGCCAATTCTTACACTGGGAAGGAAACAAGCTCCCGGGGACCGGTTTCTGGCATTACAGCCGTCTTCGGCCCGGTTTGCTTGAATCCTGATGGTGCAATGAGCAAGGGTCTCACATCTGAGAATACCCTTCCACGCTTAGGGTGGACAAAAATATTTACAAGAAGGGGTGGTGAGGGACAGAGTCTCTGAATTAAGCAGAAAGCTCTCACCCAGTCAAGAGATCAGGGCTAGATCCAACACCGTTTTTTAGCTCACTGCACCATCCCAGTTTCAGAACCTGGCTGTATGCAAATTAGTCTGTTCCTGTCCCAGTGCATGATGGGAACAGGACAAACCAAACTACAAAAGCCAATTCTTACACTGGGAAGGAAGCAAGCTCCCGGGGACCGGTTTCTGGCATTACAGCCGTCTTAAGCCCGGTTTGCTTGAATCCTGATGGTGCAATGAGCAAGGGTCTCACATCTGAGAATACCCTTCCACGCTTAGGGTGGACAAAAATATTTACAAGAAGGGGTGGTGAGGGACAGAGTCTCTGAATTAAGCAGAAAGCTCTCACCCAGTCAAGAGATCAGGGCTAGATCCAACACCGTTTTTTTTTGTTTTTTTTTCCATCAGGATTCAAGCAAGCCGGGCCGAAGAAGGCTGAAATGCCAGAAACCGGTCCCCGGTAGCTTGTCTCCTTTCTGGTGAAGAATTGGCTTGGTAGTTTAGTCTGCCCTGTTCCCATGATGCACTGGGCCAGGGACAGACTGATTTGCATATAGCCAGGTCCTGAGCTGGGATGGGGCAGTGAGATAAATAACGGTGATGGATCAAGCCCTGATCTTTGGACTGGGTAAGAGTGGTCTGTTTAACTCAGACACTCTGTTCATCACCACCCCCTTTTGTAAATCGTTTTTGGCCACTATAGGTGTGGCAGGGTATACTCAGACATGAGTCCCTTTCTCACTGCTCCATCAGGATTCAAGCAAGCCGGGCCGAAGAAGGCTGAAATGCCAGAAACCGGTCCCCGGTAGCTTGTCTCCTTTCTGGTGAAGAATTGGCTTGGTAGTTTAGTCTGCCCTGTTCCCATGATGCACTGGGCCAGGGACAGACTGATTTGCATATAGCCAGGTTCTGAGCTGGGATGGGGCAGTGAGATAAATAACGGTGATGGATCAAGCCCTGATCTTTGGACTGGGTAAGAGTGGTCTGTTTAACTCAGACACTCTGTTCATCACCACCCCCTTTTGTAAATCGTTTTTGGCCACTATAGGTGTGGCAGGGTATACTCAGACATGAGTCCCTTTCTCACTGCTCCATCAGGATTCAAGCAAGCCGGGCCGAAGAAGGCTGAAATGCCAGAAACCGGTCCCCGGTAGCTTGTCTCCTTTCTGGTGAAGAATTGGCTTGGTAGTTTAGTCTGCCCTGTTCCCATGATGCACTGGGCCAGGGACAGACTGATTTGCATATAGCCAGGTTCTGAGCTGGGATGGGG
This sequence comes from Lissotriton vulgaris, assembly GCF_964263255.1. NCBI lineage: Eukaryota > Metazoa > Chordata > Amphibia > Caudata > Salamandridae > Lissotriton > Lissotriton vulgaris. The sequence continues at coordinate 207,688,390 of NC_141695.1, forward strand.
CAGTGAGATAAATAACGGTGATGGATCAAGCCCTGATCTTTGGACTGGGTAAGAGTGGTCTGTTTAACTCAGACACTCTGTTCATCACCACCCCCTTTTGTAAATAGAAATTATATCAAGTCATTCTGCTACTCTTCACTCCATAGTCGGCGACCTATTTCTCTTGACTTCCTGTTGAACTGCCAGTGCTGCGACATTTGTGTTCCCATCTTGTTTATTTCAAAATGGATGTCCCTCCTGTCTTCGCAAACGAGCCGGAACACTTAGAACTATTTCGCCAGAGGATGCTTGACTACTACGGCATCTTAGCACTCTCGACTTTGAATGCATCATATCGATTATCATTTCGATATTCCTATTTCACCTGTGTGCAGCCTGTATTTCATTGCCTGAGCTGTGATTTCATGTGGGCCCTGGACTTATGTCTCTGCAACTTGGTACCTCCTGAAGTGAATTACAATCATCTCATGAATCCGTTAATGGATCATGAACAGCTTTGTTGCAACGGAGGGATTATGGCCTTTGCAGCGATACAAGGAGTTCTGGGTCATTGGAATATATTCACAGCGGCGCAAGATTTCCTGACAGACAGCTACATTGAAAACCCACCGAGCTGTCCTCTGATGGTAATACAGGCTGCGGTAATAGAAGACCATGAATGCTGCTTTCCTCTTTTCAATTGGATGGCTGACATGTTTTCGGATGATAACAGTGGCTTCCTTTTAGAAGCAGTTGCTGCCTACTTCGCCTACACAATTGTAGGATGACTCTTATACAAGCCATTGACGTCCACATTTCGATTTGCCTCCCTATCTTTTTCACGTTTTCTTGGATATTTTTTTACATAAACAGATCTATTGGCTTTACTGACAGTGGACATTATGATTTCCTGCTGGTAAAATTTTTGTCTTTTATGTGGACTTAATTTTTTTTCTTCAGCTACTCGATTTCAAACTTTATTTTTTATTAAACTCTAATCTCAACAATTCTATTGCATATCTTATCTTATGTTATTTCAAACGTACTCGAAGCAAAACTCGCAAATATATGCTACATGTGCCCTGATTAATGTGTAAATATAGCATGAGTTTTTTATAACTGTAAACGCCATTTCACCTTTCAATTGCTTATTTCCACCTCACACAACTCTGCTCCTTTAATTTTCCATAAACTAAAATATTTTTTAATACATAAGAGAAAAATATGTTCTTTCAATAATATTTCCATTGGTTTTTGTGCTGTATTTCAAATGCAATACTGCAACCTTCAAAAAATATCTCAATACAGTAGTTCTTCTCAACACTGATTTGCGAACGATCCAACAGATTACATACATGCACCTCTCGCCAACTTGTCGCTTTTGCCGCCTTTTTTTTTCCTTACACAATAGCATAACACAAACTTGATAATGCTTCGCATGCAGAGAGCTGATTGTTAATGAGATGATGTCTAACCACTAGCATTTTCATGTATCGTTCTTAAACTGAAAGGCCAGAGACCTTCTTACATTTATTAAAATATAATGTACTTCCTCATAACAGTGTACAATTAATTTTGCTAAACCATATTCATTTTACATCAACTATACCGTTTGTATTCTATGTACTAGTGACTATACCGATTACTTTGTTTCTTGCAATGTCTGTACGTGTATTAGATAAGAGACTTGCCTTGAAAACAGTGCATTTCTGAATAAACATTTCAAATATACACGTTCTCTCTTTTAATCCATAATCTCAACTGAAATATTTGTATACTAAAAGAATATTCATGTGTTCCACGTAACTTCAGCTGTACTAACTTAATGTTTTCTTTTGTCGACCTGACTTACTCATACTAGAACCTGCAGGCCTATAACTGCCCGTGAACCCTTTCTTAGTGGGTCGCGCACCATGCAGACAGTTGTACCTCTGTAAAAAAATAATTTATTACTGTTACCAAGCACCCCCGCAGTTCCGTTTGACTCAGAGTTAATCACTGCTCCCACGCTTCTACAGACCAGACGCTATGTTGTATTTCACTCCTTATCACCCTTTCATCTCCACAATAACAAACACTTCTCCGCCAGCCACCAGAGAACAGAGTGCAGATGCAGAGGCACTAAGTAGTGAAATACCACATACCCTCTGCTCTATGGAAGCAACCGAGCGGTAATTGTGAAAGAAGACATTCACTAGCGCTTCAAAAAAGCATCTCAATTATATAAATATTTTTTTGAAAACTTTCCAACTACTTTGATGGGACTATCTGTGTGTGCCTCCACAGCAAAGTTCCTCAGCCCGGACTGAAGGCAGACACAGACAGACACACACACAATAAGATAACACAGGGCAACGGAGACGGAAAACAGAAGGGAGATTAAGATGCAGTCAAACAGCAGGAGTGAGAGAGATATTTTTATACTCGGTTTGCTACCTCAATGTACGAAGACATGTACTACACAAACCTGTGTACAACCTCATGGTCAGAACTTTTCATTTTAATTTACTTGACCACCTCCCCCTCCCACCCCACCCCCACCAGTGCAGGCCGCGGCCACAAACCACAGTGTAATTTTGTCGTCTGTCAGAAAGTTTAGGAATTCATTAAGCATTACCACTTTTTCAAGACGGTATCACATGTAATGTACCAACTTTTCATTTTATTTTACTCGACCACCTGCCCCTCTCACCTTACCCCCACCAATACAAGCCGCGGCCACAAACCGCACTATAATTTTGTCGTCTGACAGAAAGTTTATGAATACCTTAATCATTACCACTTTGGCCCCCTCCCCTCTCTATAAACATCCATTTGAATGTTAAGTAGGCCTTGCAATTATTTTACTCCTCCTAAAAGCCCCTGCACCTTTACTCTGCCAACTAATTAAACCTTCAAGTTCGCCTATCCAATTTTTTTTAATTTGTCCCCCCCAAAAAAAATTCGTTCCAGTTTCGTCTGACTCACAGTGATTTTCAAAAACTAACAGTAAAACATTACATACCAATATGACTGAACACCATTTACCTTATTGAAATTTATTATCCAAAATGTAAAACTAATAATTTTTAAACAAATAATGTCGATAAAGTGTGATGAAACGAAATGGAAAAATAGTTTTAGAAATACAACACATTATGACAGCCAAAAATGAGTTTAGTTTCAGACTGTGGAAAATCAATCAATGTTTGTGACTAAACCACATTTTACGGTACATGACAAAACAAACAGTTACAGACTTACCTTTACCAATGCTTTGTACGATGTAGAACAGTGACAGTCGCAAAACAGATATTCGTTTGACAGAACTCTCAATAATGCTTGTATCACTGCAACCAAAATTCAATGCACAAATATCCTGTTAATACAGACTCATATATGTCTCTTCAGCCAATCATATTTCTTCCCGCAAAATTTTGAAATCAAATTTACATTTCAGTTGGTTCTCCCTCACAATATTTTTAATGTCACATTAAAGTCACCCATCACCCACTGCCATCTCTGGCTGTTTCCATGGTAACACCTCATTCTGCACCTTGCTGAAGGCACAGGTCAAAAGTTCATATCTCAACGTTCTACGGCAAACTAAGAAGACTGTTTTCCCTCCAGAAACACCTGCCTATCCACAGCTCTGTTACATGTCATTTTTTTCACACCCAATAGTACTTTTCGTTTTACATAAACATTAACATGCAACGTAGTCTTCAATCTTGAGGTATTAGAATCAACCAATTATTTTTATTTTTTCAGCCTCATCCATTTTTTTATCCTGACTTTCAGCTTCTAACTACCATTCCACTTCCAGAACCCATCGGAGTACCAGTGCATCTGACTTGAAAATGAAGGTTTGGCTTTTAGGACACAGTTATATTCACTGGAGTGGAAAATATGCAGCAAACAGACGAATTTCCAACCTTGATTTACCAAATGTGCAGATAACGTGGATTGGCCAAAGAGGATTGAGATGTCACCAATTGATACCATTGGTGAAAACTTTTATGCATCTCCCAGAACCAGACCTTATAATTGTGCACTGTGGTGGGAACGATCTAGGCACATTGACTGGGGTAGGTCTGGAAATGCTTCTAAAAGACACCTTTCGACAATTGATGACACTTTTTCCTTGAACTGCCTTGGTATATTAAAATATATGCCAAAGACAGAAATGGAATTGGTCCAATCAACATTGTGCACAAATTGAGAAGGCAAGGAGACGTGTAAATAAATCTGTTTCTGCTTTCCTCAGAGATTATAGCATGGGTTCTATTTACCACAACAACTTGCGTTACCACATGCAAGGCATCTATAGGAGTGATGGTGTTCATTTCACGGATGAGGGAAACAGAATCTTCCTCTGCAACATCAGGCTCTGCATCGGTACTTACTTATAAATGCAGAAAAAAACTCAATTAACACAAGGGCTCTTTTCAGAGCCACCTTATATCTAAGCACTCAAACTTCTGATTTATCTCCATTTTCACACTCTTGTAAATAGGTGTGCGCGACCCGGTGCACGCACCCCGCAACTTAAAAAAAAAATATATATATATATTTTCGCGTTTAAGGGCCGTACTGCACACCCTGAGAAAACCTACGCGGCAAGACAATCTCTACCTTCTCCCCTTTCCATGTTCCAACGCTTTGAAATTAACAATATTTTACTCCCAGTGACAAAATGGCGATCAACACTTCCTGATTTCCTTCGAATAGAACGTTAACAGACGTCACACAGCAAAAAAAAAAATCCGCTCACGCGCAGCTGCTTGAGTGCGCGCACCCGTGCTCGCGTATAGATATATAATTGACTTCAACTTTAATTTTCTCAGCAACTACTAAACGGATTTACACCATTCCAAAAAAAGCGTAATCTGCAAGCCGGACTCTACCGTTTTGCCAAATTTCTTATAAATCTATTCACCCGTTCGAGCTGTAGCCGTGTCTAAACGTCCTATGGAAAATAACATGGAGAAAGCACGTTTTGGGACCCCCCTTTTATCTCAGCCCCCACTTGACGAATCCCCCCCAAACTTTCAGGGAAGGAGCGCAGCTGACCGAGCCATCTTCTTTGAGAAATTCCCAAAGATTCATCCACAAGGGCCAAAGTTAATCCAAATAGAATGTTGAGGATTTCTTATGGAAACTAGATCCTAACTATAACTACCTACTGGCGACCGCCAGTAGGTAATATATATATATATATATATTTTTTTTTTTGTTGTGAAAATGGAGGGGAGAGGGAATGAAAGCACCGAATAAAGCATTCTCAGCTTTATATCTCGACTCCGTGTGTGCCTCTTAATTTATTAGCAAACCGTCTTGTCTGCTAAGTGAAACAATATTTATATATTTACATCACCAATCGTCCTGAGCTACAGAGTATATCCCGTAGACAGTTCAGAACAGACCACACAAGCATGATGATTAAATTCTCAGTGCTTTATTTCCCCGATAGTCAGTATGACGCGTTTCGGCTGCGACACTGCAGCCTTGATCACATGACCCCCGGATACAAATTAGTGCTTAAATAGTGACTTCCTGGGTGAACAGATTGCGCGGCGTGTAGAGCTAAACAAAATACTTCCGATGTCAGTACATTATGAAGGATCATTCAAAACTCTGTAACTTGTATATAAATAATTAAAATCCTATGAATATACATACAGTACACAAAAAACTGGAAAAAAAAATATATATATATATATATACGATTTGCAAAGCATCAGAATAAAAAGGAGTAGATCAAACTGTTTAAAATACAGCATCAACTAAATGCTTCCTACTAACATTTTGGCCTAGTGGCCCCATGTTTGTCATTACATCATATACCAGATCCTGAGCTCTCATGAAGAAATTTGAAATCGGCTTGTAATCGGAACAGAATCATAAAGTGCTTGTGCAAAAAAGTAACCTAATGTGCAAAATGGTGCAAATTGCAAGATATCACGAAGTACTTGATATTAAAATTTCATGTAAAAAATTCCAGGATAAAATAGTCAATAAAACATTAAATAGCGGAAGCTTTGAGATAACAGGCATAATATACTTGAGTCATAACTCAACCCCAACATTTAACTGCAAGTGCATAAGACCCTTAAATCACTATTCTTTTTTAATTTAATGTATGGCCACGACAAAAAATATATATAATAATTTATATTGTTCAAGATACAGCTCTGAAATAACCTCTTACTGTGATATAGCATAAGTACTTTGCATACCAGATTGAGGGCAGTTTTCACAAATACCCAAAATGCGACGTGGAGAAAATTATTCATAGTGGCAAGATAGCTAAAAAGCTGTTGTCTAATCTCAGACATTACAGAGAAATACTTCCATGATTATATAGACTACTGATTGAACTTATACAATACTTGATACATCTTTAACATGAGGGTTAATTTAGTTTCCTACTGATGTTTAAAGGACATTATGAAGATCTTCCCCTGTGTTTAACCCCTTAGGGATCCTAGTGTCTAATAAAAGAATGTACTTGGTTTCTAATTGTTTTAGGAGTTTTTCCTTGTTGCCACCCCTCCCACTTTTGGGCACTGAATCAATGATAAAATAGCTCAAGTCCTTCAAATTTTTGTTATGTACCAATTTGAAGTGACGGGCTACAGGATAACTGTCATCAGAGTTAACAATTGCCCTTAAATGCGGCAAAATGCGGTTGAAAGCTTGCAATTTGGTGCTGCCAATATATTTCCATTTCCATTTACATTCTAATACGTAAACCGCATAATCTGTGCGGCACGTATATATACATTGAATTTTGATAGGGCTTGTATCAAACGTACTACAAAATTCACTGGTGTTGACACCAAACTTGCAGGCTCTGCAAGAGATATTTGTGATATTTGTGGGGTATTTCTAGAGCGCAACGTTCGCTCCGAAGGGAGCATCTTGGCGCTGAAGGATTCTGTGAAAGCCAGTCCAAGAGGATTAGATAGCTGCTTTGGAGTAATCGTCAGGGAGAGTGAAGATCCAGGTCTTAAGAAGCTTTCTAAAAGGTTTTTCCTGGGTCAGTTGTCTGAGGGTTTTAGGCAGTCTATTCCAAGCTTTTGTGGCAAGAAAACTGAGGGTTTTCCCGCCCTTGGTTTTCAAATTGTATTTGGAGGGGAGGATAAGATTGTCATGGGTAGAGCGAAGGTGGCGACTAGGGGTATAGTGGGGAAAACGCCTGGTGAGGTATTTAGGGCCTGTTTTGTTGTAGGCCCGGAAGGCTATGATCAGGATTTTAAAAAGAATTCTTTTGTGAAGGGGTAGCCAGTGGAGGGAACGCAGCGCTGCGGTGATGGAAGATCTGCGGGGCAGTCCAAGGACTAAACGCGCGGCTGTATGTAGTACGCTCTGAAGTTTCAGAAGCGTGCTCTTTTTAGCCCCAGCGAGCAGGCCATTACAATAATCCAGGCGTGAGATTATAAGTGCCACTGTCACCGTTTTTCTGGTGTCGATGGGGAGAAAGTCGAAGAACTTTCTGAGGGATTTGATCATTCCGAAGCATTTACCTGCGACGGTTCTGGCATGCTGATCAAAAGAGAGGTCGGAGTCAAAAATTACGCCGAGATTCCTGGCCGATGACACTGTCTGAGGGGGAGCAACTGAATTGTCTGGCCACCAGAGTGCTGGGCAGAAGGAGGTGTTTTTTCCGATTGGGAGGATCTCCGTTTTACTCGAATTACATTTTAGGTGATTGTTATCCATCCATAGGAAGACTTCGGTCAAGCAGTGTTTAAGATTGAGTTCAGCTTCCGTGGTGTTATCCTCTAGTGGCACGATAAGTTGTGTATCATCGGCATACGAGGTGACAGGTATGCCGAATGATTCAATCAGGGTCAGAAGGGGAATGAGGTAAATATTAAAAAGGAGGGGGCTCAGGATGGACCCTTGCGGGACACCTGAGGAGACTGGCTTATCTTTGGAGTGGAAGGGGCCAAGAGCAACAGTTTGAGATCGGTCAGAGAGGAAAGACTTTATCCAGGATAGGGCGGAGTCGGAGATGCCAATGTCCTTTAGTCTACTGATAAGGATGGAGTGGGAGATGGTATCAAAGGCCGCCGTTAGGTCGAGGAGGATGAGAATGGAATTTTTCCTCTGATCTTGTAGGGTTTTTAAGGTGTCAGATAGTTCGATTAGTGCGGTTTCGGTCGAATGTTTGGGCCGGAATCCCGATTGTTGGGGGTGGAGGATGTTGTTGTCATCCAGGTAGCGTTTTAGCTCACTATGAACTAGTTGTTCCGTTATTTTTCCCAAGGCCGGGAGCAGCGATATCGGGCGAAGGTTGGTGAGGTCTGTCGGGGGTTTATTTGCCTTTTTCATAAGGGGTTTGACAATTCCCTTTTTCCAACGGCTGGGTACTAAGCCTGTGCTGAGCGATGAATTAATAAGATTGTTAATGGTTGGGTTAACCACGTCGATTAGTTGGTGAAGTATTTTGGGGGGACAGGGATCAGACGGGGAACCCGATTTGCAAGCCAGGATGGCTTCTCTGGTTTGCTCTAATAAGACCGGGGAGAAGCTACTGAACGTGCAGCCTTGAGGGTCCGGTGGAGGGGACACAGAAGGAATAGCTGGGGGGGAAAGTTTGATTTGAATCAAGGCGATTTTGTCCTCGAAGTAGTCTGAGATTTGGTCGCAGAGATTCTGAGAAGGGGGAATTTCAGGCAGAAGTGCCTTGGGCTGCGTGAATGATTTTACTATCGCGAACAGTGCCTTTTGTTTTTGGCAGGAGTTTTTGATGGCGTTTACGTAGTAATTTTTTTTGGCCATTTTGATTTCAGAGAGATAGTTTTTCCTTGTGGCGATATAGGAAAGACGATTTACCACCTCGTATGTCTTTCGCCATTTACGTTCTGCCTTTTTGCATAACAAATGAGCATTGGCTAGTTCGGGTGTGAACCAAGGAGCATTGGTTTTGGTTTTGCACCGGGAGGTGCGAGAGCGAAAGGGGGGGATTCTGGAATTCATTTCCTGTGTAATCCAGTTGTGGAAGAGGTCAGCGTCGGTGTCGACGTTGCCAGATAGGATAGGGATTTGAGATTGCATTAGGGGTTTCAGAATGATGTTATCTAGGACCTTTTTCCAGTTGGTGTGGTTGTTGAGGAAAGAATTAGCTTTATTGCAGGTGGTCGGATTTGTGTTCATAATATGGAATGGGACTAGGGAGTGGTCAGACCAGATCTGAGGTAAAGGGGGCAGAGTGAATAGGGAGGAAGAGTTAGTGCAAACACCATCAAGGGTGTGACCCATGGAGTGGGTAGGTGAAGTGACAAGTTGCTTAAAATTGAACATGTCAAGGGTTTGAGTAAAATTAATGGTTTGTACATCTGATTTCGATTCAAGATGTAGATTAAAATCACCTAGGAGGGTGAAGGATGGGTATCTAAATGAAAGTTGACCTAAGGAGTCGCACAGGGAGTCGAGAAACTCAGTGGCATTACCGGGAGGGCGGTAGATAAGACCACCTGAAAACGAGGTGTGTTCGTTTAGTTTAATGGAGAAGCCTAGGCCTTCTGTCTTTTTTAAGGGCTCCAAACTGAAGGTATGACAAGGGAAGGTGTCTTTAAGTATGATTGCGACACCTCCACCTCGGCCCTTAACTCTATCTTCCCTGAAGAGCGAGAAGCCCTGGGGTAGGGCGACAGCAATGTCAGGGTTACTGTCTACCGTCAGCCATGTTTCCGTTATCATGAGGCAGTCAAAATCGGCCTCCAAAATGAGATCATGTATGTCTTGATTGTGTTTGCACATGGATCGTGCATTGATTAGTCCACCTTTGAAGGAGAGCTGGGGGGCCTGAGGGGATGGTACATTGGCCGATGAGAGGGCTGAGTGTTGGCCAGTGGTCCAGTGGCAGAGCTTGCAGCTAACAGGGCCTGGCAACGTGGCTGGGTCAAGTATACATGAGCAATGCTTAGTGGCCCGTAGTTGAAGGAGGTCGAAGGGTTGGTAAGAGATGTGGGAGGAAGAATGAGCAAAGTTTCCTGCGCCTGTCGCGGTCTTGGCGCGGACGGGCGCAGACGGGCTTGCCTTAGGCGCGCCTTTGGCGCGCAAAAGTCGCGCCCGCTGCGCTTGTCCACTGCGCTTCCTGTAGATGCACTTATTTATGGGTGGAAACGGGTGCGAGTGCGGGGGGGGGGGTGTGGCCTCGCAAGTGGGCGTGTCCCGTGGCTTGGCGAGGGGGAATGGCGGCCGAGAATGACAACAAGACTCGGTTTGCAGCGCTAAATCCGCTGAAGTGAGGTGACCTGCCCAGGAAGATCTGGTGCCAGGAGGCGAGTAAGTGATGTTAAAAGTAGGTCAAAGTGGGTTTAAAACAAGAAATGCGATCAGTTTCTACTCCCGGCTGAGCCTCAGGAGGTTCCACAGTTTAACAAGCGACGCTAGAAATCAGCGCGCTTTATACCTGTCTCGGGGGGCATGGCCTCGCAAGTGGGCGTGTCCCGTGGCTTGGCGAGGGGGAATGGCGGCCGAGAATGACAACAAGACTCGGTTTGCAGCGCTAAATCCGCTGAAGTGAGGTGACCTGCCCAGGAAGATCTGGTGCCAGGAGGCGAGTAAGTGATGTTAAAATTAGGTCAAAGTGGGTTTAAAACAAGAAATGCGATCAGTTTCTACTCTCGGCTGAGCCTCAGGAGGTTCCACAGTTTAACAAGCGACACTAGAAATCAGCGCGCTTTATACCTGTCTCGGGGGCGTGGCCTCGCAAGTGGGCGTGTCCCGTGGCTTGGCGAGGGGGAATGGCGGCCGAGATGCACTTTGGGAACCCTGTCTTGCTGGATAACCAATTCCTAGAGCTAACCACTTCTGGACTGGAATTCACTAGGGAGTCCTTCATCGAGGGGGCCCTTCTAAAGGTGATTGATGGTTCTTCAGGTAGAAGCGGTACTACAGTGATATCTGTTTTCAATAAAGGCCAATGCTTTTTTATGACCCCCCTAACTTTCCTTTCTTCTGTACTGAAAGTAGTGATGAGTCTCACCTGTTCTTGATTGGTACTGGGAACTGAACTGTCTCTTATCACACCTTTCTTTTTTGATTTTGTGGTGACATTCAAACACTCTTCTCTAGTGTGACTGTTGGCTTTACTTCTAGCTAGCTTCAATTCCTTAGGACAATACCCAAGTGCAAGAAATCTTTTATAGGCTTCAGTCTGGCATAGCTCTAGGTCAGTTTCAGAACTGCAAATTCTTCACATTCTCAGGAATTCCCCGTACGGTAAGCCTGTATATATATATATATATATATATATATATATATATATATATATATATATATATATATATATATATATATATATATTTTTTTTTTTTTTTGGGACGTTGTCAACCTGTATACCTGTATAGCACATGATCACGGTATTTCTGCAACTAAATGGTTTCTAGACCAAAAACACATCCAGTATCGTGACCATAATGAAATGCTGATACAATTAATAACCTTTTGTCTCAACAATAACATTTTTTTGTTTGCAGGACAATTGTATAGACAGGTTAGAGGGACTTCTATGGGCTCGTGCTTCTCTTCCAGCTATGCGAATCTCTTCGTAGGCTGGTGGGACGGCAAACGACCGTTGGACAGAAAACATTCTTCTATGGACCAGGTACATAGACGACCTGTTTGTGGTGTGGCGCGGCAGTAGATCCTCGGCCGAGGAATACATTGCCGAACTGAATAAAAATAACTGGAACCTCAAGTTCACCCACGAGATAAGTGATACCATGGTACACTACCTCGATCTGGAGGTCTATGTAGCAAATGATGCAATACAGATCAGGCTATATAGAAAACCGACGGCCGGTAACGCTGTCCTACATGCAGCAAGCCAACATCCCAAATGCTTAGTAGGCAGCATACCATATGGCGAATTTCTTCGCCTGAAAAGAAACTGCTCGGCTGAGGAGGAGTACGTTCGGGCAGAGAAAGATGCCAAAGTAAGGTTTCAGACTAGAGGATATTCTCTAAACGCATTAACAAATGCCGAAGAGAAATCTAACAAAATACAAAGGAATGACTTATTGGTACCAAAGCAAAGGGTGAACAAAGAGGATAATCCAAGAATGATTACCACCTTCAATTCCAAATCAGGAAGGATTATGCACATTTTCCAGAAGAACTGGCATATCCTTAAAACAGATCAGGTCATGGCCAAAATCCTCCCTGAAAGACCAATCGTGACATACAAGAGGAGCCAATCCATGGGGGATCACCTGGTCCAGAGTCACTTCATTCCCGCCCTTGGTTTTCAAATTGTATTTGGAGGGGAGGATAAGATTGTCATGGGTAGAGCGAAGGTGGCGACTAGGGGTATGGTGGGGAAAACGCCTGGTGAGGTATTTAGGGCCTGTTTTGTTGTAGGCCCGGAAGGCTATGATCAGGATTTTAAAAAGAATTCTTTTGTGAAGGGGTAGCCAGTGGAGGGAACGCAGCGCTGCGGTGATGGAAGATCTGCGGGGCAGTCCAAGGACTAAACGCGCGGCTGTATGTAGTACGCTCTGAAGTTTCAGAAGCGTGCTCTTTTTAGCCCCAGCGAGCAGGCCGTTACAATAATCCAGGCGTGAGATTATAAGTGCCACTGTCACCGTTTTTCTGGTGTCGATGGGGAGAAAGTCGAAGAACTTTCTGAGGGATTTGATCATTCCGAAGCATATACCTGCGACGGTTCTGGCATGCTGATCAAAAGAGAGGTCGGAGTCAAAAATTACGCCGAGATTCCTGGCCGATGACACTGTCTGAGGGGGAGCAACTGAATTGTCTGGCCACCAGAGTGCTGGGCAGAAGGAGGTGTTTTTTCCGATTGGGAGGATCTCCGTTTTACTCGAATTACATTTTAGGTGATTGTTATCCATCCATAGGAAGACTTCGGTCAAGCAGTGTTTAAGATTGAGTTCAGCTTCCGTGGTGTTATCCTCTAGTGGCACGATAAGTTGTGTATCATCGGCATACGAGGTGACAGGTATGCCGAATGATTCAATCAGGGTCAGAAGGGGAATGAGGTAAATATTAAAAAGGAGGGGGCTCAGGATGGACCCTTGCGGGACACCTGAGGAGACTGGCTTATCTTTGGAGTGGAAGGGGCCAAGAGCAACAGTTTGAGATCGGTCAGAGAGGAAAGACTTTATCCAGGATAGGGCGGAGTCGGAGATGCCAATGTCCTTTAGTCTACTGATAAGGATGGAGTGGGAGATGGTATCAAAGGCCGCCGTTAGGTCGAGGAGGATGAGAATGGAATTTTTCCTCTGATCTTGTAGGGTTTTTAAGGTGTCAGATAGTTCGATTAGTGCGGTTTCGGTCGAATGTTTGGGCCGGAATCCCGATTGTTGGGGGTGGAGGATGTTGTTGTCATCCAGGTAGCGTTTTAGCTCACTATGAACTAGTTGTTCCGTTATTTTTCCCAAGGCCGGGAGCAGCGATATCGGGCGAAGGTTGGTGAGGTCTGTCGGGGGTTTATTTGCCTTTTTCATAAGGGGTTTGACAATTCCCTTTTTCCAACGGCTGGGTACTAAGCCTGTGCTGAGCGATGAATTAATAAGATTGTTAATGGTTGGGTTAACCACGTCGATTAGTTGGTGAAGTATTTTGGGGGGACAGGGATCAGACGGGGAACCCGATTTGCAAGCCAGGATGGCTTCTCTGGTTTGCTCTAATAAGACCGGGGAGAAGCTACTGAACGTGCAGCCTTGAGGGTCCGGTGGAGGGGACACAGAAGGAATAGCTGGGGGGGAAAGTTTGATTTGAATCAAGGCGATTTTGTCCTCGAAGTAGTCTGAGATTTGGTCGCAGAGATTCTGAGAAGGGGGAATTTCAGGCAGAAGTGCCTTGGGCTGCGTGAATGATTTTACTATCGCGAACAGTGCCTTTTGTTTTTGGCAGGAGTTTTTGATGGCGTTTACGTAGTAATTTTTTTTGGCCATTTTGATTTCAGAGAGATAGTTTTTCCTTGTGGCGATATAGGAAAGACGATTTACCACCTCGTATGTCTTTCGCCATTTACGTTCTGCCTTTTTGCATAACAAATGAGCATTGGCTAGTTCGGGTGTGAACCAAGGAGCATTGGTTTTGGTTTTGCACCGGGAGGTGCGAGAGCGAAAGGGGGGGATTCTGGAATTCATTTCCTGTGTAATCCAGTTGTGGAAGAGGTCAGCGTCGGTGTCGACGTTGCCAGATAGGATAGGGATTTGAGATTGCATTAGGGGTTTCAGAATGATGTTATCTAGGACCTTTTTCCAGTTGGTGTGGTTGTTGAGGAAAGAATTAGCTTTATTGCAGGTGGTCGGATTTGTGTTCATAATATGGAATGGGACTAGGGAGTGGTCAGACCAGATCTGAGGTAAAGGGGGCAGAGTGAATAGGGAGGAAGAGTTAGTGCAAACACCATCAAGGGTGTGACCCATGGAGTGGGTAGGTGAAGTGACAAGTTGCTTAAAATTGAACATGTCAAGGGTTTGAGTATAATTAATGGTTTGTACATCTGATTTCGATTCAAGATGTAGATTAAAATCACCTAGGAGGGTGAAGGATGGGTATCTAAGTGAAAGTTGACCTAAGGAGTCGCACAGGGAGTCGAGGAACTCGGTGGCATTACCGGGAGGGCGGTAGATAAGACCACCTGAAAACGAGGTGTGTTCGTTTAGTTTAATGGAGAAGCCTAGGCCTTCTGTCTTTTTTAAGGGCTCCAAACTGAAGGTATGACAAGGGAAGGTGTCTTTAAGTATGATTGCGACACCTCCACCTCGGCCCTTAACTCTATCTTCCCTGAAGAGCGAGAAGCCCTGGGGTAGGGCGACAGCAATGTCAGGGTTACTGTCTACCGTCAGCCATGTTTCCGTTATCATGAGGCAGTCAAAATCGGCCTCCAAAATGAGATCATGTATGTCTTGATTGTGTTTGCACATGGATCGTGCATTGATTAGTCCACCTTTGAAGGAGAGCTGGGGGGCCTGAGGGGATGGTACATTGGCCGATGAGAGGGCTGAGTGTTGGCCAGTGGTCCAGTGGCAGAGCTTGCAGCTAACAGGGCCTGGCAACGTGGCTGGGTCAAGTATACATGAGCAATGCTTAGTGGCCCATAGTTGAAGGAGGTCGAAGGGTTGGTAAGAGATGTGGGAGGAAGAATGAGCAAAGTTTCCTGCGCCTGTCGCGGTCTTGGCGCGGACGGGCGCAGACGGGCTTGCCTTAGGCGCGCCTTTGGCGCGCAAAAGTCGCGCCCGCTGCGCTTGTCCACTGCGCTTCCTGTAGATGCACTTATTTATGGGCGGAAACGGGTGCGAGTGCGGGGGGGGTGTGGCCTCGCAAGTGGGCGTGTCCCGTGGCTTGGCGAGGGGGAATGGCGGCCGAGAATGACAACAAGACTCGGTTTGCAGCGCTAAATCCGCTGAAGTGAGGTGACCTGCCCAGGAAGATCTGGTGCCAGGAGGCGAGTAAGTGATGTTAAAAGTAGGTCAAAGTGGGTTTAAAACAAGAAATGCGATCAGTTTCTACTCCCGACTGAGCCTCAGGAGGTTCCACAGTTTAACAAGCGACGCTAGAAATCAGCGCGCTTTATACCTGTCTCGGGGGGCATGGCCTCGCAAGTGGGCGTGTCCCGTGGCTTGGCGAGGGGGAATGGCGGCCGAGAATGACAACAAGACTCGGTTTGCAGCGCTAAATCCGCTGAAGTGAGGTGACCTGCCCAGGAAGATCTGGTGCCAGGAGGCGAGTAAGTGATGTTAAAATTAGGTCAAAGTGGGTTTAAAACAAGAAATGCGATCAGTTTCTACTCCCGGCTGAGCCTCAGGAGGTTCCACAGTTTAACAAGCGACGCTAGAAATCAGCGCGCTTTATACCTGTCTCGGGGGGCGTGGCCTCGCAAGTGGGCGTGTCCCGTGGCTTGGCGAGGGGGAATGGCGGCCGAGATGCACTTTGGGAACCCTGTCTTGCTGGATAACCAATTCCTAGAGCTAACCACTTCTGGACTGGAATTCACTAGGGAGTCCTTCATCGAGGGGGCCCTTCTAAAGGTGATTGATGGTTCTTCAGGTAGAAGCGGTACTACAGTGATATCTGTTTTCAATAAAGGCCAATGCTTTTTTATGACCCCCCTAACTTTCCTTTCTTCTGTACTGAAAGTAGTGATGAGTCTCACCTGTTCTTGATTGGTACTGGGAACTGAACTGTCTCTTATCACACCTTTCTTTTTTGATTTTGTGGTGACATTCAAACACTCTTCTCTAGTGTGACTGTTGGCTTTACTTCTAGCTAGCTTCAATTCCTTAGGACAATACCCAAGTGCAAGAAATCTTTTATAGGCTTCAGTCTGGCATAGCTCTAGGTCAGTTTCAGAACTGCAAATTCTTCACATTCTCAGGAATTCCCCGTACGGTAAGCCTGTATATATATATATATATATATATATATATATATATATATATATATATATATATATATTTTTTTTTTTTTTGGACGTTGTCAACCTGTATACCTGTATAGCACATGATCACGGTATTTCTGCAACTAAATGGTTTCTAGACCAAAAACACATCCAGTATCGTGACCATAATGAAATGCTGATACAATTAATAACCTTTTGTCTCAACAATAACATTTTTTTGTTTGCAGGACAATTGTATAGACAGGTTAGAGGGACTTCTATGGGCTCGTGCTTCTCTTCCAGCTATGCGAATCTCTTCGTAGGCTGGTGGGACGGCAAACGACCGTTGGACAGAAAACATTCTTCTATGGACCAGGTACATAGACGACCTGTTTGTGGTGTGGCGCGGCAGTAGATCCTCGGCCGAGGAATACATTGCCGAACTGAATAAAAATAACTGGAACCTCAAGTTCACCCACGAGATAAGTGATACCATGGTACACTACCTCGATCTGGAGGTCTATGTAGCAAATGATGCAATACAGATCAGGCTATATAGAAAACCGACGGCCGGTAACGCTGTCCTACATGCAGCAAGCCAACATCCCAAATGCTTAGTAGGCAGCATACCATATGGCGAATTTCTTCGCCTGAAAAGAAACTGCTCGGCTGAGGAGGAGTACGTTCGGGCAGAGAAAGATGCCAAAGTAAGGTTCCAGACTAGAGGATATTCTCTAAACGCATTAACAAATGCCGAAGAGAAATCTAACAAAATACAAAGGAATGACTTATTGGTACCAAAGCAAAGGGTGAACAAAGAGGATAATCCAAGAATGATTACCACCTTCAATTCCAAATCAGGAAGGATTATGCACATTTTCCAGAAGAACTGGCATATCCTTAAAACAGATCAGGTCATGGCCAAAATCCTCCCTGAAAGACCAATCGTGACATACAAGAGGAGCCAATCCATGGGGGATCACCTGGTCCAGAGTCACTTCATTCCACAGAGGAAGAAACCTGTCCACATTACAAAAACCACTGGCTTCTTTCCATGCAGATCATGCAAGGCATGTAAGAATAGTAGGACTACTAAGACTTACCCAGGGAAAAGTGATGAGAATGTACCCGACAAATGTATCAAAAAACTACTCAACTGCAATTCTGAGTATACCATTTACTGTCTTACCTGTTCCTGTAAAAAACGATACATAGGGAGTACGATCAAGCCTGTAAAAATGTGCATCTTAGAACACCTTCGCGCTATCACCAACAGGGACAAGGCCTACCCCGTAGCGAGACATTTCGCGGAGTTCCACAAAAGCGACAGGGATCTGTTGAGCTTTTACTGTATAGATCAAGTGGAAAGAAATGAAAGGGGTGGGGACAGAGAAAAAAGACTCCGGACCCTAGAGTCAAGATACATAATTGGGCTAAAGACCACAGTCCCCTGGGGTCTTAACAACAACGAGGAGATGTGGATACATCTGGAATAAGACCTGTATACTGCATCAATATCCTAACACCAAGTCCTCGCAATGCAGCATTTTTCAAGCATTCCAGTCAACACTCTAATATCCATATATTGTAACACTCTGTTGCCCCCCCTTCCTCCCTCTCCTTAGCCCATCCAGGGCATCAAGCGAAAATGAGAAACATAGAGAGAGTGGGAATAAGCCCATTCAGGGCACAATTGTGGGGCCACAACGCTGTCTAGGTAGACTAACATCATAGTTTCAAATGAAATAGAATCCAACTATAAACTAGGCAGCAATCGACAATGAATTGCCAATGAAGTTATACCTGCATGCACTTTTGAAAAATGTATTTCATTGAACACCCTATGGTTTTTAAACATTGAGCACTGAGCACTTTTATCGAATTTTTGCCATGAAATGTTATAATGTTGCGCATTTGCACACTACAAGATGGCCGCCACACAATGTGAGAAACAACAACATACCGTTTTCTATGTTTAGGAAATGTGGGCTTTAAATGGCGTTTGATAACAATACACGGGTGAACACTGACGAAGCCTCCGGGCGAAACGCGTCTGTTGTGGGGGTAGGGGCTTAAATAAACTCTTGTACTGAAGGCATGGTGTGCTGGTCGTTTGTCTAGCCGCATATGGACTGTTTTGGATATATATATATATATATATATATATATATATATATATATATATTACCTACTGGCGGTCGCCAGTAGGTAGTTATAGTTAGGATAATTTTCAATGTTAAATCTCAACATTCTATTTTGAATAACTTTGGCGCCGGTTGACGAATCTGCCTGAAATTTTCAGGAAAATGGTCTCATGGCGGTCCGGTCCTTCCCTGAAAGTTTGGGGGGGATTCGTCAAGCGGGGGCCGAGATAAAAGGGGGGTCCCAAAACGCGTTTTCCCCATGTTAATTTCCATAGGGCGGTCGATTTCACTTTTAGCCCGAACGGCTGAATGGATTTCCACCAAACTTGGCAAAATTGTAGGGACTGGTAGCCCGATGTGCCTTTGCTATGTCTCAAGATATGTGCTCCAGTGGATTTTGAGTAATTTAGGTTCAAAAAAATATATATATCTATAGGCGCTCTCCCGTGCGCGCACCCGTGAGCGCTCCCGGCGCGACACGCGACTTGCGCGCAGGAAGCTGATTGGCTCTCAGTTGTCTGTAAACATTCTAAACAGTCCGGAGCGGCCGCCATCTTGTGTCTCGGTAAAATCGAGACACAAGGGGTTTGAAAAAAAAAGGGGCAAATGACCATAAGGGGGAAGAGTAGACCCCCTCTGACCCCCTAGGTTTGATGTAGGGACTAAAATAGGGTCCTGCAGGGCATTAAAATTTTTTTTTCGTTTTGCGCGGGGGAAGCGCATGGTACGCGCACCGGCGAAGCACGGGGAAAATCCAGGATTATATTTATGAAGGCCTTGCGCTGTTAGTTTTGCGCTTCCTGTGCGTCAATTTTTGTGACGCACCAGCGGTGTAAAAAAATGCGCATTGTTATGCAATATTTAAAAAGTGACGCATCTATCTAGATGCGTCACTTTTTAAATATAGTGCAACGAGGTACATTTTATTACACTGCTGGTGTTATGCGTCACTTTTCTGTGCGCACTCCTTATGACATTCCAGATGTGTCATATTTAATGTATGACGAATCATGTTGCAGATACAATATGGCGCAGAGTTTTAAAAAGTGACCCATGTACCTAGATGCGTCACTTTTTAAAAATAGCGTCAGGTATAATGCATGCAGAGGGGGTGTTCTCCCGCAAAAAGCTTTGTAATAGCGACGCAGTGAAATCTTTCAGATTTCACTGCGTCAGTTTTAGGATGCTGTTGCGTCAAAATCTTGTGCCTGCTTTACAGCAGGTGTTAGACTGAGGCAAGACCTTTCATATGCTGCTTTCCCCATTTGAAAGGACACATTACTGGAGTTGCGTCACTTTTGTGACGCACTCCAGCAATGCGTTACTTGGAATGTCATAAGGAGTGCGCACAGAAAAGTGACGCATTGCACCAGTAGTGTAAAAAAATGTGCCGCGTTGCGTTATATTTAAAAAGTGAGGTATCTAGGTAGATGGGTCACTTTTTAAAATCAAGCGCCACATTATATCTGCGTGAGGTATAATGCATGCAGAGGGGGTGTTCTCCCACTAAAAGCTTTGTAATAGCGACGCAGTGAAATGTTTGAGATTTCACTGCGTCACTTTTAGGATGCTGTTGCATCCTTTAAATATAGTGCAACGAGGCACATTTTATTACACTGCTGGTGTGATGCGTCACTTTTCTGTCCACAGTCCTTATGACATTCCAGATGTGTCATATTTAATGTATGACGAATCATGTTGCAAGGAGCTACAGATACGTCAGTATTTCTGACATATGTGTAAACATAAAAGTGATGCGAGGCCGGCGCAAAATTTTGACGCAATAGCATCCTAAAAGTGACGCAGGGAAATCTCATAGATTTCAGTACGTTGTTATTACCAAGCTTTTTGCGCGGGATTGCCCCTCTGCATACAATATACCTGATGCAGATACAATATGGCGCAGAGTTTTAAAAAGTGACCCATGTACCTAGATGCGTCACTTTTTAAAAAATAGTGTCAGGTATAATGCATGCAGAGGGGGTGTTCCTTGCAAAAAGCTTGGTAATAATGACGCAGTGCGTCACTTTTAGGATGCAGTTGCGCCAAAATCTTGCGCCTGCTTCACAGCAAACCTTTCACATGGTGCTTTTTCCATGTGAAAGGACACATTACTGGAGTTGCGTCACTTTTGTGACGCACTCCTGCAATGCGTTACTTTTGTGTTTACAGATATGTCAGAAATACTCCAGTTTATTCACTGTGTCATAACTTTCTTTTCTAACACTCACCTTCTTTCATTCCTCCTACTTCACTTCCTTTCACCTCTCATACCTTTCTGTTCTTTCTTACTCATTCTCCTTTCAATTATCAATGCACTATATTTCACTTACTCTTCATTTTTTAAGATTATAGCTCTTTGATGAGAATTGGAGGTAGTTCTGAAAAGAACTTTTGGTTTTCTTCTTTTAACTGAAGAGGAACAAAAACAGGGAATAGAAACTGCTCAACAGGAGCAAAAAGAAAAGAAAAAAATTAGGGGTGGGAAGGGCAGTGATGGTTCTCTAATGCCCGAACCATGAGCTGGACACTTTGCTCCCCATAGGTGAGGAGTTGATTGCAGTATCTGCATCTGACGAGCCCATGGTTGAATGCAGGTTGGATGTTGGCTACCTGCCCCTGAGATTGGTCTCTTCCAGAAGAAGTTGCTCCTCCTGTTGATGTAGAGGCCCCATCTCTGGGAACCTCCTGTGCCAGAGCCCTGACACTTTCCCGGGCAAAATTCTGGGGGTGCCTCCTCTCCACATGTCGGATCATCGTAAAGTTCCCAAAAGAGTATTTTTTTTGGGGGTTACCCCGTGACAGGACCTGTTTGCAGATCCTGCACTCTACTTTTGGTGCATTCACCTTCTTCTGGCCTTCTGGAAACTTAAAAAATTTCCAAATGAAATGTTCCTTCACCTTTGGGGTAGGAGGCTCTTCATCAATGAAGTCATCTTCACTGCTGGATGGTCTGGCAGCCATGATGAATCCAGGAATATGGAGCAGCAAAAAAGGCAGGTCTTTCAGTCACAAAAGTGAAAGAAGAAGTGAAGGAAATGGGTGGGGATTTCATTCATTGTAAAAAAAAACTGTTAGCAACCAATGAAAAGTGTTATTTGAGGGTCACATGACCCGACGCGTTTACGCTGCGCGCTCCGGAGCACTTCCGGGTGCGTTTACGCAGCGCGATCGTAGGCGCTTCCGGGGCGCAAACGTGGCGCGATCGTAGGCGCTTTTCCGTGCGTTTATGCGCCGCGCACGTATGCGCTTCCGAGGGCACTTACGTTGCGCGCCGAAGTGACGTCATCAATCTTTTATAGAAATGCATAATCATTTTCCATATTAAAAAAAACTAATTTTATTTGTATGGTACGAAATGTTTTGCATTATTATTAACTTTTCATTCATATTTTTTTTTCACGAACGACAGTTGCGCTCTGGGTGCGCTTTCAGATGAGCTCTCGGAGAAGCTTACAGGAGAGCTTAGCTGAAAGCTTCCCGGAGCGCGCACCCAGAGCGCAAAAGAAAAAAATTATAAGAAAAAATGAATACTTAAAAAAAAACAGCAAATTGTAAAAAAAAAAAAGGTTAGAAACTCGATATACAAAGGAATTAGCATTTAAAAAACCTATGAAATTCACTGAAAAAACCATAGGTTTCACACCAGTTATAGTTAGGAATTAGCATTTAAAAAACCTATGAAATTCACTGAAAAAACCATAGGTTTCACACCAGTTATAGTTAGGAATTAGCATTTAAAAAACCTATTAAATTCACTGAAAAAACCATAGGTTTCACACCAGTTATAGTTAGCTGGAAATTTTACTGATATAAAACCATTGAAATTCCCACGTTATAGTTAGTCGGACTCACTATAACTTGCGCGTGCAATGCACTGCTGATGACATCACATATTACATCACTCATGACATGGTCAGTGACATCACTCATGACATCACTGATGACACCATCCTTGTGACACAGTGACAGACCTCCTTTCAGTGTAATGTAACCCATGAAACACATATTCAAAAATAGAAACTAATATTTTCAAAAAAGTGGATATACCCATACCAGTTACAACAACCAATTCAGTAATATCACCATCTAATACACATCCACTCATGTGTATGTATATGGGTTATTAGATATTTTTATTAGTATCAGTATGAGTGTCTATATGGTTTGGTGGGGGTATTACTTAGCACATAGATGCATGAGTGACTGACTCTTTGTTTGTATGTGTTTTGAAGACAACATATGTACAGGACTGTATGGGTGGATGAGTGTCTATATGTGTTTGTTAGTGAGTGAATGACTGTCTCACTAGTGTCTTTATCAGTAACTACATATGTTTTAATCTAGTATATATGAATATTGATGTATATAAGTGAGTATATGTGAGAGTAAGAGATTGTAAGAGTTCCTGTTTAAATAAGTATGTGTTTCTATAAGTGATTGTTTAAGAGAATAAATATGTGTAATTTTAAATAGAAGTAAGGTGGAAGTGTGTGTATAACTCTATATTCAAATAAATGGATGTCCAATAGTTTATTTGCACGTGTGAATATGTGTGTGAGTAACTTTTGGATGAATGTCGGTGTGTAACAGGATGTATAGGTGTATCACTTCATATGATGAGTGAGTATATGTATGAGTGACTATATAGAACTATTGGTGAATGAGTGGATGTGTATATAGATAGTGGAATTACTGAATTGCTTGTTGTAACTGATATAGGTATCTCCATTTTTTAAAAAATTTCAGTTTCTATTTTTGAATATGTGTCTCAAGGGTTACATTATAGTGAAAGGAGGTCTGTCACTATGTCACAAGGATGGTGTCATGAGTGATGTCACTGACCATGTCATGAGTGATGTAATATGTGATGTCATCAGCAGTGCATTGCACGCGCAAGTTATAGTGAGTCCGACTAACTATAACGTGGGAATTTCAATGGTTTTATATCAGTAAAATTTCCAGCTAACTATAACTGGTGTGAAACCTATGGTTTTTTCAGTGAATTTAATAGGTTTTTTAAATGCTAATTCCTAACTATAACTGGTGTGAAACCTATGGTTTTTTCAGTGAATTTCATAGGTTTTTTAAATGCTAATTCCTAACTATAACTGGTGTGAAACCTATGGTTTTTTCAGTGAATATATATATATATATATATATTACCTACTGGCGGTCGCCAGTAGGTAGTTATAGTTAGGATTTTTTTCAATGTTAAATCTCAAAATTCTATTTGTATTAACTTTGGCGCCAGTTGACGAATCTGCCTCAAAACTTCCTCAAAATGGCCTCGCGGCGTTCCGGTCCTTCCCTGAAAGTTTGGGGGGGATTCGTCAAGCGGGGGCCGAGATAAAAGGGGGGTCCCAAAACGCGTTTTCCCCATGTTAATTTCCATAGGGCGGTCGATTTCACTTTTAGCCCGAACGGCTGAATGGATTTCCACCAAACTTGGCAAAATTGTAGGGACTGGTAGCCCGATGTGCCTTTGCTATGTCTCAAGATATGTGCTCCAGTGGATTTTGAGTAATTAAGGTTCAAAAAAATATATATATCTATAGCCGCGCCCCAGTACGCGCACCGGGCGCGCCACGCGACTTGCGCGCAGAAAGCTGATTGGCTCTGGGGTGTCTGTAAACATTCTAAACAGTCCGGAGCGGCCGCCATCTTGTGTCTCGGTAGGATCGAGACACGAGAGGTGGCCAAAACAAAGAGGGAAATGACCATAAGGGGGCAGAGTAGACCCCACTTGACCCCCTAGGCTTGATGTGGGGGCCATAAAAGGGCCCAGCGGGGCAAAAAAATATATATATTTTTTTGATTTTCGCGGGGGGAGCGCCCGGTACGTGCACCGGTGCGCGTACCGGGGAGCGTACCATGGGGAAAAAGAATGACAGTTTTAAAAGTAGCTGTTTAAAAAAAAAATGTTTTGTTGTTTTTTTTATACATACTCATACATATATATAAATGCATATGCATATATATATGCATATATGTGTATATGTGTGCGTGTAGAGAGAGGTAGAGAGGTAGAGGTGTAGAGGTAGAGAGGTAGAGAGGTAGCGGTAGAGAGGTAGAGACTAGTAGAGAGAGAAGAAGAGAGAGGTAGAGAGGTAGAGAGTAGAGAGTGAGTAATAGAGAGTGAGTAGTAGAGAGCAGTAGAGAGAGTAGCAGAGAGTGAGTAGTAGAGAGTAGTAGAGTGAATAGTAGAGTGAGTAGTAGAGAGTAGTAGAGAGTGAGTAGTAGAGAGTGAGTAGTAGAGAGTAGTAGAGAGTAAGTAGTAGAGTGAGTAGTAGAGAGCAGTAGAAAGTGAGTAGTAGAGAGTAGTAAAGAGTGAGTAGTAGAGAGTGAGTAGTAGAGAGTGAGTAGTAGAGAGTAGTAGAGAATGAGTAGCAGAGAGAATAGTAGTGAGTAGTAGAGAGTGAGTAGTAGAGTGAGTAGTAGAGACTAGTAGAGAGAGTAGTAGAGAGTGAGTAGTAGAGAGTAGTAGAGAGTGTGTAGTAGAGGGAGAGTAGTAGAGAGTGAGTAGTAGAGAGTAGTAGAGAGTGAGAAATAGAGAGTGAGTAGTAGAGAGTAGTAGTGAGTAGTAAAGAGTGAGTAGTAGAGAGAGAGTAGTAGAGAGTGAGTAGTAGAAAGTAGTAGATAGTGAGTAGTAGGGAGTAGTGAGTAGCGAGTAGTAGGGAGTGAGTAGTAGAGAGAGAGTAGTAGAGAGTAGTAGAGTAGTAGAGAATGAGTAGTAGACAGTGAGTATTTGAGAGTAGTGGAGTAGGAGAGAGTAAGTAGTAGAGAGTAGTGGAGAATATTCCAAAGTTTGGCACAGCACCACTTTCACAATGAGTCCAATCAAATCGTATCACTTAGAGTCCTTATTGAAGCGCTGAATCTTGGTGTATATTCAAATGCTTTTATTATTTTCCTTAAGTTTATGTACCCCAGCCAGCCGAAACGTTTCATTCTGTACAACAGAACTTCTTCAGGGCGTTCTTATTTCCTTCAAGTTATGTCGGTATCCAGTTGTCATATAACTAGATATTTCTTCCAAATGTTAGACGAGACATAAGTATATTCTTATTCAAAGTGACTAGGTATCAATTTTACCCACACAATTCGGGCAGAGTTGAGTAATTTATAGCATCCTCAAAGTCAGTCTTTCAAAAATTCCAAAGTATAGGACATGATAATCCAAATCCAAATGTTTCTCAAGAAAAGTCATTTACAATCGTTTGGAATATCGGTGTTTGGGCAGATATGATCCAGGGACCCCCAGTATGCAAGGGGAATTAGTCCCCCCTCTGCAAACGCGCCAGTGGCCTGCATTGCAGAGAGGTGTAACAAGGGTGTGGCCTCAGTACACTTCTCTGCAATGCAGCTCCCTCGCACATACTGGAGGCTCCTGGTGGACTAGTTGACCCCAGGGACCCCCAGTATGCAAGGGGAATTAGTTCACCCTCTGCAAACTCGGCAGTGGGCTGCGTTGCAGAGAGGTGTAACAAGGGGCATAGTCTCATTACACCTCTGCAATGCAGCCCCTGGCGCATACTGGAGGTTCCAGGTGGGCTAATTGGCCCCCAGGGGCCCCCAGTATGCAAGGGGAATTAGTTCCCCCTCTTCAAACATGCACGGGGGCTGCGTTGCAGAGAGGTGTAAAAAGGGTTGTGGCTTCATTACACCTCTCTGCAATGCAGTCCCCTGGCGCATACTGGAGATCCCTGGTGGGCTTTCAGGTCTTATATAGTTAGGAATTAGCATTAAAAAAACCTTTGAAATTCACTGAAAAAACCATAGGTTTCACACCAGTTATAGTTAGGAATTAGCATTTAAAAACCTTTGAAATTCACTGAAAAAACCATAGGTTTCACACCAGTTATAGTTAGGAATTAGCATTTAAAAAACCTATTAAATTCACTGACAAACCCATAGGTTTCACACCAGTTATAGTTAGCTGGAAATTTTACTGACATAAAACCATTGAAATTCCGACGTTATAGTTAGTTGGACTCACTATAACTTGCGCGCCTGCAATGCTCTGCTGATGACGTCAGATATTACATCACTCATGACATGGTCAGTGGCATCACTCATGACATCACTGATGACACCATCCAATGAATGTGTGTCTTTCTGAAAAATAAATTTGTTTTATATATGTATTTGTAAAGGTCAATGGAAGAATAAATGTTTAAATAAGTGTGTAAATGGATGTTTTTTTTTTTAAATAATTGGTTGGTTAACTGGCTTATTAAGTGTATCTTAGTGAATACATATATTAGCGAGTATTGTTTAAATATTTAAATGTTTGTATCAGTGTTTCTCTTTGTGTATAAGTGGCTGCAGGGGTTGGTGACTGACTCACTGTTTGTATGTGTTTTGAAGACAGCATATGTGCAGGACTGTATGGGTGGATGAGTGTGTATATGTGTGTGTTAGTGAGTGAATGACTGTCTCACTAGTGTCTTCATTAGTAACGACATATGTTTTAATCTAGTATATGTGAGTATTGATGTATATAAGTGAGTATAGTATATATAGTGAGAGATTGTAGGAGTTCCTGTTTAAATAAGTATGTGTTTCTATAAGTGATTGTTTAAGAGAGTAAGTATGTGTAAGTTTCCTTAGAAGTAGGGTGGTAGTGTGTGTATAAATGTATATGCAAATAAATGGATGTTCAATAGTTTATTTGCATGTGTGAGTATGTGTGTGAGTAACTTTTGGATGACTGCTGATGTGTAACAGGATGTATAGGTGTATCACTACATATGATGAGTGAGTATATATATGAGTGACTATATAGAACTGTTGGTGAATGAGTGGATGTGTATATAGATGGTGGAATTACTGAATTGGTTGTTGTTACTGGTTTGGGTATCTCCATTTTTTTGAAAATGTTTGTTTCTATTTTTGAATATGTGTTTCAAGCGTTACATTACACTGAAATTAGGTCTGTCACTCTGTCACAAGGATGGTGTCATCAGTGATGTCATGAGTGATGTCACTGACCATGTCATGAGTGATGTAATATGTGACGTCATCAGCAGTGCATTGCATTGCAGGCGCGCAAGTTATAGTGAGTCCAACTAACTATAACGTGGGAATTTCAATGGTTTTATGTCAGTAAAATTTCCAGCTAACTATAACTGGTGTGAAACCTATGGGTTTGTCAGTGAATGTAATAGGTTTTTTAAATGCTAATTCCTAACTATAACTGGTGTGAAACCTATGTTTTTTTCAGTGAATATATATATCGCCAGTAGGTATATATAGTTAGGATTTTTTCTCTATGGAACTTTTGAAAATTCTATGCCTAATAACTTTGGTGTTTGTGGACGGAATCGGATGAAATTTTCAGGAAAATGGCACATTTTGTTTCTGAGCAGCCCCTGAAAATTTGGGGGGGTTCCGTCAAGGGGGGGCCGAGAAAAAAGGGGGGTCCCAAAACGCGTTTTTCCCATTCATTTTTCCATAGGGCCTTTGGCCTCACTTTTAGCTCGAACGGCTGAATGGATTTACACGAAACTTGGCAAAATTATAGGGACTGTTAGCCCGATGTGCCTTTGCTGGGTCTCAATATATGTGCTCCAGTGGATTTTGAGAAATTAACGTTTTAAAAAACAGATATATCTGTGACAGCATCCTAGATAGCGCACCAGATCGCGTACTTTTCGCGTAACGGAGCTTTGCGTAGCGAAGCTGATTGGCTCTCCGGTGTCTGTCAACATTCTAAACAGTCCGGTGCGGCCGCCATCTTGTCTCTCGGTAGGATCGAGAGACAAGATGGCGGAATGATGTTGGGGTTATTAAAGGGTCCCGTGGGGCAAATAATTAAAATGTGATTTTTCACGGTAGAAGCACTTCTCGGTTCGCGAACCGGGCCGCAAACTGGTAGCGAAACGGGAATTCGCCATTTTGTGTTTCGATTTAATTAAATTACTAGGTATAAGGGGGTACGGGAGACGTATCCTGACCCCTTATGTTTTCTGAGGGTGGCTGAGGAGGCTCATATATGTTGATACATGTCTTCCAGCGGCTGTGCGTGAGCGTTTTTGCTGCGTGACGTCTGTTAACGTTCGATTCGATGGAAATCAGGAACTGTTGACCGCCATTTTGTCACTGCGAGTAAATATTTTGTTAAAAATAATTGTTATAAATTAATCCTTATTGATAAACATTGACTGCGCCATCTTGCCTTTTTTGCAATGCCACACTTTTGTTGAACACGGCAGCCATTTTAGATGCCTTGACCAGACCCACTCTCTGCACGCCGCCGATCCTCAGCATGGCTCCCCACCCTCGCAAGCATCTCCCCCACGCACTGGTCACCCCCGCTCTCTCTCTCATGCATGGGCCATAAACCTCCCCCCATCTGCGCTGCTCTTCCCTGAGAATCACACCCTGTGCCCGCCTGACACCTCCCTTTCACCCTATTCACTACCGCACCCTCTGACACTCCTCTTTCTCTGTGTCTGATTGTGCAGGCCGGTCTCAGGCTATCACTTAGCCCTGCAGATGTAGTTTATGGCTCCAGCTGTAGAGAATCACCCCTGTTCAAAGGAGTTACAGTAGATCAAGGCCCCCACTAGATGAGATCCGTCACACCACACGCGTTCCTACTATCTGATAACCTTCCTGTATTGTGCTTGGGGAGGGGATTCTCACTGTGAGGGTGTGTGGGTCCGAGCCTGAAGCGGAAGATTCCAGGGATGCCTTTTTGTACATCAAAGTCTTCACAATTATGTGTCACATTAAAAATATATAGCACTCCAACAAAGTTGTAGGATTATAACACTTTAATAACTTATAAATATATACAACGCTGCAACAAAGTAAACACGTAAAAAAAAACTTTTTAAACAACTATTTACATGACATTGCTTTAAGCAGGATAGACAAAGAAATGACACAGTGATGTAAAAGTTTCTGAAAGAAATGCCAAGAACGTCCCATGTGAAAGTGAATTTTATCTGGCAATTTTTTTCTTTTCCTTCTCATGAAAAGAAAGTTAATGCCAGGTTCGTTACCTGCCTCATCTGCCCAAAAAAATCTCTCGAGAGGGACCGAAAAAATATAGCTATGGTAATCATATCATGCATTGGCACATGGAGAGGTGGCACCCTTTTAATTATTCTAAATCACAACTTCGAGATTTGGTGGATAATCCCCGACCGGCAAAAACATCCACCAATGACTTAGCAATAAGTGAGTCAGAGGCAAGGGAAACGGTCCCAAATCTGTAAAAGAACTTTAGGCAGATGAGATTGACTTGTGTAGCATATGGAAAATTAATTTCATGCGGAGAGATGAGTATTACTTTAATAAATAGATCATATGAAAATCATCAATGTCCAAAACGTTCCAGAAAGTAATTTTTGTCATTTTTGAGGAAGAGAGATAACCTACAGTGGTACGGGGTTGTTTTCGTTCGTACTAGGGGGGCCAGGTTACATTCGTTCGGGGTGGCTTAGGGGCATTTAAAACAACTTCCCTGATACAGGTAGCAAATAAAGTAGAGGCTAAATACCAGGATCTTTATCGATTGCTTTATGCTGTAGAAAAATGAAAAACACACAACAAACCTGGACCATTCATATTTTCAATGTTTCTGCGTACTATACTTTTTAACCCTTAACTAATTGAGCTGCTTCATTTCACCTGCTTTTTTTTTAACAAAAAAAAAAATCGGAAACAGTGGCCATTTCTTCGAAACTTACCAATCTACGCGTTACAACTACGTTTGCTTTTTCAAAAACCTTTAATAAAAATGTTGGTGCCCAAATACGGGCTTACAACCCCGTGGGCCGGCCACGGAGCAGGCTGGAACTGTAAATGGGGGGGGGTTATTTATTTGTGGAAATCATAACAGAGAGTCAGTGGTCGTTGATTTCATAGTAAAAAGTGCGACAAGTGCAACAAAATCATATTGATAATTCATTGTGAGCAAGTACCAAAAGTGTCGACAATTCGAACCTTCAATAATAAATACAGTAATCAATGATGCATTAGAACTTAATATCAATTCATTGTTCGAACGTGTAATCAGTCTTATCCCATATCAATTCATGTGCTAAAAACTGCATACATATCTCATGATATCAAGGCTGAGCAATCGGGGCACAACAAGGAGTTGAGAGTTTCATTTGTACCGGCGCCATTTTGGGTGAGGTCAGGAAGGTCCAAGTATAGTCAAAATGTCTCCACCAACTCGTGGTTGGACCGGGACCTCTTTCAGCAGTCCAAAAGTTTTCATTGAAGGGTAGCAGAGGGGACTGCCGACATGAACCATCAGTCAAAGTGGGGTGGGAGGCAACAATCTCTCCTACCGGGTCATACTGGTGTCCCACCGGAACTGATCAAGTTGGTAGTCTTGCAGGATTTTGGTGATTTCAAGACTGAGGCCGGTGCCGGCATGAGCGCGCCGACGTCCCGCGGCTACGTCGTGGTCGTTCCGTGGGTGATCATGGCAGTCATTCCCCATCGGGGGTTGGGGGCCCCCGTGGCTCTTATAGAATCTTCAAAGTTGAGGAGAAGGTTTCTGGACGCAGGAAACTAGAAGCGGTGTTGCACCGCAACAGTGAACGAGACCCCCGCTGGGTGAGCGGAGCATCATTGCCTCGCAATAGTAGACAAGACCTTTTGTCGGGTGAGTGCAGCGCCGCTGCATCGCAAGAGTGGAGGAACCCTTGTCGGGTGAGTGGAGCCTTGGGGGTGCAGCTGAGGGGCCCCCACCTGGGGGGGTGGGAGAGGCTCGTTCGCGCCGCCTCTCCCTCCCAGCGCACCCCACGCCGACACCTGGCATTGATATCCGTGATGTCCGGACCAGGCGATAAGAGGGGGGGGGTCGGAGGCAGAGGCAAGACATCCCCCCCCGTGGCCTGCAAGGCGGCAGAAGAAGGGAATCGGGAGACCAGTACATTTTGGGCCTTCCACCCCACGGCTGATGGCGATTAGCCGGGCCCCGCCCTGCACGTGTCGAGGCCTCATCTTCCGGATGGGCGTAACCGTGGTCCTGTTGCACTTCGGGAGTTTCCGGAATGGGGGTAGGTATCTGCTGATTTGTATCTATTTCATGTTACCGTTAATGGGCGTGGCGGGCGGTGGGACAGACATGCTTGGAGCAGTGGGGGGGTGGCGGAGCCTAGCTACCTCGTGGCTGCCGTACTGTCAAGCTTGGCTTTTTTCACCACTTCCATGTTTCTTAAGGTATTGGTGAAATTGTTTTTGATGGTAAAATGATGTGACTCCTGCAATGTGTCGCTTTTGCGGAACAGATATATGATGTAATTGTGTTGTTAATGTTACGGTGTACATGTAAAAAATTATGCATAAGTGTTGCACGGGCATTGTAGAAACTCTCCTATGTGTGCTTAGCAATTTCAAGTCCCTTCCTCCGGGTTCATGTGCCTTGTAAATACGTCCCCATGTGTGTCTGGTCATTTGAAGTCATTTTCCTTGTAGTGTAAGGCCCTTGTAAATACGCCCCCATGTGTAAAATTAATTACTTTGCCCTTAAATGTTGCGTTTTCGGTAATTTTACTGATTCGGTAATTTTACCGAAAATGCAAGATTGAAATGTGGGTAGCCAATTTTCCATTGGCACATGGCTTTCAGAATCGGTATTTTACCATGGAATACAAATCCATGGTAAAATACCGATTCCTGTGTACATGCACATCTGTGCATGTACACATATGCCATGTGACAGATAGACGTGTCCTTAGGGCATGTCTGTGTGCCACATTGCACACATGCCCGTTTTGGGGGTGCTAGATGGTGTCAAAGTGATACCCCCTGCACCCTTGACAAATTCGGTATTTACCGATTCGGTAAATACTGAATCGGTATTTGAATTGAACCCTATGGGATTCAATGCCCATAGGATTCAATAGGAAATACCGATTCAGTATTTACCGAATCAGTAAATACCTAATTTTTAAGGAATCGGTAATAAATCAGATGTTGGTACTTACATCCCATTTACCGATTTTGAAATACCGAATCGGTAAAATTCGGTAATATTCGGTATTTCAAAATCGGTAAATGTGATTTACCTACATCTGGTCCTAGGTGTATTATTGTTTTACATAAAATGTTTTAAAACTTTGTTTGAAATCAAATGCATGCCTACTTAGGGCCCGATGTAGGTGGTCGTTTAGGCCATTTACCGACCGGTTACGGCCGATTTCGGTCATTTCCGACCTGTAAATGGCAAAAAGGTATGTAGGCGCCTAAATCCAGGGCCACATGTAGGTAAATCTACATTTACAGAATCGGTGAAATTGTTTTTGATGGTAAAATGATGTGACTCCTGCAATGCGTCGCTTTTGCGGAACAGATATATGATGCAATTGTGTTGTTAATGTTACGGTGTACATGTAAAAAATGATGCATAAGTGTTGCACGGGCATTGTAGATACTCTCCTATGTGTGCTTAGCAATTTCAAGTCACTTCCCCCGGGTTCAAGGGCCTTGTAAATACGTCCCCATGTGTGTCTGGTCATTTGAAGTCACTTTCCTCGTAGTGCAAGGCCCTTGTAAATACGCCCCCATGTGTGCCTGGCAAATTTTCATTTTGATTGTTTGAGTTACATAGCCATGTTAAAAGTTATTGAGAAAAAGGTGCAAGTTCCTTAAAAAAACGTTTTCATGTGTATTAGGGCATTTTAAGTCTGTTCCCCATGAATGTAGGTGTATTATTATTTTACATAAAAGGTTTAAAAACTTTTTTTGAAATCAAATGCATGCACACTTAGGGCCCGATGTAGGTGGTCGTTCCATGTCATTTACCGACCGGTTACGGCCGATTCTGTAAATTCCATATGTAGTTGGGACTCTTCTGAGTCCCAAAGGCCTTAACGAATCGGTATTTTAGCATGAAATCCAACTTCATGGTAAAATACCGATTCCGGTGTGCATGCACACCTATGTCATGTGACAGGGAGACCTGCCCTTAGGGCAGGTATGCCTGCCACATGGCACCTGTGCCTGTTTTGGGGGTGTCAGAGGGTGTCAAAGTGACACCCCTTGCACCCTTGTGAATTCTTTAATTACCGATTCGGTAAATACCGAATCGGTAATGCCTAATCATTCCTATGGGCTTCAAAGTCCATAGGAATGATTGATTGTTTGAGTTACATAGCCATGTTAAAAGTTATTGAAAAAAAGGTGCAAATACCTTAAAAAAACGTTTTCATGTGTATTAGGGCATTTTAAGTCAGTTTCCCATGAATGTAGGTGTATAATTGTTTTACATAAAAGGTTTAAAAACTTTTTTTGAAATCAAATGCATGCACACTTAGGGCCCGATGTAGGTGGTTGTTTCAGGCCATTTACCGACCGGTTACGGCCAATTTCGGCCGTTTCCGACCGGTAAATGGCCAATCGGTATGTAGGGGCTTAAATCCAAGGCCACATGTAGGTAAATTTACATTTACAGAATCGGAAAAATTATTTGTTCGGTAAAATACCGAATCGGTAATTTTACCGATTCTGTTAATTTGTTATGTAGGGGGGAGTCTTCTGAGTCCCAAAGGCCTTAACGAATCGGTATTTTAGCATGAAATCAAACTTCATGGTAAAATACCGATTCCGGTGTGCATGCGCATGTGTGCTCGCACATCTATGTCATGTTAAAGGTAGACCTGCACTTAGGGCTGGTTTGCTTGCTACATGGCACTTGTGCCTGTTTTGAGGGTGTCAGAGGGTGTCAAAGTGATACCCCCTGCATCCTTGTGCATACTTTTTTTTTTATTTATAGCATTGTCGAATCTAGTTCTTACTGTTATTGATTTACTGTTTGGTAATAGTGGTTAATAACATTTTTTATTATATTTCACCACAGATTCAACTGCAGATTATTTGGAAATTAGACAATGCCATCTAAGGATAGAATTCGAAAGGCTACAAAACGTCAAAGACAGCTTGACCCCGGGAGCCGGCCGCTTATGTCGGGTGCGATCTCAGGCTACACCAGTGCTATAAGACTTGGGGAAGGGGTCGGAGCCAAGCGTCTTCTCCGAGTCCGTGCCATCACACCGCCCCTCGGGGGCCTTCGTCAAGCGGTTTAGGGAGGTACCATATCACATTGTTTTCAAATGCAGTCAGGTCCACAAACGGCCCCCACTTACTTTGAGAATAGTGAAGCTGCAGCAGGTGCAAATAAGGTTTAGACAGTGTTACAAGCGCTGCTCAGAACTCTGAAGTATGGCACCCAACATCCAGGACGTATGCCATTTGTGCAAGGCAGTGACATCGAAGCAACTCAGGGACCAAAACCATGAACGAACACTCGTGTATTAAAATTTTAGTATTGATGCTTGACTGAGGCCAAGGAGATTAGAGTGCATGAGTCTCATGCTCGATCGATTGAGCTAGCCGGATCGGGCAACAAAAAGTATAAAATAGTTATGTAAATAGTTATTTAATAAAATGTTTTACCCTGTTACTTTGCTGGTGTGTTGTATATATTTATAATATTTGCATAGGGTTTGTCGTTGTTTTGGGTGGGGTGGGTGGCGGAGCCGAGCTGTCTTGCAGCCATCATCGTGTGGAGCTCAGTTCATCTCACTAGTTTCGTATTTCTCATGAAGGGTTGTTCTTAATGTTTCTATTTTAGCTAGGTCAAAAAGAGATCCCATTAGTGGCCTACTGATTTTGCTCGATTCCTTTTGTTTTTTTACACGATTTTTCACTATCTGCAAAGACTAAACAGAGTATTGCGACTCTGTGCTTGTTTGTAAATAGAGAATGAACCAAAGAGAACTAATTCTCAAACAGTAAATGCTTGGATAACAATCAATCAAATGGAGAGAGAAGCAGACACGATGGATTAGAACGGGGGCAAAGGCCTGCGTTAACTACCCTTCACTATCTGCAAAGAGAGAGTACTACTAAGAGAAAAGAGGGGGGGGGCAGCGTTCAAAGCACATCAGCGTGCATAAACACGAAAAAGTTTTGACCTATCACGTACTTGACATTTGACAGTTTTTGATATTTGCTATTAAAAAACCATTGAAATTCACAGAAAAAACCATAGGTTTTAGGCCATATATAGTTAGGGATTAGCATTTACAAAACCTTAATATACTCGCACAAAACCATAGAAATTCGCATATATAGTTAGATGCAATAACTATATATCGCGCACCCGCAACCCACTGCTGATGATGTCACATATTACATCATTCATGACATGGTCAGTGACATCACTGATGACATCACTGATGACATCATTCATGACATGGTCAGTGACATCACTGATGACATCACTGATGACATCTCAAATGACATCACTGATAACATCTCATTTGTCATTACTGATCACATCATTGATGATATCATTCATGTGATAATACGATCAACCTCTTCAGACTCTAATATAACCTTAGATACAATCAGTGTAAACAGACTCTCACAG
Source organism: Lissotriton vulgaris (assembly GCF_964263255.1). Classification (NCBI taxonomy): domain Eukaryota; kingdom Metazoa; phylum Chordata; class Amphibia; order Caudata; family Salamandridae; genus Lissotriton; species Lissotriton vulgaris. The sequence continues at coordinate 207,724,265 of NC_141695.1, forward strand.
ACTGTCACTCATCCATGGAGTTACTCACACACCTAGTCAGTCATGCAAAGAATCAATCACACCTCCATTTCCTCAACTATACAGTTATACACACCTTACTTAATCAAACATATACTAACACATATTTACTCTCTTATACAATCCCTGATACAAGTTCAGAATGATCCATACAGCCACTCACACATTCACTGGCTCTTATGCACAGTTATTTATATATGTCAACTCTTACATGTACTGTGTTTTACATATGTACTTACTTTGACATATAGCACTGATAAATCCAATTACTCACCAATGCACTCATGCTGATAGTCAACCGCCCATACAGCTGTTTTCACATGAACTTTTGAACCCATACATCTACTGAATCAACTGCTCACACATCTATGCACAGAGTCACACACCTCCCAGCCACCCCCACTCACACACTCACTCTCCCATACAAATATTTGGGCAACCAATCAATAACCCATATAGTTACTCATATAGCTACTGATCAACACATGCAGCAGTTTACAGAACTACAGTAATAATGATGCACAAATTGAGACAGTTTAGTCACTAACCCATGCACTCAGTGAGACACATTTAATCACTCACTCATACAGTCAGTCATGCACCTACTAAATCCTTCATCCAAACACTTATACATCCAGTCATTCTTCAATATCTAAGACATATTTTAACTTTACAGAAATATACAGTCACTGGATGTTGTCATTTGAGATGTCATCAGTGATGTCATCAGTGATGTCATCAGTGATGTCACTGACCATGTCATGAATGATTTAATATGTGACATCATCAGCAGTGCGTTGCGGGTGCGCGATATATAGTTATTGCATCTAACTATATATGCAAATTTCTATGGTTTTGTGCGAGTATATTAAGGTTTTGTAAATGCTAATCCCTAACTATATATGGCCTAAAACCTATGGTTTTTTCTGTGAATATATATATATTAATATATATCAATTCAAAAGAAGTTTGTCCCCTTGAACAGAACCACACTACAGGTAGGCATGGTTTCAGCGCTTTATTCACTTGGGATCTATAGGGATAACCAGCGACAGCATGCAAGCGAATTCACTTGAATAACACTATCAGGCACTACAATGACCAGAAAGCAGTGTGACTGTTCCCGCCCACTGGGGGGTACGTCATGAATATTGCAGGTGCTTTGATCCGCTTGATGCTTTCACCCCAGTCAGCCCATGAAGAAGTGCGCGTAGCGCACCAAACGCGTCGGGCACAGTGACTTTTAATTGAATTTGTTGGATTTCCCCACGTGAATGCTGCAGCTTTTCCCAATAAAGCGCTGAAACCATGCCTACTTGTAGTGTGGTTCTGTTCAAGGGGACAAACTTTTTTTGAATTGATACGTGCGGCCAGTCCTGCCGCGAGGAGAGCCCCGCCGTGGTTTACGGTCTTTGCGGGCATCAACCGATGTCAGCATCTAAGAGCAGGAAGGTGCGCAAGAAAAGTCGGATGATGCAGCCTTCATGATGTGAGTTCTCATTGCCCCACTTGGGATCTACACGGATAATCAGCGACAGCATGCAAGTGAATTCACTTGAATAACACTATCAGGCACTACAATGACCAGAAAGCAGTGTGACTGTACCCGCCCACTGGGGGGTACGTCATGAATATTGCAGGTGCTTTGATCCGCTTGATGCTTTCACCCCAGTCAGCCGATGAAGAAGTGTGCGTAGCGCACGAAACGCGTCGGGCACAGTGACTTTAATTGAATTTGATGGATTCCCCCACGTGAATGCTGCAGCTTTTCCCAATAAAGCGCTGAAACCATGCCTACCTGTAGTGCACACCCATTATTCTGACACTTTCTTTCCGGATACCATCACTCCGCAGACTTTCATTACGAAAGTCCCATGACTCTGCAATGCCATTATAACGCATGGCATTACATTTTTATATGCTTTTACCACGCATACATTTACAATGAAATTCGTTGTAAATGCATGAATGGTAAAAGCATGTTTTTTTAATGTTTGGATAAGGTAAGTATGGGTATAGGGGTATATGTTTTGGGGTACTGAGGTATATGTTTTGGCGTGTTTGGGTATTTTAAGGGTTCAGATATAGTTTTGGGTTATGGGATACAGGGTTTTTTTTAGGGTTTAGGGATAGGTATGTATTTTGGGGTACAGGGGTATTTTTAGGGTTCAGGGCTAGGTTTGGGTTTTGGGGTATAGGGGTATTTTTAGGGTTCAGGGGTAGGTTTCAGTTTTGGGGTACAGGAGTATTTTAAGGGTTCAGGGCTAGGTTTGGGTTTTGGGTTACAGGGGTATTTTAGGGTTCAGGGGTAGGTTTAGGTTTTGGGTTACAGGGGTATTTTAAGGGTTCAGGGCTAGGTTTGGGGTTTGGGGTACAGGGGTATTTTAGGGTTCAGGGGTAGGTTTGGGTTTTGGGGTACAGGGGTATTTTTAGGGTTCAGGGCTAGATTTGGGTTTTGAGGTACAGGGGTATTTATAGGGTTTAGGGATAGGTATGGATTTTGGGGTACAGGGGTATTTTTAGGGTTCAGGGCTAGGTTTGGGTTTTGGGGTACAGGAGTATTTTAAGGGTTCAGGGCTAGGTTTGGGTTTTGGGTTACAGGGGTATTTTAGGGTTCAGGGGTAGGTTTGAGTTTTGGGTTACCGTGTTATTTTTAGGGTTCAGGGCTAGGTTTGGGTTTTGGGGTACAGGGGTATTTTTAGGGTTCAGGGGTAGGTTTGGGTTTTGGGGTACAGGGGTATTTTAAGGGTTCAGGGCTAGGTTTGGGTTTTGGGGTACAGGGGTATTTTAGGATTCAGGGGTAGGTTTGGGTTTTGAGGTACAGGGATATTTATAGGGTTCAGGGCTAGGTTTAGGTTTTGGGGTACAGGGATATTTTTAGGGTTTAGGGATAGGTTTGGGTTTTGGGGTACAGGGTATATTGATAGGGTTAAGATGGGTTAGTGTTTAAGTGTGTTGGGGTATTTTAAGGAGTAAGGGTGGGTTATGATTATGGGGTGCAGGGGTATTTAAATGGAGCAGGGTGGGATTAGTTTTTAGGGTGTAATGGGTCATAAAATAAAATAATAAATAAAAATAATATAAATAATGCAATTTAAAAGAATAAATGATTTAATTAAATAAAGAAATGTGTGTGTATATATATATATATATATATATATATATATACATATATATATTCACTGAAAAAAACCAGAGGTTTCACACCAGTTATAGTTAGGAATTAGCATTTAAATAACCTATTAAATTCACTGAAAAAAACAGAGGTTTCACACCAGTTATAGTTAGCTGGAAATTTTACTGACATAAAACCATTGAAATTCCCACGTTATAGTTAGTCGGACTCACTATAACTTGCGCGTGCAATGCACTGCTGATGACATCACATATTACATCACTCATGACATGGTCAGTGACATCACTGATGACATCACTGATGACACCATCCAGTGAATGTGTGTCTTTCTGAAAAATAAATATGTTTTATATATGTATATGTAAAGGTCGATGGAAGAATAAATGTTTAAATTATTGTCTTAATTAATGTTTTTTTTAAAAAAATTGATTGGTTAACTGGCTTATTAAGTGTATCTTAGTGAATACATATATTGGCGAGTAATATTTAAATATTTGAATATATGTATCAGTGTTTCACTTTGTGTATAAGTGGCTGTATGGGTTGGTGAGTAGCTACATGTGTGTGTATATGGGTTATCGTATGTTTTTTTAGTATCAGTATGAGTGTCTGTATAGTTTGGTGGGGGTGTTACTTAGCACATAGATGTATTAAAGACTGACTCACTGTTTGTATGTTTTTTGAAAACAGCATATGTGCAGGACTGTATGAGTGGATGAGTGTGTATATGTGTGTGTTAGTGATTGAATGCCTGTCTCACTAGTGTGTTTATCAGTAACAAAATTTATTTTAATCTAGTATATGTGAGTATTGATGTATATAAGTCAGTATTTGTGAGAGTGAGAGATTGTAAGAGTTCCTGTTTAAATAAGTATGTGTTTCTATAGGTGATTGTTTAAGAGAGTACATATGTGTAAGTTTCCTTAGAAGTAAGATGGTAGTGTGTGTAAATCTGTATATGCAAATAAATGGATGTTTATTAGTTTATTGGCATGTGTGAGTATATGTGTGAGTAACTTTTTGATGACTGTCGGTGTGTAACAGGATGAATAGTGGTATCACTATATATGATGAGTGAGTATATGTATGATTGACTATATAAAACTGTTGGTGAATGTGTGAATGTGTATATAGATAGTGAAATTATTGAATTGGTTGTTGTAACTGGTATTGGTATATCCACTTTTTTGAAAATGTTAGTTTCTATTTTTGAATATGTGTTTCAAAGGTTACTTTACAGTGAAAGGAGGTCTGTCACTGTGTCACAAGGATGGTGTCATCAGTGATGTCATGAGTGATGTCACTGAGCATATCATGAGTGATGTAATATGTGATGTCATCAGCAGTGCATTGCACGCGCAAGTTATGGTGAGTCCGACTAACTATAACGTGGGAATTTCAATGGTTTTATGTCAGTAAAATTTCCAGCTAACTATAACTGGTGGGAAACCTCTGTTTTTTTCAGTGAATTTAATAGGTTTTTTAAATGCTAATTCCTAACTATAACTGGTGTGAAACCTCTGATTTTTTCAGTGAATTTCAAAGGTTTTTTAAATGGTCATTCCTAACTATAACTGGTGTGAAACCTCTGGTTTTTTCAGTGAATTTCATATGTTTTTTTAATGCTAATTCCTAACTATAACTGGTGTGAAACCTCTGGTTTTTTCAGTGAATTTCATAGGTTTTTTTAATGCTAATTCCTAACTATAACTGGTGTGAAACCTCTGGTTTTTTCAGTGAATTTCATAGGTTTTTTTTAAAGCAAATTTCTAACTATAACTGGTGTGAAACCTTTGTTTTTTTCTGTGATTTTCATAGGTTTTTTAACTGCTAATTTTTAACTGTTTATAGGGCTTCATACCTATGTACTTTTTAGTGAATTTCTAAGCTTATTTTTTCGCAAATGTCTATAGCTGAGAAAGGTATGTTTTTCTATAAATGAACCCTATATTGTATATTAAGATAATATTTTTGTTTTAAAATAGTATTTTACTTTTTTTTTCATATTTGACTCTGGAGCGCTCCCGGTGCGCGTACCGGTGAACGCCCCGGGAGGGGCGGGAAGAAAACTAAAGCAGTGGTACTGAGAGAATGTGAAAAAGATAAAAAGTGGTGGAAGGAAGAGAGGAAATGCAGACAGTTCAAATTGGATTGAGAAGTTGTGAATGAAGTGCAGTAAAGGAACAGCGATGAAACAAAGTTAAAAAAAGCAGTGTAAATGAGTAAAGAGAGGTAAATAAGGGTGAAAAAGGAAAATGAGTGTGAGACAATGTGAATACAATATAAATTACACAATGCAAACTATACAATAACTTCTACAATATGTTACATTATTTATTTTTGCTGTTCTCAGAATATATTGAATTTCACTTAAACTAGTGAGTTCAAAGTCTTCATCATATAACAGCGGGAAAAAAACACAATCTAAAAGATTGTGTTTAAAAAAAAACATTCAAACATACATCTCATATATGTACACTAATCTTTGATTCACTTACTTTTCCGTGAGGCCAAAAAGAAGATAGTGAAGGTCCTTTTGGTGGAAAGAAAGTCTGCTGTGCTCTATAACTTCCATTTCATCGACTTCCTATGAAAAAAGATCTAAGAACATCATACCTTACACTTTCCTCATGGCCAATTTGTGTCAGATATATCAGTATTTTTTACTTTGAGATCCACTTAAAGTACCTATATGAGATAAATAATTTAAAACATTAGATTAACTAACTAACTAACTTTTATTATCTATTCCCGTCTTGAAAGGCCAATTCCCTTTACTAAAACTTTGGTTTTAAAAACACTAGATAAGAATTTGTAGAGTCATAAGGCAAACGTTGTTTATAAGTTAAATGAGAATCATTGCAGTAACTCCATCCTTTTTCACATTTTAAGTAGCATGTATAATGTCCTGAGGTTGTCGAAGAACCGTCATGATAAATAATAGCTTCAGTTGTAAAGGTTCTTCCTGAAATTGATAACTGAGAAACCACAACATTTTTGATAGAAGTTGTCAATTTAGTTCCATCAGGTCTACATCATTGAAAAACTAAAATGATATACTGCCCATAACTTTGTATAAATAATGTGGATAGCATTTGATAGTTACATTGAGTACACACCATATTATGATCTGCTGCTTTAACTATATTTTTAAATGACACAGATTTACAGTCAGGTAAAGTCAAATATATAAATCTTGCAGTGTCTATTCTAGTAGTACTTGATGAACTACAATTGTGGCAGTCATGCTGCCATTGATAAGAAAGGCTGAAAAGATTATTTATATCTACATCTTCATCTTCCAAAACACCAAACATATACATTAAAAATTCCTGACAATCCTGCTGAATGGTCTGTGAAAATGTATCTTGACCAGAACACATATCTAAAATATTTCGAATTTCTGTTACACTTTCTATTTTTGCTCTATCACTGCCACATTTCTCAAACACAGAATTCAATAAACCACACAATCTTTGATCCCGATTTTCAAAAATCTGTTCTTGTAAAATTTTAAGAAAAAAAACAACATTAACCACTACATTAGCATAGCAGTTGACACCAGAACTATTTTCAAACTGAAATCCAACAACATTTTCTTCACAATTCTTTTTCTTCCTGTTTTCAATTACAGTTTTGTCTACTTTTTGTCTTTTTGCTACTACCTCACTGCAATTACTCTCATTTCTTCTTTTTCGGCCTACCATACGTTTTTCAAACAGAGGATATTCTTTAACACAATCTAGATCTGCACAAATTTTTGTCTCATCACACTCAATCAAGTACAATCCTGATAAAGTTCTGACTCGGGATAATGCCACATATGCCATACCCTCTTTAAACACAGATTTGCCAATGTTCACTAAAGCATTATCTACACTTAAACCTTGAGATTTATGAATTGTTACTGCATATGCCAAACAAACAGGAAACTGTTTTCGGCGAACATATACGTCTTTTACAAGTAAAAATCTAGCAGAACAACAACCGATTTGTTGTACTTGCTCAATGCCATCAAATTTTATTTTTAAAAATTCAATTCCATCCCTATTTCTATAATTCACAAAATCAACAACATAACCCATTGCTCCATTTACCAGACCTCTTTCAACATTTAAATTCCTTCTCAAAATGGTACGACAATTTAAACAGACATTCAGAGTCTTTTCAAAACCAGCTGTTTTAGAAATACTTTTCTCTAATGAATCCAATTTAGTTTTCAAATTTTCAGACAAAACAATTGTTGCACCCATATGCTCTATTTTATCTATTGCTCCCAGTTTCACAATCTCTTCATTTTCTAACTCTAACATTTTGTTGTTGAAGATGGAACATTCTTGCAGAGTTGGCATCAAACATATCCCAGATTTCTTCTCAGTCATTTTTTAAAAAATATTCTCTGGAAGAATGTTTTCATTTGGATACAAATTTGAAATTAATTGACCATGTAATGCTTCTTTCCCAAGCTCGCTTACTTTTCCAATTCTTACATCTTGTAGAATATTTTTATAATCTTCATCCTTTGCCTGTCGCATATTTTGAAGCAGTTCAGCATATTTAAAATTTAACCATATATTAACGTTTCCAATGCTTCCAAGGGACTTCCTAGTATCTTCATGCGTGAGCATTTTAAACACTGGTTGTCCTTTTACTGGAGTCAACTGCAATAGATCTCCAAAAACAATAATGTGTTTTCCTCCAAATAACACATCATACTCTGTTCTAAGAATTTCTTGCATTCTCAAATGCACAAAAGCAAGCATTAGATTTGAGACTATGCTTACTTCATCAATAATAAGAAGTTTCATTTTCTTCAAGACTCTTGAAACTTCAGAACACGCACCTCCAGATAACTTGTTGTAATGCAATTTATTATCATGCTCAACTGGCAGCATCAGTAAACGATGTAGAGTAATCCCTTTAATGTTATGTGCTGCCACACCAGTTGGAGCAGTTACAACACAAGACAGCGGTGAATCAGTCCTTTTCTGCAGATAACTTGCAATGGCTTTAATTAGAAAAAAAATTCCTGTCCCCGCTTCTCCACTTACGTACAGTCAGACAGGGTCAAATGATGTACATGAGCACTCTTTTTTCTCATGTCTGAATCCATGTTCAATCTGCTCTGTGACTTCATCATATATCTTTTTCTGCTCAACGTTTAGTTGCTTTACCAAATCTTCTAAGTTAACTCCATCCTCTTGAGCTTGTTCCATAGCTCTTTCCACCTCATCCATGGCAGTGGCAGCTTCATTTAGTGGATCCTGACTCAATGAAGTAGAACTCTGACTGTCTTGAGAACTGTCTCTAGCTATCTCTTCAGCAATTGTGGTTTCTTGCTCTATTTCTTCATTCAACATTTGCAGATAATTTAGAAAAATAGGACATTCTATGGTATCCTTAGTTGCATTAAAAGAGTCTTCATAACAGAGAAAATCTCCAAGTAGTTCCTCTTCTGTACGCCATGGCTTAAAGAGTTGCAAAAGAGCTAAATAGTAAAATTCTCTTTTGTCTGGAGCTTCACAACTCAATTTTCGATGATTAATCAAATGGCCTTTTTTCTGCTTCACTAGACATCCTTCATAGCCAATGACTGCATATTTTCCATTATTGATATCTTCTGTGATGTTCCTCTTATAACTGTAGTTTTGCAGAACTTCATACAAACAAGTGTTCTCAAGGTGAGTACTTCTATTTGGATAGTATGAAACATATTTGTCTTCAAAATATCTGTACTGTTTGGTTCTTTCTCCGCCAAATATTCAATTTCTTGTACAGCTTTCAAAACTCGGTTTCGTGTTGCAGCAAGACCTAGACTCACCCAAATGATTGTTCTTGATTTGGCATAGAGACTTGCTGATGATAACCGATCAGAACATTCATATGCTCCAATTTCTCGATGCGACAACATCTTCAGACTGAAACTATATAATTTCTTGCTTAGACTCTTTTCATGTGAAATGTCCTCCCACATTTCCTTCAGTTCTGTTTTTTATTTTTTGGTGATGTAAGATGTCACATATCGAGCCACAGCAATAGAATTGTCAGCAACGAACTGAATATCCATGTTAGCATTCCACATGGACAAAATCACTGGGTTGTAATCGTTAATGTACTTAGATTCTTCATTTCTTTTCAAATTGTATGTATTTTTGGGAGATTTCCTCGTCACAGTATGTCGTAGAGATGATATCAAATTATTTACTCTTCCCTTAGAAATCACGGGTCGTGGAAACGCAAAACGACATTTCGTGTAGTACTTTTCCTTGTTTTTACATTTTCGAGGACAGTACTTTCCACAACAATGAGATTAAAAACGTAAAACTTGTTGCCTTAAACTGTTTTCTTCAGTAGATTTAGGAACAGCACATGTTGAATACTCTTCAATGAAACTCATCACTGTTTCATCCAAATCTGATCCAAATTTGGGTGCATCTTTAATCTATAACAACATATGTATATGAGGAGCACCTCTCGCTTGATATTCCTTCCTCCAAAAGAAATCCAAAACCTCTCCAAGGGGAGGATTTTTTTTGTTGGTAATAAAAGACATCATAGCTTCAAATCTATGATTAAAATATCTTCAAACATTTACTGGATCCAAAGAACACAGTTCTCCAGGTGTTTTCAATTCTATATTTTGTATGTTTCCATTTGCCTCTCGTAGAAATTCCAGTAAGTCGTCCCATGCATACTCAGCACAGCTAAGAGTGAGGAACCATGTAGGAGTTCCTAAGTTTCTTAGCATACATTTCAATTCTCCATGACGACGGAACCAATACTCATTGGTACCACGCTGACATGCCATGAGATTGATTAGCTGAGATTCCAAAATACTACCTTGCAGATTAACTTTCTCCATAAAGTCCCTCACAGAAACATTTTGCAGATGAGCTCCACTTTTCAGCATATGATTAACTGCATAAGAAAGCCCAGACAAATCACTTTCAAACAGTACATGAAACAAATACGGAATGCATTGACGAAACCTTGGATCATCAGCATATAATCTTAAAGTCCGGTATTCAGCTGCAGGAATTTGAACTGGTCGATCATCATATTGTCCACCACGACCTGTTGGAAATAATTGTGGAAAACAACGAGCTTCCAAACTTTCTTCCCATACACTAATAGGACTTCCTTTTGCTGCTTTCATTTGAAACAAGTCAATTGCATTTCCCATTACTTCTTTGGAATGCAAAGGATGAACAGTATAATGTTCATATATTTCTTCACTTCTAGACACATCAACTTTTTCAATTTGACCAACTGAACAATCACTGTCTTCTTCTGTAGCTGTTTCCTCTGCGCCAACACTTACATCTTTGTAGTACTCATTGTTTTTGATCAAATACAACGTTGCCTTTTTTACTTCCCTAACATCCACTAAATCTTGCCAGATTTTCTTACTCTTTGTCGGAACCCCATTAACTAGAATAACCAGAGGATCCTCTTCTACTCTTTCTACACCAATTGTATCAATATTTTTCTTTACATCTAGAGGCAAATAAACAACTCTTCCCTTTAATCCTCTTTGTAAATCTGTAGGAGGTAATTTCCCTATTTTAGGCTCCATGCGAACAATAGCTTGAAAAGGATGGACACATTGAATCAAAATTGATTCATAAGTATTTAAATCCATCAATTCAGAAGGAATATCTATCAACTGAAGATTATTATGAGCTGCTCTAGCAGGCATTCTATTTTCATTTAATTTTTTCAAACAATAATTACAGATACGCTGATCAAAACTCAAATCAAAAGAATTCTCCACCAACAAATAACTTACAAAATCCTTTCATTCACTATTATTTTCCAATTCACATTTTGCATATAAATCAACTAACCTAGTCTGAATTTTATAATGAGTCCGTCGACAACACACACAAGTTAAATTAGGCCTTTCACTTGATTTCACCTTAAACTTGGTCATTTCCTCGTCAAACTTTTCTGTACTTGAAATCTGTCCATTATCTTCCACATTACCATCCATTACTATATCCATTTCTACACTGTCCTCTTTGTTCCCAAAATAACAAAACTCAATTTCTTCACAAATAGTCTTCACACCCACTTCAGATCCCTGCAAAAGAGCACTGTTTAACTGTTTAAGCTTAAGTGCTGGACTTTTTGCATAATACAACTTTCTCACTAATTTCCTCACCTTATTATGATGCACTGCTAACATCCTAAAATGATGAAAAACACTCTGACATACTTTTCTAGAAAGACAAGCTAATGAATGCCCATGCAAACCTGTGCTTTCTCTCACTCTGCAAGGATCTAACTCTTGCAAGATCTTCATTTTTTGTTTGAGACTTTTCTTACTATATGTACGTAAGAAATTTCGAAGCAAATCAATTGAATCCTGTCGCACACTACAAACACTACTACACTTCCATGTGTACACTGGACCCTTAGTACGTCTCCCTAAAACTTCATCAGCTAACACCTTTTCTGCATCTCTAGACACAAGTTTCTCTTTTTCCATCACACAACCATCTTTCACCTCATATGCTCGACCACTGGTGTCAACTGCATGCACCAAATCATTTTCCTGAAAGTAACTCTCCTCATTGAAAAATGGCTCAGAACTTGAACTATGCATCCATTCACCAGAAAATACTTCACAAAAATGACTCCGATTAATAATTCTTTTCCATCTACTGTTCGATTTGAAAACATCAATTGCCTTTTTAAGTATCCTAATTCTATTGATTACTAAAATAAATAATTTTTTCTTAACTTCAAAAGCCTGATCAACAATCTTCTCTACACTTTTCTTTTTCTTGTAAAAAACAGTTCTCAGTTTTCCTTTCTTATCATTTTTTAGCAAATTTAAAACTACTCTATTGCGAAACATTCGCCAACGAATGTCCCTAAATTGATTTACCCTTCTATTGTTATCCATTCTCTTCTCTCCTGCTCCAATGGAGACATTTTTTGTGGGCCTCTCCTTCCTTTTTAGATTTGCTGTCTCCTTCTGAATCTTCACATTAGCAATATCATTTCTTTTTGTACGACATATGTTGCGAAGAAAAGACTTAATTGGCTTACCAGGAGCTTTTCTGGTGTTTTTTGAAGTAGTTGTTGTAGAGGATTCCATAAATTCTGTTGCTGATGTTCTCCTTTTACGTATGGTATTTTTGATAATTCGTTGCCTTGAAGGCATTTTTTCTTGCTTTTCAGAAGTTGATTTGAATCTGTTGTTCTGAAAAAAAAGCACATGAAAGACCACTATTAGCAAACAACAAAGTAATGACAAAAAGCAAACAATATAAACAATAAATTGCAACATATTTAAGTTTATACAACAGCAACTCAGGGCCTTATTTATGAAGGCCTTGCACCATCAGTGCAACCCATGTTAAAAGTGACATACCGGCGCCACAAGACAATCATAAATAAGACCCAAATATAAATACCATTGATTGGCACCAAAAATCGTATATACAATATTTAAAAAACACAGGGCAGAACCTATGTAGAAGCACTGAATTTCACTTTTGAAACCTCACTGTTTCCCAAAATACAAATCTTCTACCTTGGAAATGTTGATAGCAAACATTATCAAAAAGCAGAATACAAAGCAAACAAAACTGAGGGCCTCATTTATGAAAGACTTGTGCCATCAGTGCGTCACTTTCTTCCCATGTTAAAAGTGACATTCCTACACCACAAGACAATCATAAATAAGACCCAAATATAAATTCCATTGATTTGCACCAAAAATCGTTTTTTGAATAACATTTAAAAAACACAGGGCAGAACCTATGTACAAACACAGAATTTCACTTTTGAAACATCACTGTTAGTCAAAATACAAATCCTCTACCTTGCAAATGTTGATATCAAGCATTATCAAATAGCAGAGCACAAACCAAGAGCAAATGGCAAGGGGCGACCAATCGGTCCCCCCGAACGTATGGCAGAGTACCACGATCCCCCCGGGAAGCCATCTTGGGCGGGAGGCGAGTCTCGGCTGGTATGCCCGAAGCGGCGTAGCCGGGGCGCGCCTTTTCCCGCCCTAGAGTGGGTTGGCCTAGACACTGACGCGGCTGGCCACGCCCTTGGGGCAGGCAGGGGCGGGTTTACGCCCGCCCTGAAGACGGATAAAAGGAGGAGCAAGACCAGAAAGCATCCTCTTGTTCCTGTGCTCTGAAGCTGCACCTCCTCGCTGCACGTGAGCTCGAGACGGAACGAAGAGCCATTTTTGAGCGTTGTAATCTTTCTCGTTTGTTTTACAGATACTCTGTCGGAGAATGCCGAAGAAGGCGGGAAAGCGGATGACTACCGAACAGATGCTGCGTGTTCTCATGAAGGAGATGACCGACCTAAAGAGGCGGATGGATAAAAATGAGGAAGGGGGCCCGAAACGTCCTTCGGAGGGAACGGCCCCGGGAGGAAAAGGCAAGAGGCCCAGGAGAGGAGCAGCTGGGGGAGATACCCCGGGTCCCAGTGCCCCGCTCGAAGCACCCACTCCTGTGCCGGAGGAAGGGAATCCGATTCCCGTGGTGGTCACCCCCGGGTCCGGGGAAGACATGCCGCCCGAGCTGGCAGCACAAGTAGCAGCGTGGTTGGGTAAAAGTAGCAAGGGCGCCACGGCTGTCGACGCGCAGGTGTTAATGAAGCAACTGCGGGAAACTCGGGAAGCAGCGAAGGTATCCACGCCGGCTGCGGCCGGAGAGAAGCCACAGGGGACGGTTTTAGTCACAGAGACAGCGTCCAGTTCAGGTAAGCGGCCATTGCCGATTGCGAGGGAAGAGTCGGCTCCCTCTCGAAGGGAGAGGTTGGGTCAGCATGTTCCTCTAGCTATTAAGGAAAAGATATGGGCAGGGGAATATGTAAACATCTTCTCGTTGCTTACTGATCATTATGAGATGGAGCATGTTAAAGGTCAGAAGGATCTCATGCATCCGAGTGTTTGGCGCGCAAAGATGGCCGCCTTTAAGGTTAATGAAAACGTTGGCAATTGGGGCAAGGCATGGGGAATTTTCACATCGATTTTGGGAGAACGGAGGCCCGAATTGCTACCCGAGTTGCCGAGTTATCAGTCACGGATCATGGGGTACTCGGTATCACACGAGGGTAATCATTGGTTTTGCTATGATAATCTTTTCAGAAAAGCAAAAGAACATGATAAAAACTTAACTTGGGATTGTTATGATTCTGTGTCCTGGTCCAAAATGAAGGAGACTGGTATGTTGAAAGTGCCATTAGTGGGGAGTAATGTGGGCGAATCCTCCCGTCAGTATGCGGGGACGCCTTTTCGATCAGGTACGGGTACCGACAATCACTCGAGGCCTACCGGTAATACAGGTAAAAAAGGGGTTTGTTGGAATTTTAACAGGAGTAAGTGTACTAGGCCCCAGGGATCATGCAAATTTAAACACGAATGTAGTGGGTGTGGGCAATCATCCCATCCTGAGTCCACGTGCAGAGCCAAAACGGGTGATAACGGGGGTAGAGGAGGTGCCAAACAGGTCTAACATAGTCCGAGGGGCGCCTTTACCTACCCCGATTGATACCTTGGCAATGATTCCCTGGCTCAGTGAATACCCGGATCGTGCTTCCGCTGGGGTGTTGCGGAACGGGTTTTCATATGGTTTCCGCATCCCAGTGGGGGACTTTCAGGGTGTGGAAAAATGTAAAAATCAGATATCGGTCTTGCAGCATACGACCGTGGTACAGGAAAAGATCCGGAAGGAGGTTACTCGAGGTCGAGTCGCCGGTCCGTTTAGTGTACCCCCGGTGGCTAACTTTGTCCGTTCGCCTTTAGGAGTGGTCCCCAAGAAGGACCCGGGTGAGTTTCGGCTGATACATAATTTGTCAGCCCCTCGTGGTCTTTCCGTAAACGAAGCGATGGACCCGGAAATGTGCTCGGTACGGTACGCATCGTTCGATGAGGCCGTGGCCATTTTGAATCGCCCGGGGCGCTGATGGCAAAATCTGATATCGAGTCAGCGTTCCGGTTGCTCCCGGTACATCCAGACGATCAGCGTCTACTGGGTTTCATGTTTCAGGGTCAGTATTATATGGATAGATGTATGCCGATGGGATGCTCAATTTCTTGTGCCTATTTCGAGAAATTCAGTAGTTTTCTACAATGGGTCTTCACAAAGAAGACGGGTTTTCAACATGTGATGCATTATCTCGATGATTTATTGTTCCTGGGGGCAGCCGGGGATCCGGGATGTGGGCAAGCTTTGGCTGCATTTTGTGTTTTAATGAATCAGTTTGGCGTGCCATTGGCACCAGGTAAGACGGTGGGTCCTTCGACTTGCCTCGAGTTTCTGGGGATCGAGTTAGACTCCGGAGAAGGTTGTTTCCGTTTACCAAGTGATAAAGTGTTTAAGTTCAGGGCATCCCTGCAAATGTGTCTGAGTGAAGCTAAGGTTAAGCTGCATCAGTTACAGCAGTTAGTGGGCCAGTTGAATTTTGCCCTGAGAGTTATACCTATGGCCCGCCCCTTTTCCCGTTCGATCGCTCAAGCCATGGTCGGATTGAAGGAGGGCCATCATCGCACGAGGCTCTCGGCCGAGGTCCGCCAGGACATGCGCATTTGGTTGGCATTTCTGGCGGATTTCAATGGTCGAGTCGTCTGGAATAAACCAGCCGTGTCCTCTGAGGAGCTGGGGCTGTGGACAGATTCGGCAGGGAGTGTAGGTTTTGGTGCCATTTTCGGTGCTCGATGGTCTGCACAGAAATGGCCGGCATGGTGGCATAACAGTGGACTGACAAGTAACATTGCTTTCCTGGAACTTTTCCCCATTTTCGTGGCCCTGAGAACGTGGCCCGAAGGGTTCAGAGATCACTCTGTGGTATTTTGGTCTGACAATATGACCGTGGTTGAGTGTATCAATAATCAGGCAGCACGATGCAAATGGGTTTTGAGGCTGCTCAAGGAGATCGTATTACTGTGTATGCAACTGAATGTGTTATTCAAAGCAAGACATGTCCCTGGAGTAATGAACCAGGCGGCTGATGCCCTTTCTCGTTTTCGTATGCAGGCCTTCTGGGGTTTTCTGCCCACAGCGGACCCGGAGCCGGCACCCTTTCCCGAAGCTCTTTGGTCTCTCGGTGCCCCGAACTTCGTAACCTCGTGGGAGAGAGTTTAGCACCCAGGACGAGGAAGGCATATGAAGGGGCGTTCCGGTCCTATTTAGCCTTTTTGGGGACTGCTAGTGAGGAGCTTTGGGGCCAGGAGGAAGGGGTTGTGAACTTCCTGATGTCATTACGTTTGGCAGGAAAGACGGTGGCCACGGCCCAGAGGCATCGGGCTGCCATTTCCTTTGTTGCTAGGGCTCATGGGATCCAGGACCCGACAGCGTCTTTCGTTGTGCAAAAAGCGCTACGTGGGTGGCAACGCCTTGAGGGTCGCAGAATAGATGAGAGGCGCCCGATAGGTTTGGATAGGTTGGCCCAGTTATTATCCAGACTCCCTACAACATGTTCGTCTCAGTTTGAGACAGTGTTATTCCGAGCCGCTTTTACGCTGGCATTTCATGGGGCTATGCGGGTAAGCGAATTAGTGGCAAGGAACAAACAGGATGTGACGGGAGGACTGTGCGCAGAGCACGTTCAGATCAGAGGGGAGACGATGACTGTGTCGTTTGTGAGGTCCAAAACCGACCAGAGTGGGATGGGTGAATGCATAATTATACGCAGGATTCCCGGGTCATCCATGTGCCCAGTGAAGTGTTTAGAGGACTATTTAACACGAAGGGTGGCATCATGGGGGGGGACCTTGTTGAGACACGCGGACGCCACCCCACTGACAAGGTTTCAGTTTCAGCGGGTGCTTGCGATGTCGATTACAGCTGCGGGCTTGAACCCGGGCGAATTTGGGACCCATTCCTTTCGGATAGGGGCTGCTACAGAGGCTACAGCCAGGGGTCTGAATGTGGAACAAGTTAAACGAGTGGGGCGTTGGTCCTCCAATTGTTATAAAAGGTATGTGCGTTTGCACATGTTGTGAAGCCGTAATGATGTACTCACGCTTCTTGTTTTTGTTTGGTTTTCAGTTACGCAAGCCTACGAGGCGGGGCGGACTATGCAGTCGACCCAACACCGGGCCAGCGGTCAGACATCACCGGCTGTTAAAAAGGAGGTGTGGGTCGTGGGCCACTCATACGTGAGGCGTGCCGCGGACGTATTCAAGGCAGGTGACATGGTGCACATGGCTGGGGAATACGGGTACAGTGTGTCCTTCTACCGAAAGGGCGGTCTCTGTATTGACCAGTTCCAATCATTTTTCGAGGGTTTGCTAGGGCGGACGAGGTCACCGCCATCTGTAGTCATAGTACATCTTGGGGGCAATGATTTGGTCACCACTGGTAGACGACTTCTCCTGGAAGCGATGCTTTCCACTGTAAGTTGGTTAGCGAGGAGAGTTCCAGGGTGCACGATTGCATGGTCCCATATGATCCCACGAAAAGTGTGGCGGGGGGCTTTTTCGGTTTCTGCTCTTAATCACTCTGTGAGAAAAATTAATAACAAAGTAAGTAGGTTGTTCCGTTCCAATGCACTGCATTCTATCGCGCATGGATGTATTAAGGATGACAGTATGTACTTGGGGGATGGTGTTCATTTGTCTCAGATGGGGAATGAGTTACTCATAGGAGACTTCATAGCTTGGCTGAAGACGTTAAACATGACCTTTAGGTAGGAGTGTGGTGGGGGGTCCGGATAGCCGGTCAACTATCCGGACCTGTGGCGGTAAGGTCATGATCGGTGAGCACTAATTGGAAGATCCCTATGAGTGGGCGTCACCCATTACGGATGGGGGCGCTCGGGGGAGGTGGCCATTGGCCCCTCAACGGGGAGGCGGTCCCTTCTAAGGATGGGTCGCCGAAAGGAAAGGGAAGGCGGTCAAGGCCCCTTCATGGATAGGAGGGGTTACAGCCCCCTCCTGGGGAATTTCCCGGGGCCAGTACGTCTGCGACGGCAGATGTGGTAAGTTGTGTGGGGTTTGGGGGGGGGTCTACGCTACCTTCTAGATACCTCACACGAGTCCTCGTACGACCTTTAAGTGGCGTCGAGTTTTATTGGGGCCCCCGTCAAGTCAAGGGAAATTGGTAGTTGCACTTGAGGTAAGCCTCCGAGCCGCCCCTCTCAAGTGAGGGGGATATGTCTGGGTTAGGGATCTTGACACCGGTTACGACCTTGCCGTTGGCCCTTAAACGTTAGGATGTACAATTTCAAAAGTTAAGTAAATGTTTGGTAGGATGTTAGTTCGGCTAGGAGAACCTTTGTACTAGAGGATATGTTAAGGTTAGCCAAACATCGCAATGTGGTAATGAAATTGTACATAATATGAAACTGTTTATTTTAATGTTTTAATTTTGTTTCATATTTTAATAAATACGGCCCGGGAGGGTCACTCCCTCCCGTCTCCAAAAACTTCAGAACTGTTTCCGGTTTCCCATCCTTGGGGATTGTGTTGAGAGGGGGTGGCGGGTATCTCGGCCATATGGCAAGGGGCGACCAATCGGTCCCCCCGAACGTATGGCAGAGTACCACGATCCCCCCGGGAAGCCATCTTGGGCGGGAGGCGAGTCTCGGCTGGTATGCCCGAAGCGGCGTAGCCGGGGCGCGCCTTTTCCCACCCTAGAGTGGGTTGGCCTAGACACTGACGCGGCTGGCCACGCCCTTGGGGCAGGCAGGGGCGGGTTTACGCCTGCCCTGAAGACGGATAAAAGGAGGAGCAAGACCAGAAAGCATCCTCTTGTTCCTGTGCTCTGAAGCTGCACCTCCTCGCTGCACGTGAGCTCGAGACGGAACGAAGAGCCATTTTTGACCCACCCACCAGCCCCTGAAGACAGCGTGTGGTTTCTAATAAAGTTTGATTGAGAATTCTGATTTTCATTTACAGGTTGCGGTATTATCGTGAGGATTTTGAGTATGCAATAAAGAATGATCGTTTTGTGTTATGTTTTGCAAATAAAGTAATTCTGCTTTAGTGTTCATCAGTAGGCATGCATTGAATAAAGTTGTTGTTGCTACTGTCTGTTATTTTAGTCTTTAGTTATTTAGTTATCTTTGTCGTATTTATTTTGGTCGGGCGGTAAGGTCATGATCGGTGAGCACTAATTGGAAGATCCCTATGAGTGGGCGTCACCCATTACGGATGGGGGCGCTCGGGGGAGGTGGCCATTGGCCCCTCAACGGGGAGGCGGTCCCTTCTAAGGATGGGTCGCCGAAAGGAAAGGGAAGGCGGTCAAGGCCCCTTCATGGATAGGAGGGGTTACAGCCCCCTCCTGGGGAATTTCCCGGGGCCAGTACGTCTGCGACGGCAGATGTGGTAAGTTGTGTGGGGTTTGGGGGGGGTCTACGCTACCTTCTAGATACCTCACACGAGTCCTCGTACGACCTTTAAGTGGCGTCGAGTTTTATTGGGGCCCCCGTCAAGTCAAGGGAAATTGGTAGTTGCACTTGAGGTAAGCCTCCGTGCCGCCCCTCTCAAGTGAGGGGGATATGTCTGGGTTAGGGATCTTGACACCGGTTACGACCTTGCCGTTGGCCCTTAAACGTTAGGATGTACAATTTCAAAAGTTAAGTAAATGTTTGGTAGGATGTTAGTTCGGCTAGGAGAACCTTTGTACTAGAGGATATGTTAAGGTTAGCCAAACATCGCAATGTGGTAATGAAATTGTACATAATATGAAACTGTTTATTTTAATGTTTTAATTTTGTTTCATATTTTAATAAATACGGCCCGGGAGGGTCACTCCCTCCCGTCTCCAAAAACTTCAGAACTGTTTCCGGTTTCCCATCCTTGGGGATTGTGTTGAGAGGGGGTGGCGGGTATCTCGGCCATATAAACTCAGGGCCTTATTTATGAAGACCTTGCGCCAAAAGAGCATCACTTATTTCCCATGTATAAAGTGATGCACCGGTTGCACAAGGCAATCAAAAATAAGGGCCACATGAAAATACCATTCATTTGCACCCAAAATCGTTTTTTGAATAACATTTAAAAAACACTGCCCAGAACCTATGTACAAGCACTGAATTTCACTTTTGAAATCTCACTATTTCCCAAAATACAAATCCTCTACCTTGCAAATGTTGATAGCAAGCATTATCAAATAGCAGAGCACAAACCAAGAGCAAATAAACTCAGGGCCTTATTTATGAAGACCTTGCGCCAGAAGAACGTCATTTATTTCCCATGTTAAAAGTGACATACTGACGCCACAAGACAATCATTAATAACAGCCAAATATAAATTCCATTGATTTGCCCCCAAAATCGTTTTTTGGTTAACATTTTAAAAACACAGGGCAGAACCTATATACAAGCACAGCATTTCACTTTTGAAACATCACTGTTTCCCAAAATACAAATCCTCTACCTTGCAAATGTTGATATCAAGCATTATTAAAATGCAGAACACAAACCAAGAGCAAAGAAACTCAAAGCCTTTTTTATGAAGACCTTGCGTCAAAAGAGCATCACTTATTTACTATGTATAAAGTGATGCACCGGTTGCACAAGGCAATCATAAATAAGGGACACATGAAAATACCATTCATTTGCACCCAAAATCGTTTTTTGAATAACATTTAAAAAACACTGCCCAGAACCTATGTACAAGCACTGAATTTCACTTTTGAAATCTCACTATTTCCCAAAATACAAATCCTCTACCTTGCAAATGTTGATAGCAAGCATTATCAAAAAGTAGAACACAAACCAAGAGCAAAGTAACTCAAGGCCTTATTTATAAAGGCCTTGCGCCAGAAGAACGTCATTTATTTCCCATGTTAAAAGTGACATACTAATGCCACAAGACAATCATAAATAACAGCCAAATATAAATTCCATTGATTTGCCCCCAAAATAGTTTTTTGATTAACATTTAAAAAACACGGCGCAGAACCTATGTACAAGCACAGAATTTCAGTTTTGAAACATCACTGTTTCCCAAAATACAAATCCTCTACCTTGCAAATGTTGATATCAAGCATTATCAAAAAGCAGAACACAAACCAAGAGCAAACAAACTCAAAGCCTTATTTATGAAGACCTTGCACCAGAAGAGCGTCACTTTTTTCCCATGTATAAAGTGATACACCGGTTGCACAAGGCAATCATAAATAAGGGCCACATGTAAATACCATTCATTTGCACCCAAAATCGTTTTTTGAATAACATTTTAGAAACACTGCGCAGAACCTATGTACAAGCACAGAATTTCACTTTTGAAACATCACTGTTTCCCAAAATACAGATCCTCTACCTTGCAAATGTTGATATCAAGCATTATCAAAAAGCCAAAAACAAACCAAAAGCAAATAAACTCAGGGCCTTCTTTATGAAGGCCTTGCACCACCAGTGCGTCACTTATTACCCATGTTTAAAGTGATGCATCGGCTGCACAAGGCAATCATAAAAAAGGGCCAAATGAAAATACCAATGAATTGCACCCAAAATCGTTTTTTGAATAACATTTAAGAAACACTGCGCAGAACCTATGTACAACCACTCAATATCAGTTTTGAAACATCACTGTGTCCCAAAATACAAATCCACTATCTTGCAAATGTTCATAATAAGTATTATCAAAAAGCAAATAACAAATCAACAGCCAACAAACTCAGGGCCTTATTTATGAAGGCCTTGCGCCACAAGAGCGTCACTTATTTCCCATGTATAGAGTGATGCACCGGTTGCACAAGGCAATCATAAATAAGGGCCAAATGAAAATACCATTCATTTGCACCCAAAATCGTTTTTTGAATAACATTTAAAAAACACTGCCCAGAACCTATGTATAAGCACTCAATATCACTTTTGAGACGTCACTGTTTCCCAAAATACAAATCCTTTACCTTGCAAATGTTGATATCAAGCATTATCAAATAGCAGAGCACAAACCATGAGTAAAGAATCTCAGGGCCTTATTTATGAAGGCCTTGCGCCACCAGTGCGTCACTTTCTTCCCATGTTAAAAGTGACATACTGGCGCCACAAGACAATCATTAATAACAGCCAAATATAAATTCCATTGATTTGCCCCCAAAATCATTTTTTGGTTAACATTTAAAAAACACAGGGCAGAACCTATATACAAGCCCAGAATTTCACTTTTGAAACATCACTGTTTCCCAAAATACAAATCCTCTACCTTGCAAATGTTGATATCAAGCATTATTAAAAAGCAGAACACAAACCAAGAGCAAAGAAACTCAAAGCCTTATTTATGAAGACCTTGCGCCAAAAGAGCATCACTTATTTCCCATGTATAAAGTGATGCACCGGTTGCACAAGGCAATCATAAATAAGGGCCACATGAAAATACCATTCATTTGCACCCAAAATCGTTTTTTTGAATAACATTTAAAAAACACTGCCCAGAACCTATGTACAAGCACAGAATTTCACTTTTGAAATCTCACTATTTCCCAAAATACAAATCCTCTACCTTGCAAATGTTGATAGCAAGCATTATCAAAAAGCAGAACACAAACCAAGAGCAAAGAAACTCAAGGCCTTATTTATAAGCCAGAAGAACGTCATTTATTTCCCATGTTAAAAGTGACATACTGACACCACAAGACAATCATAAATAACAGCCAAATATAAATTCCATTGATTTGCCCCCAAAATCGTTTTTTGATTAACATTTAAAAAACACGGCGCAGAAACTATGTACAAGCACAGAATTTCAGTTTTGAAACATCACTGTTTCCCAAAATACAAATCCTCTACCTTGCAAATGTTGATATCAAGCATTATCAAAAAGCCAAAAACAAACCAAAAGCAAATAAACTCAGGGCCTTATTTATGAAGTTCTTGCGCCACCAGTGCGTCACTTATTACCCATGTTTAAAGTGATGCATCGGCTGCACAAGGCAATCATAAATAAGGGCCAAATGAAAATACCAATGAATTGCCCCCAAAACCGTTTTTTGAATAACATTTTAGAAACACAACACAGGACCTATATACAAGCATACAATTTCACTTCTGAAACATAACTATCTGCTTCCAAATGTTCTCCATAGAGCAAACAAGTCTCTATCCTAATTAAATAAATCATTTCTTACCTTTACAAATGCTTTGGGAGATTGAAAACAGTGTCAGACACACACACCAATTTTTCTTTAGCAGAGCAAAAGGTGTGCACTCAATACACTGAAACCAAGACAGGCATAGAAAATCTCTAACTTTGTACAGATATGCCTAATTTCAACCAATCAAAACTCTTCCCTCACTGTTTTCAAACCAACACCCTTCCCCCTCTCAGATCTTTCTATCTGTTACCATAGCAACTCCCTCCTAACTGAACTCTTAGGTTCAAAAGTTTATTCTACAATGTTGCAAATTAAGTCAGCAAGGATGTTTGACCTCTCAATACACCAGCTTATCCAGGGTATTATAGCTTTTAGTGACTTTTTTTTAACCATTCAAATTGCTTCTTTCACACAACACAACCATGCACCCTAACTTTCAGTTTTCAACTGTCTGAATCCACCAATCATTGCTTGTGATTCAAGAGCAGTGAAACTCCACAATTATTTTTTTGTAAACTACTGTTCCAACTGCCATTTCATTCCCACACTTCATCTGACTGCACCAGAACCTTCTCACATCATTTATTCTGTATGGATTATTGGACATAGCTACATCCACTGGGCTCAAAGGTATGCAGCAAGCATAAATTATCACAACCTTGATTTATCAAATCTGGAAATCAAGTGGATTGGCCAGAGAGGATTGAGATGTCATCAATGGATACCATTCGTGAAAACCTTTTTGCATCTGCCAAGCCCTGACCTCTTAATAGTGCACTGTGGTGGAAATGATTTGGGCACTATGACTGGGGTTGGTCTGGAAATGCTTTTAAAGGACACCTTTGATCAAGTGATGACACTTTTTCCACAAACTGCCTTGGTATATTCCAATATATGCCAAAGACAGAAATGGAACTGGTCCAACCAATTTTGTCCACAATTTGAGAAAGCACGGAAACATGTGAATAAATCTGTTTCTGCTTACATGAGAGACTGTGGAATGGGTTCAATATACAGTAATAACTTGCGTTACAACATGCAAGATATCTACAGAGGAGATGGTGTGCACTTCTCAGATGAGGGGAATAGAATATTCCTCCTGAATTTAAGACTGTGCATTGGAACCTACATGTAGGTACCTAAATCAACCACAGAACCCAAAAGCTCTTTTCAGAGCTACCCTACCTCTGATCATTCAAAACGTTTATCTTTTTCTAACTTTTTTCACTATTTTTCACCAAAGTACGCTTCCCGGTACGCGCACCGGTGTGCGTACCGGGCGCTTCCCCCGCGGAAAATTCAAGATTTTTTTTATTTTTTTTGCCTTTATGAGCCTCCTAAGCCCCCCTCAGAAAACCTAGAGGGTCAGGAAGTGTCTACCGTGCCCCCTTCTACCAATTACGAGCATTGTTTGTCCTCCATCTTGTGTCTCGATTGTACCGAAACACAAAATGGAGGACTCCCGTTACGCTGCCGGTACGCGTACCGGGGCGCGCACCGGTGAGCGCTCCATAAAAAAAGGTGGGAAAGTAATTTACAGAAAAACCACTGGAGACACTTTCATCAAATATAGAATATCCCCTACTACATAGCAGTCCCTACCATTTGGTGGAATTCCATTGAGACATTTAGGCTACAGGCCTGACTAAATATCCTGAGGTAAATTACATGACCAAAACACATATGAAGTGTAAGAATTTACAACCAATTAAAAAGTTTCTTTCATTTTCTACGATTATTTCCTGACATTTGATTGGTTATGTACATGAATAAATAAAAAAAAGAGAAGGAAACACACCCATTTTGACTACTGCTTCCTGAAGTACATTTGAAAAGAAATAACACTGACAACTTCAACTGCTTTCTCAAAGGTAAGTTGTTATTTTGGAAAGTGAAGTATGTTGTGCACTTTAAGTTAATTTGAGAAAAAATATTCTGTTAGTTATATACTATCCCTCTGTAATAGGTATAGATTGAGATAAACTTCTTTGTTATAGTTATGGATTGAGTTAGGCTTCCCTTATATTATTATAAATTTACTTAGGCTTCATCACATACTCTTTGTTATATTTCAAATTCCAGCCTGATACTATACACTGCCCAAAGATAACTTCACTGTTAAAAAATCCAAACTACATGTCTGAACTTAAACCCAACAGTGCCCTATCTCTACTGATATAATTATTTTTTATGCAATTCACAGCAACAAAATGGAAGGAGACTAGAATATTTCTTTTGAAATTGTTTTGGACAACAACCATGATGGAAAAAATGTTGAAAATGATAACATTGACTTTATGGATGAGTCTCTAGACCTTGAATTACTTGAGTGTGTGGAATCAATGGAAACACAGAATGTAAATGAAGAAATTCCCGACAACATTTTATTAGAGGTCTTATTAAATTATGAAAAAGAATCAGAAGAATAAATTTATATTTCATAATCAAAAATAGTTCGAGCCAATATTCATTTTTATATGTAATTCATCAAGTAGATCAAAAATGTTTAAAATATAAAGTGAGACTTATAGTATACTGTGCAACTTTATTGTGTTACATAGAAAGTTTGCTCATAGTTACTTCCTTTCTCTCACTATATTATCTCCAATGTGTATTTAACATCTCTTTATCATCTCCTGCCTCCATGTTGTTTCTGCTTTCCTGACCGACTATGTTATGAATTCCATATACCACAATAACTTCTGTAACAACATGCAAGATATGTACAAAGGAAACGGTGTATATTAAATTATAGACTCTGCATTGATACCTACATGTTGGTTCTTAAATAAAAATTTTTTTTTAAAAAAGAACAATTAATAAACATACAATTTTTAAAAGTGATTCTTTTTTCCCCATAGTACGCTCTCAGGAGCGCTCCCAGGAGTGCTCCCCGGTGCGCGTACCCGGCGCTCCCCCTGCGAAAATCGATTTTTTTTTTTTAAACCCACTCGGGGCCCTTTAATGCCCCCCACATCAAACCTAGGGGGTCGGGAGGTTTCAACCCTGCCCCCTTATGGTCAATTCCCCCCTTTGTTTTTGCCACCTCTTGTGTCTCGATTTTACCGAGACACAAGATGGCGGCCGCTCCGGACTGTTTAGAATGTTTACAGACACCCGAGAGCCAATCAGCTTTCTGCGCGCAAGTCGCGTGGCGCGCCCGGTGCGCTCCCCGGTGCGCGTACCGGAGCGCGCCTATAGATATATATTTTTTTGAACCTAAATTACTCAAAATAAACTGGAGCACATATCTTGAGACATAGCAAAGGCACATCAGGCTACCAGTCCCTACAATTTTGCCAAGTTTGGTGTAAATCCATTCAGCCGTTCGGGCTAAAAGTGAAATCGACCGCCCTATGGAAATTAACATGGGGAAAACACGTTTTGGGACCCCCCTTTTATCTCGGCCACCGCTTGACGAATCCCCCCCAAACTTTCAGGGAAGGACCGGTGCTCCGCAAGGCCATTTTGAGGAAATTTTCACTCAGATTCATCAACCGGCGCCAAAGTTATTCCAAATAGAATTTTAAGATTTAACATTGAAAAAAATCCTAACTATAACTACCTACTTGCGACCGCCAGTAGGTAATATATATATATATATATATATATATATATATATATATATATATATATATATATATATATATATATATATATATATATATATATATATATATATTGCAAATCCTGTTGCAGTCGCCACGTCTTGAATCACGCGATGCAGTCAAACAGGACACAGACCCAAATTTCGTGCTCGTCAATCCTTTATTTGCCCAAGTGTCTGAGACGCGTTTCGCAGCGCGAACGCCGCTTGTTCACTCGACAATTTGTTTTTACCCAGAAGGCATTTTTAAAGTGGCAGTGCATGAATCAGTGAATCACGTGAGTTCAACTCACTATAGAAATGGACAAAACACTCTGTATGTCATACAATACTGTCTTTTGTACATGTTGGGCTATCGGTTGATATATAAATACTAGTAAAATACATTTTTCTATTAAAATCAACCATTTAAAAGCATAATGATAAAATCACTATCAGCTTAGAAAAATCCGTGTAAAATACGGTAAACAGTCATAATATCGATTCCAAAATATAGAATGGACATAATATCGAAGTAAAAATATAGAATGGACAAAATATCGAATGGACACAATATAGTGGTTAAAAATATCGAACTTAAGGTAAGTAATATCGATTTTCAAAATATAGAAGTCAAAATATCGAAGTATACAATGTAGGTATTAAATATATCGATTTTTTAATAATAACAATTTTTTTTAAGTGTTTTGTATGTTAGTATATGTGTGAAAAGTGTATATTAATTTTTGTAATGTATGTTTGATGTATTTTAAGTAATTAATTTTATGTTATTTAATTTTTGCATCATTTAATTCTGTAGCGGGTTGTGGGTTTATAGGGGAATAGGGTGGGAAGTAATTTAATTATATTAAATTAAATATTAATTTTTAGCAATTATTAATAGTTTTTAATTAAATTTTGCTTTTTAGTTCTGTAGCGGGTTGTGGGTTTATAGGGGAATAGGGTGGGAAGTAATTTAATTTGTAATTAATTAAATATTTTTATTTATTTATTGGTATTCATTTTGAACTTATTGTTATTTTTTAATTGGTAATTCATTTTTATAAATTGCAAATTAATTTGTATTAATTGATTAATTGTTAATTATGCTAATTTTCTAAATTTATTTTCTGTAGCGGGTTGTGGGTTTATAGGGGAATAGGGTGGGAAGTAATTTAATTGTAATTAAGTAAATCATTTTTTTCATTCATTGGTATTGATTTTAAATGTATTGTTAATTAATTTTTAATTGGTAATTAATTTCTTTTAATTGGCAATTCGTTTTTATTATTTGGTAATTATTTTGTATTAAATAAATATTTGATAATTATGATAATTGTATTATTGTATTTTCTGTAGTGGGATGTGGGTTTATAGGGGAATAGGGTGGGAAGTAATGTAATTGTAATTAATTACTTGTTAAAAATACTTTTTTGTGTATTAATAATTAATTTACTGTAAATTTTTAATTGGTATTAATTTGTATTATTAATTAGTTTTAGTTTTTGAAAATTAATTAGTTGTTAAATAATTATGAATAGGTTATACATTTTTAATAACTAATATGTAGTTGTATTTCTAATTAAATATTACATAATGTTAAATTGGTTATTAATTTCAATTAATGTTTTATTGGGATTGATATTTAATTTATTTTTAATAATATATTAAATCATTACTTTCCCTACTGTTAAACTCACTGGAGTGGAAATCGTAATTTTCACCCTCCCGCTATCCAACGCTTTCCCTACTGTTGCACTCTCTGGAGTGGGAATAGTAATTTTTACCCCTACGCTATCCAAAACTTTCCCTACTGTTGCACTATCTGGAGTGGGAATAGTAATTTTCACACTCCCGCTATCCAAAGCTTTCCCTACTGCTGCACTCTCTGGAGTGGGAATAGTATTTTTTACCCCTACGCTATCCAATGCTTTCTCTACTGTTGCACTCTCTGGAGAGGGAATCGTAATTTTTACCCCTACGCTATCCAATGCTTTCCCTACTGTTGTACTCTCTGGAGTGGAAATAGTAATTTTTACCCTTTGAATATCCAACGCTTTCCCTACTGTTGCACTCTCTGGAGGGGGAACAGTAATTTTTACCCCTACGCTATCCAACGCTTTCCCTACTGTTGCACGCTCTGGAGTTGGAATAGTAATTTTTACCCTCCCACTATCCAACGCTTTCCCTACTGTTGCACTCTCTGGAGTGGGAATAGTAATTTCTACCCTTATGCTATCCATCGCTTTCCCTACTGTTGCACTCACTGGAGTGGGAATAGTATTTTTTACCCCTACGCTATCCAACGCTTTCCCTACTGTTGCACTCTCTGGAGTGGGAATATTAATTTTTACCCCTACGCTATCCAACGCATTCCCTACTGTTGCACTTTCTGGAGTGGGAATAGTAATTTTTACCCCTACGCTATCCAATGCTTTCCCTACTGTTGCACTCTCTGGAGTGGGAATAGTATTTTTTACCCCTACGCTATCCAACGCTTTCCCTACTGTTGCACTCACTGGAGTGGGAATGGTATTTTTTACCCCTACGCTATCCAACGCTTTCCCTACTGTTGCACTCACTGGAGTGGTAATATTAAATGTTACCCTCCTGCTATCCTACGGTAAAATATTGTACATTTTTTATTAATAACTTACATTAATTATATCTTAATTTTAAGGTTATTTGAGTATTTTTAAGTATGTTTTAGTTAATTATATTTATTATTTCATTAATTTTAAATTACTTTTAAGACATTTTAAAAAATTCGATATTTTGACTGACTATATTTTTTACAGACTATATTTTGGATTCGATATTTTTCTACTTACCTGTTTGTAGATAGGAATTCGATATTTTGGCATTCTATATTTTGGTGACTATATTTTGGTAAGTCTATATTTTGTCATTCTATATTATGTCAGTTATCCGTAAAATACGTTAGCCCTGAAACAATTGCATTAAACCTGTAAACACTTTGTCTTTTTTCAATAGTGAAAAACATACTTAAAGTGCTTAAATGTGCAAGTGCTTGTAAAATCATTACAGTTGATCTCTTTGTGTTTTACAAAACCAAATAAATTAGATTTAGCATTACTGTTATCATATATATTCTTATATTCCACATGTTCATTACTGATTATTGTTTTTTTATATATTTTTCCATTACTTGGATCTTGAGTAACAGCTACAACCTCTTTTTCATGAAGTTATTCATCAACCAGTACCATATCAATTGCTAGAATCTTATCCAATATACATAGTCAATATATTGATACCAGTGCTTATCTTTTCCTTTAGTGCCAAATATTTATACTTGATCTGATCAATGGAGATTTTCCACTTCTGTTGCGTACAGGCCTCGCGCCACGCATATCCGGACACAATGCCCGCCTCCACGGAAATAGCAAGGAAGGGACTATCCCTCCGCCGGGAATATGTGATGATATTCCGCAAACCAACATCCCGCATACCATCACTCCGCAATTTTTATAACGCAGGACTATTACTCCGCAAAGACATCATTTCTAAAACTTTTACAACGCATATGACTTTATCACGCATGCCATTATAACGCAAATGCATGTGTGGTAAAGTCATATACATTGTAAAAGTACATTATTAAAACATCAAATATATGTTTGTATACATTTTTTCTTTTTTATACAAAAAAATGTAAAAAATATGAATTACTCATTTATTGTATTTTATCGTGACATGTTACGTCATACGGTAGTAGGTATTGGCAGGTCTTCGGACTTTATTGTATTTAAACAGTAATTAGTAAAAAATGAAATGATATTACTCTCTTGCAGCACTTTATGCAAGATGTTTTCTATGTTCACTAGGACATCTCCCCCCTAATGCAGTAGCCAATCAAATGTACTGGTTTTTCAAGCACTAGCACTTTGAATTTATCTCACTTCTCTCAGTGCGTCATGTGACCAAGGCCTCTGTGTAGGCCGAAACGTTATGCTGACGAGGTGTGCCTGAATAATAAAAAACTCACCTGTACTCTGGGTCTTCTGTTTCTTCCTTTGCTGTGGTTCCAGATGGTGGACGTTTCCTGAGAGGAAACGAGCGGATAATCATTTAAACCGGTTGAGTGTTTCTCCGGTGTTGGAAGACCCCTTCTCCGCAAGTGGCAGAGCAGCAGGAAACCGTGACCTCCGTTCACCTGGAAGTCGTTTATCTCTCCCATTTGGGAGATACTGCCCCAGCCCCTGGACGCCGGACAAGCTCGCTGTTTTTGATTCCGGGTGAGGTATGGTGGGACGGCTGTCCTAACACCGTGCCAAGTGCCCGTGGTTAAACGGTGACCTAAGGGACTGTTACAGTGGAGAAGTTGTGCACATACGGAGGTTTGACAGCTATTGTGGCAGTATCCCCGTATCGAGTGAGTGAAATATTTATATCATTAATTTGGCAAACACCATGTCGGCAGACGCACGCAAAGGGAGAGAGGTCGCACCTCTTGAAGCTTTTGATGACTCCCCGGCTGGGGGGTCGGTAGTGAGCACTTCCGAGGAACCAGGTGCAATGGGAGGTTCCGATATTCGCGAGAAGTTTAAAATCTTGGAAAAACTCCTCAAGCGTGAGCAGTCCAAATGGTGGGAACATCGTTCCCTTAGCAGATATCTGGAGGTGAATCGGATTCCCCGGGGGCTGAGAGTCATGCTGGCCCCGAGCTACGAATATATGGATCCTGCAATGCTTAAGGGCTGGGCCGAATGGAGCCTGGATTCATCCCGCCATTTGGTAGTCATGTTGTTGCGATATGCTGAGAGTGACAGAATGAAAATCCAAGAGCAGATTGACGAAACTGAAGCGGAAATTTCAAGTCTGTGTGTGGAGAATGCGGATATTTCCCTGGAATGCAAAAAACATAGAGAGACAATGCAGCAAAGAGTCCAAAAAGAGGAGGATGTCATCAGAAAACGCAAAGCGTTTGAATTCCAGTGTGATAAGACCGACTACAACGAGGGTCGTATATTCACATTTGCCCGCAAGTACGATGCTATTAAAGATACAAAAGCCTCAAGTTCACGTGCAGTGCATAATACCGCCCCTACAACTGCTCCGACACGCTCCAGGTCACCAGATGACTCCACCAACGCAGATCTCAGTTCTAATATGGACAGTGGGTCTGAACCTGAAGCGGCAAGAGGATCGGCATGATTGGGGTTTACCCGGTTCACCCTGGAACAGGAGCTGGAGTGTATCCGCCAGGACAGAGGTGATACATTGCGCCCCAGAATTCCAGCACCAGGAAAAACCCAAACGCAAAGCGACGAGAACGAAGGAAAAGCAACACAAAGCATAGAATCCAAGAAAAGAAACTTCAAGCGGTGGAACTCAAGCAAAAAGAAGTAAAAGAAGTAAGCAATATTTCTCATACACTGGACAATGGTTTATCTGTGATTAACTTAACTACTACTGCTTTCACTGTCTCAGAGATTGGTATTTTGTCAATGGGATTGTCGTTTAGTCCCCCCAGCAACTTTAATTATGCGGACACAAGAATAGATCTTTTTAAGTTCACGCGCAAGCTTAAGCTGCAAAAACACTTTGCTAGTAGTAAATCACGTAACACTGTTAGAAAATCGACGGTTGTGTCATCTACTATGGGGTTAGTAGTGAATGATATCCCGCTGATGCAGGATTTAGAAGTGCTACGATCGGAAGCCTCTGCCTCGCAGAACACACTGGGGGATGCAAATGCCCAAATTGGCAGGCTAACGAACCTCAAACCGCATTCGACATTCACTCCGGTAACACCTTATGACAACATCGACATTTTCCATGATGCCATCATAAAACAAGTAAAGACATTGCATGTAAAGACATTAAAGTCTAAACAATACAACCAAAGGTGTAACAATGAATATCAGGTACTGGTGAAAAAAATACAAATGGATGGTAAGATGATAGTCAGGCAATCTGACAAAGGTGGAAACATCGTGCTCTGGCCCAGGAACCTCTACATGGAGGAGGCGTACTTATAATTGAATGACTCAAATTGTTATAAACATTGTGATGTGGGTGTATTGAGAAAAGCGCAATCAGATTTTCATTCCTTGTTGATGGGCTGGCGTTCGAGTGGGCTCATCAGCATGGATGAACTGAAATATCTAAAGAATGATCACCCAATCACCCCTGTGTTGTACTTAATCCCCAAAGTGCATACAAATTCTGTTAAACCGCCTGGAAGACCTATAATCTCAGCGTGTGGGGGGTTACTAGAGAAAGCCACAACATACATTGACTCATTCCTTCAGGAATATGTTGTGGCACTTCCTTCTTATATCCAGGACTCTAGTGACCTCTTAAGGAAAATCAAAGAAGTACAATGGGAGAAAGACTACTGGTTAATTACACTAGATGTTTCATCACTCTACACCAGTATCGTACACGCAGATGGAATGAGAGCCATTCAATTTTACCTGGGCCAGCGCCCGCTAGAACTCACTGAGCACAATAAACTGTTACTTACCATGATCAGTTTCTGTTTAAACCATAACCACTTTATGTTCCTCAACCAGTACGATCAGCAGGTTGAGGAATCCAGGTCGCCATGGGGGCCTGTTTTTCTCCCAGTAATACCTGTTTGCACATGGGATACTGGGAGAGGCAGGTCCTCCATGGCGATCACCTTGAAATCTGCTCCCGCCACATCATATGATGGTATAGGTACATCGATGATATCCTTATGATCTGGCGGGGGACACATGAGGAAGCTGTAAGTTTCATTGAAACCCTTAATAGCAATGCATACAATCTGGCCTTTACATCTCACATCAGTCAGACACAAGAACACTTTCTGGACATTACAATAGAGGTCAGCCAGGACAGGTTGGATACTAAACTCTACAGAAAGCCCACTGCGGGCAATACTGTGCTGCATGCTGATAGTCACCATCCCCCGCACCTAATTAGAAGCATCCCCTATGGGGAGATGCTTAGAATTAGGCGCACTTGCAGCACAGATACCCATTGCAAAGCAGCGCAGGCAGCAAGCAAGCAAAGGTTTCTGGCAAGAGGGTATACAGAGAATCTAATTGATATAGCCATTAACAAAGCGAATGCCATGTCCCGTACTGATGCATTGATACATAAGAAAGCCCAGAGGCTCACAGATTCCAGTGTATCACAACCAACAAGACTCATTTGGACCTACAATAGACAACACGGTGCACTTAGGAAAATATTCAACAAACACTGGAACCTGATTAGGTTAGATCCAGTGATTGGCGCACACATGCCTAGCAAACCAGCTATCACCTTCAGGAAAGCGTATTCCTTACAGGAAGCCCTAGTTAAATCTAGTCCTGAGGTGATCCCCCCTAGAAACTGGATGGCTGCAAGTAGAGGTTTCCGAAAATGCTCGAACTGTAAGGCATGCTCGCAGGGACTCAACAAAACTGAGTTCCTTACTGCATTTTCCACAGTGCCCCGAAAAATCAAAAAACAATTGACGTGCAAAAGTGAGTACGTGGTTTATGTGCTGGAGTGTCTTTGTGGCCTGCAATATATTGGTAGTACCAAATTGCAGGTATCCCGTTGCCAGGCATTTTAAGGAACACCACGATAACAACAGTGGACTCCTTAGGTATTATGCCATAGATACTGTAGGTCCTTTGAGGAGAGGTGGCAACAGAGAAGGCATTTTAAGAGCATTAGCATTGCTTACTACTATATTTGTAGTACTTTTTACTATCACAACTATATATGCGTTAACAACTAGGTTGCATAGTATGGTACTCAGTTAATGACTACACCTGATATACTCCTGTTGGA
Organism: Lissotriton vulgaris; assembly: GCF_964263255.1. Taxonomy (NCBI): domain Eukaryota; kingdom Metazoa; phylum Chordata; class Amphibia; order Caudata; family Salamandridae; genus Lissotriton; species Lissotriton vulgaris. The sequence goes on from NC_141695.1 coordinate 207,758,823, forward strand.
AGTTGCATCAGGCAGCATTGGTTACACACAACCTTAAGTTTTAGACACAAAATCTTTTTTTTTCACATTTGGTTCTGTCTGTACACACAATTTTATTTTAGTATTCATCACATCAGTACCAACATTTGGCTTAGGAGGTGAGCAAACGAGTAAAGTACAAACCCTATGTATAAGATCTGTACAGGTGATAGTTTTTATTGCATAACATTAGCACTATTATCACCATGGGTTTTCAGTGCAGAAATAGTGTGGCAGTGTATTTGAACACAGTGTCATGCGGTCTGATGTGCCAAACCTAATCAAATTCAATATATTATATGTAAATATATATTATTTTGTTCTCTTCTCTCTTTTTTCTTTTTCATACAAAAAAATGTAAAAAATATGAATTACTCCTTTATTGTATTTTATCGTGACATGTTACGTCATACGGTAGTAGGTATTGGCAGGTCTTCGGACTTTATTGTATTTAAACAGTAATTAGTAAAAAATGAAATGATATTACTCTCTTTCAGCACTTTATGCAAGATGTTTTCTATGTTCACTAGGACATCTCCCTCCTAATGCAGTAGCCAATCAAATGTACTGGTTTTTCAAGCACTAGCATTTTAAATTTAGCTCACTTCTCTCAGTGCGTCATGTGACCAAGGCCTCTGTGTAGGCCAAAACGTTATGCTGACGAGGTGTGCCTCAATATTAAAAAACTCACCTGTACTCTGGGTCTTTTGTTTCTTCCTTTGCTGTGGTTCCAGATGGTGGACGTTTGCTGAGAGGAAACAAGCGGATTATATATATATATATATATATATATATAAATGTATAGGATATGTAGGATGTGCCTGCACTTCAGTTCGTAAATACAATTAAAGTCTTTTTTGTATTCCATAATTACAACTGTGGGGGACTGTGTTCGTTTCAGTAATGTGGCAATGTGATATCTGTTATTTAGCATGTATGTATCAATAAGGACTAGCTAAGGTTAAGAGAAGTAGGAGACTCAGAGCAGTACGTCAAATAAGGAGAAACGTTGTTTTCCTTATAAAGCCCTCACCCACCGACATAGTCGGTGGCATGCTTCATCATCGGGCCCACCGCAGTGGCACTGAATGTGCCCCGGGTGTGCTTCAACGCCAGGTGACTGCGGAGCTGGTATGTCCTTTTATCAAGGAAACCAGAACCAACAATATTCTTTTTTATCCCATGGCAGGAGAGGACGGGGAAAGAGACGAAACCCGGGGCATGTACAATGGGCACCGGAAGAGGAACCAGTGAGCTCCAACACCAGGAACAAAACAAGGGAACAGCCGGGAACAAGCAAGTAAGACCCCCATGCCCACTTGTATTCAACTTGTCCGACATACAACTAACCACTGAGAAAACAGAAGTGCTCAACAAAGGCCTCTCTTCCGTCCCCACCACCAGACTGGACACTTTCAAATTACATGTAGAACTTGCCGAGTTCTTCAGGAAACTGAAATTAAAAGCCTTTTTTGAGAAGAAAGACAACATCAACAATGACAGTGAGGATACTTCGAACGAAACAGGCCTCAGACCTAAATCCACTTTCACACCTCCACCAGGAAGTGTTCCGGTAGAAATCCTAACATTTGAACAGGCAGTATACACAGGAGTAGAACAACTACAACACAAGGAGACATTCAACAACCTATCTAACAAAGATAGGACAACCATTCAACGTCTACAAAACGATCCATCCCTCATCATCAAACCCGCGGGCAAAGGGGGTGGCATAGTCCTCATGAACAAAACGGATTATGACCCAGAGTGCAAAAGACTTTTAAGTGACACAAGGAACTACAAACGCCTCAACAAGGATCCCACTGAGGAACTACAAAACACCATCAATCTCCTGGTTAAAAATGCCAGAGACACGGAAAAGATCTCTAAATTAGAGGCGGACTATCTATGCTCTAAGAATGCGAAGACCCCGTACTTCTACACAGTCCCAAAAATACACAAGGGTATCACCCCACCCCCTGGCAGACCCATCGTGTCTGGAATGAAGTCACTATTAGAACCCCTATCACGTTTCTGTGACTTCTTTCTCAACCCACTAGTCCAAAAAACACCTTCCTACATCAAGGACACCAAACATCTCCTGAGCGTAATCAAAGACATTAACTTCAACCCAGCCTCTGAATTACTAGTAGGACTAGACATAGAGAGCCTTTACACCAGCCTACCACAGGAAGCGACACTAAAGGTACTACACGATGTCCTCATGGTAAGCCCTTGGGAATATAACACCCCCCGCAGCTTCATATTGGACTGCGCTACCCTGGCACTCAAGGAGAACTACTTCGAATACGAAGGAACCTAGGGCCATATGTATCAAGCTATTTAGCATTCGCAAAGGCCGAAATTCGCAGAATTTCGGCCTTTGCGAATGCTAAATACCTAAATGGTATGTATCAAACATTTTTGCATCAAAATAAGGAATCACAAAATTTGCTAGTCCTTATTTTGCGATTGCACTTTTTCTAGTTGGTGGTAAGTTGCGAATTCTTTTAATAATGCTTTTTTCAAATAAACCAAAGGTGCCATATGACGCCTATACATGCCCTTAGGGCATGTATGTGCGCCATATGCCCTCAAATGTCTTTTTCAGGAGTGCAGGAGGGTGTTCTTGAGACACCCCTGCACCCTTGAAAAAATTCCTAATTTGCGATTATCTAATTGCTAATCGCAAATTGCCCCTTCATTCCTATGGGCCTCCTGGCCCATAGAAATGAATGGGTAATTTGCGATTAGCAATTTGCTAATCGCAAATTAGGAATGGTAAGGAATCGCTATAAAAAAGCAATTTTGTACATACATACCGTTTTGCGAATTCCAAATAGCGATTCCTTAAAATTCGCTATTTGGAATTCGCAAAACAGAACTATGATACATATGGCCCCTACTATCTGCAGACCAATGGTACATCCATGGGCAGCGTTTTTGCCCCCATCGTGGCAGGCCTGTATGTGGCCCACTTCGAACACACCTACATACAACAACCCACCAACCCATACTCCACCAAAATAAAAATGTGGTGTCGATATATCGACGACATTCTCCTCATATGGGAAGGAAATCAAGAACAGCTGGACAACTTCATGCTCTGGATCAACCACCAAGACTCCTACCTACGATTTACAAGCACAAGCAGTTCCATCGAACTAGCTTTCCTCGACCTGAATATCAAACCAGACAACTGAAGTCTCACTACCACCACTTTCTACAAGCTCACAGCAAGGAACTCCCTGCTAAGATTTGACAGTTTTCACCCCCGACACCTGAAGGAAAACCTGCCTTACGGGCAATTCTTACGCATAAGACGTAACTGCAGCAATATTCAGGATTACAAACTACAATCGAACAAACTGATCCACAAACTCAAGCACCGTGGCTACCCATTGAGAATAATAAAAAACACCTGTAAAAGAGCAAGGAACCAAAACAGAGAGACACTCCTGGAAACCTTTGAAGGACCGCAGGAAGAACCTACCCTCACCTGTGTGACAACTTACAACACGGCGTCAAACCAGGTAGCGAATATCATACAAAGAAATTGGAAAATCATAAACTCTGGAACAAGAAAATGGAAAAAACACGTTTTGCCTACAAAAGAGCAACCAACCTCAAAGACCAACTAGTAAACACCAGGCCCCGGCCAACCCCACGCAGAACTGACAACACCATTCTTAACGCATGGGGCCTACCGAAGATCACCGGCCACCAACCCTGCAACAATTGCAGCGTGTGCCACCTGACATCACCCTCAAAAACACTAAACCTAGAATCGGGCAAGACTTGGACACAACAACAGTTCACGAACTGCAACTCTGCTAATTTGGTGTACCTAATAACCTGCCGATGTGGTCTAAGATACATTGGCATGAACACCCGGAACGTCCGGACAAGAATGACAGAGCACAGGAGTACCATAAGGTGTGGTAAAAACATCAGTAAAGTCACAGACCACTTTCTAACCCATAACCACACCCCCAATGACTTCTCCTGGACTGTCATAGAACAATTTGACACCAATGTCAATGAAAAATTCCTCCTACAGAAGGAACAGCGCTGGATATATCGCTTATCTACGCATACCCAAGGCCTTAACGATGCCATACCATGGAACTCCCTGACTGTGTAGTCTCTCTGTTGAAAAAAACCCATATATCACTAAAATACCTGTGCCAGTACATAACTGCATGAGTGCCCCTATCCCTCCATTCCCCCCTCCCTAGTGTACCCCTGGCGGGTGCCCTGAACTGCATGTCCCCCTCGCACTATTTCAGTGCGTTCATAAGCAGTCATCACTTACCCACGTGTTTGCCCATGCCCTTGCTGGGACTATCACCCATCATGGTAATATTTACTTTTATTTTTATTTTTATTTTAAGTCTTAGTCATGAAATACAATGACTCGAAGTCATAAGCCTCACCAACCTCGAACGTGGCAAGCAACATGCTTAACTTCAACATTCAGCATAACAAGAGCTGAAAACACGAACCGCCCATAACTTGCCCACAGTTTACTTCATTTCGTGCAATACGCATGCGCAAGATAGCCGCGCATGCGCAGAACTCACGCTAGTCCCCGGCGCATGCGCTGAAGCCCAATCATGGCAGTGCAAAAAGCGCGCACGCACCCCTCCCTCTCTTTCCACCAAATGCAGGTGAAACCAATTAACTAAACTACAAATAGAGACCGGGCGGCCCTCCTCTCTCATAACGGGCGCCGCGGAAGGACGAATAGGTCCAAGGAGGAACCAGACTGCAACACTCGTGAGTAAAATAGAACCGCTAAAGCCACGAATGGGGTAAGCCACCACTTTTTCTCCCTACAGGTTGGACATATTGTGACCAAGTTACTATTCTTACAGGGTCTCTGTCTCTGCCAGGCGACCCATGAAGCTTTTTACAAGACAAAACTGAGTGAGGACTTAGCACTATACTTACCTGTACCTCACCTTGTAAATACGCTTTCTAGCCCACCACCACCACTATCGGTTTCATTGTAAAAACCCTCACCAGCTTCATGCCCATGGCATGAACCCACAGTAGCCGATTATAGGTCGCACACCACCTTACAAGCCGGCACATGATGTGGTATATCAAATACCATTCTAATATGACTCTACCATGTACGTCTTGTCTTTGTCCTATGTGTTATATGTAGTCAAGCTTGAGGGAATCCCCCTCTAACAGTTATAGCGCCTTAGTGTGCGCTTCACTTAGCCTAAAGATAACACAACCACTATAATTTAATTTTTATTATTTAATTTGCACGTTTTTGCACATGTTAAAGCGGTCCTGAGGAAAGCCAGTATAAAATCTATAAGGCACTGGATGAAACATGTAGACCACACTAGACGCTGGAGGTCATAATTAGCACTCCAATTAACGTCTACTTGCCTTTTATCCGCTAACAGAGGCCCAGTTCATTAAAATATTTTACCCTCGGGTACTGGGACCAGTTGTATAGCTTTTAAACTTCACCCTTCTCACCCAACTCACTGCACACTCAGCAACATACCAGCTCCGCAGTCACCTGGCGTTGAAGCACACCCGGGGCACATACGGTGCCACTGCGGTGGGCCCGAAAATGAAGCATGCCACGGATAAGGTCGGTGGGTGAGGGCTGTATAAGGAAAACAACGTTTCCCTTATTTGACGTACTGCTCTGAGTCTCCTACTTCTCTTAACCTTATTGATACATACATGCTAAATAACAGACATCACATTGCCACATTACTGAAACTAACACAGTCCCCCACAGTTGTAATTATGGAATACAAAAAAGACTTTAATTGTATTTACGAACTGAAGTGCAGGCACATCCTACATATCCTATACATATATATATATATATATATATATATATATATATATATATATATATATATATATATATATATATATATATATATATAATCCGCTTGTTTCCTCTCAGCAAACGTCCACCATCTGGAACCACAGCAAAGGAAGAAACAAAAGACCCAGAGTACAGGTGAGTTTTTTATTATTGAGGCACACCTCGTCAGCATAACGTTTTGGCCTACACAGAGGCCTTGGTCACATGACGCACTGAGAGAAGTGAGCTAAATTTAAAGTGCTAGTGCTTGAAAAACCAGTACATTTGATTGGCTACTGCATTAGGAGGGAGATGTCCTAGTGAACATAGAAAACATCTGCTGAAATAAAGTATATGCTGTTTAAACTTATAAACGCTGAGTGCCGCATCCTTGGGGAGGAAAAAAAAAAATATATATATATATTTACACATGTATACAAACATATATTTGATGTTTTAATAACATTGAAACGTTATAATTTACGGATTTAATATAAATTATACCCTTGCAATGGATAGAACACCATTCTAATATGGCGCCCGCAGTGGTACAAAGGGGTGAAGTCCTATGCCAGTGTCAATACTTGTTAACAACTTTATTTAACTTGCTGTTTGTATGTCACGAGTGACACACTGACGAAGGCTTACGCCGAAACGCGTCTGTGCTTTTTTGTTTCCCGAGATTAAATTCACTGTGATACCTTTCAGTCTACGAGTGCTGCCTCTTTCTTGAAAACTAAGAAGAGTCTCGAGCTTAATGTTATGCGGCTTCTCGCGAGCCGCTAGCAGCACCCGTTCGTGAGTGCACAGATATACGTGGGAGTCAAGCGTTTCCGAGGAGGAGTTACGCTGTGCACCGTTGTAGCTGCTGGACTATTATGTAAGGAGTATAACGAATCAGGTTTAAGGGCGCCGACGTGAGGAGAGCGCTGGATTGCTTCTGGAGTCCCTGGCCGGAGACGCCCTTACCGGTGAGCTGATTCTCTTTCCTTTCTTTTACGTATGAGCGTAAAGACAAAGCGGTATTGGCAACAGAACGTCCGTAGTACTGAGAGGTTTCATGGTGTAAGGGAACTATGTACTAAAGTTGCTGGAGAATAAATGTGCAACTGTTACAAAAAGCAGCATGTTTTCCGATACAGAGCGTATTAATGCAGCAAAAGATATGTTCAAGTGTAAGGGAGCGCCCTCGCAGGCGGCAGCCACAACAACGCCGGAAGCAGCACCACATGATCGAAAATTGAAAGAAACACTCACGAAGTTGGAGAGACTCCACGAGCGCGAAGTGCGCAAATGGTGGGAGGCCACAAGGTTAACGAACTACGTGGAAGAGAAGAGAGTCCCGAGGGGTCTGAGAGTCCATACGGTACCCTCCTATGAACATCCAGATCCCCAATTGCTCACGGACTGGTTCGAGCACACTGCCTCCTATTGCGAAGGCACTCTTAAAATCCTCTTAAAATATGCCTGGAGCGATAGGGGGAAAGCGTTGGCAGAAATCGATCTGATTAATGAGGAGCTGGAGAAAGAAGTGGATCCTGGGAAGAAAGTACTAATATCCCAGATGAAAGACCAAATGGAGGCAAGGCTCACAAAATATGAACAGAAAATAAGAACGCGCAAGCAAGAGAAATACGAGCGCGATGCCAACGATTACCATACGGGACGCGTATTAACGTACGCAAAAAAATATGATGCTCCCCGCAAGGCTCTCCAGAAAGTGACCGTGACCACCACCGCAGGTGCAATGCCAGACATAGAGCCAGCCACCTCAGAGTCTGATCTCACTGAGAATGAGTTTGGAGATGAACAACGAGGGCATAGCGACCCGTGAATTCAAGATGCATTGTTCGCCACACAAGGGGCCCGACCTAAGAGAACTCCTTTTCAGGAGGAGTACGAAGTCATCAAAAAGTCCTGGCTACGCGGCGGCAAGAACAAACCGCCAGATGTAGATGCCACATCGACAGCAACAAGAGGAGAAGGACGAGGAGGGCAGGCGGCGGGAAGAGGAGGCAGAAGCAATGCGAGAACCTCCCGTTGGTCCAACCGCCAGGCGAACAAGAACCAATGAGCATTGACCACCGAGATCCTAGCAGTCAAGTTAATCTGACAGTAGTCAATCTAACATCTAAAAAATTGACCAAAAAAATTTATTGAAAAATTGACTGATGCAAAAAAAAAAGAAAAAAAAATTGACTGATGCAGAAACTGAAGTCTTGAGCCTGGGTCTCACATTTTGTCCAACCAATGATCTTGAATACACACAGACGAGAATAGATCTGTTCCACTTTACTAGGAAGTTGAAGCTCCATAAACACTTCAAACTACGTCCCCATCTAAAAAACAGCAACAAAAAAGGCACTAGAGCGACTGAAACAGACTCCCTCAGTAGTAGAGATCTACCAGCTATTGAGACACTTGAAGACTTGCGATTAGAACAAGAACACGAACAAGAACATGATATTAAAAGCCTAACCATCACACAACGAGCTATCCTCCAAGGAGTCGATCAAGAAAGGGAGGAAAGCATGTTCAAACCTGTATCAACTTTTGTGCCACAATCGCCATCGGACGCCGTGGATGTATTCACAGAGGCCATGAAGAAGGACCTCTTAAGGTACAGGAAAGCAGAACATCGTACCTTAACGAAGAACATCACTGAATGCCAACGCCAAGCGCTGAGGGGTCTTATCAACGATACATCCTCGGTGATTAAGCCCTCTGACAAGGGGGGAAACTTGGTCTTAATGAGTAGAGATCAATACAAAGAAGAAGCATTGAGACAACTTGCAGATAGGAACTTCTATATAGAATGTACAAATGCAGTATACCAAACTAGTATCACTCAATATGAGACACTAATACAAAAGTGGTACAGCCTCAATATGCTTGGTAAAGATGAACATCTCTTCTTAAGAAACAATACCCCCATGACACCCACCTTCTACCACCTCCCCAAATTACATAAGAACATGGAACATACCCCTGGCCGCCCAATTATCTCTTCCATCGGCAGTCTAACAGAGAATATGTCACGTTTTGTGGATAACATTCTGTTCCCTTTGGTGGTAAAGTTCAAATCTTACATAAGGGACACCAAAGACTTTCTGACAAAAATCCAGGAGTTAACATGGGGTCCTGGATATCTGCTGATGGTTTTAGACATTACCAGCCTATACACATGCATAGATCATAGGCAAGGTCTAGAAGCTGTCAAGGTTCGCTAGACATAATGAAATGATCATCGAGTTCATAGAGTTTTGTCTGACTCACAATATTTTCCTCTTTGAGGATCAGCTATATATCCAAACATCAGGGATGGCAATGGGCACCTGCTTCACCCCCAGCTATGCGAACTTGTTCGTTGGCTGGTGGGAGGAGCGGGTGGCCAGTAGCTGTACAGTGGGTTCAGACACAGGGAATGTGATATGCTGGTATCGTTATATTGACAATTTGTTTATCGTCTGGAACGGAGGGATGAATACAGCGGAGGAGTTCATTAGAGTTCTTAACATTAATGACCTCAACCTGCACTTCTCGGGTTCGGTTAGTCCGGTGGCAGCGGAGTACTTGGATCTGAGAGTGTACGTTGAGGGGAACCGTCTCCATACGATTCTGTATAGAAAAGAAACTGCTGGCAATTCGACACTCTTTGCCAGCAGCAGTCGCCCTACCCAGCTAAAAAACAGCATTCCTTACGGAGAATTACTGAGACTCCGGAGAAACTGCTCCAAAGACTCTGATTTCGAGGTGGTTGCCTCAAAATGTCTAGCGAGATTTTCCATTAGGGGTTATGGTGATACATTACTGAAAAATACACTCAAGAAGGTGAGAAATGTACAAAGGACATCACTCTTGGGTACAGACGATCTAACAGTGGGCAGAGACAAAAAAGCCAACAAAAATGAAGGGAAATTCAGACTTATCACCCCATATTCATCGGGTGCTAAGGATCTAAGAACTATGCTGAATAAGGACTGGCATATACTGAAGTCTGACAGCGTACTTAAGGATGACTTACCGTCTCATCCTTTAATTACGTTCAGCAGAGCTAGATCACTAGGTGACATGCTGGTCTCCAGTCATCTGGAGAAACCAACTCCTAAAACAAACACTTTGAAACAACTATCGGGGTTTTTTCCTTTGCGGGAACTACAGGGCCTGTACTGGTAGCAGAAGAGTGCTATCGTACAGTATACCTGATACTGGTAACCAAGTGCCCATCAAACAGTTCATAACATGCAGTTCCCAGTTTGTAGTTTATTGCTTGATCTGCCCGTGTGGCTTACGCTACGTTGGCAGCACAATCAAGGAACTCAAACTGAGGATCTTGGAACATCTGCGGGCAATCGAGAAAGTAGACATCGCATATCTGGTTGCCCGGCATTTTGCCAAAGAACATGGTAAAGATCGTACCAAACTCCGATTCTTTGGATTGGACATTGTCCCACCCAATGCAAGAGGAGGTGACCGGCTGAGGAGACTCCGTAGATTGGAATCAAGGTATATTGTAGACCTTTCTAAAAACTATCCGGGAGGACTTAATAGTGGAGAGGAATTGTCATGCCATCTAGGTAAATGAAATCACAACTAATATATACTCTCCCAGGATGATCTGCTTGAATGCTGTCTCTCAAGAAACATGAACTGTACATGTGCCATTTATGAATACTGTATTTCTTTTCACTGATGTTGGGACAAACCGATAACATTCCCTTACACATAATACCTTCCCCTTTTTTTTTTTTACCCTTCCTGATTCCCCTCCCCCCTTTTCCCATGCCCTTCGTACCCTTCACCCCTTTACCCCACCTCCCCATCACCCCTTCATACCCCCCGCCCCCCTGCACTAAATTTATCACCTATATAGTGACTGTGGGGCCTACGACATGTAAATATGTATATAGATAAAATCTGGTATCAAGGGAAAGTGATTTTGCTTAGCAATTATTTTCATCATGACTCAAAATAATTGAAGCTATCTTTTGACAAGCTTGATGAATTCTGAGATCCCTTGAGATTGCGGATACTTTCTATAATTTGAAAATTTATGATACATGTCATGACATATCTTTTTTGATGAACTGCCTTTTGATGAACTGCTTTGTTATTCTTTTTCTTTTTGCCTGTATTGGTTTGTTAATCATGTTCTGACTATTTGTACATAGGACACTAGCCGATCCACAGCTTTATTGAAACGTTATAATTCACGCATTTAATATGAATTATACCCTTGCAATGGATAGAACACCATTCTAATATGGCGCCCGCAGTGGTGCAAAGGGGTGAAGTCCTATGTCAGTGTCAATACTTGTTAACAACTTTATTTAACTTGCTGTTTGTATGTCACGAGTGACTCACTGACGAAGGCTTACGCCGAAACGCGTCTGTGCTTTTTTGTTTCCCGAGATTAAATTCACTGTGATACCTTTCAGTCTACGAGTGCTGCCTCTTTCTTGAAAACTAAGAAGATATATATATATTTACACATGTATACAAACATATATTTGATGTTTCAATAATGTACTTTTACAATGTATATGACTTTACCACACATGCATTTGCGTTATAATGGCATGCGTGATAAAGTCATATGCGTTGTAAAAGTTTTAGAAATGATGTCTTTGCGGAGTAATAGTTTCCTGCACAATGGCCCCTGTTTGCGCTCCTTCCGGCCCTTGGGAATAGCATCATACCTGACCTCCATACAGTAAAGCAGGTGCACGTCACTGGGAGCGCTTGGTAAGCACACTCGGAGCTGGAATGTACAGAACCTGAGCAGAAAAAACAATGAAATATTGGGCACAACTATAGCTTTTTTTTCCATAATCCCACGCCCCGCACATGCCCACACCCCCAGCACACGCCCACAGCACACGATATGAGACATGGCATGAAGGGCGGAATGTACCACGCGCCCCCAGCATTTGTCACGCCCCCAGCACACGCCCACAGCACAACGCAGACACTCCCACAAGGGACTACTTTGCTGGCACGGTTCTTTTACCTTTTAAATGTATATATCTGCTGCAACTGCCCTTTCCAACGCTGTATTGGGTGTTGTGATTGGTGCTGTGGTTCCTGAGATTACTCGCCTCAAAGGTTTGGGCTCTCTCTTTATTATATTAGTATAGATGAAATTCCACAATCCTGCTTAGCCCGGGATCCCCCAAGACACAGGTACGAACCACAGCGTGTTGATAGGGTTTTCAAGTGTCGTTTATTGCATTCAATTCAGCAGAATATTATGATGATGGGTATAATAAGAGTGTAGAGTTTTCCATATAAGAATACGTGGAAATCTGCACAAGCCCACACCACTGCTAAACATTCTTTCTCAGGTTGTGAATAGGCATGTTTAGTTTGTGACAAGAATATATAAATATATATATATATATATATATATTCACTGAAAAAAACATAGGTTTCATGAGTGTTATAGTTAGCTGGACATTTCAAACTTACAAAACCATAGAAATTCTTCCATTATAGTGAGTTGTGCTAACTATAACTCGCGCGCCCACAATGCACTGCTAATGATGTAACATATTACATCATACATGACATGGTCAGTGACATCACTGATGACATCACTGATGACATCTCAAATGACATCATTGATGACATCACTGATGACATCATCCAGCGAATGTGGTTTTGTTTGAAACATAAATGTCTATTTTTTTTTTGCAGAGTTTTGTATAGTGCGAACTTGACCCAAACCCAATCGGGTATCAGAGCGCTTTACATAGCACCAGTTACCTCACAAGAGGACACACATTCATTTTTGTTAGATGTTTGTCGTCGTTACCGAGACTCGAACCCAGTTCCCCAGATTCGAGGTTAAGTGCCTTACCCGTTACAATTATATTGAAGATTGAGAGGGATTATAACTGTCTGGATGGAGGATTTAGTAGATGACTGAGTATTTGTTTAAGTGAGTAATTAAATGTGTCTCACTAAATATATGGGTTTGTAACCAAACTATGTGATTGTGTGTATCACTGTCTCTGTTGTTGTATAACCTGCTGCATCAATTGGTCACTAACTACATGAGTGTCTATATTAGTTATTGATTAGTTGGCTGAGAATTTGTAAAGGAAGCTGAGTGTATCTGTGGTTGGGTGGGGAAGTTGTAACTCTATGCATAGATGTGCGAGTGGTTGATTGTCTAGGCATATGGCTTTAAGAGTGTTTATGGAAACCATTGTTTGGGTGTTTAAGTGTGTTTATTTGTGTGTTGGTAAGTGAATACATGTGTCAGTGGTACATCTCCAATAAAGTAGATAAATAAAAGACATTGTATATGAGAGTTGATGTATATAAATAAGTATACACAAGAGTCAGTGATTGTGAGAGTAACTGTATGAATGAGTGTATAATTGTAATAGTGATTTTTTTACATAGTAACTATGATTTACTATATGTATGTATACATCCGGTGTTGTGTGTATAAATGTGAGTAAATGTAAGTGTGAAATGTATTCTTTTTATGAGTGAGTAGCATCACAGCATAACCGACTAGGATGACTACTGATGTGTCAATGTCTATATAGGTGTATGAGTACATTTGATAGTGTTACCGTTGATCAGTGACTGCATGTATAAGTGATTCTGTGGGTGAATGGACAGTTGTGTGTGTAGACTTAGGAATCAGTGAGTGCATATGTAGTAACTGGTATGTGTGTGTCAATGCTTTCAAATATGGTACTCCGTATTTTACAGTGAGTAATCAAAAGTTATACTAACGTGTGATGAGGTGTATCGGATTGTCACGTGGATGATGTCATCAGTGATGTCCTCATTGATGTCATTTGAGATGTCATCAGTGATGTCATCAATGATTTCACTGACCATGTAATGAATGATGTAATATGTGACATCATGTGACATCATCAGCAGTGCATTGCGGTCAAGCGCGTTATAGTTAGCACAACTAACTATTACTGAGGGGTTTCTAAGGGTTTGTATGAGTGAAATGTCCAAATGACTGTCAAAGGTTATTTAAATGCTAATTCCTAACTATAACCTCTCTGAAACCTATGTTTTTTTCAGTAAATTTCAAAGGTTTTTTAAATGCTAATTTTAAAGTGCAATAGTAGTTATATCTATTTTTTTGTACTGAATTTCTACAGTTTTTGAACTGTTTATTTATAAATATTTTATTTATTAAACAACATATATTTTTCTGAAAATTGCACCAAAAAATTTAAAACTGAAATATTTTTAATTATTTTGTTTTTGTTGTATTTTAATATATATTTATATAATTTTTAAACAAAATTCTAAATTTTTTGGGGAGTTGCACACCCAAAGCGTACCTACTGCATATGGTGAGCAACGAGTGTGTGGTTTTTTTCAGTTACATCATATAAGTACAATGTTACGTGGTCTGCGTGACCGGTATGCGACCGGTCTGCGACTCCTGCTCCCGTGCATTTGCGACACATGTGTATTTCGGTACGCGACGCTTACGCGGTGGTGGGCCCCACTTGAAGTCATATACGTGCTGGGGCGCTCTGGGGGCGCGACTCCCGTGAAATTTTTTATGTTCTAAAATGATATGTTTGTGTCTTTAATGTACATATTAGGGCAAACGATTATCTAAGGTATTCATAAAAATTATATATTTCTACGTGTAATAAACTTATATTATTTTTAAATATATTTTCGAGAAGTCACATCAGGTGTGCGCTTTGTGAGCACACGGTGCGCGGATCCCTTGTGACCATAAAAAAAAGATTTGATTGGTTCATAACATTTCCCACCGTAACTATTAAAGGACCCCACCCATTTTGATTATTCTGTTTGGAGCAGTTGATGAGAGACATCTCTTCTTCTTCCAGAGCTGGTTTTGGAATTGTTTTGGTGTTTTTAAAAAATTGCATTGGAGAAATGGTATCTAGTTCACATGCTCCTCGTCATTCTTCAGATTAAGATATCTTGGAGGAAGATCCACCCAAGCAGAGGCCTGAATCAGTGGTTTGGAAATTGTTCACCTTCCCTGCCGGATAAAAAAAAGGTCAACGCAAGAAAAGTCACATGCTTGCTGTGTGACGGGGTCCTGTCGCGAAGCAGTGACAAGAAATGCTCCTGTATGTATAAACATCTGCGGACCATTCACCCGAAGAATCTGGCACAAGAAGAAATGAGGCGTGCAGCAAAAAATCCACCACCAGGCATTGCTAGCACCTTTGAAGCATCCACTTCAGCAGCACCAGTAGACATTCACCCAGAATTAGCTTTTCTGCAGCAGCACTGCACTAAGTGCAAAACCATCATCTGTTATGGTGAACAGTCAGTGAACGCTATTTGTGCAGCTCAACGGAACCACAAATGCAATTTTATTTTATTTTTGTGTTTTTGGAATGATGTTGTATTCCGAAAGCTAACTGGTTACTTAGTTCCTTTTTTGTTTAATTTTTAAAAAACACCAAAACAAGTACAAAATTGTTAAAAAAATACAAAAAAACCAGAAGAAAATAAAAGAACTACCTTATCTGGATTAAAAAAAGAACTATAATTGCATGGTAAGGTCTGAAAGTTTGGTTGAATGTATGTGTAGAGCATTATTGACTGAAAGAATGCATTAGTACTGTATGGTGAATTTATAGGGGCAGATCTATGAGGAAGTGCTGCAGCGTGACACTGCAAGCCCTTTAGCTGCACCGCACTGCGGCACTTCTGAAGCACAGGGATGTGAAATATTTACATGAATATATCGCAATTCTGTGCTCCCTCTACACTAGCACAAAAACTGCAGCCATGCAGTGACGCAGGCACCCTTGCACATATATCTGTGTCGTGGGGAGATTGTTTTTGTGCAGGAAGGGACTATTTCCTGCACAAAAACAATCACTAAAGGCATTTTCCTTCGTCAACGTGTGCTGTGAATGCAGCGTGCATTGAAAGAGGAAAAAACGAGGAGAAATGAAAACATTTCTCCTTGTTGCGCCTCGCTACACCACCTCTAGGGTGGCACACCATTCACAAGTATCTACAGATTTACACTTTCTCCTGTCTTGAGATGTGCTATTCCATGGGTGTTGTGTGGGAACAGACACTGCAACACCCATGGAACATCCCTTCAATGCAAAGTGCTGAGTTTGAAGGGGTTGTATTTTCAAGGAGAGGAAAAGCCACGCAGGGTGGCTTTTCCTCTCCTTGTAAATATGGAGGAGTCCCCAGCGCCATCACTATGCTACAAAAAGTGATGTACTGGTGGCAAAGAGCGCTTGTAAATCTGCCACATAAGTGCTTAGGTATTCGCAGAGTGATACAATAAGAACATAGTGCTGGATGGCTGATTGATGAATTGCATGAGACTGACATGAGGTATCCTAGGCTGCATGAGTAATACTTCAGTATTTAGTGGAGTGTACCAATAGTATATATTTGCTTAGAGGTTTGTAGGGATTGTACACAGAATATTGTACGTGTACTTGTGTAGGTGCCTAGGTCATTCTATAAGAACATCACTGGTAACTAGAATGATGACAGTGCTGCGAACAGAGTGCTCAGTTAATTTATAATGGCTTAGGTATTGTCTCAATGCCTGATTCATTCTGCAAGTGCATAGACAGTGACTGGGTTCCTGGAGTGCAAGTAGTTGACAGCAGGATAGGTTTATAAGCACTTATGTCTCAGCAGAGTGATTAGATAAGGATATGCTTCTGTCAGGATGATTGTAGGAGTTAACCCACACTCACAGTGTGATTCCAGATCAGCATGACTATTACCTGGACTTTTGCAGGACTGACTCAGTAGTCTGCAAGGGGTTAAGGGACCGCATACATTATGCACATTTGACTTACTACTGCTTGTCTCAATCTTTGAGTCATTCTGCAAGTGCATAGACAGTGACTGGGTTCTTAGAGTGCTAGTAGTTGACAGCAGGATACGTTTATAAGCACTTATGTTTCAGCAGAGTGATTAGATAAGGACATGCTTCTGTCAGGATGATTGTAGGAGTGGACAGAGCTGCTTTAGAGCCATAGAACAGGTCAGCAGAGCTGCTTTAGAGCCAGAGAACCAGGTCAGCAGAGCTGTTGTAGAGCCAGAGACCCAGTTCAGCAGAGCTGCTGCAGAGCCAGAGAACCAGGTCAGAAGAGCTGCTTTAGAGCTATAGAACCAGGTCAGCAGAGCTGCTGTAAAGCCAGAGAAACCAGGTCAGCAGAGCCCTTGTATAGCCAGAGAACCAGGTCAGCAGAGCTGCTCTAGAGCCTAAGAAGCAGGTCAGCAGAGCTGCTCTAGAACTAGAGACCCAGGTCAGAAGAGCTGTTCTAGAGCCAGGGACCCAAGTCAGCAGAGCTGCTGTAGAGGCCAAAAACCAGGTCAGCAGAGCTGCTGTATAGCCAGAGAAACCAGGTCAGCAGAATTGCTTTAGAGGGAGAGAACCAGGTCAGTAGAATTGCTTTAGAGCCCCTCATTTTGTTCCTTTGCAAAATAAATGTTTTAAGTCTTAACTCTTTATTCCAATCAAGATGGCTTAGATGGATTAGCGCTCTAGTTGTTCTTTAGAACACTGTGGGACAGTTTGTCATTGGGCTATACTTGGAATACATCTGGGTGATATTTGTGCTACATTTGGGCTCTTTGTCTCTGGTGGCCATCTTGGGAGACTTATTTGTTAGGAAGTTTCCGAATTTCCTCATTTACTACAGTCTCCTCAGTAGGAAATACTTTCAGTTTTTTACTACGGTTCCATCAAGAAGGCATTCAGATGTGTCACACATGTGTCATAAAAACTGAATGTTAGCACTCTAGTTGCTCATTAGATCACAGTAGTAAAGCTAATGCTCACCAGGGAAGTCTGCTGCTGGTATTGAAAGTACATGTTTCAGTCTGCATGTCAGAACTTTTTTTAATGAAATAGAACAGGATTTGAGAAGTCACTTGAAATGTGCCTTAATTTTTCTTTCTGCAGCACTAATCATACTTTCTATGGCAAAATGAACCCCCTCATTTTGTTCCTTTTTAAATTAAATGTTTTAAGAGTTACCACTTTATTCTAATCAGGATTGCTTCAGGTGTGCTATACTTTTGTCATAAGGCTGTTAGCACTCTTGTTGTTCTTTAGAACACTCTGGGAAGCTGCAGTAGAACACAAAGGAATCAACTGACAGTCTCTGCCTTTTTGGATGGACATGTTTTACTGAGAATGTCAGACTTCATTCTCACATGACTGAGAAAGATAATGTGAATTTACAGAAAAAATGCTCTCAGTTTAGCTTATAGATCATCTTTCAAACCTCTGTGGGAAAGCATGAGAAAATAGTTTTCTCTCAAACATGATTCATGATATCCCAGCAGAAGGCTTTTCACATGGTAAACTCACCTTAGAACACACCACAAAATGAGTATGGTACCATCAACACATGATTTATAATGTAACTAAAGCCTTAAAACATTCTATTAACTGCAATGCTTTTTAATGAGGCGCTATCATGTATATTGATCCCAAGATGGCTGCCAACACTTTTTGGATGAAGTGTTGACAGCCAATCAGATCTCACGATGAGATGTGTCATTAGGCTCCACCCAGATATATGTATATTTTCCTTTAATATCTAAAAAACTACTGAACAGATTTACACCATTTAACCAAAAGGCATGAGTATGAACCAAGGACTACCTCTTTGCCAAATTTGGTGTAATTCTGTTCAGCAGTTCGGGCTATAGCTGCGAATAAAAGTTCCTATGGAAAATTACATGGGAAAACACGTTTTGGGACTCCCCTTTGTTCTACGCCCTGCTTGACGAATCACCCCCAAACTTTCAGGATAGGAGCGGACCAGAGCGACGCACGAGTTTTGAAAATGTTGCTAAGATTCGTCAACCGGCGCCAAAGTTATTGCAAATAGAATGTTGCAGATTTTCTATGGAAAATAGGTCCTAACTATAGCTACCTACTAGTGACCGCCAGTAGGTAATAGATTATATCTATATCTATCTATCTATATCTATACTACTATTATAAAGAGAGAACTGTGTCCTTTGAGCCAGGTAAACTCGAAAAGTACACCACCAATCGCAACACCCAATACAGCGTTGGAAAGGGGAGGTCCAGTAGATGGACATAGGCTATATAAAAAATATATATATACGTTATCTAAAAAATTTACAATAAAAAAAAGTAGTCCCTTCGAAGTAGCGCCGGCCATGTGCGCTAACCACATATGTGCTGACATCATCATCAGAGAACGGGAGCGCGAGGAGGAGCGGCGGACAGGACCGCGCGGAGGAGCGGCGGACAACAGCGCGGGGAGGAGTGGAGAACTTAGCCACACTGGAGCGGCCTGAGGTACGTGAACCGCGGGGAGGAGCGGTGAAGTAAGGAGGACTGGACTGCAGCGGCGGCGGACAACAGCGCGGGGAAGAGCGGAGAACTTAGCCACACTGGTGCGGCCTGAGGTACTTGAACCGCGGGGAGGAGCGGTGAAGTAAGGCGGACTGGAGCGGGATGACAGGTAAACTTTAGCGCTGCAGCGGGGCGTGTATACTGGCTTTGTTCGTTTGCAGCGTCGGATGCGTGGCAACAGTGTTAGGGAGCAGGGCGTGTGCGGATGATTGGGGGCACTGAAGGTGGCGGTGAACTTGGGCTGAGGAGGTGGTTGGGGGCCTGGTTTTCGGCAACTCGGAGCAAGCCTGATTGCCCCCGGACAACGTGGGAATGGAAGTGAGCCTGGGGTTAAGCAGAGTTAAGAATAAGTACCAGCGCCCAAAACTCTGTCTAAAAGTACGGGACCAGCGCAATTACATGTCGGCGGGTGGAATACCAGCAAGCCTGATTGCCCCGGACAACGTCGGGCGGGCTGCTAGTACTAATATAAAAAAGAGAGAGCCCAAACCTTTGAGGCGGGTAATCTCAGGAACCACAGCACCAATCACAACACCCAATACAGCGTTGGAAAGGGCAGTTACAGCAGAAAGACATAGGCTATGCAGACGCCCACCATATACATTTAAAAGGTAAAAGAACTGTGCCAGCAAAGTAGTCCCTTGTGGGTGTGTCTGCGTTGTGCTGTGGGCGTGTGCTGGGGGCGTGACAAACACTGGGGGCATGTGGTACATTCCGCCCTTCATGCCATGTCTCATATCGTGTGCTGTGGGCGTGTGCTGGGGGCGTGGGCGTGTGCGGGGCACGGGATTACAGGGAAAAAAAGCGAGCGTTGTGCCCAATATTTCATTGTTTTTTCTTCCCAGGTTTCTGTACATTCCAGCTCCGGGTGTGCTGGTCCCGCACTCCCAGAGACGTGCACCTGCTTTACTGCAAGGAAAAATAAAGTATGGAAACTCAAGTTCATACACTACTGAACGCGCACTCTTAAGTGCATCAGCAGTGCACTGTGAATTGGAGCGTTTCACAGGCCTATCATAGGTAAGAAATGCTATCAAAACGAAATCCTACAAAACAATATACTACTGGCCGACAGCAATTCATACCGGAAAAAGGTCGGCACGGGCTGCTAGTCTCTATATATATCTCTCTCTCTCTCTCTCTCTCTCTCTCTATATATATATATATATATATATATATATATATATATATATATATATATATATATATATATATATATATATATATATATATATATTTATATATATATACATATATATATCCTAATCCTATCCTTAAAGACTTTGATAGAAAAACAGACATTTGAGGTGAGCAGATCAAGAGTGTCGCTGGTGTTGAGAGTGCTCTAACAGGAGCTGCTTTCCACCTAAACTTGAGAACTTCCCAGAGTTCTCTCATTCTTTTTTGCATATATATATATATATATGTTATCAAGGGCGGGATGGCCCGAAACGCGTAGTGGGAGAGCTGGCTACATAAAAAATCTGCGCAAATACTTGGGTCCAAACTCATCTTTTCTGGGTGATATATATATATATGTGTATATATATCACCTACTGGTGACCGCCAGTAGGTAATATATATATGTATATATATATATATATATATATATATATATATATATATATATATATATATATATATACACACACACACATATATATATATATATATATATATATATATATATATATATATATATATATATATATATATATATATATATATATATATATATATATATATATCTATTACATACTGGTACCGGTCTGAAGATTCGAGGTGGGGATGAAACTGTGAGTATAAATCGTTAGTTTATTGTTGTAAAGTAATGAGCTGTGGGGCTGTAGGATACTGGCCGCTGTAGCATACCTGTGTACGTAGTGTTAATGTCTATTTATACTATACAGGGAATGGGAAGCAAACTAGTCACCCCCACCGGTCTGTAGACTCGAATGAAGTGTTTTAGGAAGCAGGAATAAAGAAATAATTGTGAAGAATATAATGTAGAATATTGCAATACCACAGAAGAAAAACGGTGAAATGAGGTGTATCTAAGAAAGTAGGTGTGTGTAATAAAGGCATGGAGTTTGAAAATTATAAAGAAAGTGTCTTTATTTAAGTGCCATAATTGGACCCACTGGTGCAAGAGCTAGGGCATCTAGCTGATGCAAAGTTGAAGCACTTCTGACGTATTCAAACGTAAGCTCCTACATCAGTGAATAGTATATTACATGTTACAGTTGCATGTGACATAAACAATAGCTATTACACTTGAATGATTCTACATTCTACAAGGAAATTAAAGGTAGGATATGATTACCACATGTATCCTTTAAGAAAAAAAAGAAATAACAAAGAAAAAATTGCAAAATGTAATCAACAAACTTTTTAGGTAACTTGGCAGTGCTTTTTTGTAACACAAAATTATCAACAGTAGAATAGTCAGCAATCTGTTGTACAGTAGATTCAATGCGGTGCATGTCAGAATTGGTACTAGTTCTACCCACATTGAAACTTTGAGGATGAATACAAACATTGCGCTCTGAGAAGCACATTCGGTACCTTTGTAGTCAAACTATACATTATTGTCTTCAGCTGTTTCAAAAAAACAATCTTGTGTGGAGGGCTGAGGCATCGAGCTGAGACAAACTCCAACCGCTTCTGCTGTAGTCAAATCGAAGCTCCTGCATCAGTAAATTGCACATTATATGTTAGAGTTCTACACAATAGCTATTATACATATATGAATAAATTGTATAATAAAAATAAAGGTAGTTTCCGATTACTACACTCTGACAACCAGTTCCTAAACAAAGTTGTCTTTTTTTTTTATTGTGAGGTTCTGAGCAGAAGTTGAATTTGAGTAAATTTGTGTGAAAGGGCTTTGTGAATAACAGGGAGGCAGAGAGGTGTGTGCACAAAGAACAGATGTGGTTTCAAATTGGGTGTCCGGTTTAGGCTAATTTAGGAAGTAAATAGTGTATTTGCATAGACCAAACATCACCAATCCCTGGTTAAAGTGGAGACGTAAGGGGCAATAATGAAGATAAAGTTCAAATGTCTGAGTATACTTAAAAAGTTGTTATATGAAAATAGTAGGATTCAAGTGTATTATAAAAAAAATTAAGGAAAAAGTTAAAAAAGATTGTTGAGATGTTGGCAAGGCATACATCCATTTGCCAGTCAAATGGGCAAGTTTTGCAATTAAACGATGGTTGTACGCATTTTGCATAAGTAGAGATAAATGTTATGTTGTAGCTAGCTCCGATTATAGATAGAGACAGGTAGTCAAAAAGTTTTTCCGTTTTTTTACAGTATTGATGTAGCTTGGTGTAGAGGCGTATTCTGTCAGACATAGTTGTTACCACAGAGAGCGTAGCCATTTCTATAAGTAGAATTAGTAGTAGGATGGCCGCAAGGAGAGCGAGAATTGTGGGCACTGTTCCTGTTATTCCAGAGATAATCGAATGAATGTAGTCTGGTATTATAAGAAGAACAGCTTGAAAGCATGTTAGAGGACTGTAGGAGAGTGTGTTAAAACACCTGTGCTAGACCTTGAGTGTGACATGTGTTGTAAATTGTGTAACAATTCACAAAGTGTAATGGGTAGTTTGTATTTAAAAGGGAGTGCATTTTACTTGAAGTTTGTGGTATCTGCAGTCAATACATTTCTTTTTCAGAAGTGAGGGAAACTACTGTTCTGAACAAAAGCACTTTTAGTTTGGTTTGTTTCTAGAAATCGGTTTTCAAACGAAGAATTGAAGGCAAAGTTGAAGTTTGGGAGTTAGCTTGGGTGGGTGGGAATAGACACTGCCACAGGAAGTTACTCTGTTTGAAACAATAAGGACATGCGGTGTGCCAGAGCACATTCCGTAGGAGTGCATGTTATTGAGAAGCAGATAACTGCCATTAGAAAGCTGCGTGAATGTTAGTCGGATTGTGCGAGTTAGCGTGCTTTTAAGAAAGGACGCAAGGTTGGGTGCAGTAAGCTTAGAAGCGCTGTGTAGTTGGACATTTTGGATAGTAATGAATGACTGTCATTGTGGTCAAGCGACGTGACAGGTGCTCCCCCACCTCAGGATTGATTAGTCGTGCCAACAGTTGACCTGTCCTCCCTTCCTCCCTTTGCACTCTATCTAGATAATCCCTATAACTGTAACACCTCAGACTGCCCAGCGCTTCATTATACTGTGCCCGCGCTTCTTTTAGGGACATCTTGGCCGTTTCGTCCATACCCTGCAAATTATCCAGTCTGCGAATAGTCCCCTCCAGGACTAGAAGTTCCCCGTTAATCTTCCTGTGTGCCCCACATGCCTGAGCCATGCAAAGGGCCCGTACCAACACTACCTGTTACTCCACCTGGGGAGAGGAGGCAGTGTTGGTGTTAATAGGGAAGTATGCCTAGACCAGTGATACCAATGAGGCCCGGAAGGGGACATCCTTAAGCAATAATGGGATAAATTTCAATGTAGAGTTTGGGAGTGTCGACACAGTGGTTGATGTATAATGAGTAATGGGCTGTGGTTCGACAGGGTTTGCCCCAGATACTCAGTGTGGGATAAGGAACCATTGAATGCCAGGGAGCAGAGGAATATATCAAGCCTGGTATGGACCTACTGAACCGACAAGGAGAAGTACCCCCTATCCCCTGTGTGCTGCAGTCTCCAGATGTCTTCGAAGCCCCAGTGGGACATCCAGGTCTCGATGCCCAATGCAGAATGATGTGGCTGAGTCCCCGATAGGGGAGGGTGCGAATGATCAATGGCAACATCCGCCAGACAGCTAAAGTCGCCCCCCAACACAAGGGAACCTGTTCAACATTGGGCCAAGGAGGCAGAGAAAGACTCCATGAAACCAAATTGGTCCTGGTTGAGAGCATAAATATTGCCAAGGGTCATCTCTCGCCCCGCCGATCATCCCATAAGCAGGGCATGCCACCCCTTCGTATCAAGCCATGCGTGGTCAAGAGCCAAGGGGACCCCTGGCAAAAGGCAAGAAGGTAGTCCCGAAAATCTGACCCCACCACCTCTTCTGCAACCTCCCGGCCTCCTCCTTATTAAGGTTTGTCTCTTGGAGGAATGCAATGTGCACGTCCCTGCGCCACTGGTAGGAGTATATGTTATGACGTTTGTCCATTGTTCCATACCATGGAAGTTCCACGTGAGGAACCTCACAGTGTTAGTTGTACCTGCCCTTTCCATAGGAGACTTCCCCACAACAGCATAAGGGGGACCTGTCCCCCACCGCTTCCCTGTGTGTGCACCACCATCCTCCTCTGCAAGCATCCAAATAAAAAATATCAATCACAGAACCCCCATCTTCAACAACTCCCCAAGCCCAGGACAGCCTAACAACGGTCAGTCATCCAAACAGTGTGTGGAACATAACGCTTAATGAGGCCTTACTCCAGTACTCAAGGGGGATGCAAAGTGAGAGCAGAAGGGAACATAGGGTTGACCACAAACGGTCTGGAGGATGCCAGCCCCACAAGATCATGTCAGCTCAAGGCCAGAGACTGCTGCCAACAATTCAGCTCACCCCAAGGGTTCAAACCTGTCCAAAGCCCAATCAGCCTCAGATTACTTCATCAGCTGAGTTGGGAGTCACCACCAGCATCTACACACAGTCACTGTGGGATGTGTCTGAATAAATGTCCCCAGTGGCCTTTGACGACCCATCCTCCGCCTCAGTGGTGGGCTCCTGCCCCGCATAAGCCGCCGTCTGCAGGGCTTCAGCCCTCTCCTTCTCAGTTTGTGATGTGGTCGGTATTTTAGGAGCTCCCCTTCTGGAGCATCATCTGGAAAGGCTCAGAAGTTCTGCCGTTTTCCTCAATACAGATTTGGGGACCACAGGTTGTGAGGCCCTGGCCTTATGGGCCTCAATCCAGTCCCAGGCCTCACCCGGGCTTTCACAAAAGTGGGTGCTGCCGTCCTACATAATCTGCAGCCGGATTATGAACATCAGAGAAAGCGCCTTCTTGACCTCCAGAAATGAGGCCTGCTTCCGTTGCACCTCCAGGGTGTAGCCTGGGAAGAGGGAAACCTTACTGTTGTTAACTGCATAGGGGCCCTCCGCATGTGCCCTCTAAAAAAGGAGGTCCCTGTCCCTGAAATAAAGCAGTGGGCCACCACTGGCCATGGGGATACCCCAGTGCCGGGTGCCTGGCCGGGACCCTGTTTGCCCTTTTGAGGGTATTGAAAGGTGACAAACCCTTAGGACACATGTCATTGCCCTCAATTCATGCCTACAGGCCCAATATCTGAACGTTGTTCCATCAATTATATCCCTCCGCATCCAGAACACCCACCCTGTCTATCAGGGCTCCCATCTGCTGGTCCAGGGCATTTTGGGCGGGGGCGATCTCAGATATGCTGGAATCGGTTCCCTTCACCCTCTCAGATAGCTTCTTGTGTTTTTCTCGCAGGAGGCCAAGCCCTACCGACACCGTGCTGATGTCCTGATGGAGGGTAGCCTTCGTGTCCGCTATTTTCTTCAGTATCTTACCCAGTTGCTGATGTATAGGATCTTCTGGACCGAACTGCGTTTGCTCCTGGGTACTGTCTTCCAGGTCTTGTGTGGCCCCGGCCTGCCGGCCTCAAGGTTTGTCCATGGTGCCAAACATCCCCCCGACTGCTGGATCACACTTAAGAGGAAGTTCAATCCAACAACCGCTGTTGTGAGTCTGCCACTTGCACCAGGGCTCAGGTCTACCACACTCATAAGGGCCTCAACACTCCTGCTGCAACAGTCACTCCACTGTAGGACCAAAAAGTCTGCTTACTTCTGTGTCCACTCGGTGACCGAGTCTCTGCCCAGGCCTTTTTCTGCACCAATATAGACCCCACACAACTGCAGGTGGCAAAGAGCTCAGTCTGGGGCGTCAATATTCTCACCAGGGAGGTCCACCTCTCTCTGGGATAATGCACATCTTGCTGCACAGGCAGGAGGGCCACCACAACCCAAGGCGCGAATATGATGGGTCATGGGCAAGGCCTTTCAACAGGGCGCCACTGGTCACAGGCCTACTTCCAGGGCAAACCCCCCAGGCCACATGCCCTCACCAGAAGGCCATTCTCTTCTGACAGTTCTCGGGCACCGGTGGGATTCCCGGCTTACCACCTTAATGTAGTCTCACCCCTGCGCGGCCAGCAGGGACGACAGGTGCTCCTCCGCTAATGGCAAGATCCATACACTATTCCCTGAGTCCCGATGTGGGCCCGAATACCTGCTCCGACTCCCAGCTCCCACCGCTGTCAGACAGGGCGCTCAACTCTGGCGGCCGTGGCCTCTCCCTCCTGAGAAAAGTCAGACCATGTTAAGTTAATTCCAGGTTGCAGTAAAGCCCAGGTAGATCTTTGGCCCATAGGGAGCCGCAGCTCCTAGAGTAATCCACTCGCTCACGTCCCCGGGCCCAGGCAGTGGCATCTCAGCTCCACGACCACATTGAGGGCCCCCTCCCCTCATCTGCAGGAATGATGGGTGCTCCCTCCTTTGATAGGGCCAATGCCGTCGCGCTCCACGAGCCCTGCCCTTTTGCATGCTCACCTCTCCACTGCAGCATGATTACCCCTGCTACGGGTCGCCAGTCCTTCACTGACTCTCGCCGCGGGACTCAGGCCGCCGATCCTAGGCCCATTCGCGGGGCTCAAACTCTGGAGAGGCTCTGCTCCGCCCCGCTCCCGAAGCCAATCAACTCCAGGCAGCAATCTTGCCCCTGTCCTACGCCAATGGCTGCTGGGAGCCCAGACTCACCACGGCTGCCGAGGGAGCCGCCCAAACCACCCCTCATAATTTGAAATCAGGCAGGGGAAGATCTCTCATCTTTCAGTGCAGATGACCATGAGGCCCCCCCCGGGAAGTGAAGGTCGCAGACCATTCTTCCCACGGGGTTTTCGTGCAATAGCGGAAGGACAAGTTGGGGGGCGGGGCTAGAGGGGTTAAAGGAAGGGGTGGGATTGGGAGGCCATAGAAGGTGTCAGGAGAGGAAGATCCGGCCTCTTCATGACACCTGAGCACCACCGGGAGGGTTTAGAAAGTTTGTGGAGGTTTTTAGAAAGTTTGTGGGTCTGCTGCATGGCGCGGCAAGGCCTGGGAGATTGTTTCCTTTTGCGGTGTCCCCAGAGAGGTTTGCGGTCCTGCCGGGTGCTGCAGCGGTGGTGGTTTTGGATGGGGGACTCGCCGCTGGACACGTCAGAATGGAGGGGCATCCTGTTCTGGGGCGGGCGGTGGAGTCTTGCTGCATGTGCGCCTTCGGCCCGGTGGGGGTGGGGGATGGGGGCTCCAGACTGCGTGTGCGGCTGCGTGGGAACTGAGGAGCGGTGGTGGGGGGGCCCGCTTTCTGGTTTGGGGGGGCAGGGGTTCCCCCAGTGGGGGGGTGGGCCTTTTTTGGGGCCATCACGCCTCCCGAATGAATTTTGATGGCAACTGTTTCCCGTTTTTACAGTGGCATCCCATCCCCTTCTACAGGCAAAGGCACCTCAATTGTGTAGCGGGCTTTTTTAGGTGTAGTCAGGTGGTGGACTGTGGGGCATCTTTTAACGACAATGCTGGCGGGCTAGTACTGGGTCCATCAGGTGAATCTCCTTTTCCAGCAGCGAGGTGGAGGTATGGCCCATCCAGTTTTGTAATCTGCGCCAGTTAGTTGGTCAGGGTGCACTGGAGATAGCTGGGATTTCCCCTCGTGGGTGGTATGGGGGGGGTCGGGCGTCTGTGTTTTCCTGTCGGAGTTTGCAGGTGGTGCGATGTGGGGTATAGGGGTCAGGGGTGAGGGACTGCTAGCACGGCACGAGGCCCGGTATTGCTTGGACCCACCTGGTTATGACGACCCGGTTGGGGGGGCGAAACTAGGCTGGTGGTCGAGCCCAGCAGTAGGTGCAATGCCAGCGGGGCGCACAATGGCTTCCAAATGCTGGCCAGAAGCAGTAGGGGGGTCTGTCCTCCGTCGGAGGATTGCTCAGTGACCAAAACAGCTTTCTTACTCGGACAATGTCACACATAATGTTATGAATAAAATGCACAAGTGATGGCATGGATGTTGAGGGCAATGTGCTGGCGTGGTTGTGTGGGGAGCAGTGGGGCTCTGAGACTGTGTGTGAGGGGGATGGCGTGTGAATGGTAGTTGTGTGAGAAGGGCTGGGGCTGAGTAGGTTTACTGCAGGGGGAGGAGGGACGCATGGTAACTAGATGGTTTCCTTATTGTTGCAGGGGTCAAATGAGGCCACGGAATGACCTGCGGCTATGGCCACAGCAGGCACGGCAGCTATGAACGAGCGGAAGGTGTACTGGTTTAACCCTCAGGTACGCGGTTCCAGCTGTGGCTGGGGGTAGCAGAAAGCTTTGCGGGTGGGGAGGGTCCTTTCTTGGCTACCTGGGGGTCAAGGGGTCGTGGCGATGGAGGTTTCCCGTGAAGCAGCCTGATTTTGGTTGTGTGTTGTAGGTGGCGGCATGCTTCGCATCGTAGCTCATAGGATGCGCGGGGGACTTGTGGATTGGGCTAATCACATCAGGGTGGTGGCCGGTTGTGAAGGCTTATAACGGATGGTTACAGGTCTTAGTTTCCTGGATTTGTCGCATTGCAGGTTCCTCGGTGGGGGTTATGTGAGCCGAGTGCAGGTGGCAGGTGCAGGCTACGACAGTAGGTATGATGGCGCTGCGCGAGAGGTGAAAGTAATGAGGTGTCGGGGACTGACACAAAGGCATGGGTGGGGTATTTTGGCAAAGTCGTAGGGGGTGGTGGGGGTTTTTGGCGGAGGAACGTGGAGATTCTGACAGGGAGGCAGGTGTGCCGGGAAGCAGGTAGCAGCTATGGATGGACATTGTCTGGATAAGTGAGCAGGATAGGGGTATAGAGCTGCGGTGTTATACCGTCTATGAGTTTTTTCCGTTGCGCTGGGCGCTTGGTACTGAACACTCTGGAGGCGGGAGTTTATGGCTCAGAGTGAGATGCGGATAAAATGGGGAGCTGTAGGGGGGCAGGTGGGGTTGTGCTGGGCGGTGGGTGGTGCCCAGTTGGGGCGGGGGCATTTCGAGAAGAGAGCGGCGGTGCAATACAGTTGCGATAAAGGTGTGCCCGGACGTTGGGGCAGTGAGGGCCGGGTAGCAGCATTATTAGTGTCGGTGTGATTGGGGGGGCACTGGGGTGTGTGTCAAACATAACGTATTGAGAGTCGAGGACATTGGGGGGGTCGTTGTTTTCCTTCAGAGGCGGAGAGGCATTTCTCCTGATTTTATTGGCCTTGGGCGTTGGCAGGCTGTGTTTGTGGCAGGGTTATCGTGCGGAGGCGTATGGTTTCTTGGTATCCTAGGGGGGGGGCTGCTGACTCGGGTGCCGGGAGTACAGTATGGGCCTATGACGAGAAAGGTACTTGGGGCATGTTTTTTTTTGCTGAGGTGTTAGGACGACTGCCGTACGAGGGATGGGGACCACGATGCATGTCTTGCGGGACTAATTTTCCTTTTCTACCACTAGGAGCTGGAAGTTGACTGTGAACCAGGGTAGTCGCCTGGTTGGGGTGGTTTTTCTCACGGCATTCGGATGGCAGAAGAAGCACTAGTGGGTGTGTAGGCGTCCCTGGGGGGGGACCGCAATCGTGGGCTGTGAGATGACAGGGAACCAGTCAAATGAAATGGTGGGGGGTTGTTTGTGCCAGTACAATGGCCGTTGGGTCACAGGAAATATGGTTGCCCTGATTTGAGGATACATGAAGGGGAGAAGTTTTACTGGGATGTGTCAGGTCTGACGTTATCCCGGAGATGCTGGCGGGGGATGTGTTAACGGTGACTGGAGCAGGGGGTATCCTGGTCAAGCGCATGGTTGGTGCTTGGGGGATGAGGGTCTGGGGGGTTGAGGATTTGGAGGTCCAGGCCATGGTGCTCTGGTGATGGGACTGTTTTGGGGGACATTGAAGGTGGGGCCCCCTTTTTTCAATGGGAGGCACCTGTCCCGGTCCATGGATGGTCGGGATGGTATTCACTTACACTAGGACAGAGGTGCAGATAGTAGATGGTCGTCCACGGGGGGCACCTCGCTTGGCTGGAGTTTGGCCAGACAATCGATCTGTGTACGGGATGCAGGCCCGGGTGGTGAATAGTCGTTCACTGTGTGTAGTGGGATCCACTGTAAAGCATCTGACGCTCGGGGATGTGAGCGACAAGGTGGGGATGACTATGCAGGAGTCTTGATTCTTATCAAAGACCAAGAGAGGTTCACAGTGAGATCATATGTTCATCTGAAGAGAACATCATGCTTTAGAGTGCTTCTTTGTCATCAGGAATTTCTACGGTTAAATATTCCTTAAAGGTATGGTGCAATCACATATAGAAGGCGAACAGACTTACACGCTACACAGCGCTGGGGGGGGCACTGTTTTATGGACCAGGAGCAGTCTACACATCTTAATGTTTATCAGGGGATAAAGAGGACGGATGTACAAGGGGTGGATGGTTGTTCACCTCGAATGTGGGGGGTGCCATTTGGATGGCCAATAGATTGGTCCCGGACGGTTGCTTGTTTTTGCTGAGCAATAGTACAAGTGGGGAACGGTTGTTTGCCGCGCGGGGGGTGCAAATATACAATGCACGAAGATATAAGAGATGAAGTGAGGATGTACATGCAGGAGTTTGATGCTTAATTAAAACCGAAGTTTGTTCACATTGGAATCCTATGATCTGCAGACACGTCACGTTCTAGAATGCTTCTTGGTCATCAGGAACTTCTAAGGTTAAACATTCGTACCATAGGTGATGCCCTTACATATAGAAGGTTAAGAGAACTTGCATGCTACACAGAGTTGGGGTGGGGGCACCTTTCTGGACCTGGAGCGGTCACAAACCGGCATTGTTTATCGAGAGATGCAAAGGACGGATGTACAAGGGGTGGATGGTCGTTCACCTCGGAGAGGGGAGGCGCCTTTGGTGGCCAATAGATTGGTCCATAGAGGTTTGCTTGTTTTGCTGGGGCACAGGTACAAGTGGTGGATGGTCGTTCGCCACAAGGGAGGGGGGCAATTGTCTCTGGGTCGAGGATTGGGCCCGACTAAAGTTTGCATGTACATGGGACACAGGTCCAGGTGATGACTGGTTGTTCACGGTGAGGGAGGTGTATTTCCGCGGACAGGGTTTTGGCCCTGCAAGATTACCGGTTCCACGAGATGCAGGCCAGGTGGTGGATGGCCGTTATCCGCGGGGGCAACTTTTTCGGTCAAATGATTGGGCATGGACATGTTGCTGGTTTATACAGGCATTGGTACTGGTGGTAGATGGTCGTTCACCACGTTGGCGGGCGCCGGTTATGGCAGGGAGTGGCCCCATGGGATGCTATTTGCTTACCCAGTAAGCAGGTACGGCTGGGGGGATGGACGATCACCGCATTGAGAGCGTCTTTTCTTGGTGGTTTTTTTTGTCCCGGGAATGTTGCTGACTTGCAGGGGACGCATGTTTAGGTGGATTGTCGTTCACTAGGTGCTGCAGAGTGGGGCAGACTTTAGGCGCACAGGACTGAAGGGCACGTGGGCCCGTGTGTACCATGAATGGTACTTTGCTCCAGGAAACAGGTGAGATGGTTTTAAGAAGGCAGATTCGAGAATGCCTGGGTATGGGGATGGGAACGTATATTTCTTGCATTGATGTACTGTTAATAAGTCTAAATGATTGCAACCTTGTCCTAATAAAATGGCCTTTTACGCTTCAAGTAACAGCGTGGAGTGTAGTTATTGCGCGATAAATACAGCAAATAATTGCAGAGTGAGTGCTGTATTTGATGCACCCGCTTGTCAGTGATCCAAGAATAAACTCCTAAAGCTTCAATGACCATGAGGCACAGGGCGATTTCTTTCTGTACGTGGAGGCCATATATGATTTATCTCCCCTGAATTGTTATGCTTTGCATAGAGCTCCCAGGCAGGCAAATTTAGTGATGCGTGCCCCATCCTAAATTGGGTGGGATGACGGCCACTATGACATCAGGTTCCGAAGGTGGAGCCAGAAGAGGCTCAACCATCTAAATCCCAGCATTTTCCTGACTCTAACTCAATAGGGGAAAGGTGAGCTTGAGGAGAAGGAAATGCAATGAGTCTGGTGAACCGACCTGAACTCCCCATCAAGTAAGTATACCAAGACTGACATGCTTCCGACTTGTCATGGAGACCCACTGAGACTTCTGAGGTGAGCTTTGCCACAGTTAAATCAAATACAGTGGGAGTAATGGGAATTAATATAAGTACATCAAACACCATGAACAGGTATAACATCTATTTTTATATGCTCTTTTCTCTTAGGGTACAATAAGTCTAAAATGGAATAATAGCTCGGTTACATAAATTTGTGCACTTAAGAACATGGATTACTATAAATCAAAAACGTTGAAGTTGCACATTTAATAACATTAATTAACACTAATCAAAATCTTGTAGTAACCAAAGCTCTGTGTTGCCAACACATGTTTCGCGGACTGCTTTCTCCACTTCTTCAGGGCAAAATCAAGATCAAACCCCAAATCTAATATGACATCAAAATCACAGTTTACATATTATACCCGTGCACTGTGGACGCATCAAAAATGCTTTAATGTTTATAGTTCCAAGCCTAAAATGATGCAATCATTAATAGGACTTGGTACATCTAGGAGTACATACAGGTGAAATTGGAGTCAAAAACATAAAAAATTAACAGTGCATTCCACTTGTCTTCTTGTGGTAGAAAATAGTCCCCAGTTAAACTCAAGTGAACACATATAAACTTTGAAATATTGACAAAGAATAATTCTGCACATCCCGCCTGAACCTCTTGCACATTGAGCAAAAAAGAAAAACATGGTTACGGTGCTCCTGCCTATGAACAGCGCGATGAACTATTTTGTAGTGGGAACTGCTGTGCACCAATATGCAGGAGGGAGTCCTCACTGTACCTCACTGTACCTCCCACCTACATCACTTTTGTGACCATGCCATTACTGTTTGTTTTTTGAGGGTGCAAACACAGAACCAAAATGTGTGTCCTTCATTGGCTCTCTTGTGTCCCCCCCCTTTCATGATGCCTGACTTGAATGCTGCATTCTGGCATTGACTTCCAAAGACTGACTCTCTCTTCAACTATGCTTTAGGAAAGCTGCCCTCCAACGTGGCATCATTTGTAAAGTATTTCAGTTGTGCTCCACTATAGTTGGAGGGTATGATGGCTAGGCTTGGCTGTAGCTCTTATGTTATGTCCCAGTAGGTGGGAATTCCCTAACCAGCATGAACATGAACATGTCTTGTCACTTATCTGACATGATGGGTGAAAAGGACTTGACAGCTATCAGTGCAGCTAGCGTGCATCCTTCGGGGTTGCTTCTGGTTCAGTGGTGCATGCACTCCAATCCAAGAGAGAGGGATTAGACTGAAGTCAATGTCAAGTCAAGTCAAGTCAAAGGATTTATATAGCGCACTACATACCCGGAGGGTTTCAAGGCGCTTAGGAAGGGGAGGAGAATTACTTGTCAAATATCCACGTTTTAAGTTGCTTTCTGAATGCTAGGTGGTTCTGGGTAAGGCGAAGGTAAGCGGGGAGAGAGTTCCATGTTTTAGCAGCCAGGTATGAAAAGGATCTGCCTCCCATGGTGGTCTTGTTGATGCGAGGTACAGTGGCGAGGGCTTGGCTGGAAGAACGTAGCTGGCGGGAGGGGGTGTAGAAGGACAGTCGTGAGTTGAGGCATTCTGGACCGATGTCGTAGAGTGATTTGTGTGCGTGGGTAAGCAGTCGGAAAGTGATCCTCTTATTGACGGGTAGCCAGTGGAGGTCTTTAAGGTGACCAGAGATGTGATTGTTGCGTGGGATGTCTAATATGAGTCTGGCTGAGGCGTTTTGGATTCGTTGGAGTTTCTTCTGGAGTTTTGCGGTAGTACCTGCGTAGAGGGTGTTTCCGTAGTCCAGTCGGCTCGTGACCAGAGCGTGGGTGACTATTTTCCTTGTTTCGGAGGGGATCCAGCGAAATGTTTTTCTGAGCATGCGAAGAATGTTGAAGCAGGAGGAGGATACGGCGCTGACTTGTCTGTTCATTGAGAGTGAAGAATCCAGGATGACGCCTAGGTTCCGTGCGTGGTCAGTCGGGATGGGTGCTTTTCCGAGGGCTTCCGGCCACCAGGAGTCGTCCCATGCAGAGGGGGATGTACCTAAGATGAGGACTTCTGTTTTGTCTGAGTTCAGTTTCAGACGGCTTTGTTTCATCCATTCGGCAACTTCTTTCATTCCTTTGTGTAGGTTGGTTTTGGCGGTGCTGGGGTCATTTGTGAGGGAAAGGATCAGTTGGGTGTCATCCGCGTACGAGATGATGTTGAGGTTGTGTTGGCGTGCGATGGCCGCGAGGGGGCTCATGTATACGTTGAAGAGGGTGGGACTGAGTGAGGATCCTTGTGGTACGCCGCAGATGACTTCAGAGGCCTCGGACTTGAATGGTGGAAGGCGGACTCTCTGGGTTCTTCCGGTGAGGAACGAGGTGATCCATTCAAGTGCTTTTCCTTGGATTCCGATGTTATTGAGGCGTTGTAAAAGGGTGCTGTGGCAGACTGTGTCGAATGCTGCAAAGAGGTCGAGGAGGATGAGGGCGACTGTGTCTCCATTGTCCAGTAGAGTTCGAATGTCGTCTGTTGCTGCGATGAGGGCGGTCTCAGTGCTGTGTTTTGCTCGAAAGCCAGATTGTGAGGGGTCGAGGGATTTGTTGGCTTCGAGGAAGGCGGCGAGCTGGTTGTTGACAGCTTTCTCGATGACTTTGGCCGGGAATGGAAGAAGCGAGATGGGGCGGTAGTTTTTGAGTTCGGTGGGGTCCGCTGTGGGTTTTTTCAGAAGGGCGGTGAGTTCAGCGTGTTTCCAGTCTTCCGGGAAGGTGGCGGAGTTGAAGGAGCAGTTGATGACGTCTCGGAGGTGCGGTGCTATGACGGAGTCTGCTTTGTTGAAGATGTGGTGAGGACATGGGTCTGTGGGGGATCCTGAGTGGATGGAATTCATCAGTCGGATGGTGTCCTCAGTGGAGATTGGGTTCCAGTCGTTAAGGGTGTTCACGGGGGGATGATGATCAGCAGATGGTAGGGTGGGTTGGTTTCCGGGTTGGTTGTCAAAGCTGTTGTGGATGTCTGCAATCTTGTTGTGGAAGAATGAGGCTAGGGAGTCGCAGAGGGTTTGAGAGGGGGTGATGTCGTTGGAGTTGGCCGAGGGATTGGAAAATTCCTTGACGATGTTGAAAAGTTCCTTGCTGTTGTGAGTGTTGTTGTCGAGTCGATCCTTGAATGCTGTTTTCTTGGCTTTTCGGATTAGTTGGTGGTGAGTGCGGGTGGCGTTTTTGAAGGCTTCCTTGGTGCTGGTGGTTGGGTCTTTTTTCCAGGCCTTTTCAAGGGAGCGGCAGAGTTTCTTGGACTTCTTGAGATCATCGTTGAACCATGAGGCCTTCTTGCTGCCAGGTTTGTTTTGACGTTTTTTCAGTGGTGCTAAGGTGTCAGCGGTGTGGGATAACCATAGGGTGAGGTTGGCGGCGGCTTCGTTAGCGTTGGAAGAGGGGGCTGGGGTGTGTTGAAGGAGCGATGCGGAGATTTGGTCGGTGGTGATTTTGTTCCAGTTCCTTTGCAGGGTAGGTTGGAGGTGGATGCTGGGTTTTGGTTTGTTGTAGGTGAAGTGAACGCAGCTGTGGTCAGTCCAGAGGAGGTCCGTAGTGTGGCTGAAGGAGACATGGTTGCTGGATGTGAAGATGGGGTCGAGTGTGTGACCTGCGATGTGGGTGGGGGAAGTGACCAGTTGTTTAAGTCCGAGGTTGGCGAGGTTGTCCACGAGGGTGGCGGTGTTGCGATCGTTGATCTTTTCGAGGTGAAAGTTGAGGTCTCCCAGAAGGATGTAGTCTTTGGAGGGGAGCGCGTGTGGGGTGATGAAGTCCGTGATGTCTTCACTGAATTTTGCGCGTGGACCTGGTGGTCTGTAGAGGAGGGTGCCTCTGAGTGTGGTCTTGGGGTCGATGTGGATCTGGAAGTGAAGGTGTTCGGAGTTAGCGAGGTTGGCGTCAGAGCTGGTTGAGATGCGGATTGATTTCTTATGGACGATAGCGATTCCTCCTCCTGTGTGGCTGGTGCGGTCTTTGCGAGTGATCTTATAGTCTTCAGGGATGGCAATGGTGATGTCTGGGGCGGAGGAAGCATTCATCCATGTTTCCGTAAGGAAGGCGATGTCCGGAGAAAT
The DNA here is from genome assembly GCF_964263255.1 of Lissotriton vulgaris. Classification (NCBI taxonomy): domain Eukaryota; kingdom Metazoa; phylum Chordata; class Amphibia; order Caudata; family Salamandridae; genus Lissotriton; species Lissotriton vulgaris. The sequence continues at coordinate 207,795,248 of NC_141695.1, forward strand.
GGTGTCTAGTAGGTTCCATAGGTCAATGGCGTGCCTGTGGACTGATCGGGTGTTGAGAAGGATGCATTGTAGGTGGTTGGGGTCGGGAATCTGTGGTGTGGTCGTAGCGGAGATGTTGTCGGTACCGCAGAATTTGCAGGAGAAGCAGGAGAAAGGTCCATGGGTTTGTCCAGGGGCGGCTTGGACGCAGTTGGGAGCGCGACTGGGGTTAAGGGCTAGGAGGGTTGCGGCATCGTAGGTAATGCGGGAGGGCTGGGCAGCGCGAGGGGCAGGGGGTCTGGCGCTGGGCGCGGTCCAGGCGCGGACGGGCGTAGACGGGCTTACCTTTGGCGCACCTTCGGCGCGAATTGGGCGCGGTCGCTGCGCGTGAACGCTGCGCGCGGGAATGACTGTCATATATGGATATTGGAGGGGGAGGGGCGAGGGCGGCTCAGCTAGGAGGCGGGGCGCGTTTATAAACAACAAACAAAATGGCAGCGGAGCACTGGGGGCTAACGCGCTACCTCTGACAAAGTTAAACAGGGACAAAATCGCGCTAACTATACTGAGCAAAAGCGGCGATTTAACAATTTAGCACAGTGAAAAGCGGCAGGCGAGGCACAATGCAGGCTAATTAAGCAGAGCAAAAGCGGCGATTTAACAATTTGGCAGAGTGAAAAGTCATGAGATGCACGCAAATCTCTTTGACCGCTAGCATGACCTACAAACTAGATTGAAGACTGGATTTCTGCACTCTGCGATATCATTGCGTGCGGACTATTATATTCAAATCTTCTATTGGACCTTTACATCAGTGGTTCCAAAACTTTTTTGACCAGCTTGCACCCTTGACCTTTAGGCTGTTGGCCGCGGCTCCCCATTATGTTATTTTTTTTTTGCAGGTTTGGGGATATAAGCCTGGCCTCTGGAGTACTTCCATTTTTCTCCCTGATAATATTTGGGATGAAGCCGATGAAGGTATAATAACCATAGATGCAACACTATAGAAATATAACAGTTGTTTCATGAAAAACTTTAATTGGTTAAGTCAGAAACAATACTCTTCAGCACTGGGGCATTCATTCTGTTGGACTCTCTAATCTTAAATGTCTGGGAAAGAAGTGAGGGGAACAGAACAAAGTTGTTAGCATAAGAAGCTCTGATGAGAGAGGATGAATGCATACATAATTGTTTCTCTTGCACACATTATGGCTGTAGGAACGGAGATCTGTTCAGGTATTGTAAATATAGCCTTCAGTTCACTGCCCTGTATGAACCTACTCTTAAAACCCTCTTTCTGCGTGTCCTGGCCTGAGCACGCCACACAATGACATTTAGGCAACCAGCCTGCTCTGGCTCCAAAGGCAGCTGAAACTGCCTGTTCTGTCGTTATCTGTATGTGACCCATAGTAGGAACCTGCAACGTTAAAGATCCATCCGGTTCTTCACAAGAGGCATCAGACGCCATGTTCTCTATCTTGTCCATCTTTAGCGCCATCACTGTAAGCCTGTCTGCAGCATCAGAACTTAATGCAGGTTGACTTCAAATACACCCTGCATGCGCATCTCCAGAGACTGCAGCCATCTTGGAGTTAGGCGCCAGTCGAATTGGACATGAACACGGGTCTAAATGCACCGATAACAGTGTCAGCAGGGTGCTGTCCACAAAACCCCTGCATTTCAATGCTCCCCGGTCTTTTCCACTGCTGATCCAGCGCTAGGCCATTTCCAACATCGCTGTAAACCGCTGAGCGCAGTAACAGCCGGGTCATCTATAGCGGGACCCCTTACCCTGTACTCACCCTTGTTAATGGACTCTCTACAGCAGACTATCTGTCATACACTTACACCACTTATAGCAACAATTTAACACTTTTTAAATAATCAATATTTTGGCTCACTGTCAGAGAAAACAAAAAATAGGACGGGGAGGAAGGGCTTCTGTTTTTGTGAACTTAGTGGAAGTGGCGTAGAGTGGACGCCATCTTAAATGGAAATAAGTAGCTTTGCCTTGGGGAAAGTTTCAATCACAAAAAACTGAGGGGCATATCATCAAGGCCCTATGATAAAATAATCGCCTCTTTAGCGTCCGTTTTCTGACGAAAAGCGCTGATAATTCCATCGCACTATAGCAAGGACACGCTAATGCGTGTTTCCATGCCTCAACACCATTTACCTTAACGCCCAGCTTTGCATATCTAATGAGATGCAAAGGGGGCATTCCTGACCAAAATAAAGTGAGAAATGTCGCCTACAGACATTTCTCCAATTAACAAGCTGCCCCCTTTCCTTACGCCTGCTTGCAATCTGACTTATCCATTATATCCAATGGGAGGTGGATATTATGGCTAAGTCTGTCCTGCCCTCTCAGCAAGCTATCGCCTATGTTTGTGCGATTATCGCTGGATTTCCTGCGATAATCGCACATTTTGCAGCTAGCGCTTGAATTTTTATAACATTGGAGATAAGCGTTGCTGATAGCACGCTATCTATGCGATGGATGAATAAACTATTCCTAATGTCAGCAATAAAAAGGGTTGCCATTTCCTGAAACACGAGTTTCCAGACTCCTCGAAGTGCCACCTAAGATATTTTTCTACACAATACGTTGAAAAAATGCTGAAGATAGTAATCATTTAAAAAAAGTTGTTTAGACCACACTTTTGAGTTACATTTTATTTAGAAAGACAATGGGCCACACCAATTATAGAAACCACAACATACGCAGAATGTTTCCTAATGACAAGTTATGCATCTACATACACACATTGCAACAGAAACCTAACTCGTGAGCTTTTCATAACTGAAACTTGTCACACTCGATTCCATAAAGAGGGCTCTGCAGCAAGTACCTTCCCCCTTGGGCTATCTGCATGTCGAGGCGTGTGTACCCACGCACTGCTTTCTCAGAAGCAGACTACAACATGCACTCTAGAAATATATATATATATATATGTAATATCACAAACAGGTTAGACTCGGAAGCAATTGTATTGTGAGAGGTATCTTTATAACCCCCACCTGCCCTCTCGCAATCAGCATGTTGTGATGTATTGCTGGGGGATAGAGGTCAAGAAGCAAGGCACAGTGACTTATTGTTATTGGCGTCGCAAATTACAGGCAGCGACACCCAGAGATACAAGTCCGGCAAGTTCAAGGCCCTGCAGGTTCAGGCAGAGCAAGAGTGATGACGTGTTATCCTCAGATAGGTCTTCCGCCCCTTAGTGGCGTTTCCTACCCAGAGAGGCCACGAAGTGAATGGGAGAGAGAGGGGCTCAAATGAATCAAGCCTCCTCCATAGCAGTGTAGCCACGTTTGCATATAGTAAGAAAGATGAACATTTAAAAAATAGAGCATTTCCTCCAGACGGAGGTCGACAAAGGATTGAAGGGACAGAGATTACGTTTTTGGAGTCAAGGGGTCATTCTTTCAGGTAATTGAACATTTTTGATCCTTCCTCTGTGTAGGGACTGTAAGTTGCTATGGGGGCACAGATAAGGTGTGCACATAACGATTATGGCATTACACATGCTATGGAGAGATGATAAGGAGCCAGCCACACACATAGATCACAGTGTTGGACCGGGAGTCCCGAGCAACCTCCGTCCGTTTATTTATAACCTTCTGGCCACGCCTAGTGTTTCCGGGGCTCAGCCGAGACCCTCGGAAAACTAGAGCACTACATTCCTTGCCAAGTTGGTATTTTGAACAAACAAACATAAAAGTACTTAGCATGCTAAATCTGCCAGTCTCTAACTAGGCCTTGGAATTGGCCTGAGGTTATATTGTTGTCTTCCTCTCGGAGGGGTGTGTTCTGGATCTTCTCTCTGTGGTGATGGTGGTGTCGTCACAGAGGTGTCTGTGGGCGAGCAAAGGGTAACTTTTTCGGATCGGCCCCCACCTTCCTCTCCTACCGGTGATTCGCTGGTTTGCTCCCTGTTGTTTTGCGCTGATGGTATTCGCTTGAACCACAAGATGTTTCTAGTCACTTCCTCTCCATTTCGCTGTGCTGTTACAGCCATGCCACTTGTTGTTTTGATTGTCCATGGCTCCGCCTCGTAGGAAGTGCGGAACTTTCCTCCTGGTCTTCTGGCTCGAATGAGCACTGCGTCTCCTGGGACTAATGTCCGCTCACAAGCTTTCATCCTTCGGCTTGCCTTGTCGTTAGTCTTCCTTCTTCGCTCTTGGGTGATCTCGGGTAGGTACGGGTCTGGCACCCAGTTCTCCGCCATGGGGAGCAGATCACGCCTTGGCCCAGTCAACATCAAGGACCACGGAGATCGTTGGGTTGTGCTTTGAGGTGTGCTCCTGTACTCTCTAAGGAAATGTTGGAGTACCTCCTCAGGGTTTGGTCCTTCCACCGTGGCTATCCACAGAATCTTGTTGATAGATCTCATGAACCTCTCCACCTCTCCGTTGGCCTGGGGCCACTGTGGTGTGATCCGACGATGCTTCACTCTGAGACCCTGCAGGAACTCTTTGAAGTTGTTCCCTTGGAACGGAGGGCCGTTGTCCGTTTTGCAGACGTCCGGGATACTGAACATGGCGAAGGATTTGCTGAGGATTGGCTGTATGTTCGCAAAACTGGTGGATGGGGCTAGGTCTACAATGGGATATTTTGGTTTAGTTGTCTATTAACACCACTGTAATCGTTCCATCCGGGAAACTGCCAAAGTCCAAACTGACCCATGACCATGGGGATGGAGCAGGATCCTCTGTGATGATCGGAGCGGGGGCTTTAGTTGCGCTGGCCAGCTGACACGCTTGGCAATTCCGCACTACTATGTTAACACTGTCCACCAGGTTGGGGAACCAGACCTTTTCAGGCATTCTGGCTTTCATCCTCCGGGTTCCCTGGTGTCCTTCATAGGCAAGCGTTGTCGTTTGTTCCTGCAGCGCCAGAGGGATGACCACTCGAGGTCCCCTCAGTATGAGCCCATTGTCTGCGATGCTGAGTTCATTGTGGACTTTCCAGAATTGGCCTAACCGCAGTCGGTCTGCCTCACTCCAACCATTGACGTTTCGCAGGAAACCTTCCCATGATCCTGTTTGTATCGCTTCCATGACTCTTTGGAGGATCACATCATTGGCATACTGGGCTACAATTGTGTCCGCCGCCAGTGCTTGGGGGCACGCCCACTGTGATACCATATTTACAAACTCCTCAGTTTGTATTTCTTGTTTGGTCCCGGGTACCTCTTCAGTAGATAGAAAGTCAGCGGGGTTCTTCGTACCGGGCCTGTACACAAGATCCATTTGGTATTGTTGCACTTGAATAGCCCATTGTTCAATCCGAGGTGGGGGGTGAGGAGCGGTGCCTTTGTATAACGGTATTAATGGCTGGTGATCAGTTACTATCCGAAAATGGTGTCCAGTGATATACACGTGAAAGTGGTTACATTTTACAGCTAGGGCCTCCCTCTCGATCTGTGAGTATCGCGCTTCAGTTGCAGTGAGCGCTTTGCTCGCGAATGCCAATGGAGCCCACACTCCTGGCTCTGATTCTTGTGTGAGTAGGGCCCATAGACCGACCGGGCTCGCATCCACTAATATTTTGGTATGTCTTGACGTGTCGGAATAGGCCATGGTGGTCCCATCCAGCAGTGCTGCTCTGACTTTGTTGAATGCATCTTCCTCTGTGCTGGCCCATCTCCACGGGCTCTCCTTCTTTGTTAAGTTTCGTAGTGGCTCAGCAATTGTGGCCAGGTATGGAATGAATCTTGCACAGTACTGGGCCATGCCCAGGAAACTTCTCACTTCAGATGCTGTCGTGGGTGCAGGAGCGTGCCTGGTGGCATGAGACTTTCTGAGGTCCACCTTGACTCCATCTGAGTCAAATACATAGCCAAAGAACTCTATCGACTTCTTGAAGAATTGGAATTTATCTTTGTGTAGTGTCACTCCGTGCTCGGTCAACCTTTTAAGCGTGGCCCTCAATCTCCGATGATGTTCTTTGCTTGTTTTGGCGTGTATTAGGATGTCATCGCTGACGTTTAGTACCCCTTGCAATCCCGACAAAATTTATTTAATGGTGCTTTGAAAAATTCTGGCTGCCGAGGATATCCCGAAGTTTAGTCTTTTATATCTTCTGAGGCCTAGAGGTGTTGAAAATGTCGTAATGTATCGACTCTCCTCTGCTAGTCTCAATTAGTGATATCCGGCATTTAGATCTAGTTTTGAGAACCATTGGGCTCCGTTGAGATCAGCTAAAATATCGTCCACTGTGGGCGTGAGGTGCCTCTCCCTCTTTATTGCTTTGTTGGGCATCCTCATGTCTATACAGATTCTTATTTTTCCTGGCTGCAGGGGTTTCTCTGCTATCACCATGGGGGATACCCATGGTGTTGGGCCTGTCACCTTCTCAATGACTCCTTGTCCCTCTAGTAGAGCCAATTCTTGTTCGACTGCTGTCCGTAGATGGAACGGAATCCTCCGATGTCTCAATGAAATGGGTTCGACGGCCTTGCCAATGTGAAGCTTCACGGGCGGCCTTTTGATCGTTCCCAAACCCTTGAAGAGGGACAGAAAAAGGTGCAGAATGTCTTCTGTGTGGAGTGCTTTCACGGCATTGGCAAAAGCAATGAGGTTGAGATCTTCTGCCGTGTAGCTCCCAACTAGTAGGTCAGCTTCTTTCTCGACTACGTGAAATGTCGTTGTTACTTCTCGGTCTTCTGCTTTGACTTGTACCAGTATCTTTCCTCGTAGAGGAAGTGGCACTTGGCTGCCCTATGTCAGGATTCGGATCTTGGACGGCACCAGTCGTGGCCTTGGTTTGGGGGTCTTATAGTGCTGTATGCCCATCACATTTAAGGTGGCGCCCCTGTCTATCACTCCGGTTACTGGTGATCCATCAATCTGGATTTGGCATTTCGGTTGGGGTCTTCGCCTTTTCTTCAAGTCGCTTGTGAAGGATACATAGTAGCATTCGTCATCTTCCTCGGTGGAGGAATCATCGAGACGCGTGTAGTGGCGTTGTGGGGTCTTTGTAGACCGTGATGACTGCGCATCATCTAGGGCTAGGTGTCTGACCGCTCCGGTCATTGTCTTCTTCCTTGAAGGAATTGTTCGGCTGAAACCACCTCTGCACACACTTGCAAAGTGGTTTGACACTCCGCACTTGGAGCAAATCTTCCCTCACGCGGGGCAACCATCTTGGTTGTGTTTTTCACATCCGCAGTAGCCACACGGCGTCCGTTGCTGTGTTCGAGTCGGCCATCGTCCTTGCCCGCCTCGGCTGGGGTTGCGGATGGCGTCTATTCTTTCAGTCTTCACGCTGGTTCTGGTGTCTGCGTGGGGGTTGAGGGAGGCCTCCATCGCTGTGGCTCGGGCATCCGATAGCTCGTGCGATCGAGCAAGGATTAGTATTCCTTCAAGCGTGATGCGGGGTTGGCGCAGTATCAGTGTCCTCAGCGATTTATTGCGGCATCCTTGAATAAGTTGCGCTGTCACCTCTTTTGTCTGGTCATCTTCTGTGCAGGTGCTTATGAGCTCTCTCAGGCGCGCATGAAAAGCATCCATCGTTTCTCCTTGTCTTTGCCTCGACTGCCTGAACTTAAAACACTCATATGTGGGTTTAGTTGAGGGTCAAATTGAGCATTTAATGCCCGGACGGCTGCGTCATAGTCGTTGGCTGCTCCTGTATTTGGTAGGTGCATAAAAAGCTTATAGATTTCATCCCCACCAAAATGTACAAGTAGTGACCCCTTGACTTCCTCATCCTTTTCTCTGGTGGCTATGAAATAGTCGTTAAGTCGCCCAATCAAGACTGCCCACCTTGGCGCTGCTGTCCCGGGATCAATCAGCTCGCTGAATGGTGGTAGTGCCTGAATTTGCGAGTGGGCTGGTTGCAGCGTTGGTGGCCCTGCAGGTGGTACTGGGGGTATTCCTGGTTGCTGTCCCCCTGCTGCGGCATTTGGTGGGTCCAACATTGTGGGATGCTTAGTGTCTTGTGCCTTTCTGTGTGGTCTTTGACGTTTGGGGCTTTTATTGCGAGTGTTTCTGTTCTTTATTTATTTATTCATAAAAAAAATTGGTTTTTACCACTGCTTGTTTTCTGTGAGTGTCTCTTATCTTTGCCTTTCTTGAGTTGCTGTATTTTGTCTGTTCTTCCTTGTGTGAGCCTCTGCTTGTTCTGGAGCTCGTTACCCTTATGGTTTTATTAGTGTTTTGCCTCGCTGGCTGGTTGCCTGCCAATGCTTGTTTTTTTTTCTCTCTGCCCCCTTGTTGCCTTTGTCAGTGTTTGTTTGTTACTGAAAAGCCTTTCTATTGCTCCTTCTAAGTCGTGGGTTTTCCCCGTCACTTCCCTTCTCAGCTTCAGTTCCCTTGGGCGTCCCTGTTCTTGGGCGCCTTCCTCAGGCTTCTCGAGTGTTCCTCTCGCTCAGCACTGTTTTCTCAGGCGGGCCCTGCTATTTCTGCACATGCGCTCATCTTGAAAACTGCCGGTCGGGCCTACTCTGCGTAGCTCGCTTGCTGCCGATGCCTCCGCTTTCCTGGCGCTCCTTCCACCGGTGCCCCACGCAGCTATTGGTGCACGCTGCTTACCGGTGTCGTCGTCCTTTGTCTCAGGCGCGTCCCGACGCCATCGATCGTTGCTTCTCTCACAGTGCACGCGAACAGGTACAATTTCTTGTTTCTGGGGCAATCAACGAGATCCCACCCTCGTCGCCAGTGTAGGGACTGTAAGTTGCTATGGGGGCACAGACAAGGTATGCAAATAATGATTATGGCATTACACATGCTATGGGTAGATGATAAGGAGCCAGCCACTCACATAGGTCACTGTGTTGGACGGGAAGTCCCGAGCGACCTCCGTCCGTTTATTTATAGCCTTCTGGCCACGCCTGGCCAGAAGGTGTTACATTGTGTGCTAGTGTTTCCAGGGCTCAGCTGAGACCCTCGGAACACTAGAGCACTACACTCTGCATAATTCTAATAATTGTGCCACAGACAGTGCTTCCTGCAACTCAACCTTGCGATGTTCATGCGGATATCAAAATTACAAACGTATACATTCACACAACTGGCTTTCATTATTTCATATACACTGCGTGCACCCAAGCTGGGTATCCAAATGCTTAAATAATCACTTGTATTTCCTAGAACAAAAGTACTAATTTAATTGCCTTCCCAGAGTTCGACCTGGTACTTCTAGGGATCACCGCAGCAGAGGCACTGAGTCACTGAACTATCTCACTGGATACCAGTTTACAGGCTAGTAATGGGATAAGACTTGTATTTCAGGTCAGATGTAGTACCTGTACGTTTGATTCCGAGCTGCTCAGAGACGGTGGGCTGCGGCACCGACAGAGCCAAAAGGGAGCTTAACAAGGACAGGGGCGCACACCTTGCATTCTGCACAAAAGGGGTCTGCACGAGCCGAGAGCCCAGAGCCAAGGTGCAGAATGTAGCACAAAAAGTACAAGACTTCCACCCCTCCATCCGAAGCACGGCTGACACAGGCCGCTACTGCATGGGCGTCCGCACAAATTTTTCAGGGAGGCAAGGGGGAGCAACATTTTAACGTCATCACCATCCTCCGACATGATGTGTGCCAGGTGCGGCACAAGAAACACTAGGGTGCATGAGGAGCCATGGGGGGCAGTGAACAGGCTGCATATGGTCTCATACACTATAGGGTATTGTATCGCAGCCATCTCTTTCTTTTGTGGCTTTTGGTAGATATCATTCACACCTTCTAGCAGTTGGCATCAGAAAATGTACCGCACTACACTGCTGCATAATTTAGTTAACACTGCAACATAACTTTGTCCTCCAATGCTGCATAACTCTGTGGCCCCAAAGCAGACAGCACATGTTAAAAGTGCTTGTGCATAAAGCAGAGACCCTAAAGCTTGCAAACTTAGTTTGGTGTGCGTGCAAATTCTGCATTGCCAATCCCTGCTGAGTTGCACTACTTCTGCAGAAACAAGGCCAACGAAGGTACCAATGGGTGAGGCGGACTAGCCTCAGGGTCCTGTGACCTCAGTGACAGAGTCACTGTCGCTCTAACGTGTGTTGCTTCGTAGGCCTTCCCAGAAGACTGAAGGTGAACTTTGGTATGGATTGCGTAGAACAGACCTTCAAGGTTAACCCACTTTTGCCACAGCTAGGGACATGCTGGTGCTAAGACACCAGGGCTTCTAAGGTCTAGCGGGGCCTTCTAAGGTCTAGCATGGGAATGTGCTCCCTTAGGAGAGAAGGCTGAACCTGGTTCCCCAGTTCTAAATTCGGCAGCACTGGCCATAGTGCCACATCTTCTCCCCCACTGAACCTCATACTCTTCCAATAAAAGAAACTCGCACTGCCTTTAGATGAATCCAATTGTGTTCCGCTATAAACACCTGGAAACAACTCAATTCAAATTATGCGCTAGACAAGAGTGATATTCTGTCTGAAAAAACAGTAACAACCTCCTGGAAAAAGCAAACACTCACAGGGAATGCAGGACTGAGTAAAGTATGTGTAATGTAAGCAGGAACAACATGCTTACCTTAATGCTTGTGCACTCGATATTCAGAAATCAATTAGTTTTTTTGCCTGAAAAGCTAAGGACATGACTACAGGGCCCGGAAGGGACCCATTTCAATGTCCATGGCTTAAATCCTTACAAAACATAAGGTGTATGCTTTTAAAAGACCACATTCATGAACATAAACTGCAGTACACTACACATTTCATAAACTAATAAAAGAAAAACAGCTGATAAGGATCACATGAAACATTTTCTACACCCACATCACCTTCCCCACAACCCAACAGGATTTGAACAAGACCAAACTAGACTTCTTCCTGGTCGCACAGTTCCCTCATGTGATTAATTGCAAAGATTGTACACATGTTCCCATTTGTCCCCCAGCAGCTAATGAATACATTTTTAGGAACAGGAAATCCTATCATTCAATCAAAGTGAAAGTAGTGTGCAATGCAAACCATACCATAACAGGCATTGTGGTGCAATACCCTGGAATCACCCACGAATCCTACATATTTCGACACAGTGGCATCCACACCTGTCTGCTCTGGGGTGAATTTGGCGAAGGACATCTGCTTTGTAAACACATATACTTATAATCTACATAAATAGACAAAATAGAAATGCATAACAGTCGCTAACCCTTTGCTTACTACCCTGTAGGTGACAGGGCATATGCCGTGCGGAATTACACATTGATGCCATACCTCAGCCCAGCAACTCCACATGAGCAGAGGTACAATGCAGCACACATCAGCACATGTAATGTTATTGAACATACGTTTCGACTACTGAAAAGTCTTTTGAAGCCTACACAAAACTGGTGGCGAGTTGCAGTACCATCCAGAGTCCTGCTGCCAGATTGTGGCTGCATGTGCCATGTCGCACAATATTGCCACCAGGAGAGGTATACCCATTGAGGTGTCCGACAGTGAGTCTGAGGGGGACAACCAGCCACCGGCACAACTCCCACAAGCATGGGGCAAGCTCAGCAGAAGGGCAAAGGAGACGTTCAAACATCACAAAACATTATTTCTTAGGTATGTAATGATGAGACAAGACACTTGAATTTCGAACAGAAAAGTTTTTACTAACATGAGCCCATGTAGTATTGTGTAGCCACACAAAGAATGGTTCAAAATAGAACTGTGATTCTATTCAATAAGTAGAAAATGTAACTATTCCAGGTCCTGGAAGTCAATCACTAACATGTTTTTGTCCATGGTTACGTCACCATGGGCAAATGAATAAGGAGATTTCATCCTAGCGCTTCCTGCCACGCACACCCAAACGCCTTTCGCCTGCATCTGCAACATCCCTCTGGTGTGCTCCCGAAGGTGTTGTGCTGCGGGTACTGCACCTCCTGGCAGTGGACACGGGCACTGGCACTGACAGGCTGCTAAGGCTGGTTGCCTCCTCACTACCCTTCTCCCCCGTTACATTACTGCTATGAACAGTAGCAGCCTGGATCTGTTCCATGGCAGTGGTCGCTTTTCTAAGGGCCCTGGCCACATTCCCACAACAATGGCCCATATCTATTTGCATGGCAACGGAGCGATGTGAGAGCAGCGTAGTGGTGTTGCAAAGGTTGTTGGTGGACTTAGTATAGCCGGCCATGCGCATCATGAACTGCTGATGCCTTCTCCTCTGTGTCTCATGGCCCGCAAGCATTGCCCTGGTAGCTCCTGCATGCTTGCATTGGTCTGCCTATTTCCCTCCACCACCACTGTGGTTAGTTCCTGCACACTATCTGTCATGACTGTGATGTTCCTGGCCAATTTGGTTAGTTGCAGCTGAAGTGACCCAATATGTCTTGCTTGCAGGTGCTGCACCCTCAACATCTGGGACTCCACGTCACCCCACACATTTGGAGCCTGGTCATCCCGAGCAGCAATGCGGGCCCTTGAACTGCGCCTCCCTCATCGTCGGACCTGTGCCTGGGGTGTAGGTGTTGTGTTCACAGGTGGCTAGCTAGTCACAGGAGCGGGTGCAGGAGCCAGCTCAGATTCCATGGGCTGCAGTGATGGAACTTGGGCCCTCCGTTTGATTTGTGCGGGTTGTGCTTGCTGGGGAACAGGTGTCTCCATGTCAGTCTCTGCAAGAGTCTCCGAGATGTGTAGACTGTCTTCTGAGTCTGCCTCTGCTGCATCTGTGATGTGAAACAGTGCTATGTTAAATTGTGTTAAGGTTACTGTTGCATGACATTCCGCATACTTGGCTCACATTAAATCACTGACTGCCATGCATTGTTGGTGTGTTTAACTTGCCATTGTTTGACTATCCACTTGCCTGACATGCCTACAACTCCCACAATGCATTTTGCGTATGAGGTAAAAAGTGGACTGGAGTTTGACCTGAACACAGGGGATGTGCTTGATTGAACAGTACTTTGAAGTGTATGGTTGCATGCATATTACCTTGTGTGGTACTGGCCACTCTGGATGTGGCCAGCTGGGTCACTCCCACCACTGCTTCTGGCTGGATTGTGGACTCCACCACGTCCTCCAGGGCTGTATTGTCGGAGACTGTAGATGGGCCCCCACCAGTACTCCTGGCCCTTTCAGCCTTTCTGCTATTTGCTCCTTGGCACCGCTGCAAAGGTCATACCATCTCTTATTGAGGTCATCTATGCTGCGGTGTGTGTGACCCCCACAGCATTCACCTTGCTCTTGATACGTAGCCATATCCTGCATTTTTCTGCCTCAGGCACTTTCAGTGAGAGTTTCCCAAAGAGCTTGCCATGGCTCTTGGACATCTCCTCTATGAGGTTTTCAAGTTCCCTCTCACTGAATTTTAACTTGCGCTTCCTAGGCGGGGCATTCTCCCCTGATGTTGTTGGATCCATTCTGGTGAACAGAAGTAACTGCAGACACAGTTGGATGGTGAATCTGCTCAGCTCCAGGACTCTGCTTCTTCCTCTCATTTTCTCTGGGCACTGACTGAAGCATGGGCTGGATGACTTCCTGGTTGTGAAGTCATCAGTATGCTTCCAATACGACACACATTTTGCAATTTTGCGATCTCACAAACTAGGAACTCGTAATTTGCGAAATTGCAAAATGTGAAATCGCAAATTGACTTTTCCGGGATTTGCGTGTCGCGTTTGAGGAATCGCTATTTGCAATTGAGAATATTACCGATTCGGTGATTTTGCGCTAGGGGGTTCATGCATTGCAGTTAGCGATTCCTGAATAGTGATTCTTTATTAATCGCCGTTTAGGAATCGCTAAATGAGATTTTGATGCGTGTGCCCGATAGGGCCTGAGTTGCGTAAATTCAGGATGCCTAATTACAGACGCATAGATGTCAATGGCACTCTACACACATTTTGCTGGATGCCCTTCAGCCCCAAACTCTAACTAAGGCGAGTAGTACTGACTACACCTTACATTTATTGTATGTTATCCAAGTGTTAGCTGCATCCAAAGTTACTCTCTGCTCCCGCTCAAGAGTAAGATATTATTTCTTGAACACCGCACACCCTGAGAGACAAAGCCCAGATAGCAAATTCTTGGCATTTCAGTGAGTTGCACAGTGGTACCCAGCCTTGGGGTTCAGAGATAACTGGTTTTACATTTTGCAAGGATTGTCCAATAACTCTGTGCTCTCCAGTATCTGGCAAGCTAACCTGATGTGGTAAGGAGTGTGGAACATGTACAGAAGGTAGGCTGAAATATGGGAAATAGAAGGGACATAGCAAGGAAAATCAGGGTTTCAAGGAAAGCATGAAGAAGATGTCCTCCTGGATGTTGAATGGGAGTCTAAACAAGCAGGGACTCTCCTGGGAAAATGGAAAAACAAATCATTCCTAAAACAACAGGGCAACATGCAAGGCAGCCTAAGGTGGAAGGGCACAGCAGGACATGTGGGGCCAACCAATGATGGAACACGTTGGATATTTCACAGAAGGATACAGGAAGAGAGAGGACAAGTGCTAGTTAGCTAAAGAGTGGTGCAAGGAAATGGATCAAGGTGATTAGGAAGGGCCTGTTTTAAAATATAACAAAGTCAAGGGGGCACTCATGAAGTACATAACTTCCAACTTGATGCACACATCTCCACAGAGTAACAGATCTGGAGGAGCACTCCCCATGAAAACATGCACAGGCAAAAGCACATCCCATCCAGGGCCAGACTGGGAATCGAAACGGGCCCTGGCAAACTGCCCAATTCTTACAATAGCAAGGAAATACAACTCTACACTTGTGTACCTACTCTGTCACATAATGGCGAGGGACACAAAACAAATTGTAGGACATCGGGTTACAGGATGAGGGGGCAAGCAACAACCACAATTTTTGTCAGGATGAAACACAAGCAAACTCCAAATTAACGTGTGCTAACCTGTCTGGTAGCTTAGTACAAAAGCAGTCAGGCTAAACTTAGATGCAATGTGCAAACTATTTATGCAGCACACATTCAGTAATAGAGTGAAAACACAGCACAAGAATAATCCAACACTAATTTAGAAAAATAGAGACAAATACAAACGACAAATAATTTTATTTGATTCATACCTCAACTAAGGTCAACAAATACAAATAGAGATACATAAAATTGAAAATATACGGTTATGTTATTAAAAACAATTTAAAAGCTTGTTATCAGAAAAGACAAGTAATTGTTAAAAGTATTAGATTTGAGCACTTTTTCTTTAAAAAAACTTTAGGAAGCTCTTTAAAAACTTGAAAAAGTTGTAACAGAAAAGTTCATTTGGGGGAGACTGGCACACAGTGATTAGATCTTGCGCTAAAATAGCATTGTATCCTAATTGGATTGGATTTATATATATCAATGCCGGCCTCTACCACTATTGGGTTAGGACAAATTAGCAGTACATGACACAAATCTTGTGGACCGCCATTGCATAAGTCACATTTGTTTGTGGTGTCCCATCTAGCTGTATATGTTTCTAAAGGGAGAAATCCTTTTTTTTTCCCAATCAACAAAGAGCTTTATTCATTCTGAGCAGAGCTGTACAGGCAGGCAAGAGGCAGGGTTCACGGGTTATGTCTGGCATAGAATTGCAAAAGAAGGATACAGTGCCTTACACTGTGCTCTACCTGAAGTTGTAAATATTTATCAGGGGTTTTAAATACTATGTTTTCCAATAAAGTTTTGTAATGTTTTAATTGGATACAGTAGTCATTGTCCATTTCATAGCTTATTCTCGGCGTCATATGTTTTAAGAAGAGCTTCAATTGCGCTGTAGACCATGCCTGCAAAAGTGCAACAGTGCATTGTGACACCTCAAGGGCTTTTAAGAGGTTCCTATTGAAAGTGTAGCAGGACGCGCCATCTCTTAAAGTCTCCAATTTTAATATGTTTTAATGTGTCTGGAGCTGCATGAAAGAGATAATACACCCACCATATGATATTGGAGACAACTCGAGCAAATATGGGGCTATATTTACAAGGGCTTTATCTCCGCTTTTTTTTTTAGCTCAAAACGACAAAAAAGCAGAGATAAAACTATCACCCTATTTACAAGAGGGTGCTAACATGCATAATCGCATGTTAGCACACTTTTTCTCAACGCCTCCCTTTGCATCTCTAATGAGATGCAAAGTGGGCGTCACTGGGCGTACCCCGGATGGACAACCTTGCAAATATCGCTGATGTTCACATCGCAATATTTACAAGGCTGCCCCAGCATTTTAGCACACGTTAGTTTTTGGAGAAAACAGCTGTTTTCTCCAAAAACTAACGTCTGCTAAAATGCAGACTTACCTATCCCTAACATTGGGGTGGATTATGCTAATACGACTCTGAGGGTCGTATCAGCAAGGTTATCGCCATTTTGCAGGGAACATAACTGGAAAACCAGCGATGGTCCCTGCGAAAGGGCGATAACCTCGCTATCTCTGGAATGTTTATCGCCCTTGAATAATGTGTTGTTAATAACATGCTACCAGTGCGATACATTCCAGAGATAGCCTGCGATAATATAATTATCGCTAAGGACGGCCAGCGATAATTATCGCTGGCCGTTGTTAACATGCCCCATGCTCATTAGAGAGAGCTCAAGGAGTAGAGCTTGAACAGGGACGTTTTGGGATACTTTTAACAATTTCTGCAGGATAAACCCTTCCTGTACTTTTATTGATTGCCATGTTTTAATTTGTGTATGTTCCATGGTGTAAGAAAAGATCGGTGGGATTTTCATGCCATAGACCTCCAGCAAAGATTCTAAATGTCTATTGCCCTGTTGATCCATAACATCTCTGTAGTGCCCCGACGTGAGAATCTGCCTTTCGCCCTAGATGTTGGAGATGGGAAGTGTCTTGTAAGTTATACGTAAAGATATTGACCAAGTAAATATACTCTTTCACTGTCTCAATTGGGTTACCACCCAATGACCATGTGAAAGGTAGAGATTTGATTTCCTTCTTCCACTAAAAGGTAATATTTTGGTTTTAGATATATTTGGGACCAAGAAATTCTCTTTTGCATATTGATTTAGTTCTTTTAAAATTCTTTGCAAACCAATTGGGGTGCAATCGAATATGACAATATCGTCAGCATTCATTAAGCAATGGATATCAAGCAGTGCTAATTTGGGGGGAGAGTTCCTAATTAAGGTAAAGCGCCCCGGTATGTCACTTATGTAGATGGAAAATAATATGGGTGCTAATTGGCATCCCCTTTTCAAGCCATTCATCATAGGAAAATAGAAAAAAAAATGTATGAATTATTTGACCCCAAAATTACAAAAGTGACAACAATCAAATTAGTAGAACTGGAGGTATACAATTGTACAGGTTTTGTAGAAATCAAGCTCTAAGAAGTAAAAAAGCACTAAACAGGACTGTCTGGTAGCAGTAGACCTGGTCCAAGTCACAATTTCAGACTGACCATGATGGAGTGCGGTCGGATACAGGAGAGAGTTTTGCCCGCTAAAATGTATCTTGTGGCCTGGGTTTCGAGATTCAAAGTTCTTGCCTCAAACAACGTAGGCTGGCATTGAATCATCGACAAGGAGCTTCAATGCGAGGTCTGGCATTGAGATGCATTGCACAGAGGCAGATTCAATGACCGTTGATGAAGAGCTGCAATGCGAAGTCTGGCGTCCTTTTGGTAGAAGCTTGTGGGGCCTGTGAAGACTTGCGCTTTGAGGTGTACGTGCAGGGGACAAGATGCGTTACACTAGACCAGTGTGGGCTCTGTGCTGCGTCAGAGAAGCCACCGGGACTTGCAAGGACTTGCTCTGAGATGTGCCGGCATTAAGGACAAGCTGTGTCATGCTGGGCTGAGGTCGATGGCGGGCTGCTTTGCGCTGTGTTGAGATGCATGAAGGCACTACGACTTCAATAGGAGGCAGCATGACTGACCCTTGGAGATTCCTTGGAGTCCTTGGTCCACACAATAGGCTGGTCTCAGCAGGGCAACTTACAGCAGCAGGAGAGTACTGGTGCAGCAGCAGCAGGCCTTGGACAGCAAAACAGTCCTTAGTAAGTAAGCAGGTCAATACTGCAGACCTCACAGATGAGCAGTCCCTCCTCCTGGCAGAATCCCTGGGTCAGAGGTGATCTAAAGAGTTAAGTCTGAGGGTCTACTAAGTGGGAGAAGCTTTCAAACACCTCCCGTGCAGAAATGTCTGGAATTTCCTGCCTCCCTGCCCTAGCCCCAGCTTTTCTCATGGCACTAAAGACTAGTGTGAAACCCTTTGCGAGTGTGCTGAGGCAGAGCCTTAGTGAGGTGCACGTGTGGTAGGCAACAGCTCCTCCTGCTCATCCTGATCTCATTGTCTGGGAGTAATACACAAAGACCACCCGCCAGCTACATCTAGTCATGTGACCCAGGATATAGGTTGCAGGCACCAAATGGTTAGGACAAGAAAATGCCAATGTCCTAAAAGTGACATTTTCAGAATTGTGACTTAAAATCCGACGTTATCATTAAAGAGGCTTTTCAAATTACAGTTGTTTAGAGAGCAAACTTGACTTTTCTACTTGCTCCTGTATGAAAGTAATCAATTAATAAATTAAAAGTATGCTGTTCTAACAGGGAGGGAGCTAAGAGGGGAGGGGGGGCACTATTATTTTAAATGACTCTTGGGAAATTGCATCCTCACCGCTACTTAATATGGATATGATTGAAGGGCTTAACTTTAGTATCAAGATTAGCCCAAGAAGTTCCTTCGCAGGGCTCTTGATTTACAGATCCCCAGACTGTGTGGCAAGTATTCACCTGGATTTGTGCAATTACATTACCCAGAAATCTTTATCATTTTCTAATCTCACTGCACTAGGGGGATTTCAATCTTCATGTGAATGACCCAAGCTCAGGCAATACAGGTGGTCTCATACCTCCTGGGTGCAAAGCTCCCCACTCATAAGGCAGGAAATACTCTTAACCTTGTGTTTTCTAATCTTCCTTCTTTGAAAACAGACTCCCCAAGACGAATGGCCTGGACCGAACATTATCTTATTCCTTTCTCATTTAATGTGGAAAAAGCCAGTCTGCAAGGGAGCACTTGCTTTTGTTTAAAGAGAAACTGGAAGAAGCTGACAGCGGAGTTCTAATGCCCTGTTTTGCAGAACAGCAACCACCATTAACTAATGACTCCGACATTGACACACGGTCCTTAAATAAATTCATCTCTGATGTGATAGAATCCACTGCTCCAACTAGAGTTACTAAACCGATGAGGACATCCCCATCAGCCCTTCAGGTTCTCAGAAACGCTTAGAACAAACAAAAGCAGGTGTAAATGCCTGGAACATCTATGGAGGGTTGAATATGGGACTTTGGCCAAAGTGGCTTATAAGTCTGCATTGAAAGAGCTCCATAAACTAATGAGAGAGGCCAGGAGGGATTACATAGCGATGTGCATCAGTAAAGCTGATAACTCAGGAAAAGTCATTTTCAAGGTTAACTCTTTTCATAAACCATGGGACCCTTCACTGGCTCCTGGTTCATAAAAGTATTTTGTTTAAACTACTGTTGACGACCTTCAGAGCAATCCGCCGGCTCGGTCCTGAATACCTTTCAACAAGATTCAAACCATACACTACAGTGAGGACACTCAGATCCAGCCCTGCAAACCTGCTTAAACTGCCTGGCTTCAAATTGATAACTAGAGGAGGGAAATCGGCCATGGTACCTGGGGCAAAGGCCTAGAATTGCATGCCTAAGGAACTCAGAGCAACGGAACAGGAATATCAGTTCAGAAAGGCTCAAAAGACATGGATCTTTGGAATATCAGATGACTGTTGCTTGGCATTAATCTAGGTCCTAATCTAATACAGCTGATCTTTGTTATCGACAGCGCCAGGAGACTCCATTAGGAGTGGCAGCCGCGCTATATAAGCATCACCTTTCATTTCATTTCATTGAGGTACAGCCTTCCCCCTTGCTGTGTATAAGTTTTTCGGTCTTTTCCGACAGCAGAATTTGTGAAGTCTATAGCTCCTTTCACTGGCGGTAAAGACAGCTAAATCAGATGTGACCGAAAGAAAAAAACTTGAGTTCTCCCTTTCGGAATTTTCTCCCATATCACAACAGGAAGCCATGGCAGAGATGCAGAGATGCAATTCAGGGTACACCGGAAGACCCTTGCCCCTCAAAAATGTGGAAGAAGCTGGCGCACCTTGTTATCCATGTGCTGTCCCATATATGGAACACATCTCTTAGCTCGGACACTTTCCCCGATATTTAAAAACATGCCATCCTCCTGCCACTTAAGAAGAAACCTACGGCCTCATTTATGAGGCCGTGCGTCACTTTTACGCTGCGTCACTTTTTGTGACGCACCAGTGGCGTAAAAAATGCACCTTGTTGCGCCATATTTACAGAGTGACGCATCTAAGTAGATACGTCACTTTGTAAACCCCTGCACCACATTATACCTGCGCCAGGTATAATGTATGCAAGGGGGGCGTATTAACGCAAGAAAGGGTCATGAGATTTCACTGCGCCACTTCTAAGACTCAAATGAGTCAAAATCGTACGCCTGCCTCACAGCAGGACTAAGACTGATGCAGGCCCTTTCACATGGGGCTTGCCCCATGTGAAAGGACACATTGCTGGAGTTGCGTCTCTTTTGTGACACACTCCAGCAATGCATCACTTTTGCGCCTACAGATACGTCAGAAATACTGACGTATCTGTAACTCCTTTCGACATGATGCGTCATACTGTAAATATGACACATCATAGGTGTCGCAAGGAGGGCGCAATGAAAAGTGACGTATCACTGTTTTCACGCAACAATGCGCCACTTTTCATAATTGTGGCCCCTCGTGTAGATTTAGGGGAATAGACCAATCTCACTGTTTCCAGAGCCGGCAAAAATGTTGGAAAAACTGGTGCAGCGACAACTGGCAAATTTTATTGAGAGCCAAGGTATCCTCCATGATAGCCAATCTGTTTTTTGAGACGGTTTTAGCACAGAGACAGCGCTTCTAGAGGTGGCAGAGTCAGTGGGGATAGCCACAGATTCAGGGGTATCAACTATGCTGGTGCTCCTGGATCTGTCGGCAGCTTTCGATACGGTAGATCATATAGTGCTGGTGCTGCGTCTGCAGGACATTAGGAGTGTAGCCCTTACCTGACTCAAATCCTTTCTCAAAAATCGCGCTCAACTTGTTGGGAATTTTCCTACGATGTTTTTCTGATGAATGCAGTAACCTTCAATGTAGCTTTGCTGACTTGTATCATCATCACTTGTTTCCTGTGAAATTCAATAAAGATAATTACAAAAATAAAAAGATCTGCAAAGAATAAAACTGCCTGCAAAGTTTTGCAGAAAAGCTCCAGGTGGAGACTGACACCACCTTGAGAGTCAAGCTGCAGTTTTTGACTCACAAATTGGTTGACCATGCTGGTTTGTCCAGCCGAAAGCTCTGGAGCTCCTTGCTATTAATGTTGAGAACAAAGACATCTAGATACTCACTGAGGCATCATGCTGCAGCAGGTTGTCATTGTCGAATTGAACTTTAAATCTGAGAAGCCCAAGGATCAGCCGATGAACCCACTGACAAAGGAAAAGCTTCAAGAAAAAGTCTGAAAGTAAACCTTTGACTGGGACTAGCCCTCAACCTATCCAACTTGCTCTCCATCGTGGTCAGCCTAAACCTATGACTTTGTCCCTGTCCGGTGCAACCAGATAGCCGCAAGTGGCACTTTCAGCTTTTTGGCCCTAGAACGCACAATTTTTGATTTAATTTTAAAAAAATCATCTTTGGTTCTCTAAATTGGATGTTTGTCATTTTGGTAGTTTTTTAAAGATAAAAATATTCTCTGTTTTTGTAAATTGATGTTGGATTTTTATAGTGTTGAGTCTGTTTCTAGACTCCTTTACACATATGTTTCTTCTATGTTAAGCCTGACTGCTCATTGGCTACGCTATCAAGGGTTAAGCAAGGATTACTTTATTCAGACTTGACTGGACCTATTATCAGTGGCTGCCGCCACAAACACGAAGCCGCCAGCCGCTTTCTGCATCGCACTTCTTCTTCTCTTCCTGGTCCCGGCAGCCCCTGGCACAAACTCCCATCCATTCCCTGAAGAACTGCTCTCCTCCTAGGAGACCAGGACGGGCATTGGCCTTAGCGGGCTGAAAAAATGCTCATGTCAGGCTAAGGAGTCTATGGGGGTTCTCCAGCCTGGCTGTTCAATGCAGCTGGGCTGGAGAAAACAAGTACGCATGTGTATTTTGGTTGGCCTGAGGTTGTCGGCCAAACACATATGTGCACTTAGGGAATGCACATAGCACTTCTCCACCTATGCCCCGCCCAGACCCTCCCTGCATAAGGTGGCTCAAGAGCCGGCAAATGAAAAATAAAACGATGATAGAACATCAATTAATTTTTCATTTGCTGGCTCTGAGCCAGGCAGCGAGGCGATGCTCCTCCGCCATTGCGGAGGACCCGCCACTGCCTATTCTGAATCTGGCAATATTATTAGCTGAAGGTGAATACTCCCCCTACTACTAATCCACTTTCCTACACTAATGAAATCAGGTTCTTTGGGTCAGGGTCTCACAACTAGTCTTATACGTGTTCCTCACAAAAGCTTGTGACTGGCCTGTCTACAGGTTGTAAAATGGTTGTGTTATGATATAAGTATTTCTTCTGTCCTTGTATTACTTTATCATTCATTATGAGTAAGGGGATTATAAATAGTGATCTGGGGTATTTTTCTGTTTTTAGGGGGCACAATTGTTAATATTTAAGAGAGATGGTTTATATGAATTTGTAGAAGTGAAGTAGGCAACATACCCACATGTCTCCATATAGGTCTTCCCACTTCTCAAATACCCCTCCTTAGATTTTTTGGTCTAGAAAAGACACATCAGCATGCCTTTGGGTCCATATGCTACTTGCAATTATGTTCAACCCAAAACATTTCAATTGCAGTTCGAATCTTTTCTACTTTGTTGCCTCAAATGTCCCTATTTTCCATATTGACATGCTGGGGTTCCTATTTTCTTGTTGCTTGAAAATGAGATTTGGAGGGCGTTAAACACCCCCATTCCAATGGTATCCATAGCCATGCTATAAAAGTTATAAATAGCATGTAATTCAAAGTTCTACTTTCCCAACCCAAGGTAGATGAATAGTTGAGTTGTCCTTTTACTTGCAATTTAAACACACATCTACGCGGCACGCAGATGAGCCATGCGTTACTTTACTAGCACCATAACGTGCTTCATAGGCCCCTGAGTTATGATACTGGGCTTGGTGTATGTGTTCTGCATGCTATACCCTGAGCCTGTAGCAGCTATGTTCCTGGGATTAGAACCTGAGAAATGCAGGCTACACACACATTTTTACATCATGTCTTACCCTCTAAGCTATTTCAATACAAACAGAGCATGTTGCTTGTAAGTGCTGCAGGCTTGTTAGCCCACTGAGTTGCCTAGCTGGTCCTGAAACATTCCATTGAAGGTGACACCCAAAGATTTCTGATGCTGGCCCCCCCCACCCCGAGTTCTCTTCAAACTATTTGAACATACAACCTTCAGTGTACATTTTATGTATGCATTTATGTATATGAAACTCATAAATCATAACCTTAAGAATAAATTAACATAATGCTTTACAGGAGCTGGGGGTCGGGGGTGGTGGCGGACAATGTAGTGCTAAAGGGGCAACATATACAAAGTGTTTGTTGGGACTGTGTTCAAATCTTGTTGTCATCAAGTCCCCGCATCAACAATATCATTACAGCATCTGCTCAGTTATGGATAGCCTGGCCCTCATTACAAATGACCCGGAATGATATTCATGGGGCGATACCTCTCCTAGCCATTCTAAGTAATCGGAAATACCCATGACCTAGGAATCCAATGTACAGGCTGCTGCAGTACTGGGGAGAACTACTGAAATCAGCCAGTACACATTCTCCTCCTGCAGACCAAGGAGAATGGCAGTGGCCGCTATGCCATTTTGGCGGAGGAGCATTGCTCCCCGCCTTCCTCAAAACATAGCAAAAAAACCTCCTGGAGAATTCCAATAGAAGCCCATGTTCACACCAGAACATGGACATTAATTGGAATTCTCAAGGTCATATTATCAAGCCCATTATCGCCGCTTTTGCAGCAGTTTTCTGCCCCTAAACCGGCGATAATTTTTAACGCTGTTCTTGATAATATGCCCCCAAGTGAACAAAGGGAGCACTAAATTAGGACTTAGGTCCTAATTCAGAGAACAGAGAATGGGTTACTTACTCTGTCACAAACATGGTGGATATCCTGCCCACCATTATATTATAATTGCTGTAGGACATAATGCACTTGTAAAAAGGCGGACATGATATCTACCACGTTTGTGATGGAGTAACCCATCCGCCCATCTCTAAATCAAGGCCATAGTTTGTGAGCAGTTGTGGTACTGGTTTCTTAAGTAGCCGAAGAACTGGGATAGCACTTTACTGCCTTCTTTGGCAGTGGTAAATGATTGCTTGTCACAGGAACTTGCAAGGTATGTGCTGCAATTCCCTGGAAACGTGGAAGCATATGTTGACATATCTATAGTGAATAACAGAACATTAGAAAATGCATATATAAAGTAACATAACAGAATTGAAGCTTAACAGGTCACATCACAATAGAACAGTTAAAACAGAATACAATGCAATAACTGCACTAAAACACAACTAACTCACATTAAAATAATGGAGCACAAATACACTGCAGCAGGAAAAAAACGACAGAACGCATCATGACTCTGACAAAGTTCCACACAGCGTATGTACACAAAAGCTAAATCTTGTTTTCATGCAGTGGCAAAAGGTGTTCGCACCAAAGAAATGAAATAGAGCCAGTCAAAAATGTTTTATCAGCTAGCCTCAGGAGTGGGAATGATCCTGTCATGGCTGTTTAATTACTGAAATAGTTGTGCATGTGCATATTTAGTTACATGCCAAAGCTATAAATTCTCCAAGTATTTTTTAGAAAGGATTGAAAAGTAGTAATTTTTAATTGCAGAAAGTGCTGCCCTGAAAGCGCAACTCAGGGCAAATAAAATGAGGAATGCCTCTGTTAGAAACAGGGATTCCTGGTAGGCTAAGGCAAGCGCCAGAGCCAGGCAGAAACCCTTGGTCTAGTCAGGGCGAGGGAGCTACAACCTGAGGATAACCCCTCCTCACCCCCATGGTAGCTTGGCACGAGCAGTCAGGCTTATCCCAGAGGCAATGTGTAAAGCATTTGCGCAACGCACACACATCGCAGCGAAACACCAGGCACACTACAAAAGAGAGTCCACACAAGGTTATATAAAAATAGCCTTTGATTTATAAAAAAACATTAGAATCACAGACACATACACTGTGCTTACAGGCACCAGGACATTATTTACAGGGGATTATGTACAGGGCAGCACCAATCGGGTCGCTGCCAGAACCATCACAAAGTACAACCAGTAAATGCAAAACCACCCGTCTCTACTGGTAAAATGATCAAGGTAGCAACATTGCAATCAGCGTAAACCACCTTAGGTATAAATCAGGTTAGCATTAGGAATACCCCCAATAGGCATAAATCACATTATGCATAACATTAGGCATAACCATATTAGCATGGGGCATAATCACATGAGGAATTGCATTGGACATAAAAGCATTATGCATAACCCTCAGGCATAGAAACACGTTATGCATCATATCAGTATACGTCACCTTCAATATAAACAGATGAGCATGAAGACATTAGTCACAAAATCAACAAAGCAAACCTTAGGGGAAAGCTGAATACATGATATGTGTCCCCAATGTTGCAGATTAGCTTTTGGCACCAATGCGCCTGGGAGCCCCCTCTTTGGGACTCTGAACGAAGGGTTTGCCCAATGTTGTAGTTGCCCGCTTCTGCGGTGCAGCTGTGTCCAAAAACAAGCACTGGCACAACTGTCCACGTTGGAGCTCCACTTCGGAACTCTGGAAATAGATTTTGCCCAAACCGTTGCAGCGGCCCGCTCCTGCGGCACAGCTGGGTAAATTGAGGCAGACAATACTCAGGCCCTAGCAATATGCTGGTTGAAGCCCCCCTTTGGGGCTTGAAAGTACCAAAGTGCACACACCGCTGCAGTAGCCCACTTCTGCGGTGCCTCTTTGAAGAGGGACCCAGTACTGGCACCCCAACACTTGGAAGGCAGTCTCCAACTCACCACCGCCAGAGCCCAGCCCCACTCACCTCTCCTTGAGGGCTGGGCGGGGGATATCGCAGCTGGACCAACTCTCCGCTGGGGCTCACACTGCAGGACTCTCTCCTTCTGGCTGCGGGTGGCACCTTTGGCACGCGCAGGGCTCTCCTAGCACATGGGAGCCCTGCTCAAGAGGAAGCTGACTTCTGGATACTGTGGGGCTCCCCTCATTGCCGCACACGCACGGGGCTCCCCTCTGCTTGAGGTAATATGAATTTTTATGGTCAATTGTGTCCCCTAACGTAGACCCCAACGGCTCCATGTACGTGCTTCAAGTACATGTATGTTCCCTCCACAACCAGCTATGAAGACGCAAATACATTTGCGTCCAACGTTAACATGTCCTCTTTCAGATCCACCATGAATGGGTCGAAAATTCAGTTCCTAAGTATGCCGTGCCACCGTCTTTACATGGTGCACTTTCACGTTTTCCTGGCTCTGGCGAGCTAGGCCCCGATTTCTGCCATCGAGCCCTTTCTGCCTTCTGCCTCTGAAAGCTGCAGCCTGGATCTGCATCCATGACCTTTACCTTACTCCCTGTGCGGCGAGCGGTGCCCGGCTCGGCCTGCTTGCCTGCCAAGACTGTATTTTGCCTTCAAGTTATCTGCTCCGCTCCTCGAAAATACATTCCTGTCTAGTGATTTAGGAAAAAATCTCCACAGCTGCAGAGCAAAGGGCCCGGCCTTTCTGTCTCCGTGCAAGTAATTCATTGCTCCCGTTACCATGGTAGGCCCATGGCCCCCTCGCATTACACGTAGACACGTAGTCGCATATGCATGCACTAGCAGTCAGTATAGAATAGCCTCTGTCCGAGAGACCTTTCCTTCTAGATAATACAGTTCCTAAAACACAAGATATTAGATATGATTTGGGTTTAGGTTGTTCTGACACGCCAGACTTCTGTCTCCACGTATAGTGCTAAATGTCAAGTCCCCTTCACCCTCCAGTTCCACGTCAATCACACGTCATGCTGCTGCGCGCGCATCTCTGCCATATATTTCTGCTGACACTGCAGGATTCCTCTATGGATCCACCCATCTATGAAACTCTCATGTGACGTTTCTAGCACACACCTCCGTGTACGCCCTCGTGCACGCCTTCTGTTACGTACATGTGTTCTTATCTCTTTTCTCTCAGCTGTTACGCCTTCTGTATCCATCACCATTGTATGCATTTACTATATATATTGTACTCTGTTAATAAAGCATTGTCTATCCCTTCCTGAACCTTCGTGGTGATGGAACATGATACCTGGTTCGAACCAATTCCATTTTATGGAATAAAACCCTTATAAACTCAAATGCCACGGACTCTGCCTCTCATTTTGATTGAGTTATTCTTATTGAACTTTACCGCATAGAAATTCCGCATAGGTAAACTTTATTTACCACATAATTTGGCGCCCGAATAGGAACCCCTCCCCCACCTTACGCGCCGGCGGTGCGTTGCAGGCCTAGCCCCCTGCCACAGCCGTGACGGACAACTACGCGTACCCGCAGGATTTCCTGTATCTCCCTTAGGCCAACGGAGGTGACTGAGGCTGCGATCGACACCCAGACGAGGCGGTGAGGAGTGCGGAGGATCCCGACCAGAGCCCAGCCGAGAGAGCAAGGTCCGAGGTGTTCAGAGGCCCACCAGTTCCGAAGTACCAACGTCACGAGTCGAGTCAAGTCCAGTCCGGTCCAGTCCAGTGTCGAGTTTCCGAGGCCTTCCGTTCCGTGCTTCCCGGTGAGTACCGTTGCTGGGGACGCATCTAGACGGGTGCATTAATTTGTGTCCGGTCAAGACGGGTTTGGGTACACAGACCCGGTCTGCACTGTTTTAGCAGTGTATCTGTACTGTTTAGCAGTATATCAAGTATCCAGTTATCAAGTTATTGTCCGTTTCCGAAATGTTTTAATGTGTTTTAATGTCGTGGTATGAGTGATTGTTTGATCTTCATTACTGTGTTTATTGTATTAGTTGTGTCCAAGTCCGAGTAAGTATCAAGTATCAAGTATCAAGGTTCAGAATGCCACTGTTTTCTAAACTGAGACAGATAGGAACTAGAAAAGGGATACTCGAGGAAGCTGTTCCCATCCCACCCAGGGACACTCCCGGTTATTTTATGTACCACAAGCACGGCTTAGACGCTGTATTATATCTCGACTTGTGGGTGGATTACACTAAGGATTTAGCAGAGAATCAGAGATGGCCCGCTACAGGGACATGGGATGCCGAGTGCATCATGAGAGTAGAAGAAGCGTTGTGGAAAAAGAAAGCCAGACAGTCACAGAAAGATGCCATTGAACTATGGCGTAAAGAATCACACAGACGGACAGAGAAAGCACTCAGAAAAGCAGAGAAAAGTAGAGAGGATTCTGAAAAGGCCAAAGAAAAAGAACTACTAGAAGAAGGAGAACGAGTTAGAATGGAACAACACGATAGACGGAGTAATGCCATTATGACAGGATTGTATCCAGTCCTGGCCGAGGGCCTGCCTAAGGCGACCCCGGAAATACCGAAAGATCTGCCCCCTCCATTGGTTCCGACTAAATTACGTCACAAGACCGCAGCAGATATTTTCCTTTCTTCCTATTTAGACGACGTAGCTCCCGAATATACCAATGTCCCACCTGCACCTGTACCACCCGCCGATCGTCAGCCCCCAGGTCCGCAACCGCAGACCCCTCCTGCACCCCCTATTAATCTGCTTAATCCTTTTGGGCCTGGCACGGTCCAGGTTCCAACCCAGTTACAGCAAGCACTGACCCTACAGACAGGTGATGCTCAAGCCTCCGCCTCAGGAGGTGCATCAGGAGGTTACCATACCCCGCCACCAGTACAGCGATTAACTATTAGAGAACTAGCAATGCAACGTACTCCGAAACCAGTCACAATTGAAAAGCTTAAAGAGTATCTTACAGACTGTAGATATGATCCAGTACCAGGCAAAGACGGTTGCATGTTATTAGCCTCAATACGTATAAGACGTGCTGCAAACTTTTTAGTTCTATTTCCAGGAATGACAGATTATCTAGACAGGATATATTGTTTTGTTCAGACTGGGGAGGGTCAGGAATGTATTCACGAGGCCATGACACATCAGAAAGTAGACATTCAAAGTATGATTTTAAGATTCCTCATAAACTGTTTCATAAGAGAACGAGACCGGCCTGGTGTAAATAAAGAAGAGATGGAGGTACTAACTACATGGGGTCAGAATATTGCAGACGGAAAACATGATAAAAAGAAATGTATAGAGGCCATGTACAGAAAAATCCGTAAAGAAATAACAGTTTTTCATGATAGAGAGAAAGCTGAAAGTGAAGCAGACAGTGACAAGCCTAAATCCTCAGAGGAGGATGAGCTAGAAGAAGACATAGGTACGGTAGCATATGTAGGAAAGGGTAGACCTTTTAATAAAACGATACGCCCAGAAAGCAAGAGACTTTTTCACTCTGCTATGTCAAATCCGAAGACTCCTGAACATCTATTTCAGGCTACCGATAAAATACTTCAAGAACGAATGGGGTACCATGTACTAAATTCCATGGATGAACAAGAATTAGCCAGGTCAGCAGTACAATGGGCTGACAATTCCGATAGATATAATGATGACGCATTAGCGCATTTTTGAATCTTTCCCCAGACGAACAGCGACTAGCTGGTATGTACATGATACAGCACCTCCTTACGTTGTATAAGAACCAACATTCTGATCCAGGTCCCCTACCTGATATACTAATAGAATTACTCATGAATAAATGGAGAGGCCTAGGTACCGATTTAATTAAAGTAATTTTAGAACATCGACACAGATATAGTGCCTTCCTGAATCCACAGTTTGTGTCAGCTCCACCCCCAGAAATAAAAATGTTCTACATAGACAGACAGAATCCCTTGCGAGAAGTACACCCGATCAGGAAGCCAGATAATTCACTAGAACGTGTATTTGTATACACACCCTTAACTAAAATGGAATTGTTAGAAATGAAGAAAATAGTGCCTAGTCATGATAAGGACCCAGCAGGTTTCCATCGTGAACTAAAAGACATGTTACTCATGGGAGATTACACCTATCCCGACATTATGAAAATATTGAAAGTACAATTGCCTGCCGGTATTTACGAGAAACTCAAGGAAAAAGAATGGGAGGTGGGAGACAAAAAGATTAATTGGGCCTTACTAGAAACAGAAGAAACTGGCCGAACCCCAGTTTTAGGTCTTGGGGACCATACTAAAGCACTACCAGGATTATTAGTACAAGTATTGCCAAGGTTGTTGGCAACTAAAAAGGAGGATTGGGATGCAATCTCAGCCTGCAAACAGAAACCCGACGAAGACACTAGTGATTTTTATTCCCGATTTGAGAAATGTTTCATTATTAATAGTGGCCTGAAAACAAGTAGCGAGTCATACCCACACCTTTTTGTATCCAAATTAGTCGAGAATTCTCTGCCCCAAGTTAAAAATCGTGTATTGAAAGTCGAGAGCACATGGCAAGCAAACACGCCTTCCCAAATGTTACAGATGTTACAGTACCACCAGAACAGAATAAGGGAAGAACATGATCACAAACAAAGACGTATGAAAGACACGAAAATGAAAATGCTCGTTGCTCAGTCAGTTCCAGCTGACGGTCAGAAAAAGGGCATGACACAGTCCAATAATTCGGCAGCTCCTGTTAAAGGGACATGCAACTATTGTAAACAGCCAGGTCACTATGTAAACGATTGTGCAGTTTTGAAACACAATATATCTACAGGTAAAACTAAAGAGAGACCGCGTCCTCCTAGACAGGACCAGGCCCAACAACACGTTCCACAGAATGTACAGTCTATGCATGCTCCACAACAGACAGTACAGACCGTAGCGGTACCACAGCCACAACCGATTGCCGCAACACAACATACAACACAGCAGATGTACCAATATGCTCAAACTGATCATCCCGATTACCAGCGATACACATGAAACAGCCTAGAGAGGGAGGTTGGCTTGCCTCTTATTGAGGTTCCTGTAGATCAAGAGGGTCCTTATGTACATAGTCAGGTATTAGGAAAAGATAGAAAGTTTTTGATTGATACAGGGGCAAGCAGGACAACAATCAGTCACGACGAGGTTCCAGGGGCACCCCTCTCAGGCTCACAGAATGTTTCCCTTGGATTTTCAGGAAAGCCTATTGTAAATGAAGTATCGAAACCAGTTCCCATTTTAGTTGGTCCGTTGTCTCGCACTACAGATTTATTGCTCACGAAATCATGTCCAGAAAACTTATTAGGTATCAAGACACTGAAAGCTCTAGGAGCTGTAATTTGTTGTTCTCCGGAAGGAGTGAGATTGTTTTTGCGTGACTTTAAGGGTCACTATGTGTTGAGAGATATTGATTCCAGATTACAGAATGTTCCTGCATATTTATGGGCACAAGGCCCCACTGATGTAGGTTGTATGCACATTACACCATACCGAGTTACACTGAAACAAGGTGTTGTTTTACCACGAATCCGACAATACAAGTTACCACCAGATGCTGTAGTGGCTTTACTGAAAATCATTGACAAGCTCATTGCACAAGGAGTGGTTGTAGAAACCGACTCGAATCTATGTAATTCCCCTATCATTCCAATTCTTAAACGTACTGATCCAAATGCACCTCCAGTTTATCGATTAGTGATCGATTTACGAGAATTGAACAAATGCATTGTACCACAGTACCCTGTGGTTCCAGACATCTCTTCATTATTGACAGCTATTGATTCAGAGGCAACGTTCTTTACTGTAATTGATCTGAAGAACGCCTTCTTTAGTGTCCCAATTGATCCGGAAAGCCAATATCTTTTCGGATTCTGTTTAAATGGCCGAAGCTTCAAATTTGCACGCGCACCTCAAGGATTCACAGAAAGCCCCAGCATCTATAGCCAAGCATTGAAAAGACAACTTGACAGTATTCACATGCCTGACAACACTGCCCTGCTCCAGTACGTCGATGATCTATTGATCACCGCCCGTAGTGAACCAGAATGTGAACAAGAATCACTGACAGTTTTGTATTTCTTGGCTGACAAGGGACACAAGGTGTCTCCTTCGAAGCTGCAATTCTGTGTTCAGCAAGTGGTATACCTTGGGCACTTGCTGTCCAAAGGGGGGAGACAGCTAACACCTGACCGTATCCAGTTAATTGTAAACATGTCACAACCCAAGACACAAAAGGAGGTACGGGCCTTTATAGGCCTCACTTCTTACTGTAGACAATGGATCCCTCAGTATGCATTTCTAGCCAAGCCACTCATACAGTTGACAACCCAGGAGGCAGCGACTTCGACTGTCCTCCCTTGGACTCAGGAACATACACATGCTTTTGACGATCTGAAGAAAGCCCTATGTCAAGTACCTGTTTTAGCGACACCATGTTACAGTAAACCTTTTACACTTTTTGTCACAGAACGCGAAGGTACTGCATTGTCAGTACTCACCCAGGATCAAGCAGGTTCACACAAACCGTGTGCTTATTTTTCTAGTACATTAGATCCAGTAGCCCAGGCTCTGCCTGCGTGCTTGAAATCTGTGGCAGCAACAGCTCTAGCAATCAGACAAAGTGATTCCATAGTGTTAGGACACCAATTGACAGTACAAGTTCCACATTCCGTGGAAGTTCTTTTAAACCGAACACAGACTCAGCACTTGACTATAGCATGACTGACAGGTTATGAATTGACATTGTTTCAGCCACACATAGAAATCAGACGTTGCAATACATTGAATCCTGCTACACTTCTGCCATTAAGTGAGACAGACCCTTTGGCACATGATTGTGTTGAAGTCATTACCATTACGACGAAACCCAGACAAGACTTGACAGACACTGTATTACCAGATCCAGACCTGACACTTTATGTGGATGGTTCATGTATGAGAACAAGTACAGGAGAGTTAGTGGCTGCATATGCAGTCACAACCGAAACTGAGGTCATAGAAACGAATCGTATTGACACCCTGTCAGCCCAAGCAGCAGAGCTCATCGCTCTGACTCAAGCCTGTATTCGAGCCAAGAATAAGAAAGTTAACATTTACACAGATTCCCGTTATGCCTTCGGAGTCGTACACGACTTCGGTGTACTCTGGCGAGAGAGAGGTTTCTTGACCTCTCACGGAGCCAAGATCCAGCACGGTCCTCTCATCCAAGCTCTGTTAGAAGCAATACATTTGCCTACAGCCATATCCATCATGAAGTGCAAGGCACATACGAAGGTCACAGATACCATTTCCCAGGGTAACGACCTGGCAGACCGAACAGCCAAGCATACAGCTCAGACTCAGACTCACGCAACTGACCTGACAAAGACAGTAGTCCCGACACCGACACATTGCATGACAGTTAGGGATCCCGCCCTAGATGTAATTGACATACAGACACATGCTACACCAGACGAAATCAAGAAATGGATTGAACTAGGAGGGATCCAGACAGAACAGGGATGGATGACGAAGGGGAAAGCCACATGGTTTCTCCCCGACTCTATGGTTCAAGTTATCATTAACACAGTACATAGCCCTGCACATTTAGGAGAAAAAGCCATGTTAGACAGTATTCAAAACCTTTGGTTCAATAAGCATTTACGAGCAGCAGCAAAACAGAAAGATTTCATCCTCCCGATCACCCTTTTGAAGTCCTCCAGATGGATTATATCCAGATGGAACGTTGTCGAGGATTCAAATATGTCCTCGTAGTTGTATGTGCACTCTCCCGATGGACAGAAGCATATCCAGTCCCAGATTACACTGCTCCGACCACTGCCAAGCAGCTGGTTCGTGAATTTTTCCCCAGGTATGGTTTGCCCCGTATCGTGTACTCAGATAATGGTCAGCCATTCTCGTCCGAGCTTATGAAGCAGGTATCACTCCTGCTAGGTTATCAGTGGAAGTTCCACTGTGTCCGACATCCCGAGGCAGCAGGTCTCGTAGAGAAACATAATCAGACCCTGAAAACACGTCTTGCCAAGATATGTAGAGAGAAAGGCGTTAACTGGATAGTAGCTTTACCAGTTGCACTCTTTTACATGAGAATGATAGCACATTCAAGAACAGGGCTATCCCCGTACGAGGTGGTCTTTGGTAGGCCACCGAATATGTGGGGGACGCCTCTGCCTCGTAAAATCACAGATGTTGACTGTAATATGCTGACAGATTACCTTGCCTCCTTGATGTCTGCACTACAATCATGTCGTTCACAGGTAGCAGCAGCCTTTCCCGACAACACCGAGGTGAAGCCACACGAGATCGTCCCTGGGGATCTGGTGCTTGTCCGGAATTTCGACAGGAGGAGTCCGCTGGAGCCGCGTTGGCAGGAGCCGAAGTTTGTGTTATTAAAAACAAGGACAGCATTGAAGGTGGAGGGCCGCAAGGGCTGGCTCCACTTGAGTCATGTGAAAAGACACTATGGACTGCCGCCAAAACCAGACTCCCAGCCCTGCCCCCTTTCAGAGACTGATACTAAACTCCCCCTGGTAGAGAAAACTCCTTCTCAAGAATTTCGTATGAAGTTGAGGTCTAGCAAGTCAGACAGTTTAATTGTTTAAGTCCTCCCCTAGGTGAAGCGGTTAGACAGGTTCCTGACATGTACAAGTTAGACCCCAATAGAGAGAGAGATAGACAGAAACAGATCAAGAAACATGAATATTGTAAATCTCTCCGCAGTCACTGCATTGTGACATTAGTGATTATGTTTTTTCTGAGTCTTATGATTATTGCAAGCATATTGCTACACATGTACTTTCCTATTTTCACACGTGCACATTCTTCTTCAAATAACACTGCCGAGCATACTTTCAGTGAATTGCCCCCGCACGAGTTATCTTACCGACTTGCGCTGCGCAACAATACATTCATTAGTATGATACATCATTCCCATCAGACCAGCAATGCTACAAATTGTTGGATATGTGGCCGACTCCCTCCCTGAGAAGTAGTACAAGGGAGTTCTGCCCCTATTTCCGTACCCGTTTACACATAATGGTTCCTGTGGTGCATGGTTTAGTTTAATAAATTCTCTAGATTCTGATTCCGTAGTTTACCAGGGCAATTGGGTATGGGGAAATCTGAACACAGTTTTGCATAAAGTATGTTTCCCTGACAAGGAGGGTCTTCCCCAAAGGACAGGGACTGATCTAGAAAACGAAGTATATGGATTAGGTAATTTTACACTTAACCTCATGATTCTGAACGTTCAGTCCGAAGCCGAACCAGTCTTGCCCGCTATGTCAGTATTACCAGTCAAAGGTGAATTATGTGTCAGAAAGAATGGTTCAGTACACCTAGGTCATAGTAAATGCACTACTGTGATCGAATTCAGTGATAAAGGCAAGTCTACATTCAAAGCTTCCCGTCATTCCTATTTCATTTGTGGTCATACAGCATATATACGTTTACCTCTAGATTGGGATGGTACTTGTTAGATTGCATTCCTTCTGCCACCTGTTTTCCTAGCCCCTCCTGATTATCATAGGGACTCCCATCTAGTACACAATAGACCCCAGAGAGATCTCCCGATTGTCGACTATACTGAAACAGCATGGGAGCAGTATACAGACTTCAATAAAGGTTTCTTTCCCTATTTAGGTGCTGTCTTTAATAGTAAACTGATACGTAAATTAACCAGAACCCTCGAAGCAGTAGTGAATGAAACTACTTCCGCTCTAGGTAACTTAACAGAGGAGCAGTCTGCTATGCGGATTGTTGTTCTTCAAAATCGTCTTGTTCTTGACGTCATCCTGGCCGATAGGGGCGGAGCTTGTAGAGTCATAGGATCGAGTTGCTGTGTTTTCATTCCAGAAAACGCACCATCAGTATATAGAGCCATAACCCGTCTCCACAAGATTGCAAGTCAGATACACCAGAATCCAGGCACCTGGACTTGGTCCGGTTGGTTCTGGAGCGTGTTATCAGCCTGGGGATGGAAAGTCCTATCCTTCCTCGGAATAGCCCTTCTCATAGTGTTCAGTTGTTGCCTATGTTTACAGTGTGGGCCGGCGATTTGCGGCTTGTGCGCCACATCATGTATTCCCCATTCAAGTTCACGTTCTAAATCCCGCCTGAAAAAGGAAGAGCAAATTATGTTATATGAACAAATTGATGGACTAATGAAGATTGATATATCATGTATTTGTGTAATTTATATAGCGCGCAGCTACCCCAACGGGGTGTCCCGGCGCTTCTGAGTGAAAGCAGAGTGATAGTCCTGGGGGAATTAACAAAAGAGAAAAGTTTTTAGTGCCTTACGAACGGGTAATTCTTCCTGGATCATCCTAATTGCGATCGGGAGGTTGTTCCAGAGAGTTGTGGCACAGACCTGGAAGGTTTTACCTCCAGAACGTGCTTTCCTGAATCTTGGTATGGAAAGCAGATGTTGGGAGTTGGAACGGAGGTTCCGAGAGTTACAATAAGGACGGATACTAGCAGAGAGGTAGGCCGATCCCCTACCCCTAGTTGCTCGATGGGCTAAGGTCATGGCTTTGAATGCAGCTCTTTGATGGATTGGAAGCCAATGTAATGCTCTGCGATGTGGCGAAATATGGGTGCGTAGGGAAACCCCGCAGACCAGCCGAACAGCCGCATTCTGGACTGTCTGGAGCCGATGTAGGAGGCCCGCGGGCAACCCTAAATACAGGCCGTTCGCATAGTCCAGGTGAGATGTAATCAATGCCTGGACTATGGTTTTCCTGGTATCACTAGGGAGATAGGTGATGAATTTCCTAATCATCCTGATCTTGGAAAAACAAGCGGCTGAAACGGTCTGTATTTGGTTGCTAAAAGAAAGATTAGAGTCCCACTTGACCCCTCGATTTTTTACAGAGTCCTTAGGGACAGGGGGAAGGCTGAGTTCCTGTGGCCACCAGAGAGTTGAATCAAGAGGGGAGGGTTGATGGAAAAAGAGAACCTCCGTTTTCGCCGCATTCATCCGGAGGCAGTTATGGTCCATCCATTTTGAAATGTCCCGCAGACAATCCTTCAGAGGATCAAAAGTAGTTTGCGTGGCACTCTCATAGGAGAAAAGCAGCTGAATATCATCTGCATAGGAAGTAGCTATGATGCCCGACCTTGCAATGAGTTCAGCCAGAGGAGAGAAATAGACATTGAACAATAGTGGGCTCAAAGCCGAGCCTTGAGGGACACCCCATTTCAGGGTACGGCTAACAGAGGTAAAAGGGTGAGTATAGACTGCCTGGGTGCGATTAGACAAATAAGAGGTCAGCCACTCCAGGGCCTTCCCCTGAATACCCTTCGACCGAAGACGGTCAATCAAGATGGGGTGAGAGACAGTGTCGAATGCTGCCAACAAGTCGAGCAGCACCAGCACCGCTCTGGAACCCCCATCCAGTTTCCACCGCACAGAGTCGGCCATTTCTATAAGGGCAGACTCAGTGCTATGGCACTTTCTAAAACCATGTTGGGATTTATGAAGTAGGCCGTGGGTTTCAAGAAAACCTGCCAGTTGTTGCTGCACTAGCTTTTCAAGGACCTTGGCAGGGGCTGGAAGCAGAGAAATGGGTCGATAGTTCACCGGCTCATTAGGATCTGTATTAGCTTTCTTTAAAATCGGGACCAGTAGGGCATGTTTCCAAGACTCCGGGAAAATTCCGGTTTTGAGCGAGTCATTCCAGAT
This sequence comes from Lissotriton vulgaris, assembly GCF_964263255.1. Classification (NCBI taxonomy): domain Eukaryota; kingdom Metazoa; phylum Chordata; class Amphibia; order Caudata; family Salamandridae; genus Lissotriton; species Lissotriton vulgaris. The sequence continues at coordinate 207,832,983 of NC_141695.1, forward strand.
GTAGTTGAGGAAGGGATTAAGAAAAGAGGCCAATGATTTATATTGCTTGGCTGGCCAAGGGTCAAGTGGTGAGCCGGAGCGGCATCTAGACAGTTCCATCAGTGAGTGTTCCAGTGAGATTGCCTCAAAGTCTGAAAAGATGGAAGAAGACTCGATGCAGTCAGGTAAAGGCGTATCACTCCCAAGATCATTATTCTTGGGGAAGGTGTCATAGATCTTCGCGATCTTGTCTTCAAAGAAGTCAGAGAGGCGGGAGCAAAGGGCCTGAGAGACTGGAAGACACTGTTTAAGAGCCAAGGGATCTGTGAAAGTCTTCACTGTGTTAAAAATTTCCCTGGCCGAGCCATGCGCTCTATTAATTTTCTCCTCCAGGTAACATTTTTTATGCTCAATTATTTTCCTACGGTATTCTTTGAGGGCCAGTTTATATTTAAGTTTTGTGTCAATAGAATAGGATGACCTCCACCGGCGCTCCAACAGCTTACAAGAAGATTTATATTTCCGAAGCTCGTCGGAGTACCATGGGGCGGAGGGAGCTGCTCGAAAGGTTTTAATCGGTCGCATAGGAGCAAGCGAGTCAATAGCAGAGGTGACCCAGCAGATGAGGTTAGTCAGGCGTGAATCTAAATCAGGGGCGTCTTTGGGAGTGGTATTTACAAGATGTAGGGCAACACTGTCAGGGGAGATCTTACTCCAGTTACGTCCTACCGCCTTAGGGGGAATTCTAGGTCTCACATGCTGGCAAAAATGAATAGCAAAAGGGATAAAAAAGTGGTCCGACCAAATCACCGGATAGGGATCCTCAATCAGGATGTTTGAGAAATTCGAGCAAACAAGATCAAGAGTATGACCAGCTTTGTGCGTAGGTTGAGAAACCAATTGGCTTAATCCAGCATCTTTTAAAGTAGAAAGAAAGTTAAGGCAAAGCTTGTCAGAAGAGTCCTCTGCGTGTAAATTTAGGTCTCCTAGTAAGGTAAAATTGGCATAGCGTAAGCTAGCCTGAAGGACATAGTCCAAAAATTTAGCCAAGTTGGAAGCCTTAGATTTAGGAGGGCGATAGACCAGTAGCCCTGTCAGTGTGGTATGTTCAGCTAATTTAATACAGAAGGGAAGGGCTTCAATCAGTTCAATTTGTGTGTAAGGGAAGGAAGAGATCGTCCATTGGGATCTATAAATAATAGCTACCCCACCTCCCCGATTGCGACCAACTCTATTGGCGCATAGGATATTATATTCTGAAGGGTCCGTAGGGGACAAAGAGGGAATGAGGTAATATGAATTTTTATGGTCAATTGTGTCCCCTAACGTAGACCCCAACGGCTCCATGTACGTGCTTCAAGTACATGTATGTTCCCTCCACAACCAGCTATGAAGACACAAATACATTTGCATCCAACGTTAACATGTCCTCTTTCAGATCCACCATGAATGGGTCGAAAATTCAGTTCCTAAGTATGCCGTGCCACCGTCTTTACATGGTGCACTTTCACGTTTTCCTGGCTCTGGCGAGCTAGGCCCCGATTTCTGCCATCGAGCCCTTTCTGCCTTCTGCCTCTGAAAGCTGCAGCCTGGATCTGCATCCATGACCTTTACCTTACTCCCTGTGCGGCGAGCGGTGCCCGGCTCAGCCTGCTTGCCTGCCAAGACTGTATTTTGCCTTCAAGTTATCTGCTCCGCTCCTCGAAAATACATTCCTGTCTAGTGATTTAGGAAAACATCTCCCCAGCTGCAGAGCAAAGGGCCCGGCCTTTCTGTCTCCGTGCAAGTAATTCATTGCTCCCGTTACCATGGTAGGCCCATGGCCCCCTCGCATTACACGTAGACACGTAGTCGCATATGCATGCACTAGCAGTCAGTATAGAATAGCCTCTGCCCGAGAGACCTTTCCTTCTAGATAATACAGTTCCTCAAACACAAGATATTAGATATGATTTGGGTTTAGGTTGTTCTGACACGCCAGACTTCTGTCTCCACGTATAGTGCTAAATGTCAAGTCCCCTTCACCCTCCAGTTCCACGTCAATCACACGTCATGCTGCTGCGCGCGCATCTCTGCCATATATTTCTGCTGACACTGCAGGATTCCTCTATGGATCCACCCATCTGTGACACTCTCATGTGACGTTTCTAGCACACACCTCCGTGTACGCCCTCGTGCACGCCTTCTGTTACGTACATGTGTTCTTATCTCTTTTCTCTCAGCTGTTACGCCTTCTGTATCCATCACCATTGTATGCATTTACTATATATATTGTACTCTGTTAATAAAGCATTGTCTATCCCTTCCTGAACCTTCGTGGTGATGGAACATGATACCTGGTTCGAACCAATTCCATTTTATGGAATAAAACCCTTATAAACTCAAATGCCACGGACTCTGCCTCTTATTTTGATTGAGTTATTCTTATTGAACTTTACCGCTTAGAAATTCCGCATAGGTAAACGTTATTTACCACATGCTCACGGGGAGCCCCCACCTAGGGAGCAAAGTCTCCGGTGTGTGCCAGAGTGGGGTAGGCTCCCGCCTGGCTTCCTCGCAGTCACGGGGCTCCCTCTGCACCATGGGAGCCCCTTTCCTCACTACCGGCCAGCTTCGGCTAAGGCCCGCCCTCTTCTGGGTCACCTTCTATTCTCCGGCATGCAGCTGGATGCGGGGAGGGGTTGGAATGCCTCGCGCTTCTGTGGTCTTAGTGCGGCTTCTCTGAGGACGCTCCTCGTTGAGCGGGGTGGGCATCCGCTCCTGATTTTATGAAAAAAAACAGGCAAACGAGGGGTAGGCAGCCGCGAGTAAAATATATTTGGAACGCGGGGCGTGCACCCACTCTTTGTTAAAAAAAGGCAGGGAAAATGCATGGTGGGCTCCTCCAGTTTAAATACGCAGAAAGAATTGCGGGGGGTAATCCCACACGTCAGGATTCCCTCGCAGCAGGCAGGCCATCCAGCGATGCACGGTCCACGCTCCCCTCTTCTCTTGGGGTGATTCAATTACAGTGCTATGAAGGCGCTAGGGTCCTCACCGCTACGGGGTCCCCCAGAATAAAGTTGTAGCACTCACAAAGCGCAAGAAAATAGGCAGAGTTGGCCAAAGGTCCCAAAATGTAGAGGTAAGGCTGGGTGATAGGGTGACCAACCGTCCGTAAATTTCACGGACCATCCGTCATTTTAGTATGATGTCTGTACTGTTCTGCCTTTTCTGGGCCACCTGTGGCTTAGGCGGGCCCACGCTCTTACGCTGGGTCAGGACGCGCAGCGGCAGACACGATTAAACCGACACCAGTGTCATGGTCAGAAGTGACGTGCTCGAGCGCCCGTCCCTCTTTTATTGGACCCCGCAGGCCACGCCTGGCCTGCGGATTTAGGGATGCGTGGACGTGAATAAACTAGACCGCTTCGGTCATTACATCCCTATCCAACTTCGCAATACATTTTTTTTTCAAACAGATGAAAGAGTCTTAGTCATGATATATTAAACAGGATGCCTGGGTACTTGCGTGTCCCTTTTTGACAGACTCAGGGTCTCAGCAGGCAGGCATAGTCTTTCAGTTTTTGGCTTGGTGGTGGATTGGGGCTCAGATTGGATCTCCGGGCATTGCCCCGACCACCCTCAATATTCTGATGAGTGTCTCTGATGGCAGCCGCCGGCTTTGGGGACACCACTGTGGATCCTTGTTCTTCCGTTTCGCGTTCTGGGGGTTGAGTCTGTTCTTCCCCGGGGGTCGCTGCCCCGCTTGACGGGCTACCTTCTTCTGGTGTCTCCGGTCGCTGTCTGGATCCCGACTGGAGGGCCTTGAACCAAGAGGTGTTTCGCGATACTTCTTCTTCTCCCTTTTGGGCGGTGACCATCGTGCCTTTGGTTGATGTTACTGTCCAAGTGCCCGGTTCATAGCGGGTTTGGAACTTCCCTCCTGGGCGTCTGTTCCAGATAATCACTCGGGTCCCCAAGCTCAGGTTTCTTGGATTGGCCCTCCTGTGTATGCTGGTACGCTGATTTCCCTGTCGTCTCCGTGTCTGGGCCTCTTCTGTATCGGCTGGGGGTGGTGCCCAGCCGGGGGCAGTGGGAAGGAGGTCTCTCCGGGGCCCTTGGAACATGAGGGCCCATGGGCTCCTTTGCGTAGCGCAGTGGGGAGTTCCCCGATACTCCCGCAGGAATTCATGCAATCTTTGTTCCGGATCAGCTTGTTCCACTAGGGCTATTCGGAATACTTTGTTAAGGGTCCGCATAAACCTCTCCACGTCTCCGTTTGCCTGGGGCCACTGAGGTGTGATGCGACGGTGTTGAATTCCTCTTGTCCTGAGGAACGTGGAAAATTCGGCCCCTTGGAAGGGCGGCCCGTTGTTGCTTCGTATTTCCGATGGATAGCCGAACATGGAGAATATCTTTTCTAGCGCTGGTCCTACATGTGTAAACGCAGTGGAGACGACCTTCTCCACTAATGGGTACTTGGAGTAGGAGTCTATGGCTACTAAGGTATGTCCTTCTCCTGGGAAGCTCCTAAAATCTATGCTCACTTTAGTCCAGGGAGATGTGCAGGCTTCTTCCGTAATTATTGGCACGGGTCTCTCAGGGTCACTTGTCAATTGGCAGGCCATGCAGTTCCTCACATATTCCTCCACCCTGATCTCCAGATCTGAAAACCATACCTTCTCCCTCATGCGCGCCTTCATCTTTGTCGTGCCTTGGTGCCCTCCATGGGCGAGTTGTACCGCCCTGTGTCTCAGGATTTGTGGTATGACCAGTCATGAGCCTCGTAATAACTTCCCGTCGTCCGTGGCACTCAGCTCGTGTCGTATTCGCCAGAATTTGGTAAGTGATTCTTTGTCTTCCGCGGTCCATGAGGTAGGGGGGCGTAGGTACTCAACCCACGATCCGTCTTGAACGGCCTGTAACGATCTTCGGTATACATTGTCAGTGGTTGCTGCTTCTTTTATGTCCTCCACAGTCATGCTGTTCGGGCATGAGGTGAGGGCCACCCACTGTGCGTATTCCTCAGATTCGTCGTCCGCCGGTTCAGGTTCTTGTTGTGAGGGATGGCGCCATAAGTAGTCTGCCGGATTCTTGGCCCCTGGGCGATAGGTAACTTCCATTTCATATGATTGCAGTTGGATCACCCACCATTCAATACAAGGTGGCGGATGTGGGGCAGTTCCCTTGAAAAGGGACACTAGTGGTTGGTGGTCAGTGACCATTACAAACGGGTGGCCTTGTAGGTGTAGGTGGAAGTGGCTGCAGGCCCATTTAATCGCCAGAGCCTCCCTCTCGATCTGGGCATACCTGGTCTCAGTCGGAGTTAAAGCCTTACTGGCAAAAGCTAATGCCATCCACTGGCCGGGTTCGTGTTCTTGTGACAGCACCGAGGCCCACCTGGCTGGCATCGACGATCACCTCTGTGCGTTTCGTGGGGTCAAAGTAGGAGAAGGTGGCCTTCTCCAGGAGCGCATCCTTGATTCCCTGAAATGCTTCGTCTTCCCTCGAACCCCACTGCCATGGGGAATCTGTCTTGGTCAATGACCGTAGCGGCTCACTCTGGGTGGCCAGGCCTGGTATGAACCGGCCACAGTATGTGGCCATACCGAGGAAGCTTCTCAGTTCTGTCGGGGACTTCGGTGCCAGAGCGTCTTTGATGGCCTTGGATTTCCTTGGATCAATCTGGATGGCCTCCTGGTTAAAGACGTAACCGAAGAATTCTATGGAGTGCTGGAAGAACTGACATTTCTCTTTGTGGAGCGTTGCTCCGTGGGTGCTAAGTCTCTTCAGGACATCCCTCAGGTGCTTGTAGTGTTCTGACGCGGTGGCGGAGTGGATTAAGATGTCATCGCTGACATTTATGACTCCCGGCAGTCGAGATAGGAGTTCCCGGATGGTATTCTGGAACACCTCCGCCGCTGATGAGATGCCGAAGTTCAGCCGTTTGTAGCGCCGGAGCCCCAGGTGGGTGCTAAAGGTTGTGATAAAACGGCTTTCCTCCGCTAGGGGCAGCTGATGGTATCCGGCGTTTAAGTCTATCTTGGAAAACCACTTCGACCCATTCACATCAGCGACAATGTCATCCATGGTTGGTGTCAGATGCCTCTCCCTTCGGATTGCGGCGTTGGGCAGCCGCATGTCGATGCACTGGCGGATCTCGCCTGGTTGCTTGGGCTTCTCTACAATGACCATGGGCGATACCCATGGTGTGGGCCCCGTGACCTTCTCTATGACGCCCAGGTTTTCTAGTTTTTCCAGTTCTTTTTCTACCAGTGGGCGTAGGTGGAAGGGTATCCGACGGTGGCGCAAGGCAGTGGGAGTGACCGATCTGTCAATATGCAGCTTGATGGGCTCACATTTTATGCAGCCTAGGCCTTTGAATAGTTCAGGAAATCGATCCAGTAGCTCATCTACTTGATGTGCCCTTATACGATTCGCGAAGACTATCAGTTTCAAATCTTCTGCTGTGTGACTGCTTATCAGAGTGTCAGCCTTTCGTTGATGATGTGAATCATTGCCATTACCTGTGACTCATCGGCCTGGATTGGTATTGTAATTTTTCCCTTTAGCGGTAATGGTGTGTCTGCTCCGTAGGCAAAAATCCTGGTCTTGGAGGGCATTACCTCCGGTCGTGAACGTAGTTTGTTGAATTGTTGCAGGACCATCACGTTGACGGTGGCGCCAGTATCAATTATGGCCTTGACCTTGTTTCCCGCCATCTGCACGATACATGTGGGTTGTGGCCGTCGTAGCTGTTTAAGCTCTCGTACGAATGAGACAATGTATGCTTCCTCGTCCTCCGACTCCGAGTCGTCGTACACTGTGGGTAGGTGCCTCTCTGCCCTTGCTGGTGGTGAGTCGTTTAGTGATAGTTGACGGACGGCTTTTGTGGGTGTCCGTGACTTCCTGAATGATTTTGATGTGTTCCTTTTGCGGCACACCGACGCAAAGTGGTTCGGGATTCCACAGTTTGCACACGTCTTTTCTTGGGCCGGGAAGTCCTTGGCCGCGTGGGGCTCATGCCCACAATATCCACACCGTGCTCGGGGTGGATCCCTCCTATATTCCTTTTGCGGTGGTCCACGTGGTTGAGACCGTACTGCATCCGCCCTTTCCACTTTGATGGTCTCTGTCTTGACTGGTGGCTTGTGTAGTGCTTGTTCCATGGCGGTGGCTCTGACGCTTGAGAGTTTGTGGGATCTGGCAAGGATTAAAATGTCTTCCAGCGATATGCCTGGTTTGCGCAGAATCGACCCTCTCAGCGCCTTGTCTCGACATCCTTGAATTATCTGCCTTCTTATGGCTTTAGGCTGGTCTTCGTCGGTAGAGCTAGCCAGCTCCCTGACGCGGGCATGGAACTGGTCCATTATCTCACCTTCCCTCTGACGTGCTTGTCCCAATTTGAAGACCTCGAAGTCTACATTCAGTTGGGGGTCAAAATGGCCGTTCAGAGCAGTGACCGCTGCGTCATAATCATCCGCCGCCCCGTATAGGGCAGGTGTTTGAACAGTCTAAATATTTCGTCGCCAGCGTAGTGTAGCAAAAGCAACCGTTTTAGTGCTTTATCTGTCTCTCTTGTTACTACAAAGTAGTTTTCCAGTCTTTCAAGCCATATCTTCCACCTTGGGGAGGCGGTGGACGGGTCTTCCGCTTCCCTGAACGGCGGTAGCACCGCTGTGGCGGCATGTTGAAATGGGATGTTGATGATTGGTGCAGGCGCGTCTTCGTCCCCCATGGTGACAGTGGGTCTGGGTGGTGTCTATGGGTCCGTCCTGACTGTTTTCCCCTCCTGCGTCGGCTTTGGGACGCCACGCGGCTGCTGTGCGGCTCACCTCGGTTCCGTCGCGACGTCTGAAGGCCTCAGTGACGCCACGTGGTGGCTGCGCAGCTGGGTGTATCCCCTCCCGGGTGTCGTCGGTCCCAGGTGGCGTGTGGGTGTTGCGGCCTGTTCTGGAAGCTTCCCCACCTCTGTCGACTGGTAGAGGTCCTTCTGAAGTGCAGTTGGCACACACCCAGGGAAGTGCACCACTCACGCTCAATGAGTGAGCTTTTGTAGGGCGATTTCCGCGACTCACGCGCAATGCGTGAGCATTGGCAGGGTGTATTGCCGGTCCGCAGCTCACGCGAGATGCGTGGGAAACGGCAAGTGGTCGCAAAATGTGAGTCGGCTTCGCGCACTTCGGCGCCGCGTTCTCTCCTTTTCTCCAGGGAGGGTGCTGTGGCTCAGGCTTGGAGGCAGGATTGGTCATACAGGCCCCAGTGTCCCAGTGGATGGGAGTGTCAGTTGGTTGACACGGGGTAGGCACCGCGGAACGGAGCAGGGCACTCTGACGAGGCACAGATGCATGGGCAAGGGTTGGGCCCCCTTTGCTCATCGCCAATGTACTGTTCTGCCTTTTCTGGGCCACCTGTGGCTTAGCTGGGCCCACGCTCTTACGCTGGGGCAGGACGTGCAGCGGCAGACATGATTAAACCAAAACCAGTGTCATAGTCGGAAGCGACGTGCTCGAGCGCCCGTCCCTCTTTTATTGGACCTCGCAGGCCACGCCTGGCCTGCGGATGTAGGGATACGTGAATAAACTAGACCGCTACGGTCATTACATCGTCCACAAGACATCCGTAATTTGGGGATCCCAAATTACGGACGCCTTACAGACATCATACTAAATCGAAATGGGAAATCTCAGTAAGGAATGCTGTTTCCTATGCGAGAGGCCCCGTGAGTAAAAAAGTTTTCACTCGGGTCCTCTCGCTCTTATCTTTTAAACTGAAGAGGCTGCCTGCAGAGGCCCTCCGGGACCTTTCTCGTGCAGACTGTGGAGCGGCTCATTTTCATTCTGAGAGTGCAGCTGATTAGCACTTATAGAATGACAATGGGCCCCATTGAAGTGACAGCATGTGGGGTGCCTTCTCCTGCATGGGACTAGGGCAAAGCATTCTGCTTTAGTCTTGGCGCCATGCTGGAGAAAATAAAAATAAAATAACTAACACTGTTTTTACTGTACATTTAAAAGACAGATTTCAAGATAAAAATAAAAAAATACTATTTATTAATGTGTATTGTTACTAGATTGTAGAAAGGACCCGATGTCGCTTTGCAAAGTTGTGCGCATACTCAAAAATGTGAAGTGCACGATTGGCTCAACCTTATATAAACTTATTTTGACTTGCATTTATTTTGGTTGTCTATTTACTTACTTATATATTATAGTGCCACCTCCTCTGATATGTCTGTAAAACGTACATTTTGTCCCAAATTTTTGTCCTGAAATTTGACCTTCTGTCCTGAATTTTTGCCCTGAATTTTGACCCTTTGTCCTGAATTTTTACACTGACCGTCCTGAATTTGCACCCCGCCAGTTGGTAACCCTACTGGGTAAGGTCAGCAGACCGGGGGAAAGCATAACTAGGCAGGGCAGCAGTTCCTGGGAACAGTCCAGCGCAGTAAAGAAGCAATCCTTCCAGTACAGCAGCCTTTACTCCTGCAAAGTCTCTTCCAAGTCCTGTAGAGGGCAGAGGGGTAGAGCTGGGCACAGGGGCCAGCACGCAGGGTCCCGCGGCGGTTCCTCCCGGCAAGGTGTCCCCTCCACGTCAGCACAAGCACAACACCATGTGGGCTCACAGCCCCTGCTCTGCGTCTGGAATGGGTAGAAGCTTCTGGAAGGGTCGAGGGGTAGGGGTTTCTGGAAGGGTCTTGGAAGTTCCAGTCCCAACTGGCACTGGGGGTGGGTGTTAGTAGGGGGCGGGGCTAGCCTTGTACAGGGCAGGCACTGACCAAGTCATGGACAGGGGATTTCTCTGCCCACTACTCCAGTTGCAGACCTCCCACTCAGCCTGACCCTGCCTCCCTGGAGCCACCCACTCCTCTCCAGCCCCGGTCACTTCTAGAAATAGACATGCAGGCAGGCACACAGCACACAGAAAGGCCAACTTCTAAAAGTGGCATTCCTACAATAGTAAAAATAAATCTGCGCACACCATTGCACAGCATTTATCATGTCCACTCCACACATATCAAACATGCCATATTTATTTTGTTTTATTTAGGAATTATCCCATAAGGGGGGAGTTCCTAATGTTAGCCTATGGAAGGCAGAGAGCGCACGCAGTCTGCACTGTTAACCAGTGCTAAAGTGCTCAGAGTGCTAAAACCACCAACACCACGTCAGCAAAAAGGCTAGGAGGAACGCAAAAAGTTTAGGGATGACCCTGCAAAAAGGGGCAAGTGCAACTGCCTCCATTGGGCCATCTCTTTTGATAGTTCAATATTGGGAGATCAAGGATGGGTGCAGGCTAGGACAGAAGTACCTTTTGGGAGCACTGCCTTTATCCTAGTACTAGGATACACATTGCAGCACAGGATAGAGGTGCATTGGGAAAGTTATGTGCATGTTTCAATATTTGTTACTAGTGCAAGCGGTGTTGCTGTGATACAGGTGGAGTAGGAGAGCTCTCTGGATGCAGGGAGACCAGGGTGCACCTAAAATCAGAGTAAGGAGGTATTGTTAGAATGCTGTGAGTGTTATAGTGTTCAAATATGAGGGAGCTCTGTGGATCTCAGTGCAAGCTGGGATAACAATGCTGGACAGCCCAGGATTAAAGGGTAATATGCCAACTTCTTGGGTGTTTCAGTGCTCAGAGTTCAGTGCATAACAGGTCAGAGCAGAGGAGTATTGAGAGAGTTCCAGCAGAAAAAAGACAGAGATCTTATTGTAAATGATTAATAACGACTGATAATGCTTTAAACAGATCATACTACCCAACACTTTATTTGTGGTTGGTTCTCTCTTGTTTTGCAAGGGAAGTTGAGACAGTATTGATAAAACCAAATTCAGTGGTCCTTCAATAAAGGGCTAATCTGTATGACCTGCACAAAAAATCTTTATTCTCCTTGCAGGGGATGTGAAAAAGAAAGCATCAGCTGTTGACTCCACATCCTTCCACGTTAGGGCATAAATCATCGCTGACACAGTGCCCTAAGTCTTCAGGGTGCCAGCAGCTAGGTTTGTATTTAACTTTAGCTTTCCGGAAAGTTAAATGGTGCCCTACTCACCCAGCACTAGAGGAATTTCCCTTTTACATCCTGATTTTGTTCCTTATTGCTTGCGGTCAAATATGATGAGGCAGTATTTTCAGATTTTCCTTTCGAATCTTGCAGTTTTTCCTGTATTATTCATGCCTTATTGTGGTCTAGGTTCTTGGTTTCGAAAGGGCGGCCTAGGAGCAATGGTCTTTGCATGGCTGACTAGGCTGTGCCCTAATCCCTGTTCAACATATTCTGGCAGGCCTGGTCTGTTGTCCCACCTCGAGTCCATTGGAGATGCCTCATGTTTTGATGAGAAGCTCAGCAGCAGAGGGTAGGCTTTATGGTATATAGAGTGTACCCAAAGTCTATTCCAACCTAACACATAGTTAAGGGTGCAACCACCCGCTCACGATGGGCTACAAGGTGGATGATGTTTGGCAGCTGGTCATGGTATAGTACAATTTTGCCTGTACCCCTGGAGGGAAGATGACCTACCAACTTCTCCACTGTAAAAATTATAGAGCACCGACAGATAGGGCCCTCCCTTTCACCCTACAGTGTGTAGTGAGTTGTGGTTCTGTGGTGTGTTTCAAAGGTGTGAGGGGCAGTGGCAAGGAGACTCAGGAGGGTGAATGTTGTACAGAAAGGATACTGTGAGCAGAGGCCCAAAATGGTGCCCAGTTCCCTGTCTTAAACTGCTATACTCAGAGTATCAGAAGTTGGCAGGGCCAGGACGATCATTATTCCCCAAGCCCCATGATTTTGAAGGACCCATGTTTCTGCTGCAACATTTATCTATGTGTAACAAGGAGAGAGGTAGGGGGAGTAGATTGACACTCTTGTTCCCCGGTCAATAATCAATAATCAAAAGAAGAGTGTCTTCAGGAAAAGCTAAGTCGTTATAGGGAGCACGAAAACAACCACACTGGGATGTTGAAGAAAGCCCTCACTCACCACTTAGTGATGGCATGCTTCATCATCGGGCCCCACCAAAGAGACCGAATGTCTCTTTGGTGTGCTGCAACGCCAGGATTACTGCGGAGCGGGATAGTGAGATCAGGGCGTGTTGAGTGCAATTAGACTAGTGAGTGGTGAGGGTATTAAAATAGTCAGTAGTGTATCTGAGGTAATAATTTTTATTCAATGATCACTAAAGACAGAAATATTAAAATATGTGAGGAAACAGTCCACTTTAATTGAGTGGTGGGTTCCTATAAGTTAGTCAACATGTTTCTTGCCATCGAAACGGTGTTAATTTACCCGGCAATTCATCAGGACTGTGTGCGATAAACCCTGGCGGTATGGGCACACTAAGGCCCACCCTTACCTAGGGGCGTGAGAGTGAAAATTAAATAAAAAGTGAAAAAGTGCAAAAAAAATAGGAATGATTAAACTATTCCTAATTACTCCTGGCTTCTACTTATCGGTTTCTGCACTTTAAAGGTGTAGGAAATGAACACCATGGGTCTCAGGAGGGAGGTGGAAGCGTATTCAGCACACCGCCCTTGACGCTTAGCACCCACAGTATGCCTACGTCGCCCGGACGGGGTCCGGTTTGAGGGCGACGTAGGCATACTGTGGGTGCTTAGTGTGCCCATACCGCCAGGGTTTATCGCACACAGTCCTGAAGAATTGCTGGGTAAATTAACACTGTGGCCAAGCCTCAAATTGCAGCAGTATCAAGGACAAGGGGACCCGCGTAGGTAGTTGAGGACCTCGGGTAATTAATGTTTGAGAAGAACAAGGGTCCTAAACTTTTTCGATACAAAAGAAAGTAATACACATAGACTTAAATAAGAACTATGTTGATTTTTTATCCACTGTCCAGCCGGACAGAGGAGTATTTATTGCCAGGATTAATTAAGGATTAACAAGTAACGTGGAACACGACAAGGATCAAACAACTGGGCGCAAGCCTGTACCAAGTGACAGGGGAGAACTGATAAACAGGCAAACAAAGTGGAGCATAAAGGTGGCTTACAATACAATGCAATCTTGTGTAAGCTCAAACCAACAACTACTGCAATACCTATTACACAATTCACAAGTGCAGTATTGTTTAGACCGTCGACGTGACGTTTCGATCCCTATTGCCAATTAATGATTGGGATCATCTTCAGGACTAACATAAATACTTTTGCCTGAATGATTTCAGAGGCCTTCAATGATTTAAGGCCTTTGGGAGCTCAGTGATAGGCTTGATTGAACGTCTGATAAACGTTCTTAGAAGGGGTGCCTTGCCCTGTGTGTTATAGCGAGGAGACAATTCTGGTCTAGAGCGATGGAAAAAAGCGGTATACGGCTGCAATGAGTTGCAGTCCAGTGCTTTAGGCTCCTTTGTGATGTCTCGAAAGCGGGCGATGTGGGTCCCATCTTAGGCAATATGATAGCTGGTCTGCCATTTGCAGACTGGTGGGCACGTTTCGCCTCTAGTATTTTCAAATACGTGGCCAGCCTGACATTGCAGACTGGTGTGTGGGTGAGCCACTGGTTATTCCCAAATCCGTGGCCAGCCTCAAATTGCAGGCTGGTGCGCATGTGCACCGCTGGTATTCCCAAATACGTGACCAGCCTGCCAATGCAGACTAGAGTGTGTGTTACACCAGGGGTGTGCCTAAACCTGTTTCCAGCTCACCAATGCGGGCTGATGGGCGCAGCCTCATCACTTTTCCTATCATTTATTTTGTGTTGGTAAAGGTGGGTTTTTCCAGATTTGCGTGGAAATTCCATTAGTAAAACATGACCCCCAACAAAGACAGGCCTTTTTATTTTTTTGTAAATACACACCAGGACTCCAAAAGCTATGTTTGAAACAGTTGTAATGTGATTTGGCTGTCTTTCATAAAAGTTACCAATATACCATGTATGCTCAACTATACTGTCACTTCTTCCTTTGTGGTTTTGGTTCTTGTCACTTGGGATTCTTGTAGAACATCTCTTCACTATTCACTTGACTGCTATATTTTATAGTTTTTGTGATTCAGGATTTAACTTTGATGTTGATGAAAAAAGTATTTTCGATTTAGCTGAATTGATTGTATTCCGAATACTGGTTAGTTTTTTCTTTTAGATTGAATCAGAACAGAAATACTTTTCTGTAAAAATACTAATTTGTTTGGTGAGATTAAGTCTATCCAGGATTTCCTCAATTACCATATTGATTTTTAGAGAATGAGTTCCATGTGAACACTTGTCTTGAACTATAAAATACTAAAATGTGGGCATTTCTTTGCTCTAAAACTCTCTTGTGTGACTTTGTGCTTTGCTGCAGTCCATGCTGGAGGTTGGGGAGCACATATGGGCATTACCCAGCCACAGCTATAAAACTCTGGGCAGACCTCTGCCATTTGCGGGACTAGAGGGAGAGATTGGAGGGAGAAATATTGACACATGGCCTCTGGAGCCAGATCGTGTCTTCACTAAAGTTTAGGGTCTGCATTCCATGGTCTTATGGCAGACAGGACTGCAAATTAAGGGAGACATAAAACATACTTGAGTATAAATATAGGTGCAACGCCACAGCGGAGGGTGAGATGTGCTTATGGGGATGTGAGACTGGAAAACATGGAGCTACATGGTGCACACTGTAGAAGAATCAGTTGTGCATAAGGAGGATTACTGCTGTTGAAAGGACCATGTGCTCTTCCTGAGTAGTGGCTGACCTGGGCCAGCTACCTGCTGCTGTGTGGCATCCTGAAGTTTGCTCTCCAAGGGCTTATCGAGCTTGCCTCCTGTTCTTGAGAGGTGTCAGGAACCCGCACCTTCTACCTGTGACACCTGGAGAGCGGTGCCGTCTCAAGTGCCCACATTGATGGCTGGAATTCAACTGGTAGTACTGCACTGAACTAAGAATTGTGTCTGGATACCAAATCGTCATGTGTGGAGCCCCGAAGTCTTGCCCACATCAAAGCCATGTGGACCCCGCATTGTTGTGACCTGGGCATGCATTAGCGTCTTGTTTTCAGTTAGCGGATTCACTGGATGCAGGATCCAAAGTGACCGTTTTGTCGATTGTGCAACAGCTCTCTGCAGCAACATGCCAACTGCTTGCTCATTGCATACGGTGTCTGAATCACAGGCTGCAACCCTCGGAGTGAGGGCTCAATCATAGTAGTGCCTCATTCTACCTCATTACTGAACTTGAGCCTGTGCATGTGTGACCGGACATTGCATCTCATTTCCATGAATGGACAGAATTGCAGCTTTTTGCATGTGTGACCATCATGGACTAGTGCCACTCGTATCAACGTGCACCAGTGGAGAAGTGTAGCTCACTGGTTAGAGGAGGCATACCCTGAAGCTGAGGTCAGACCCATGACCAGGGTTCGATTCCCGACGTGGCAGGGTCCTGAACCCAATTGTCCACGGACTCGATAATTCTCGCTTCGGTGCCCACTCTAAGCACGAGTTCACACTATGCAGCTCTGGGCAACAAGCTTGCTTAATCTCCACAACGGCCCCCTGTGGCGGGATGCCTGGCTTTCACCTTGGGGATGCCCAGCAAAGGGTGATCTCACAGGGAAAAACCAGAACGGGTTCCCAAGGCAAGCGCCGAGATGCGGAAGGGTAAAATCGAGCGCTATATAAGAACACACATACATACACCAGACGTGGTGCCTGGGTGGTCTGGTGTGACCAAGATCACTGTGCACCTGACATTATGCCTCCTTTCCAGAGAGGGACTGATTTTGCAACTGTTCCCTGTTTGTGACCCAAACGGACTGGTGCAATCCTTATCATTGCACACCAGCCTTTGCGTCTTGATTGCCTGCGTGCAACTCTGATCAATGTGTACCTGCCGGTGTGTTTCTTGCTTCCTTTTGCCGACTGCCTCCTAATTGACCTTGCCACCTAGCCCCCACCTGCTATCCTGGGATCCTGACTAAGAGTGGCTTTAGCTGCATGGAGCCTAGTTCCTAGAGGGAGGACGGGGTTTCTCCAATCTTTGGGGTTGTCGAATAGTCTGGCTGAGTTAGAGGGAAGAGGGAGGCTTGGGGCATGGAGGTTTGCGGCGTGTTACCAAATTGACCTGCAGGCTTTTCGTAGCACCACATTAGGGTGCTGGGTGCATAAGTGTGTGAGTGTGTGTTGTACAAACCTGCCTGATAGCCGTGGCATCACGCCGCGATGTGGAGTGAGTGTGTGTGGAGGAGTGACAGCTGATAAACCGCCTGTGATTTACAACACTGGTTGGCGGTTTGCCGAATGAGTGATTTCTTGCTGGTAAAGAATTAACATGGACATTGGTTTTACCTGCGCAGCCTCGACCTGCGACACTGTTAAAAAGTTGTTTAACTCAGTGTATGTACATATTTTTGATAATTTAGAATGTGATTAATGCCCAGAAGTACAAGCTGTTCATGTTATATTGATTATTACCTGTGTGTTGAATATAAATGTTATTTGCATACATCACGTGTCAAGTCAAGTCAAGTCAAGAGATTTATATAGCGCGCTACATACCCATAGGGTCTCAAGGCGCTTGAAGAAGGGTGGGGAATTACTTGTCGAATATCCAAGTTTTAAGTTGCTTTCTGAATGCTAGGTGGATGCCTCTGTGGTAAGCCTGACTGCTCAGTGCTGAGCCATCCAAGGATGAGTGCATCTTATACAGTGTGGGCAATCACCCGCCCCTGATGGTAGTGGTAGAATCTGTCTCAGCCAACCAGAAAGTGCCAGTTCCAACAACCTCTCACTATTATTAAAATATTTGCAGAGCTCATGACCTAAAGGTAAAGATATTTTGGTTCACATTCCAGTCTGTCATTTTTGTTCACTATCCCACTTTAGAGAGAAGCCAGCCATATTCAAATTAGATGGGCTGTGCCCTAATAGGAACAGTCCAGCCTGGACTGCCAGGCTGTAATCCCTTGAAACTGGCAAGCAAGCAGTCAAGACCACTTTTAGCCTACTTTTAGCTCATCAGTGAGATAGTATGTACGATTAAGGCATAGTAAAACTTACCTTCCGCATGCAAGGTGTCATCTGCAACAAGCTGCAAAGTGATAGTAGAAATTATTGAATTATTCTTATTTACCGGTCATTGCTCACACAGTCTTGGTCCTGCTCCAATAGCAGCACTCCAATCTGAATGGCGTAGCCAGATAAATTGGAACCAAGCCAATGCAAGACTGATTTTGGCCTATTTAGGCGTTCTCAGTGTGCTAAAACTTTAGTTCAAAGGCACAGTGAGAACAGGACTCAAACTTGGTGGACCTGCCATGCTTGTTGTGCGGTGCAGTGAAGGGTACTGTTTGATGCGGGGTAGGACACCATGGGGTATGGCAGTGGATAGTGTGTGAGGGGAGTTAGTATAGTCTGTGGTGCAGGGCAGGATCCTAAGTGATGTGGGATAGGACATTGTGCAGCATAAGGTAGGGTAATGAGTGTTGCGTGCTAGGATGCAGTGGGTTTGCAGGGTAAGATACTGTGGTATGCACAATAGGGTACTGTGAGATACTGTGCAAGATACAGTGAGATGCAGGTTAAGAGGCTTTGGTGTGTGGGGCAGGATACAGTGTGGTGGAAAAATGGATGCTGGTGGATATGTGGCAGGACACTCAGTAGTGAGGGATAGGTCACACGTCTAGACACTGTGGGAGGCGAGATGTCAGGCTGTGTGGTTCAGGGCAGGATTCCCAGTGATGCGGATTAGGCATTGTGTGGTGATGGGAGGATAGCGAGAGACGAGAGATGGGATTCTGTGTGGTATTCGAAAGGATGCTGAGTGAGAAGGACTAGGTAGAGAATGATGTGGGTGTGTGATAGCACTATGTGTGGTACACGCATACCTCCATGCTTCACCAAGTCTGTGCCTTTGCACATGGCGCTTAACTTTCACAAACTGCTTGGGCCACACATACTATGACCTAATCATTTTGGAGCATTCAGGCATCTTTGACAGAAAAAGGTACTACAGCACACAGATGGATTCTCTGTTTCTTTTAATCAGGCATTGCAAATAAAAACTGTGCATTCTCGTCAAGCAGAGCCATGTCTTCCACTCTTCCTTGAAATGGAATGTGCGATCTGAACATTCTGCTGTGACGCCAACTCCTAGCCTGATTTTAGGTAGTAGTAGTAGTCATAATAACCGCTGTTGTAGGAGCTGCTGTAGGAGCTGCTGTACTTAGGTCTGTTTATCACCACGAAGTAAACCACAAGAGTGATCCAAGTCACGTTAATCGCAATTCCAAGACCTAATGCGATGTTGTTCAGGATGAAGGAGGTCCTTGAGTACCCCCGGGCACCAGCCGCATCCCCACGTT
Organism: Lissotriton vulgaris; assembly: GCF_964263255.1. Classification (NCBI taxonomy): domain Eukaryota; kingdom Metazoa; phylum Chordata; class Amphibia; order Caudata; family Salamandridae; genus Lissotriton; species Lissotriton vulgaris. The sequence goes on from NC_141695.1 coordinate 207,851,241, forward strand.
GATTGCAGCTCTGGGTCTGTAGGGAGAGAGAAGAACCTATTGATCACCGCCATTAGAAACTGCAAAAGTGTGATATCAAGAGCAATATAGAGACATGCCATAGTCATTAATGTAAATCTGAATGCAATATTTTATAGTATTAATAATAATAGCAACATTAACAATAGTAATAACAATAATAATAGTATTAATAACAAATAGCAATAGCAGTAAAGCGATATTAGGAATAATAACAATAACAATAGCAATAACAATAATAATCATAATAACAATAACAATAGCAATAACAATAATAATCATAATTACAATAACAATAGCAATAACAACAAAAACAATATTAACACCTTAGCAGCTATGAAACGTCCAGCTCCAGTGCTGAACGTTCCATTGCGCAGGTGCAGTTGGAACGTCCAACGGCCGACTGCAGCACTCCCGAGGTAGTGGTGCCGTCGGCCGTTGGACTGGCGCAGCACTTATGAGGTTAACAATAGCAATACTATTACTACTACTACTAATATTAATAACAACAAAAGTAATAACAATAGTAATAACAATATTAATTACAATAATTATAAGTATAACAGGGATATTAATAATAATAACAACACTAATAATGACAGTAATAACAATAAATGATCATAATAATAATGACAATAACAATAATAATAACAATAATATTCTTATTGTTGTTGCTATTATCATTATAACTATATACACTGATAAAAATAATATTAATATTAATATTGGCAGTGATATTGTCAGGACATTGCGATATTGAATGAATGAATTAATGACATTCTGACGATTGTTTTTCTGATTCTCTCTATTTATTTTAGAGCAGCCCATCCTTTGTAAGCATAATATAATTACTGTCTAGCATCAACTTAATCTCCAGGGAACGACCTCTTATTAATGAGACCACATCTCATTGTATCAGATGATTCCCTAACAATGATTGAGGAGGGTTTTCCCTTATCCCAGTGATGGTTTGCATTAAAGTAGTAATTGATCTTTCGTGTGGCATATTCTAACATTTGTGCTACCAGTAGATGACGCGTGTGCCTCAGTATGGCAACCAGCAGCATGGCTGGCACTGTGTGTGGTTGGTGCGAGAATGGGCTCAGACAGGCATTCCTTTGGTGTGCTTCGGTGTGCACAGTCACAGCAGAGTCCTTATCAAATAGCCCATTTCCTTTAGAGACTATACTGAAAACTAAAATAGTGATTAATAATATCTCTATTGATATGACTGTCTGGCAATGCCCGTTCAAATTTACTTAGGCAATAAGAAGCACTGTAAAAACACTTAAAAGATCAGTTCCCACTACTTTTTTTTTGTCTCCATAAATGCCATCAGAAGATATCAGCTCTAGATGAGCTTTCTCCAGGCCACTATCACAGACAAGCCGATCCTTCCCTGAAGTCTGTGGATAGCCAGTGGAAATTGCCCCGAGGTAGGTTGTTTCCTAATCCAACTCCGATTTACGATGTATCTTGCCACATTAGGGAGGACAGGACCACTAACCTCTGGCTTAATCATTGGACTCCTTGTAAGTTATCTCTCAGACCATGCATTTAAGGCAGATCTTAATGGTATTTTCCCCACCACATAACATGTCTAAACCACAGATCGCCATGATGTTTCTTAAGCAGTCTAAGAATCTGGGGGGTTTACGGACTTCCACTCCCTACAGATCTCCCTCCTGGCAATCACAATGACATAAAAAATGAACTGTACAGTACAATTTCTAATATCATAATCAGGGGGAAGGCCAAAAAATATCAACCTAGGGCTACATGAGATTGGGTATAGTATAACCTCTTCTAGGAACTCACACACCTCACTCCAGTAACTTGTAATTTCAGGGCAGTCAAGAAAGATTGACTAGGTTCACTCTACCGTAGATGTTAAGGGGTAGAGTGTTCCATCTAGTCAGTTGATTCCTTACTTCCTTTACCACCTTCTGCCAACTTACTTTCGGGATGTCTTCTAAATTTTAGGTAAGGTAAATTCCCAGGTATCGGGTTTTAGGTTTGGCTTCTGGTATCTGGGTTAAGCTTTTCCAAGTCATGATGTCTGTTTTATCTTTATTAATTCTATACCCAGACACTGTACCAAAATCTTCAGCCAATTTGAATAATCTGGGGATGGCCTCTACAGGGTTGGACGTGTAGAGGAGGAGGTCATCAGCTTTAAATGCTGTCTTGAGCACCAGATCACCCATTTTGAACCGTAAGATTACCGGATCTGATCTCAGAGAGCAGACAAAGGGCTCGATATAAATATCAAAGAGAAGGGGGGACAGGGGACAACCCTGTCTCGTACCCCTAGAGATGTTAAACCATTCGGTTAGGCAACCATTAACCAAAACTTTTGCCCGGGGACCCCTATACAATGCCTCAATCCCTTTGATGAACATATCCGGAAACCCAAACGTTGCCATGGTTTTCCATAGAAATAGCCAATTAACTTGATTAAAGGCTTTTGCTGCGTCAATCGCAACGATGGGGAGCGGCAATCCTTGTCCATTGCCATGTCCACTGCTCCTAGAACTTGGAAAGTAAGTTCATTAAGTTGACGGCCTGGGATAAAACCCCTCTGGTCAGGATGGATTATCGATTTAATTATTTTTGCCAGCGTAGATGTGAGTATGCCAGAATAAATTTTCAGGTCGGAATTGGGGAGTGAAATAGGTCTATATGTGTGGAAGGGGAACGCCACTCACCTCAACCGGGCGATGCCCGAGTGGGGATACCATGTCCACTAACCCTCCTGCGTCTCTAACGACCAGGAATCCTTCTCTCTTTTTCCCCCTACAGGAACCCAACCAGGTGACTGGACAAAGACCCTACCCGGAGGCGGAGAATCCAGAGCACCAAGGACCCGGAAGTGCCGAACCGGAAGCAGCCTGCCGGGAAACCGGAAGTCCCGCCCCCTACCACGGACCGAGAAGTATAAAAGCCGGCGACGAAGAGAGGAGAGCGTTCCAGATAGCCGACTCGTGGCAGGAGACAGCGCGTAGTGAACCAGTGAAGGAGAGCGGACGGGGTGAGAGGATCGAAGATGGAGAGTTGGAGGACGTCTGGACCGAGGAGTGGTGGAGTCCTCTGGAGGTGGCTGGAGAGCGGCGTAACTCGCTGAAGAGTTACGGCGGGGCACGTGAGTACCTTGTTACCGTCTCCGTGTCCCCTTGTAAATAACTGTAGATACTTGTATAGAAATAGAACGCACTGATAGATCACCCTTGCACTGTATATAGATTTAATAGAGACACTGCACCTATAACTTGTACCATAGTCCTTACACCCCGGCCACTCACGAGAGCACGTCTCTTCTACCCCTTCCCACATCTCTTCCCCCTCTGTCTAACCCTTCCCGTCCATTCCCCTCCTCACGGTCATCTCTGTCCCCTCACAGCCCTGGTGCTGGTACTGGTACTCCAGAAGTCCGAGCTGGAAAGGACTAAACCCCTGCCTCTCTGTTTCCCTCCGAGGTTACTCCGACGCCTCCCCGGAAGACCTGAAGACATCCGTAAGATCCATCGGCCGGCGGATACCTGGGAACAGACTACAGCTTTACACCTTGAACTCTGTACTTACTCCGTTTGTCACTCAGAACAATAAAAACAGCTACCATAGCCAAATAGATACGGCCTCCACGCCTGTTATTCCGGTCCGCACCAACCCCCAGTCCACACTTGTTGTCAGAAGTGGGATCCGGAAGCATGGAGGCCGCCGTGAAGCAACTCGCAGAAAGCCAGGAACTCCTCGGGAAGATGATGGACCGCTTTCTCAAAACGGCCGAAGACGATCGAGGCCAACTGCATGATGTCTGAAAGACCAGGGCTCCGCACAAGACCGAGCCCTTGGAAAACTAGTCGACGTCATGGGTCAATCGAGGCCAGCGACTGCATTACCCTCTGTGGTTTTACAAAAATACGTTCCGGGAGAAGACCCGGACTTCTTTTTTACGAACTTCGAGCGCCTGTCTCAGGCGGCTGCTTGGCCGGTTGATCGCTGGAGCCACTACCTGGGGCCTCTGCTGACGGGTGAACTACAGGCGGCATTTCAACAGGCCAATATACAAGGGCAGACCCCGTATCAGGACATCAAAACCTGTATCCTCGAGAGGCTCGGGATTGACGACGAGACCTACAGAGTACGGCTGCGACAGGTCCGTGAAGGACCTCAAGAAACTCCCCGGGCATTGTCATTCCACATCCAAGACCTAACCAACTGCTGGTTGAAGCCTGCCATGTCCACCAAAGATGAGATCCTGTCCAAGATTTACTTGGAACAATTGCTAGCCTCCCTACACCCCGCCACATAGAAATGGGTCCGTCAGCACTCCCGACTCACTCTAGACACTGCTGTCGAGATCGCAAGTGCCTTCAGCCGTGCTCAAGACTTCCAGAAAAAGGACGAACATCCTACACGGATAACCCATGGAAGTCATCCTCGAACCCCGAGGCCGGTGGTTCCCCGAAAACCTGAACATGTCCCTTTGTTTCCGTTTCCAGTGACCCCAAGACCAAGTCTTCCCGGTCCGCAGTGCTACCACTGTGGAGGATACGGACATATAGCCCGGTTCTGTCCCCAGAAGGAGGAACCTATGGAGGTCGGACTGGCTAGGAACTATGTGCGTCTCACCACGGATGCCAGTCCTCCTCCTTTCCGGTGTCCGGTGATGATTGATGGACATCCAATGATGGCCCTAGCCGATTCCGGTTGCCGACAAAGCGTATTAAGGCCGCAGGAAATGCCCAGACCTATGGGGCCTATGACTGGCACCGTGGATATCCAATGCGTACACGGTGATACCAAGAGATATCCCACCACACGTGTACAGGTACAACACACCTCAGGAGAAAGAAGCCCCCTTACTGTCGGCCTGGTACCCAACCTGCCGGAACAGGTTATCCTGGGTAGCGATTATAATGGACTGCCCCGTTTGTTACATGACGCTACAAACTCCTTGGAAAGATTGTGGTCCGAGGCTCCCTTTTCCCGAAACTCTCCTCCCGTGGAACCAACAAACAAAGTCCAGAAGACAAGAGGGCAAAAGAAGAAAGAAAAAAGGACACACACCACAGCCTATCCTGTTCAGGTGGACCAACATCCATGGGAGACTGATCGGGAGTTCCGTGCGGCCCAACAAGAGGACCCAGTACTACAAGACGCCTGGGGGCGGGCCCTGGAAAACGAGGATCCCTTGCACGTATGTCCTTATTTCTTTAAACGGAACAGTCTGTTGTATAGGAAAGGCGGACCCCAACAAGACCCTCAGTTACTCGTTCCCGGTCCCTTTCGTGAGAAAGTACTGTTCCTGGCCCATAGCCATTTGTTAGGGGGTCATTTCGGGGACGACAAAACAGGACAAACTATACTGGACAAGTTCTACTGGCCTGGAGTATACAAACAAGTGAGCCAATACTGCAAAGAGTGTCCTATATGTCAGAAGAACAGTAGATACCGACCCCCAAGGGCACCCCTTCAGCTACTCCCTCTTATTGATGTCCCTTTCAGTAGGGTTGGGATGGACCTGATAGGCCCCATTTTACCCTCAAAGAGTGGATGTCGGTATGCTCTCGTTCTGGTGGATTATGCCACCCGGTTTCCTGAGGCCGTTCCGTTAAAACACCCAACCACACAGAACATAGCGAGAGCCCTTGTAACCATCTTCACCCGGGTAAGTTTTCCCTGGGAGATATTGACGGACCAGGGCACCCCGTTTGTTTCTTCTCTTATGCGCCAGGTGTGTTCCCAACTGGGCATTAAACAAATTAGGACCTCTGCCTACCACCCCCAGACCGACGGACTTGTGGAGCGGTATAACGCTACCCTGAAGACCACCCTCAAGAAGTTGTTGGGTCTAGAAAGCCGTCGCTGGGAGGAAATGCTTCCTTTGGCTCTGTTTGCTATCCGTTGTAAGGTCCAGAGCAGTACCGGGTATTCTCCCTATGAACTCCTCTATGGAAGGGCCCCTAGAACACTCCTGGATATGGCCAGCGAGGCTTGGGAAGCCGAGCCTGATCATACCCGACCTCTGCCTGAATATGTTGCCAACCATAAGACTCACCTGGGTCAAATCAGGGAAATAGTGAGGCAAAATCTGTTGACCGCCCAGGCTACGCAAAAACGCCAATACGACCGAGGAGCCAAGCCCAGAACCTTCGTTCCCGGAGACCTGGTACTGCTTCTCCTACCCTCTTCAGACCACAAACTTTTAGGACAGTGGCAAGGGCCGTATCCAGTAACGAGACAGGTGACCCCTGTCACATATGAAATCGAATTGGACCACACCCGCAACCAGAGACAAATCTACCACGTCAATCTTCTAAAGAAGTGGGAGGGCCCCCAACCAGTATTATCCAGCGTGACAGACACAAAGACCCCACTCTTTGAAGATTGTGTGGACCCAGAACTACCCACGAACAAACGACAAGACCTCAGGACTGTCTTGTCACCCTTGCAGATGGTGTTTTCCACTCTACCTGGGCACACCACGGTCATTGAAAATGCAATACATACAGATCCCGGAAAGATCGTGAGACAACGCCCCTATCGGATCCCAGAAGCACGCCTGAAAGTCATTCAAGAGGAAACCAAACAAATGTTGCAAATAGGCATCATCGAGCCATCGATCAGTTGCTGGAACTCGCCCATCGTTCTTGTCCCCAAACCCGATGGCTCCACGAGATTTTGTATCGACTTTCGCGAAGTCAATAAAGTCTCGAGTTTTGACACCTATCCGTTGCCAAGAGTTGACGAGATGATAGAACGCATCGGACGAGCCCGCTACATTAGCACGCTGGATCTCTGCAAGGGATACTGGCAGATCCCCCTGAAGAGCGGAGATAAAAAGAAAACAGCGTTTTCCACACCCGACGGACTGTTCCAATTTAGAGTCATGCCCTTCGGGCTCCATGGGGCCCCAGCGACTTTTCAACGGGCCATGAACATAGTCCTGCAACCTCATGCCCAATACGCAGGAGCGTACCTTGACGATATAGTCATTTATAGCAATGACTGGCCGGAGCACCTGTCCCACCTGAAACGAGTGATCACCTCTCTGGGAGAATACGGGTTCACTATTAATCTGGCTAAAACCACTCTAGCTGCGCAGTCAGTAAAATACCTAGGTTACCTCCTTGGGGAGGGTGTCATACGACCTCAAGTCAACAAAATAAAGGCCATCCAGTCAATTCCATTCCCCCAAACCAAAAAGGACCTCCGTGCCTTCCTTGGGCTCTTAGGATATTATCGGAGGTTCATCCCCAATTTTTCTCAAATTGCAGTACCCTTGACAGATCTCCTGAAGAAAAACACTCGAACAGAGACCTTGTTGCAACATCCCTCTCCGCAGATGTGGAAGGCCTTTCAGGACCTCAAGCAATCACTAGTGTCAGAGCCAATTCTGATCAGCCCCGATTATACGCAGCCCTTTATCCTGCAAACAGACGCCTCGGAACAGGGATTGGGAGCAGTCCTCTCCCAAAAAGACCAGGCAGGAATTGAGAGGCCTATCCTATATCTCAGCAGGAAACTCTTCCCTCGTGAAATGAACTACGCGGTAGTCGAGAAGGAAGCCCTAGCCATAAAATGGGCCGTAGAGAGCCTGCGTTATTATCTATTATTTTATTATTATTTTGTGATTTATAGAGCGCCTGGTGACCCGAAGGCATCCCCGCGCTATGAGGTTGTGAAATCCAGGAAGGGGAGACCAGGAACTATTTGGGGAAGAGGAAGGTTTTAAGTTTTTTACGGAAGAGGGCGTGACTTGGTTCGAGGCGCAACATGCGAGGAAGTGCGTTCCATTTAGAAGAGGCCTTGACCGAGAAGCGGCGGCCACCGGTGCGCGACTTCTTAAATCTTGGGACTATGGCCAGATGTTCGCTGTCAGAGCGAAGGTTTCTGGGGGCTTTGTATGGGGTGATCATGTCTTTGAGGGCGGCAGGTCAAGCCCCATTGATGAGTTTGTGCGTGGTGCACAGGGCCTGGAACTCCACTCGCTGGCGCACAGGGAGCCAGTGCAGAGATTTAAGGGCCGGTTTGGTCGGGACTCTGGGAGGAAGGTCCAGAATGAGTCTCGCCGCAGCGTTTTGTGCACGTTGGAGTTTGGCCAAGGTGGTTTCAGGAGCGCCGAGGTACGCGGCGTTGCCGTAGTCCAGCCGTGCTAGTATAAGCCCTTGGACCAGAAGTTTCCTGGACAGGGGGGGCAGGAGAGGGAGGATCTTGCGAATTGATCGGAGAAGGCCAAAGCAAGTCCCAGCGGTCTTGGCTGCCTGGGTTTTCATGGAGAGGTCCTACTCCAGCCAGAAACCTAGTGTTTTGATTTCTGTCTTAGGCGTGGGGATATCACCGAAGGTGTCCGGCCAAACTGATGGAGGGATGGAGGACCATTTGTTGCCCAGAAGCATGATTTCTGTTTTTGTGCCGTTCAGCTTCAGAGAAGATTCGCACATCCAAGTGTGTATATCTTGCAGGCAGTTCAGTAGGATTTCTGGGTTATTGTCCAGATGGGAAAGAGAGACGACGAGTTGGGTGTCGTCGGCATAGTTGACTATTTTTATCCCGTAGGGGGTCACGACATCTTCTAACGGGGCCATGTAAACATTAAACATTAAACAGGGTGGGACTAAGCGAGGACCCCTGGGGCACTCCACTAGAATGGATGGCACGCAATAGGGGTCATAATTATAGGGTGCTTCGGTGGTTTCTCTCCCTGCAGCCCTACGGATTCCAAACCTTACATAGGAAGGGGGTTGAGCAGGGCAACGCAGACTATCTGTCTAGATATCCCCCAGCGGCCTCCCCCACAAGAAAGACAGCTAGGGAAAGGGGATGTGGAAGGGGAACGCCACTCACCTCAACCGGGCGACGCCCGAGTGGGGATACCATGTCCACTAACCAGGAATCCTTCTCTCTTTTTCCCCCTACAGGAACTCGACCAGGTGACTGGACAAAGACCCTACCCGGAGGCGGAGAATCCAGAGCACCAAGAACCCGGAAGTGCCTAACCGGAAGCAGCCTGCTGGGAAACCGGAAGTCCCGCCCCCTACCACGGATCGAGAAGTATAAAAGCCGGCGACGAAGAGAGGAGAGCGTTCCAGATAGCTGACTCGTGGCAGGAGACAGCGCGTAGTGAACCAGTGAAGGAGAGCGGACGGGGTGAGAGGATCGAAGACGGAGAGTTGGAGGACGTCTGGACCGAGGAGTGGTGGAGTCCTCTGGAGGTGGCTGGAGAGCGGCCGTAACTCGCTGGAGAGTTACGGCGGGGCACGTGAGTACCTTGTTACCGTCTCCGTGTCCCCTTGTAAATAACTGTAGATACTTGTATAGAAATAGAACGCACTGATAGATCACCCTTGCACTGTATATAGATTTAATAGAGTCACTGCACCTATAACTTGTACCATAGTCCTTACACCCCGGCCACTCACGAGAGCACGTCTCTTCTACCCCTTCCCACATCTCTTCCCCCTTCGTCTAACCCTTCCCGTCTATTCCCCTCCTCACGGTCATCTCTGTCCCCTCACGACCCTGGTGCTGGTACTGGTACTCCAGAAGTCCGAGCTGGAAAGGACTAAACCCCTGCATCTCTGTTTCCCTCCGAGGTTACTCCGACGCCTCCCCGAAAGACCTGAAGACGTCCGGAAGATCCATCGGCTGGCGGATACCTGGGAACAGACTACAGCTTCACACCTTGAACTCTGTACTTACTCCGTTTGTCACTCAGAACAATAAAAACAGCTACCATAGCCAAATATATACGGCCTCCACGCCTGTTATTCCGGTCTGCACCAACCCCCAGTCCACAATATGCCTCTAATTTTTTTAGGGTCTTTGTTGGGTTTTTGCTATTAAGGTGATGGTAGCCTTTGACCAGGACGATGGAGTATTCTCCCCTTCCAAAAAAATGTTATTAAAAAGTAGCAATAATGGGGCTATAACTACATCCAAGTTGTCCTTGTACACCTCCGCTGGCAGGCCATCCGGACCAGAGGCCTTATTCCTGGACATCTTTTTTAACTGGGTCCGTATCTCCCCCTCCGTAATCTCCGTGACTAAAAGGGCTTTATCGGATTCACTCAACTGGGGTAACTCTCTCAGGGCCCACCATTTTTCCAGCTCTACCACCCCACAACTGTTTTCCTCACGGTATAAATCTTCCATGAATCCTCTAGCCTCTCTCCTGATTTCAGAATCTTCTGTTATAAGCAGCCCGGAGTCTCGTTGGAAAAGCGATATGCTCGGCCAACTATATGTCCATATTGCTTTTACCATTTGCGATAAAAATTCTCAAGAGGTGGGTCACGAGAGCCTTGTCCAACTTCCTGGAAACAAACTTCTGTCTAGATGCAGCCCAATTTGGCTTCAGACCGGCCCACGGCACCGAGACAGCATTGGTCACCGTGTGGGACGATCTACGAACGCGCGTCGACAGGGGCAAGTCAGCATTTTTAGTGCTGCTTGACATGTCGGGCGCGTTCGATACGGTGGACCATGAGGTTCTTTTGGCCTGCCTTCAAAGCGAGGGAGTAAACGGTCTGGCTCTAAGTTGGTTAACATCTTATCTCAGCAACAGACAGCAAGCTGTGGCGTTACCACCATTTTGATCAGCCACACGACAGGTGAACCAAGATGTCCCCCAAGGGTCAGCTGTCAGCCCGATCCTTTTCAACTTATATCTCCGACCCCTGGGAGACCTAATCAAGTCATTTGGCATATCAGTCATCAATTATGCCGATGACACTCAATTGATTTTTTCATTTGAGGGCACTGAGATAGTTTCAAGGGACACCTTTCACCGCTGTATGTCGGCTACAGCAGAATGGCTGCGAGCTAACTCACTCCAATTTAATGGGTCAAAAACGGAAGTACTCCATTGTTCCCTAGACCGTCTCCCCGTGGGTTACCGGATAACTTTTGGCCTACCTCTATCCCGGGCTCGGTGGAAGCCGCAGAATCGGCTCGCAATTTAGGAGTTCTGTTTGAACCCAATTTACAGCTCGATGCCTCTGTAAATAGGACTGCAGCGACCTGCATGGGCCTGCTTCGTGCCCTACGTAAGATCTTACCAATACTTCCCCGGGGAGCCAGAGCAGAGATAGTGCGGCGTTCTATCCTCAGTAGGTTAGACTACTGCAACGCACTACTTCTGGGAGATCCTAAGATCCTGATCCTAAAGTTGCAGAGGATCCAAAACTTGGCTGCTAAATTGGCTCTATCTTTGCCACGATCTGCCTCTTCATCTGTAGCACTAGCCGATCTGCACTGGCTACCGGTCCAGCAGAGGATTGCCTTCAAGGCTTTATGCCTTGTATTCAGGGCTCTGCATGGACTAGGACCAATACCACTTCAAAATCTTTTTTCTTGGTATCAAGCTGCCAGACCTTTGAGATCTTCCTAAGGCGTTCCTGGTGAGAACTCCCAGGATTAATAGAGTGAGGATGGGCGGCCGTGCTTTTAGTTTCACGGCCGCCACACTATGGAATACTTTACCTCTGGCATTGAGGAGTAGCCAAGATCTGCCCTCTCTCAAAAGGGATCTCAAGACCTACCTGTTCCCAAGAGCAATGCAATACACCTCGCCTGATGGTTAGACACGGTCTCAGCGCCAGGATACCCTTTTGGGTGACAGCCGCGCTTAACAAGCATTAAATACATACATAAATACATACAGTGAGCTAATGTTGTTCCTGTTCCTCTCGATCCTGGCTTTCCATGCCAGGAGTGAGCCACATTTCTCTCCATATTCAGAATAACGGAGCTTACTTACTTCCCACTTATCCTTATTTTTCTTGTCAGCTTGTGCTTTAAAGCCTGTCTGTAACTGCAGGAGCTTTTTTTCAAAGGCCGGGATCCTGCTTCTATCTACCATTACCGCTAACCGTAGCTGTTTTTCCTTCTTTTTAATCAAGTCATTGGCCCACATGTATCATTGTTTCATTTTGCACTTCCTAATTTGCGATTTTTAGGGAATCGCAAATTAGGAAATGCAAAATGGGATGCATGTCCACTTTCTCAAAATATTTGAGAATCGGTAAAAATCGCAATTTTTACCGATTCTCAAATATTATGTGATTAGCAAAGTGCGAATTCGCAATTCCCATTCATTCCTATGGGCTAAAATGCCCATAGGAATGAATGGGAATTGCGAATTCGCACTTAGAATATCGCAAATCCTGATTGCATTTCAAGGGTGGAGAGGGGGGTTCAAATGACCCCCCCCTGCACCCATGAAATGTTGTTTTCCCATCATGTTGCACACACACATGTCCTAAGGACATGTGTGTCCGTAACATGAATGTGTAAAAAATGCTTTTGCAGCGTTTTTAACACTTTTTGCAAATTTATCGAGTGGTTCAACCACTCGGTAAATTGACACCCTAATTGCGAATTCGCAATTATAAAAGTAATCATGCATTGCTTTTAAGAAATCGCAAATTTGCGATTTCTTAAAAGCAATCGCATTTTTAGAAATCGCAAAAATGTTGCGATTTCTAAAAATGCTTGATGCATTCCAAAAAGCATTTTTGGAATCGCAAATGGCCGATTTTAAGGAATCGCACCGTTTGCGACTCCAAAAATGCTTGATGCATGTGGGCCAAAATCCTTAGTATCTTGTTATTTCCCAAGTTTTCTTTTTAGAGCCATGTGTGAACCAAGGATACCCTTCAAGTAAGACTTGATGGTGTCCCAAACTGTCTGTTCTGAGGCAGTACCAACATTAAATGAGAAAAACTCCAACAGACTCCCTCTAATTTTTATTTTTATTTAATCGTCTTGAAGGATAGTTTTATCTAGAGTCCACCTATATTCAGAGGGGTTAGTCTTAAAGTTTATTTTTAACTCAACAACAGAATGATCTGACAATCCTGTAGGAATATGACAATATCAGGCAGAAAAGCTCGGTCTAAGAGGAAATAGTCTAATCTGGAGTATTGTTTATACTTTTTACTATAGAATGAGTACTCCCTGAGGTTACCATGCTTGACTCTCCAAGCATCCTGTAAGGTAAAGTCCTTCATGATGTTCCTCAAGGCTAAAAGAAATTTATTTGGTGTATTATATCTGCCATTTGAAGTACGATCTAGCTGGGGGTCCAATATAAGGTTAAAGTCACCTTCTAATATAACTGGGGCTGAGTGCGGTATCATATGCTCCTCCAACTTTTGGAGGAAGTGCGGGTTATCACCATTAGGGCCGTAGTAGACAACACACTGGAAAATAGAACTGCCAATGGAGAGGACTGCCGCCAACCATCGCCCAGATTGATCCGTTTCCCAATTACGAACCCTTATTCCCTTATTAGCACGCACAATTATGGCTACTCCTCTAGTGGAACCCCTTTGCCTAGAACATAGGATTTCCTGAACCCAAATAAGTTTCGCAAATACTTGACCACATGCCTCTGCTTTAAGGTGGGTCTCTTGTAGAAGATATACATGTGCCTCAGTATTTTTAAAAAATGTGCACACTCTATATTAATTCTTGTGGCTTCCAATGCCATTTAAGTTCCAAGAGAGGAATTTATTGCTGGATGTCATATTAAGAGCAATTACCTAACCGAACCAAACCTACAACTAGTGGTGACCTGTGTTCGCATTCTAGTTTTACAACGTAAGAACTTACGGCATATGAGGACTTTTTAAAGTATTTTTTACCCACTCCCCTGTGACCCCACCCATCCCTCCCCCCGAGGAACCCTCCCCTTCTATCCGGCGTGAATACGCCTTAGGGGGCCCCATACCATAAAACACCACCAAAAAGCAATTACATTTTCACCCTTTTTTTTTTCTTTTTTCCCCCCACTCAGTGCAAAAATTCAACTTGTTTCTTTCTCTATATTATTTAATTTTTCTTTTGCATTTCCAGTGTTCATTAATCCTTTATTGGTTTATTATCTTTTTTTTTTTAACTTTCCTTTTCCTCTCCCTTCTCTACCCGTATCGACAAACAAATCGAACAGAAGAAAAGAAGACTATCGCAATCTATTACCCAATCAATGGTGGCATGTACTAATTAGTAATCATTTACCCTTGGATTGGCAACTGATTACATTATGGAAGAGACTATTTCCTCATTTTTAAAAGCAATTCATCCACTTCCTCTGGGTGGCTATAGTTGAACATCTTATTGTTCCACATTATCTTGAGCAAGGCAGTGAATTTCATCTGGACCTGAGCTCCCAAGGAACGAAGTTCTGGCATCCTAGAGCCCAGTTCCCATTGCCTGTGGGAAGTCTTACCCCCTATGTCTGATCTAATTTGATAGGGGTTAGCGCGATAGTGGAGAGAGGAACGTGCAAGGCTTCTACTGAGGATAAGCTCCTTGACTGTATAGGTTTGAAAATAGACCAAGTTCTTTCTAGGGGCCCTACGATCTGGATGCAACTTAAAGGGATCTCTATGCACCCGCTGTATCTCAGCTTCTAGGTCAATATCTAACCGATCCTTAAGTACGTCTTTTCATAACAGCCTGCACACAAATCCCTTAATATCCTCAACTTCATTTCCCTCTGGTATTTTGAGGATCCTAAGATTGTTCCGCCGACTTTGCATTTCCAACCTCTCCACATCCATGGTAAGAGTACGATTTTGTGCCTTAAGAGCGTCAATGTCCTTGGAGTTCCCTATTGAGATTTCAGCAAGCGTAGAGACTTTACTCTCCAGCAGGCGGGTTCAAGTCGATAATCAATCCAATCTAGCCTCTAGTGCATCAAACCTATCGTGCAATCCCCTCTGATTGCTCTCGGAGGTTTCAAACTTGTTGAATAGGTCTCCCCTTAAGGACTGGAATAAGAGACCCAATCTATCCCCCTCAACCTCAACCACTACCGGCATCCCTATGGTTTGCGGGGCAGGGTTGTGTATGACAGTAGAGGAGGTAGTGGGAATAGTCGTGAGAGGAAAGGACTGGGAAGGAGGCGCTGTCGAGACTGCAGTGGGGATTAGCGAGCTAGAATGAGTCACTAAGCACAGAGAGTCCTGATCTGCAGGTAGGTTCGGAGTCAGTCTCTCTAAAGTTGTAGGTACATTCAGAATCTGAACGTCTAATGATGGAAAGCTAAGAGTATGGATATGTCCAAGATCCGAGTGTATCATGGCCTCTACACCCTCCTCATCAAGCGGTGGCTCAAGCCCTGCAAACCTGTTCTTCAGAGGTAAAGGGGGGGGATCACACTTTTGGTTTGATAAGATCTCCCTATTTCAGCATCAGCTTCTATGGCTTCTGCCTCAACCTCCTCCAACCCCTCCCCACCTTTTTCCGCAGCCTGGTCTCTTACAACTTTTACTCCAGGCATTGCGCCAGATTGGCCTCCTGTACCCTCCTTAGGTTTTACTGCTTGCTCCATTATTTTAAAGTAACTTTTAAGTGAGTGAGTATTTTTATAGACCTGGGGGTGTTTAACTACCTTTGCTGCAGCTCCCTTCCTCACTCCCCTCTTCTTCTTTTGCTTGTAGGGAGATAAGGGCGTAGGTCCTCCTCTCTCAACAGACTCAGCTAGGTCCCAGACTTCCTGTCTGGACCTAAGCTGATGCCTGTTCCTTATCTCTTCCACCTTTCCTTTTAACACAGGGGGCTCGGATCTGTTGTGAACAGCGGTGAAAACTCCCTGATTCGGTGACTCTCCCTCCCTTCTACTATGGTCTTTTGCAACACAGGCCGGTTTCCTAACAACACTCTGGCAGGATATGGTTAGAGCTGCCCTCAACGTGTCTGCCTCCATACAGGCCTCCCCTCCAGGAACCTCCTTACTGCAGTCTTTTATAGCCTGAACTGGAAAGGGACACCAACACACCGGGCCTCTGATACGAAGGATGAGCGCTCCCCTAGAGCAATGCCAGTGGCTCTTTCGACTGTCCAAATTCTCCACAAGGCGATGTCCGATGCCCTTAGCCCCAGTATGTCCCGCTGCAGTTTCCCACGGCTCACAGCTTGGGCCGCTCAAACCGCGACTCGGCTCCCTCGTCTTCCACTTCTTGGTGATGCACTGCTCGGGCTCGAGCATTCCGTTTGGTCCTACCACCCGCCGTCCTGATCCCAGAACCTCCGGACGGAGAAAAGAACACAAAGAGAAAACTTCAAAAAGTCGAAAGTAGTGTAAGCAGAATAAAGGCTTCAGGTCCTCACTCAGTTTTAAGAGTCGGGTCAAAGAACGGGGAAAATCATCCAGTTGGGTGTATTGTGGCGTTTCAGAGCACGGAGCCCCGCAACAGTCGTCAGCCTGCCGCCGCCATGTTCCTTCTGCCCCCCAGTTCCCTCTACTTTGAGAAAAGTAGGGGTGGAGATAGCTTTTAAAAAAATTTATATGTTGCTTTTTGCTCCTTTCTGCTGATCACTGTTCATTATATAAAGCCAGATCAGAAGAAGGAAATGCCAATTTTATGTCAAGTCCGGAGGTTAATATTGGGCAAAAGTCTTTTATTTGCAACACCTCTGCAGCTATTAAAAGTAAGACACCAACAAGACTCAATACACTAGGATTGGAACTCTTAAGCAATCCATATAATCCCAATTACATTAGATCTCTTCTTCTTTTCTTTGCTGTTCTTCAAAAGTTCAGTAGCCACTTTTTTCTTGTGCGTTTGAATATGTGGCCTGTTTTTTTTACTACATGTTTGTGTGTTTATTGGTTGAATACTTTGATTTTAAAGGGAGATGTACATTGTATGGGATATACTCCTAATGTATGGAAGTTCCTTACTTGTAGCTTAGTTTAGCTGTTTATTAGTGTTTTACATTTTCTTTAAAAAAACTTAGTGAGATCTTTAACGAGTAGCTCTTGACAATTGTTTGTTCTTCCTGGCAGTGGGTAAGTGGAACGCCTTGAACTTACTTTGTTTTGTTATGAGGTCTAACTCATACTGGCGCAGGCTGTGGACAACACCAGAATTGATGTCAAATACCGCGAGTTTTATGGACGTAATAAAATCTGATAATTTTCACAAAATCAGTTGGTTACGCGGAATTAAAGATGTCCTAGCAGGCAATGGTATGAAAATGCTCTGGGAGGATCCAATTACGGCTTTCTTTCCCTCAAAAAAGATCCTAAAAGAAAAGTATTGGGAGATGGTCACCTATAACACTTTGAGACTTACTGAATCATCTTCATTGTCAGGAACCTTTTTGGACTTTAAACATATCCTGGGCCTAGAACCATACTGGGACATTATAACAAAACCTCTTGATAGGAAATTGTATCTCCAGTTGAGGGTGGGTTCGCTGCCCTTAAGATAATTTACATCTAGATGGTCCAATTCTTGTGATAATAAGTGTCCTACTTGCTTGTCCCATAAAGAATTGGTTGCACACATGCTATTTGTCTGCCCAGCCTACGTTGCCCCTTGTCAGGTTTGGCTGAGGCATATATGCAAATTGTTAGGTACTAGAAGGAGTGCGGAAGCTGAAACAATTATACGCAACAGTAGTTTATCTTCTATCCTTACAGCAGTTGCAAAATATCTCGGGTCGATGTGGGCAATAAGGTGGAAATTAATATCTTTATGAAATGTGTATGCCAACTGTAATCAGCTAGCTTATCGATCTAGCCTAGAGACGCAAATATTTTTATTCATTAACATTTATTTAGTCTTATTTTTAGACCTAGGTTTAATCATCTAAGATGAAGCTTCTCCCACTGTGTTCCTCTGATCGTAAAATCTGAATATGTTTTTTGTTATTTGTAAATATGAAGTTTTTCTAAAACAATGTTCCTTTTTAACAGACGTTGATATATACGTGTACTTATACCTTCTCAAACAGGCTTATTTTATAAACTATGTACGACATTTTTATATAAATATTGAATACTTTTGTAATGTGCTTTTATGAGTATATGTCGAATAAAGCTTATTTGGATTGGATTGGCCTCATGCAACTGTTTGTGCTAGTTTTGGGGCCTGTGTGGACCATGGTGCTGGTCTTACACTTCATGGCATCTGCATGATCAGCACATAAAGAACTGTTGTGGCAGCTCATGGCTGATCAGTTACAAATCAGGCACATATTTATTGATGTGCCTGAAGACGTGCCGGGAGCCATTTTGGATTGGGCAAAATGGCAGGGTCTCAGATCTACTCTGAGCCAGCACAACTCTCCCTGATCTGGGCAAAGTTCCTACTGAATCATTTCAACCCTGAAGCTCCCGAATCCCCTGTATCTTTTCCGGAGCTTAAAGTGATCATCAACAATCAAGGACTGAAGGGCCGGCCCTTCCCATCGTATTCACAATCAAGCAGCTCGGGGGTAGATTCAAGAAAGACGGAGCTCCTGGCCCCAACGGTCTTCCAGCTATCTTATTTAAGCAGGATTCAATCTACTGGGGCAAAGCACTCCCCCCACTTTATAATAACATCCTAGAAAGTGAGCGAATCCCTGACTCCTGGAAAGGATCAATTATTTCCCCTATCCACAAAAAGGGTGTCATGTCATACCCAAAAAATTACAGGCTTATTGCCTAAATAGACATTGAAGCCAAATTCTATGCAGGGCTCTTATTAAATGAACTCACAGTTTGGGATCTGGAAAAAAACTTAATTCCCATGAATCAAACTGGTTTCCAGGAAGGCGTGGGGACTTCAACAAATGTTCTCGCCCTTTCCCTGCTGTCTGACGCCTCCAAAAAAATGAACAAAGCGCTATTCGTCTGCTTCATTGATTATAAGGCAACTTTTGATAGCATCGACAGGGTGCTACTTTGGGCAAAACTTGCGAAGTGGGGAATCCCTACAAACCTTCTAAACCAGCTAATCCTGCTTCACTCTGAAACTTGGGTCCAGATTAAAATTGGAGCAGGAGATACCCTGTCTAGAAAAATTCCTACTACCAAAGGGCTGAAGCAGGGATGTGTACTGGCCCCAACTTATTTCAACCTCTTTGTCTCTGATGTTTCCATCGACTTGGAAAACTGTAACAATCATGCACCGAACTTAGGGGGCTTAACACTATTGAACCTCTTGAACGCTGATAACCTCCTATTAATTAGCCATACTCCAATCGATCTCCAGCATCTGATAAACATCACAAGTACCTTCGCAGATAAAAATTGTCTGACCATAAATCTAGAAAAATCTAAAGTAATGGTATTAAACCAAGGTCCAAACAAACCCTACCTACGATGGTCAATGAAAAATGGGCTGCTGGTCCCAGTAGAGGAGTACAAGTATTTGGGAATCATATTCGAGAGAAACGGCTCATTTCCTAAACAGAAAGCCTCCATCAAAGGCAGAGGAATTGTATTGGCAGTTGCTTTAAGAAACATCGAGCAAAAAATAACTGGCCCTAGCCTTCTCCCTTTGCTAGAAGTGCTTCGAGCGC
This sequence comes from Lissotriton vulgaris, assembly GCF_964263255.1. Lineage (NCBI taxonomy): Eukaryota > Metazoa > Chordata > Amphibia > Caudata > Salamandridae > Lissotriton > Lissotriton vulgaris. Next base: position 207,870,567 of record NC_141695.1, read on the forward strand.
GCCTCCTTCCCTCCATCACCTACGGAAGCGAAGCAATGAGAGGTAGAGATGAAGTCACCCTGGACATTGCGGTTGCTAAGGCCCTAAGAATAATATTCAATCTTCCGCAATCTACCACACCAGCGCAAATAAGATTAGAATTTGGACTGCTAAAGCAGGAAATCTCGCGGAAAGGGGCCTACGCCAATTGCTGGTTCAAAATAAAGGGGGCCGCGCCGGGAACATTGAACTCATATCTGTGGTTGGAAATCTCAAAGAGAAATGAAAGCCCAGCGAAGACTTACCTCCAATCAGCAATCAAGCTGTTAGCTTTACAGGACCTATGGGACTCATGCCCATCCCAGAAAAGTTTTATGGTCCTGGTAAATAAATCAGTAAAGATCGCATCTCTCGCAGAAGACAAAGCTGCCCCTAGTAGGAGAGCCCACGGCTGGTTCGTAATTCAGAGCTATGTGTCAACAAAGCCCCAACCATACCTAGGAACAGGTTTTGCAAGAACAACAAAAGAACGGTTCCTTCATTTGAGGTTGGGAATCCTACCAGCAATGCCCCATCTTCCTCCATGGAAACGCACAACATCCACCAACTGCTGCAGACTGTGTGGAAATTTAAACGAAGACATAATACATCTACTATGCATCTGCAACGGCTTGAGAGCGGAAAGGAGACAGTTTCTCAAACAGCTCCTGATTGTAAGTCAGCTTCGACCCTGTATGGGAAAGCGGTAAAGGCCTGTGTTGAGGGCAGCAATAGCCGTCGTTCCTGCAGCCTTGTTCGGTTTATAATGGGAAGCGAACGCTAAACTAAGTCGGGAAGACCCCCAAGTCATCGGTCTTTATTCTATGCTAGCGTACTTATGAGTCAAGGTCAACACCATCTCTACTAAAGCTTTGATTAAGTCCTATGAATACCTCCCTGGTTGCCAAGCTCCCAGCAGTCAGTACGGCCTGGCTTTGAGCTCATTGACTCATTTTCTCCACAAATATCATTTCTTGATGTGGATCCGCCAACGAGAACAAGCCCTATGCTGATTTATCTTTTTTCCCAAGAAGAACTATTTTACTTATAAATTTTTACTCCTTTGTAATTTTATTGAAGTACAATATTTGTAATCTTTTTAACATCTTGTAAAGGAGAAGCTGTATCTTGTGAACTAATGTTTTACTTGTTTGTGACGGTTTTAATTAATCATGCAACAGTCATTACCTTACCTTACCCTGATGCAGAACCTTGGGGCCTCATTCACAATGATTTGGTATAGTCCTTTTGCTTTGCTGCCCTATGCCAAATCGAAAGGGCAGGAATGCACTGTATTTATGACATACAGTACATTCTTGTCCTTTCAGCCAGAGCATGCACACAATTTGGTGCCTGGTACCAATGCAGGCACCCTTTCACCTTGATGCAAGGGTGTCTGCATTGTTGGCAGTATTGTTTTTGTGCAGCATGGGACATGTGACAAGCGGCAATATGTACGTACCTTTTTTCAGGTTGAAAATTTGACCAATTCACCGAATCTGGCCGTTTGCAACTAGAAGATAGTATTTTACTATATACCAAACCCTATTTTGCGATTCAGTAAACTATTACTGAATTGCACAATGGGTTAGCGATTTGATTTTAGGAAGGGGCTTGTTAAGGGCGTCCTTTCCTAATATCGACTCACAGTGGTATGTATGAATGTTTTGCGACTTAAAAGTGGTTGCAAAACATTCGCTTTTCACCACTAAATACAATTTAGTGGTAACCCATTCTTAAACGGGAACAGGTCCCCAAGGATTCCTTCCCATTTGTGATTATATGCATAGATATTTTTTAAGAGCAGGGAGTGGTTCCATGGACAACTGCCTACCCTTAAAAAATGAAACTGGAACATTTCATTTTTATTTTTGAAATGTATACCGTTTTCCTTTGAAGAACACTGTCTATATTTAAAAAAAATAAATAAGTGAAATGATTGTCTTCTGTCCCCAACGGTCTCCTTCTCTGTGTTTTTAGCGATTCCCAATCGGGTCGCAAATTGTGACCTACCTCATGAATATATTAATTTAGGTAGGTCTATTGCGACCCAATAAGGAATCGCAAAACGTGTCACAGACAAATCAGTGCATATGTGTTTGCAATTTCCCAATAGCGAATTGAAAAAAATCGCTATTAGCAATTTGCAAAATGAAACCTACGTACATGGTCATCTAATTTATGTCAGAAACCTCAAATTATGTGATACATTCTCTGGAAATAAACCTGACGTTGCTGACCTCACTTTAAGCTTATAAGTACTTGACCTTGAAAGATTTCATGCAGATGGATTAAACTTCACCAATTTATTAGCACATGAAAATATTTTTGTTCCCTCATTTGGCTTCGCCAGACATTTATGGATATGCACGAAATGTAACATACCATCAGAAATCTGCCTGATTTCATGTGGATTCCTTAAATGCAGGTAGTTGTTGCCCTTTTGATGGATCTGCGTCATTTTTTAAAATATAGTGTAATCTAGAATGCCACACGTTTTCCAAATTGTATGTAAATTTGTCAGAAGATGCTAAAAATGCAGCCAAGTCAATAATACATGCTTTCAAGAGCTCAGATAGCTCTGCATTAAGTCTTCCAAGCCTGGCCTACACATTTTTCAAATGCAAATATTTTGCAGACTCCTGAAAGATTTACGCCAAGCAAGCAAAGCAAAGGCACTCCACCAAGCAAAGTTTTACTTGTATGCTATAAGTTGTTGCAAGTCATTTCAGAGGTTTTTGCTTGAGGAGAGAGCACGGTTTTACTATGAGAGCTAAAATAGGAAATACGAAAATCAGTTGATACAATGACAGTTGATTAATGACCCAGTCTGGTGCCTCCAGGTCATGGCAAAAATGTTAGGTGGCCTGTGAAACTCAGTGGGGCCAGACTCAGAGGTTGACCTTGCTAGAAGTCATTTATAATTTTATCGACCAATAAGCTTAGTTTGTGTAGAGAACCATCTTGCAGAAGCATACTCAGAAAGGAGCTATAGCTTAAGGGAACCACCAGTTTAGTGGCACTGCAGCCAACATTACGCTGTGCATGTCCTTTGGGTTGGCTTTACCTATGCACCATAGTGCAGGGGAAGATTGTTTATGTGCAGGAAGGTGTCCTTCTTTAAATGGCCTTTTGTAACATCTATGTGTGCTGCTTAATGCAGCACACATAAAAGTTAAAAAACGTAATTTTTTTAAGATTGTTTATGTGCAGGAAGGGACACCTTCCTCCACATAAACAACCAATGTCATTGTGGTGTTTCCATGTGTTTTGCACAATGAAGCACACATGGAAACAGCAAAAACAAGGAAAAATTAAACCTCTCCTTGTTGCCTTCTGTTGAGACAAATTTTCCCCTGGTGTTCATTTTGGCGCTGCCCCATATTTAGGCCACCCTTATAAATATGGGGCAGCATCAAAATCAATGGGTGGTGCAGTGAAATGCCCACCGCAACACCCATTGCCCTCCCCTTTCACTCTAATTATAGTGTAAAAGGAGGCTTTATTTACAAGGCAGAGCTAAGACACATTACGCGGCTTAACGCTGCCTTGTAAAGAAGGTTTGACAGCAATGTCGTGTGACATTGTTGTGGCAATAGGGGCTTGTAGATATGCCTGTTGGTTCTACATTAAGCTTATAAAAATAAACCCTAATGGCTTTGCCAATGCTTGTTCCTTGTGAAACAGACAACCTGTTATTAAAACAGTTCAGCTGCAATGAATTGGTTCCCTTGTATGAAAGGAGTTTGGTGCACTCTATGTTTAGCAACTCCAGGCAACGGTTATAGGACAGGTTCTGTGGCAGAAAGCCTCAACTTTAATACAGCATCATACTCAGATGAAATTCTTTCTCATGCATATCAGTAATATTTGTATTCAGTTCAGTGCACTTGAACTGATATTCCATTGTCAAATGCACTTGTGCAGTCTTGTGCACAAATCATTCGTATCAAATTTAATACCGATGTACTCTTTTACCGGACTCCTAAGTCGACCCCTACCCTCGTAGTGGTGATTCCATGAGTGTGAGGCGCCCTTTTAGGGGACAGCAGTGTGCATATTGGGAACTGGAAGTTTGTTTTTACCAATATTATTGTGGGCTTAAAATCCGCAGCGCACTAAGTAGGATAAATAAAGGCACGACGGGCAGAAGGTGTTACATGATAGATTGGAACGGAAGAAACATGTAGCATTACAGCATTACAAGCCACTGAAATCAGATTTGGAGATAATACCACACAATTGAACATGGATTAGCAAAGCTAATCGCTCTGGTCTATGAAAGACCTTTTGCCTTTGCTAATTTTCTTTTGCCATGTTGTACACCAGCATGGATGCTGTTCAGCATGCCTAAATGCTAGTGGCATAAAAGAGAGTATCTGAAGTGTCATAGAGTGGAGTTGCACGTCGTAGAGTCAAGTGAATTGTTGTGGAGTGACTTAGAGAAGAGTGGAGTGGAGACGAGTAGAGTGGAATTGAGTGAAGGAGAGTGTTGTAAATTGGTGTGGCATAGAGTCACATACAGTTGAGTGGTGTGGTATGAAGGAGTGGAATAAAGTTGAGTAATATGTTGTAAAGTAGAGTAGAGTGGAATGGCATAGAATGGAGTAAAGTTGTGAAATAAATATGCCACACACAGAGCCTGGCCTTGCACCTCTTTATTGCTGTGTGTGTAAATGTGGAACTCAACATTCTAAGCATGAACTCTATTCGTCACAGTTCTACAGAGTCTTTCAGGAACCAAAAGGGTTCCATCATTATTAACTCACGAGACATTTAATCTCTCTCCTTGTTGAATAAAAAATGCTTTTTTTTCTGAGATATATATATATCTATACTAAGAGAGCCCAAACCTTTTAGGCGGGTAATCTCAGGAACCACAGCACCAATCACAACACCCAATACAGCGTTGGAAAGGGCAGTTGCAGCCGAAGGACATAGGCTACGCCCACCATATACATTTAAAAGGTCAAGTCATAACGTGCCAGCAAAGTAGTCCCTTGTGGGCGTGTCTGCGTTGTGCTGTGGGCATGTGCTGGGGGCGTGACAAACGCTGGGGGCGTGTGGTACGTTCCGCCCTTCATGCCATGTCTCATATCGTGTGCTGTGGGCGTGTGCTGGAGGCGTGGGCATGTGCGTGGAGCAGGATTACGGAAAAAAATAAGCGAATGTTGTGCCCAATATTTCATTGTTTTTTCTTTCCAGGTTCTGTGCATTCCAGCTTCGGGTGTGCTTGCCCCGCGCTCCCAGTGACGTGCACCTGCTTTACTGTGTGAAGGTCAGGCATGACGCTATTCCCAAGGGCCGGAAGGAGCGCAAACAGGGGCCATTGTGCAGGAAATGTAATCTCCCCTTAACTTCCGGTGACGCCTGAGGCGCACAATGGAGATTTTCCACTTCTGTTGCGCACAGGTCTCATGCCACGCATATCTGGACACAAGGCCCACCTCCACGGAAATAGCAAGAAAGGGACTATCCCTCCCCTGGGATTATGTGATGATATTCCGCAAACCAACATCCCGCATACCATCACTCCGCAATTTTTATAACGCAGGACTATTACTCCGCAAAGACATCATTTCTAAAACCTTTACAACGCATATGACTTTATCACGCATGCCATTATAACGCAAATGCATGTGTGGTAAAGTCATATACGTTGTAAAAGTACATTATTAAAACATCAAATATATGTTTGTATATATGTGTATTTATATATATATATATATATATATATATATATATATATATACACACATTTTTTAAATTTAATTAAAACATTTATTCTTTGAAATTGCATTATTTATATTATTTTTATGTATTATTTTATTTTATTACCCTTTACACCCTAAAAACGAATCCCACCCTGCTCCCTTTAAATACCCCGGCAAACCATAATCATAACCCACCCTTACTCCTTAAAATACCCCAACACTCTTAAACACTAACCCATCTTAACCCTATAAATATACCCTGTACCTGCTCTCAGGACACCCCTGCGCCGCACGGCCACCAGCTGTGTGTGTGCCCCTCCCTCGCTACTGCCCTCGTTGTGCCTCGCAGTTTTTGCCGTATTTTAGTGTGCCTCACTATTCTGTTCTGTTTCCTTCTGTTTATTTGCCTGCATAATCGTGACTGTTGTTCCCTGCACATTGGTGTTTTAAAGTGTTTATTGTCCTCCAGTCCCCCTGTGCCTGGCCGCCCCGCTCCCCGCTTCCCGCCGCCGTCCTAACAGACACGCCCCCTTTTCGTTCTGTGCTCTCCCCACTCCCGCCTCCCAGCTGCTCCTCCCTCCCTCCCACTTGCCCATAAATGGCGACCGCGTGGTGCAGGTGAGTGTGACCTGCTCTCAGGACACCCCCGCGCCGCACGGCCACCAGCTGTGTGTGTGCCCCTCCCTCGCTACTGCCCTCGTTGTGCCTCGCAGTTTTCGCCATATTTTCGTGTGCCTCACTATTCTGTTCTGTTTCCGTCTGTTTATTTGCCTGCATAATCGTGACTGTTGTTCCCTGCACGTTGGTGTTTTAAAGTGTTTATTGTCCTCCAGTCCCCCTGTGCCTGCCCGCCCCGCTCCCCGCGCCCTGCCGCCGTCCTAACAGACACGCCCCCTTTTCGTTCTGTGCCCTCCCCGCTCCCGCCACCCAGCTGCTCCTCCCTCCCTCCCACTTGGCCATAAATGGCGACCGCGCGGCACAGGTGAGTGTGACCTGCTCTTAGGACACCCCGCGCCACACGGCCACCAGCTGTGTGTGTGCCCCTCCCTCGCTACTGCCCTCATTGTGCCTCGCAGTTTTCGCCGTATTTTCGTGTGCCTCACTATTCTGTTCTGTTTCCTTCTGTTTATTTGCCTGCATAATCGTGACTGTTGTTCCCTGCACGTTGGTGTTTTAAAGTGTTTATTGTCCTCCAGTCCCTCTGTGCCTGCCCACCCCGCTCCCCGCTTCCCGCCGCCGTCCTAACAGACACGCCCCCTTTTCGTTCTGAACCCTCCCCGCTCCCGCCTCCCAGCTGCTCCTACCTCCCTCCCACTTCGCCATGAATGGTGAACGCGCGTACGGGCATCGTTGATGCGCAGCGGGCGCGCCGATTGTGCGCCGAAGGCGCGCCAAAGGTAAGCCCGTCTGCGCCCATCCCGCCTGGACCGCGCCCAGTGCCAGGACCACTGACCCCCACCCACGCAAGACGAACTGAAGGACCTACGACGCCGGCGCCCTAAACGCACTCAACGCCGGCCGGACCCTCGCCTGCTGCCGAGCCGCCCCCAAACGCTTCCACGGACCCTTCACCTGCACTACCTGCAAGTTCACCTGCCTCCGAACCTGCACCGCACCCGCCAAGCCAATCACCAGCAACAATCACCTCAAGTGCATCCTGCTCAACACCCGCTCCGTCCACAGACACGCCGTCGAACTCTGGAACCTGCTCGACACAACATCACCTGATGTCGCGTTCCTCACTGAAACTTTGATGAACGCCTCCTCAGCCCCCGACATCGCCATCGCCATCCCGGATGGATACAAGATCATCAGAAGGGACCGCGTCAACCAGACCGGAGGAGACATCGCCATCGTTCACAAGAACACCATCCGCATCACGACCGACACCAACGACACCTTCACCGCCGCCGAACACCTCCACTTCCAGATCCACACCGACCCAAAGACGACCCTCAGAGGCACCCTCATCTACAGACCCCCAGGACTACGCACACAATTCAGCGAAGACATCACGGACTTCATCTGCCCACACGCCCTCCCCTCCGCCGACTACATCCTCCTAGGGGACCTCAACTTCCACCTGGAGAACAACAAGGACCGCAACACCGCCACCCTGCTGGACAACCTCACCAACCTCGGACTCAAGCAACTGGTCAACACCCCCACCCACTACGCCGGCCACACGCTTGACCCCGTCTTCTCATCCAGCAAGCACATCGACTTCAACCACTCAACCAGACTTCACTGGACCGACCACAGCTGCGTCCACTTCAGCTTCAGGAAAACCACTACCCACCAACACCCGCAACAGGTTCCCCACAGAAGCTGGAGCAAGATCACCACCGACCAGCTCACCACCTCCCTCAGCCAGAACCCACCTGCCAGCGCACCGGACCCCAACGAAGCTGCCCGCAACTTCAGCCTGCGCCGACGACCTTGCACCACTGAAGAACACTCCCAGCAAACCCAGAGGCAAGAAGGCCCCCTGGTTCACCGACAAACTCAAGGACTCCTAAAGGACCTGTCGCACCCTCGAGAAAGCCTGGCTACTCGACCGGACCACTGACAATATGACCGTCCTCAAACACGCCACCCTCAAGCACCACCAGCTCATCCGCACCACCAAGAAGAAATCACTGAAGGATCGACTGGACAACAACGCCCACGACAGCAAGGAACTCTTCAGCATCGTCAAGGAGTTCTCCAACCCCAGCACCGGCAACAACAACATCACCGGGGGGGAGGAGCTACGCGGGCATCCAAGATGGTCGCGCGAGCAGGGGGCTCCTGAGACCCGCGCCGCCCTTCTTGATTTATCCTGCAGTTATCCTGGTCGCTTCGACAGGCTTTTGAAGTGCTACTCTCACTGATACTATCGATCCTTTTTTGGCCGAGATCAGACCTCGGGGACCCTTTTTGCATCGTCTCCAACTTTCTGGCCTAACCCCCGACGAGACCGGGGTCTCTGCTGCCTAGTATGACCGAGCTGTAATGCAACAACAACGGCTGCCTGGCATCTGCTCCACCGGTGGTGTGCCAGTTTCCCTTTCGATTTCCAGCCCTCTCGTCTCTGACTCCTTGGGACCTGCTACTTCATCCCGGTCTACTGCTCTCACTGTGAACGCTTTCTCTCTCGGTGCCGGCTAGGTGGCCCGTGACATTTTCTCGTGAAACTAGACTTTTGGAGTTCGTGACTCGTCACCACTCAGCGGCACCCTGGTGTCCCTGGCCGGTGCTGAATACAACATGGCGACGAAACCCGAGGCAGAGAAACGCAGGAAGACCAATACCCGCGGGGGATCGATCCAGTCAAACATGATCGAGCGCTATACCCAGCCGAGAGGTTCCCCCGGCGCTGCCAGTCGTGGCTTGGAAGACTCGAGGACAGACATGTCGTCTTCCTCAGAAGTGTCCCTTCAAGACCTGCTGGCCGCCATTGCAGGCCTCAAGGCCGATATGAGTCAACAATACGAGGCCATTGTGTCCAAGATAGACACGGTGGCGGTGGATGTTACTCTTATTCGTGCCGATTTGGCCAAAACGAACGAGAGGGTCAAGGCATTGGACTTAAAGGCATCGAGTTTGGTGACGGACATGGTGGAGGCACAGTCTGAGATAGGGAATTTGCGTTCCTCGCATGACCTTTTGCTCAAACTCATGGAAGACTACGATAATAGGGCCCGGCGGAACAACATACGCTTAGTCGGAGTGCCGGAAGACAGTGGTGCCGCCTCTATCGATCTACTGGTCGAGGAACTCATTGTCGCTAAACTCGCTCCCGCAGGTCTCAGCAAGTTTTTTGCGGTCGAGCGTGCCTATCGCTTCCCAGGTGGTCAGGTGAAGCCAGGGGGCCCTCCGAGACCTATCATCGCTAGACTGTTTCACTTTCGGGACAGAGACGCTATCCTTCAGGCCGCTCGTAAACACGGCCCGTTGAAGTACGATAACAACTCTGTCTCGATTTATCCTGATTTCACCCCCCAAGTGCAACAGCAACATTCTGGGTTCCTTGGAGTGAAGCGTCGCCTGCGAGATTTGGGACTGAAATATGCAATGCTGTTTCCTGCTCGCTTGCGGATTGAGTACAGAGAACGCGCCTATTTTTTCGATCAGCCTGATCGTGCTAGTGACTGGTTGGACACGTTGCCAAGAGATGACACCGAGAGCGGAGGCCCCGGCGGCGCGGAAGGTGGTGCGACGGCCCAGGTTTAACTTGGGGCCCCAGAGGTCCGACTTGAGACTGTGAACTTTACAGAGTAACTTATATTGTATGCTTTATGATTGTGCCCGTGGTGGTGCGGGTACGGGTGGTTTCTCCCTTCCTCCTCTGGGGTTTCTTTGTGTAGATCAGATGGGGCGACAGGCACACTGCAGTTTGGGGTGGCTTTCTAGTCAGCAGGGGTGCAGGGTGGGGGGCGTTGTAACGGGTTCTTGGTTGGGGGTGGTTGGTTGGGACTTGGTTGTGTTGTGTGTTTTCTGTTATCTTTCTCTTTTCATGGTACATTACTGATTGCAAGCATCCTGGATCTGTGGTTACGGGAGGGGGTTGGGTTGGGTCGTTCTTCTTGGGATGGGGGGGGTGAGATGCAGGTTCTTTCTTGGAACATCAATGGTTTGGGTGACAGGATCAAACGCGGCATTGTGTTACAATTTATAGGGCGTCATGCCCCTGATGTTGTGTTCCTCCAAGAAACCCACTTGATTGGTAATGCCTGTAAAGCTCTTGACCGTCGGGGCTACCGATTGGCCGCTCACGCTGGTTTCACTTCCGGCTCCCGGGGAGTGGGTATAATGGTCAAATCCTCCCTGGCCCTTGAGATTGATGATGTTGTCCTAGATGATCGGGGACGATATGCTGCTGTCTCGGGGAGATGGGAAGGGAGGCCAATTGTGTTAGTGGTTGTTTATATTCCCCCGGGGCTGCAGGCCACCACGTACGCCGATCTTGGCAAGATTCTTCTTGGTCTCCCCGATGGCTTGCTGATCATGGGTGGAGACTTTAATTCCGTGATGTCTGGTGAATGTGATCGACTGCCCCCTAGAGTTCTGCCGCAGTCCCAGATGTGGCTCAATGATATGACTGAAACTTTTGGTCTGGTGGATGTTTGGCGCTCGCTGCACCCCACCCAGACACAGTATACCTTCCACTCTGGTGCGCATGGCAGCCTCTCTCGGATAGACTACTTCTTTATGCTGGCTTCTACCCTATCCTTGGTACGGGAAATTCGTCATCTCCCCCGGGGTATTTCGGACCATTCCCCCTTGCTGATTAAGATTTCTGTGGGTGGTCTTTTTGGTAACAGAGTTCTCCCTGTTCCCCCTGGCACTTTCGGAACCCCCGGCTCCGCTCAGACTTGGTGAAGGCTATTGACTGTTATTTCGATGACAATGTAGGTTCGGTGACCTCCCCTACGGTTCTCTGGGAGGCCTTTAAGACGGTCATTCGGAGATCCGCGCTGTCTCTTATTGCTGCTGAGCGGAGGGCTAAGAGGGAGGCTGTGCTGGCCCTTGAGACTGAAATTACAGCACTTGAAAGTGAGCTGGGTGGGGATGACACGCCTGCGCTTTTACAGGCGGACTACAAGGCTTGTGTCACCGATGCTGCTAAATTGATGCGAGCGAATCAGTTGGGCCGGCTGTATGATGTGGGTGACAAGGCTAGCAAACTCCTAGCGTGGCTGGATAAGGCTGAAAGAGCGAATCGTGTTGTGCCCGTCATTGTTCGTGAGTCTGGTGAATGTGTGTCTGACCCCGGTGAGATTGTTGACTGTTTTGTTGATCATTTCCGGAAGGTTTATACCCCGGTGAGTGATCGTGGTGAGGCTGATTCCCGTTTACTGTTGCGTGATATAGCTCTTCCTTGTGTCTCGGAGGAGGAGGGTCTGGCTCTGGAGGCTCCCTTTACGGTGGATGAGATTGCCCTTGCTATCAGATCCCTGCGCTCGGGCAGGGCGATGGGGCCCAATGGTTTGCCCATCGAGCTTTACAAACTTCGTCCAGACAAGATGGCCGCCCATCTACGCAACATGTTTCTAGACGCTTTCGAGGCAGGAGTCCTTCCGCTTGAACAGCGCCTAGCCACTATAGTGGTCATTTATAAGGATGGCAAGCCTCGTGATCGCTGTACCTCCTACCGCCCCATTTCCCTGCTAAACGCAGAACCTAAAATCCTTGCCAAGGTTTTGGCCAATCGGTTGTTGACGGTGATTTGTGACCTGGTCCATCCGGATCAATCCGGCTTCATACCACATAGGAACACGGTCCTTAATCTGCGTAGGCTTCATGGTGTTCTCGTGAGAGCTGCAACTCTCACGGAGCCTGCGGTGGTGGCCTCCCTGGACGCTACGATGGCTTTTGACACCATTGAATGGCCTTATCTTTGGGCGGCCCTCTCCAAGTTCGGCTTTGGCCCTAACTTTATTGCGTGGGTCAGGCTTCTTTATGAACAACCGTTGGCCCAGGTTGTGGTAAATGGCAGAAGCTCTGAACCCTTCCCATTGGGACGAGGCACCCGTCAGGGATGTCCGCTTTCCCCGCTTCTGTTTGCGCTGGCGCTTGAACCCCTTGCGGCATGGCTGCGGTGGGAACCCTCGATTAAAGGGATCCGGTGGGTGCCAGATCTGGAAGATCGGGTCTCACTGTATGCCGACGACATCCTCCTTTATTTTACTTCCCCTCAAAAGTCCCTGAACGTGCTCTTCGACGTTCTTACATCCTTCGGTAAGAATTCCGGATTGGTCATCAATTGGACCAAATCCTGTGTTTATGTCATAGCCGGGGTTCTGCCGCCGTTGCCTCGTAGGTTTCCAATTCTGGTGGCGGATGACAGCTTTAAATATTTGGGATCTATGTCTCTACGGTTTCTGCGGTGCGGTATGAACGGAACCTTTATGCTCCGCTCCGTCGTCTTAAACAGGATGTGAGGCGATGGCGTGAATTGCCCTTGTCTCCGCTGGGCCGAGCGGCGCTCTTTAAAATGATGTCGCTCCCTCAATTTCTCTATGCGTTGCAGAATTTCTTCGACCCTGTCCCTGCTCGCTACTTCCGCGAGGTCGAAAGCCTACAGAGGCAATTGATCTGGGACGGTCGTGCCCGTATTGCGCTGTCTAAGCTCACCCTTCCCTGGTACGACGGTGGTATTGCTTTGCCAGATATCAAACGATACTACTGGGCCTCGCACCTGAGCGCCATTAATCACGTAACGTATTCATCGGAACCCGCTCCTGCCTTTGCCCTGGACAAATTTTTGCTGCCCGGTGGCAACTTCAATAGGGCTTTGTACTCGAAGTCACCAATCCGTCTCCTTACGGGCCCTACGAAGTGTGCGGTGCGGGCCTGGAGGGATGCAACTTTGGCTACGGGCTGGAGTGGCAAGCTGACGCGTATGACCCCACTGTACGACTCTGACCGATTGGGCAACCTTTGGCAGACAAAAGGGTTTGACAGGTGGGACATGATTGGGATCAGTAAGGTGGAGGATATTTGGGCCAGGGGCACTGTGAAGTCCTTTGAAGCCTTAAAACTGGAATACCAGCTTGATGATAGGGAGCATTTTCGGTATATGCAGGTTCGGCATGCCTTGTCCTCGGCCTTTCCCCCCGGGACTGATATTCCGCAATCCTCCCCACTGGAGGATCGTATCCTAGACGGCCACGTCCCCGATAGTACGATTTCCTTAATATATAAGAAGCTCATTAACAACAGGGCTGACCAGCTTGGGAAACTTCGTGCTTCTTGGACGGCGGACGGGCTTGAATTAGATGATGAGGATTGGCAGTCGGCTGTTTCTTCCCCTAAGGAAGTGGCTATTCCGGCCCGACTTCGTTTTGTCCAGCTAAAGATCCTCCACCGTGTGTATGTAACTGGTATGCGACTGGTGCGAATGGGGCTTGCGGCGGATGGACGGTGTAGGCGGGGGTGTGGTATGGATGGTACTTTTCTTCATGTTCTATGGGAATGTCCGGTTGTCTCGGCCTTCTGGTCCAGGGTGCATGATGTGATGGGACGTGTCACTGGAGTCCACCTCCTTCCTGAGGCACGGCGCTGCTTGCTTAATGTGTGGGAGCGTACGGACTGTACTGCTGCTCAGACGTTCTGGGTCACTCTGGGCAACATGGTTGCCAAGAGGGACATAGCTCAGCTCTGGGGCTCCGCCAGGCCACCACGGCTCAGTGCCTGGAAAGATAACATGGACTGGTGCATGTTTCGAGAAAAGACGGTGTACGAGGCTCGGGGTCGCCCCAGAAAGTGGTCCAGGGTTTGGGCACAGTGGAATTCATACCGTGGTGATATTTGTTCCCCTCCACTCGATTATGAGGTTCCTGTCCCCTCCTCCCCTTGATTGGCGTTCCGTTTTTGTTTCCCATATCACCTTCATCCTTTCTTCCTTCATGATCACCCCCCCTCGTCAGATTCGCTCCTTCCTATATGTACTCCTTCCCTTCCCCCCCCCCCTCTTATGAACCTTGCCAGTATGATGCCATGTGTTTGTGTTTGTTGTTTTTCTTCGACAAAATCATAAAAAATTAAACCTTTGATATCCTTTACGTACTATTTTATGCTCCACACTATCATGTGTGCTTAATGATAGTCTCAAAAGTGTACTGTCTTGCTTTATTCTTTCAATATGTTTCATAGCGGCCAGCCCTGAGGGGTTGTAGGCAGACGCTGTGTACTGTGCATTTCATAAATAAAGGTTTAAAAAAAAAAAAAAAAAAACAACGACATCACCCCCTCACAAGATTTCCGCGACTCCCTCGCATCGTTCTTCCACCGCAAGATTGCTGATATCCATAACAGCTTCGGCACACCATCCTCGCACCCAACCGTTGAACCAACGCACCCCACCACGACCCTCCGCACCAGGACCGCCGTGACCACCGAAGACACAGCCCGCACGATGAACACCATCCACTCCGGTTCTCCAACTGACCCCTGCCCCTGCCACGTCTTCAACAAGGCCGACTCCACCATCACACCCCAACTCCGTGATGTCATCAACACCTCCTTCGACACCGCCACCTTCCCGGAGAGCTGGAAGCATGCCGAGCTCAGCGCCCTCCTGAAGAAACCAACAGGGGGCCCCACCGACCTCAAAAACTTCTGCCCCATCTCGCTCCTCCCTTTTCCTGCCAAAGTCATCAAGAAGATCGCCAACAGACAGCTTGCCGCCTTCCTCAAGACAAATGGATCCCTCGACCCCTCGCAGTCCGGTTTCAGAGCCAACCACAGCACCGAGACCGCCCTCATCGCAGCCACCGACGACATCCGAGCCCTTCTCGACAACGGGGAAACAGCGGCACTCATCCTCCTGGACCTCTCCGCCGCGTTCGACACTGTCTGCCACCGCACCCTAGTCCAACGCCTCAGCAACACCGGCATCCAAGAGAAGGCATTGAAGTGGATCATCTCGTTCCTCGCTGGAAGAACACAGAGAGTCCGCCTCCCCGCGTTTGGTTCCGAGGCCACCGAAGTCATCTGCGGCGTCCCGCAAGGATCATCCCTCAGCCCCACCCTCTTCAACGTCTACATGAGACCTCTCGCAGCCATCGCATGCCAACACAACCTCAACATCATCTCCTATGCCGACGACACCCAGCTGATCCTCTCCCTCACCAGAGACCCCGACACTGCCAGAACCAGCCTCCACGAAGGGATGAAAGACGTCGCCGAGTGGATGAAGAACAGCCGCTTGAAACTGAACTCAGACAAGACAGAAGTCCTCATCCTTGGACCATCACCCTCTGCCTGGAATGACTCCTGGTGGCCCCCAGCCATGGGCACCGCCCCCAAACCAACAGACCACACACGCAACCTGGGCTTCATCCTGGACTCCTCCCTCTCGATGACCAGACAAGCCAACGCCGTCTTCTCCTCATGCTTTCACACCCTTCGCATGCCCTGCAAGATCTTCCGGTGGATCCCGATCGAAACCAGGAAGACAGTCACCAAGGCCCTCGCCACCAGCCGGCTGGACTACGGCAACACCCCCTATGTCGGAACCACAGCCAAGCTACAGAAAAGACTACAATGAATCCAGAACGCCTCCGCCCGACTCATCCTGGACATCCCTCGACGCAGCCACATCTCCAGCCACCTGAGGAACCTGCACTGGCTCCCCGTAAACAAGAGGATCACGTTCAGACTCCTCACCCATGCACACAAGTCTCTCCACAACCTGGGCCCCAAGTACCTCAACAACCGCCTGACCTTCCACACACCCACCCGCCAGCTACGATCCGCTAGCCTCGCCCTCGCCACCGTACCACGCATCCGAAGAGCCACCGCCGGAGGCAGATCCTTCTCCTACCTGGCGGCCAAGACATGGAACTCCCTCCCCATCCACCTTCGGCTGACCCAGGACCACCTCGCCTTCAGGAGACAACTCAAGACCTGGCTGTTTGAGCAGTAGCGGCCCCCTTCCCCCAAGCGCCTTGAGACCCTTCCGGGTGAGTAGGCCGCTATACAAGTGTTTTGATTGATTGATTTAATGATTGAAAACCCAAACCTACCCCATAACCCTAAAATTCCCCTGTACCCCAAAACCCAAACCTAGCCCTGAATCCTAAAAATACCCCTGTACCCCAAAACCCAAACCTACCCCTGAACCCTAAAATACCCCTGTACCCCATAACCCAAAACTATATCTGAACCCTTAAAATACCCAAACACCCCAAAACATATACCTCAGTACCCCAAAACATATACCTCTATACCCATACTTACCTTAGCCAAACATTAAAAAAAACATGCTTTTACCATTCATGCATTTACAACGAATTTCGTTGTAAATGTATGCATGGTAAAAGCATATAAAATGTAATGCCATGCGTTATAATGGCATTGCGGAGTCATGGTACTTCCGTAATGAAAGTATGCAGAGTGATGGTATGCGGAAAGAAAGTTGCGGAATAATGGGTTTTTACCCTCCCCCGGTAAGTACATTAGTGGTACGGTGGCCACATCTCCAGCAACATACTCATATTTTTTCACCACCCATTTGAAAAATGCACAGGTCTCTCACATTGATGGCCAGCACCAACATACACTTTTAGACACACCTCCCGCCTCAAGTTCTAGAATTGCAAACTTTAGAGCTGGGGAGCTACGTTCGAATCTCAGCATCAGCTCAACATCCTGTGATTCCAGGCAAATCGCTTTGTCTCCCCGTGCCTACCACAAATGAATGTGCTATTCTGTAATGTAAATTGTGCTCATGCCATGTTGTCAAGTTCGCGCTATACAATATTGCAAGGAAAAATAAAGTAGGGAAACTCGAGTTCACACACTACTGAACGCGCACTCTTAAGTGCATCAGCAGTGCACTGTGAATCGGAGCGTTTCACAGGCCTGTCACAGATATGAAATGCTATCAAAATGAAATCCTACAAACAATATACTACTGGCTGGCAGTAATTCATACCCGGACAACGTCGGGACGGGCTGCTACTACATATATATACACATTACAACTCCTCCATAAGTCGTCATGACTCACTGACTAAATGCCCAGATCGTGTCATCTGAGGCTGTGAAGTGAGAAGAGGGGTGTCCATGACTGGCACTAGTGATGTGGGACAGATGCAGTCAGGGGGCTCTCTTCAACAGAAACACAAGGAAGTATTCTGTTTTCTGTGTTCACAACGGTTACCCGTGGTGCAAAATTCGCAGTGAAGCACCTGAAACCACTTGTCTGACAATTGTTTGACAGTATAATTGTAATCTCCAGCTTCTGAAGCTGACATAACATCTATTGTTCAATGCAGCCATGGAGACTCTCTCCTGTCTTGTTACTGTGCATGTTGCATGGATTTATTTCCTTTAAAGGATGATTTCAGACATTTGCCGTCTTATGTTCTCGAGATACAACTCAAAGGCCTCGTCTCTAGATTAGGTGGGGTGTCTACTGATGTGTACTCTCTTGACCCCTGTCCTTCTTGTACACTGCCCTCTGCATTGTAAATTTACTGTGCATCAAGCATGTCTGCTGCCCATGCAACAAATTAATTTACTTTTCCGTGTAAGTGTTCTCTCACTCGACTGCAGTGCATGGTACAGATGCCACTTATTTGTCTTGAGTTCCTAACAGCTCAACCTGGTCATAGTCAGATGTACATTTTCTTCCCATCGAGTACAATTAGAAATAGAGAGCTGAATTAATCAAAAACACATTGGGGCTCTTAACAAAGGCATTTTGGAGGAAATAAGGCAGTACTGTTGTAGGTAATGGAACTAGCCTTTAGGGCTCAAAGCATCGTAAATGGTCAAAAATGTCAATATTCAATTTCAAAACCCACGCCGCAGCATCAATTTCTTGGGTGGTACTATGTAGTGTAATGACTGCAGATCCTGTCAGACGAGCACATATTGTACAATTGTGTAGGCTGCGTGCACAGAACAGCTACTTGTTGGAGGGTACGTTGCTTAGTTATGAGCATCAGTAATACAGGCACAGCTCGCCCCTGGCCCCAGCAGCAGGTACCAGGACTGGTAACAGGGACACTCAAATGCCTACACATTTCAACAAGCAATGCTGTCAGACGTCAGCACTAGACTAGTGGGAGGCTCTTATAGGGCTTCCAAACCTCCATTTAGCATCATTGTATTAAAGCAAACGAGCCCTTTTCTGGCCTGGCCATCCAATGCAGATCAAAGACATCTTCAGGTATGAGAAGCATTCCATCTTCAAGGTCACTCTCTGTAACTTTGACAGGTTAAGAGCAATGCTGTGAGAGTGCACTTGATTTAGCCAGAAAATAAAAAAATAGAAATCATGAGCAACTTGGTAAATTTATTAATACGACTCAAATAAGTCAAATACATGTCATTTCAGGGTGATATAAGATGACAACAACAGAGAGTGGTTTAATCCCAAGCTGCATTTTTTGAGTGTTTTAAAAAAGGCAGCAGGACCATTATTTGAGGTGTGCAACAATATATTTTCTTCCCAAGTCTCATGAGAGCATTATAGTTTGATTATATGTGTTGCAACAAGTTATGCAATTACAAACAAACACGTTAGGTAACCCTATCTATTTTCTCTGAATAGCATAAATCTGCATTGCAATTTAAGGGCTAATTACGAGTGCTGTGTAAAATGTTGCCCTGTGTGAAAATTACTACTTACGCACATCTGGCGTCCTCCCCACCATGGGTATTCATAAATAAATATGCCACACACAGAGCCTGGTCTTACACCTCTTTATTGCTGTTTGTGCAAATGCGGAACTCAACATTCTAAACATGAACTCTATTTAATACAACCGAACGCTCAATGTCACAGTGATGTAATATGTGACGTCATCAGCAGTGCATTGCGGGCGCGCGAGTTATAGTTAGCTGAAGTAACTATACCGGGGGAATTTCATTGGTTTTATAGGAGTAAAATGTCCAGTTAACTATAACATGTGTCAAACCTATGGTTTTTTCAGTGAATTTCATAGGTTTTGTAAATGCTACTTCCTAACTATAACGTGTGTAAAACCTTTGTTTTTTCAGTGAATATATATATATATATACACATTAATTTACAACTCCTCCATAAGTCGTCATGACTCACTGACTAAATGCGAGATCGTGTCTTCTGAGGCTCTTGTGGCAAAATCGGCTGGATTGACAGCCTCCGAGACCCGCTGCACTCCATAGCATTGGGCGTGTGCGTTGGTCCTCGCCGAGTAGAGTGGTAAAGGCAGGGGCGGCTGGGAGAGTTGCAGGCCCTATCACGCATAAGGAGAATCCACCGTACAAAGCCAAGGTAGTCTGCTGAGGCCACTGAATCACCACTGAACATACCACACGTGCCTCTGACTGTCAAAGTGCTGGAGTAACCACCAGTAATACACTCCTGCATGCAAAGCAGGATCATAGGTGTATGGAATCAACTGCATAGGGCAACTGAAAAGGTTCCTACGGCCTTTGCAGCACCTCATACCTGGGGTTGTGGAGGCTTTCTGTGCTACTGATCCCAGCTCAGTTGCCGGGGAAAGGCTCCGGCTCCCCTTATTTGACCTGCAAAATCTGTGATGGCTCTGCAAGCGAGACACTGATACCCAACAGTCCCATTTCTGGGTCGCTCGGACGGAGAGGCGGGTGAGCGTGCCACGCCCAAGCAGCAAAATATACAGCCACAGCGTGGAGATCACCCTCGAGAACCGGTAGTGTGACCTAACAAGGAAATGCAGAAGACAGATACTAGACAAAGCAAGCTTCCCTCTGAAAATAAAAAACATACCAGAACAGCGAAATCAGAGACTGAACCCGAAAATGAGCATGGCTTAGGCATGGCGGGGGGAAGTGACGACATGTCCTTCTTGAGGTGTGTTCCGGCCTCAAACTATTGATACTAAAATTGATAAGCTCACGGATCGAATGGATCAAATTAAGATGGATTCGCACTCTGGGTAGATCAACTTGAGAACCGGGTCTCCAAAGCACATGAGTCCCGAGAACAATTACAGAATATGGGGAAAGTGCTGGAAGTTATCAAGGCCAAGAATGAGGACTTAGGGCCAGATGTAGGTAACTTCCATTTAGCGAGTCCTTAATAGAGATTCTCACCAAATCGCTATTAAGGACTCGCTAAATGGAATGTAGGTAGGAATCTCTAAAATATTAGCGATTCCTGAACATTTCTTAATAACGAATCGGTAATTCCTATTAGTTATTAAGGAATACCTAGCTATTCATTCCTACGGGCTAGGAGGCCCATAGGAATGAATAGGAAGAGATTCACTATTAGCGATTCGTTATTACTGTATCATTAATAGGGGGAGGTATTTCAAGGGTGCCAGAGTGTCCAAAGGACACCCTATTGCACCCCTGAAATGTGCAAGTATGCACATGTGCTGCACTTCCATGCACTAAGGGCATGGATGTGTGCCACATGGTACATAAAAAAAATGTAAAAACGTGATTTTTGTAAGGAAATCGCTACTTACCACCAACTTGAAGTTGGTGATATATAGCGATTCCTTAAGGCTGAGGTGCACTGTTTTTTGTGTTACCTACATTGTATTTAAGGAATCGGTATTTCCGATTCCTTAAATGCAAGAGCAAAATAAGTAATCGCTATTTTGCAATTCCTTATTTTGCATGTAGGTTTAAAGTCACCTACATCACACATGGCTTAGTAACGGTCGGTAACGCTGAAATTCTTTAAATTTCAGCGTTACCGACCGGTATTTAGCAACCTACATCTGGCACTTTGAGGCAAGATCCTGCCGCATTAATGTTTGCTTAACTGGAATCCATGAGACAACAGCCAAGGACTTTGTTGAAAATCTCCTTTGCGATCTCAAAGATGTTCGTAATGGAAAGGGCCCATAGATCCCAGGCCCCCAAACCACCTGTGGGAGGTATGCCAAGACCTAACCTGGCCTGTATTTTGAAGTACCGGGACAGTGACACCATCTTGCGGGTGGCTAGAGAAATGGCCCAGATCACGCACCAGGTAAACCAGATCTCCATTTTCCCGGACTTCACTCCATCGGTACAATCGGTGAGACATTAATTTGTTCTCGCCAAACATCTCCTTAGACAGGCAGGTGTCACATATGCCCTGCTATACCCGGCCAAGCTGAAAGTTAACCAGCATTTTTTCACAGATGCAAAATCAGCTTTAAAATTTGCCAAACGCTACGTAAAACAAACGGTAGACAAAAACCACAGAGCGAACGGAGGGAACACTTAGCGACAACTATTAACTTAAGCTCACTCTGTATTAATCTGTGTTTATTGTGCTGGGGGGAAGGAATACTTAATTTCCGCTGTACCTTATGTTAGACTCTGCTTTCTTACTAGCCTTACTCCCCCTGGACTGGATGGAGTGTCGGAACACTACGGTCCTGTTCGTTTGAGTCACGTTCTTATGGAGACTCTAAGCCACCTGTTTTTTTTTTACTGGGGTGTTAGCCGGCGACATCTCGCCCCAAGGGAGATCTCCCATTCTTATTCAGTATATACATGTTGTTGGTTTGTTTGAAGTTGGGGGGAAGTTGGGATAATGTGACTCAACATATTTGGGGGTTTGGTGTGGGGGAGGGGGTAGAGTGTAATGCAGGGGGTGCAACACAGCAGTGCTTGATTTTCTTGTCAGACATCACATGCTTTGTTGGTAATGGGAGGAATAAGACACACCCAGCATGCACTGCAAATACATAAAATTATATCCCTGAGGCTCTTAACGTGGAATATCAGAGGTCTAAATGAGCACAGGAAGACTAGGTTAATACACGCATACTTGTCCCGCCACAATATAGACTGCTGCTTCCTGCAGAAGACGCATCTCCTGGAAGTTTCAAGTGCTAAGCTGCGGCATAGCCACCGGGGCAAGATGCACTCCACAGGCTATTCTAATTATTCACGTGGTGTAGACGTATTGACATGCAGAAGATAGAACTGAACAACAACACATACCCACATTGACATAGAAGGCAGGTTTATTGTTCTCAAGGGCTCCCTATGCGAAATAAAGGTAGTATTTGCTGTGATTTATGGGCCAAAAACAGACAACCCTGATTTCTTTCACATGATTTGGGTCCTTATAGCTGGCTTGGACTTCGACACAGGCATTTGGGGGGAGGGGGCGGTTTTAATGCTATATTGATCAACTCCTTGGACTAGCTGTGTACGTCCCGCAGCTTACATTCTAGGGAAAGTGCAGCACTGAACTCATTGATCCAAACTAACAACCTAGTAGAAATATGGAGACACCGACATCTGGTTAAAATTGAAGGATCATGCGTAACAGTACAGCATAGCACATGGTGCAGACTAGACTTTTGGGTTGTGTCCCGAGACATTGCGGCGTGGACCTCAGATGTCTCCCTTCTCCTCAGAACTTTCTCTGACCACACCCCATGCTTATTACAGCTATATCTCCCCAAAGTACTGAGGTGTCCCTTCTCGTGGAGGCTGCCTAATACGGTGCTTCTAGACCAAGTATTCTGCAAGGAGATTCAACAAGATATAAGTAACTACTTCAGTGAGAATGAAGGCTCAGTTGAGACAGTGGGTGCACTGTGGGAGGCATTCAAAGTGGTTATATGGGGCAGTTACATAGCGAAACAGACCGGAGTTCTAAATCAATTAGACAGAGGCTCTCCATGCTTTAGAGTCAACTGAAGGATAATGAGAAGCGCTTCTTTACCTCTGACAACGGGACACATATGGCTGCAGCTAGAAAACTGCTCACTGAATTTACGGAGGAGGCTAACCAGGAGGTTAAGTTTTTGGGTAAATATAGCGCAGCTAGAAGGTACGGGGAAGGCGATAGACCAGGGAAGACACCAGCAGGCATGCTTATGCCATCGAGAACTACCAACATTATCACTGAACTCCACCAGAATGGGGGGGACCCCATCAGAGTGTCGCAACTAATACAGAATCACTTAATTTTACACAAACCTTTACACGTCTACCATTCCTGATATGCAGGAGAAGCTATGCAAGTATTTTGACTCATTAGAGTTTCTTTGGCTTAGTACAGCCCATAGGGATTACTTGGATGAACCTTATACCCTGGAAGATGTAACAAAAGTAATATAACTGTCTTCCTAATGACAAGGCCCACAGTCTTGACTGCCTACCAGCCTCCTATTACAAAACGAATAGTGACATACTTGCCCCAATACTCTTGGATGTCTACTAAGAATCGTTGGAAACCGGCTTCCTCCCACCCTCATGCGCGAAGCAGTTATACTTACATTATTGAAGCCTGATAAGGACCGTATCTACCGGGACTCCTATCGCTCGTTATCACTTATTAATCTGGATAATAAAATCATGGCTAAGCTCATAGCTCAAAGATTACAGCCACTGCTTCCATTGATAGCGAGGCCAGACCAATCAGGTTTCATACCTGGCCGGTCGACAGCACACACCGTGTGAACTATCTTTGCTCTGCTCCACTACTTACATCCCCAAACTCCGGCGGTGGCGATACTATTAGATGCTACCAAAGCATTTCACACCCTCAAATGGTCTTATATTTTTGCTGTATTGGTCAGGATGGGCCTCAGCCCCACCTTTATAGCCCAAATTGGGCTTTTGTACACAGGTCCCACATCCAGGTTGAGAGTTAACTGCATTCTTTTTGAGAGTTACCCTGTATCCAGAGGCACTAGACAGGGGTGCCCTTTGTCCCCACTCCTCTTTGCGATAGCAATGGAACCTCTGGCCGACAGGATTCGACAACATCACGCGAATAGGGGAGTGGGTTTTTGTCTACGGGTCTTACAATATCGCTTTACGAGGATGACATCACCCTCTATCTCACAGATCCAGTGACTAACATATACCCGGTGCTGAGGGAATTAATCAAATTCTGTGATCTATCTGGGATTCTTTGACCAATAGCATGATCCCATTCACACTGGATTATCAACTAACATGGACAGAGGGCCCAGTTAAGTACTTGGGGGTCTGGCTGAGTCGAGATGTGCAGGAACTATGGACAATACATTTCCGTCGAGCAGTAAGTTGGTTTGAAAGTAAATTTGAGACATGGGCGCGCCTTCTGACCTCACTCGCGGGTAGGATAGCAATTGCAAAGATGCTTGTGCTGCCCACATTTATGTATTTCTTCATAATTAATCTTCCCATTATTCTCACTAAAGCCTTTTTATATAAACTCAGATCCCTGTTCATTACGCTTGTGTGGGCTGGAGGGCAGGCTTGCATTACTTGGGAGCTTTTAACTCTACCTCTGAACCAGGATGGGCTGGGTGCGCAAGATATCTCTATATGCCTACTGTGTGCAGGCTCAGTTTCTTCACCATTGGATTTTCCCTGCCCCGTTCCCACCACATATTGGGATTGAATCAGATAGGGCGGTGCCCGTTCCGCTGAATGCGGCAATCTTTTCTAAATTCCAGAGACCGAGAAACGAAATAGATACAACAGAGACGCTTAGATGGGCTTAGCATCAACTGCGTTTAAGAGCTGGAAATGGTGTGTTATTCGCCCCATCTGCTCCCCTTGCATATAATCCCCTAATACCGGCAATGGCAGAGCGTGGAGAAGTTCTCAGGGCTAGGAGATTGGGCTGGTTGACCTCCCCCAGATGAAGCGGAGACGAGCAACACGCACTTTTCGGACCTGCTTTTATAATATAGAACCAGGGCCACCTGCCGCCAACTGCAGGATTCCTTTCCCTCCCTCCCCACCCACCCACATTGAATGCATTGGAGCAGTTGATATCAAATAGCGCCCAGCATAAGTTGATCACCCGCCTTTACACTACGATGCAGACCAACCTCCCTATAGCCAAACATACATTGTTCGAGGGCTGGAATGAGGAACTGCCCACACCCCTGACTGAGGAACAGTTTTGCTGTGGGCAGCTAGAGCTGCTCTCCCAGAACTATAAACTATGCTTGATCCATTTCAAATTCCTAACTAGGTACTATAGAATACCTGCGCAATTCAAGCGTATGGGTCTCCGGAGGGATGGCAGATGCTGGAGAAGTAACACTTTGCAGGCTCCCTTTCTTCACCTGGCCTGGCATTGCCCCGAAATAGCCCAATTTTGGGTGTCGATTTTTGCCTTCATAAATGAGGTAATTGACCTAAGATTGGAGCCATCGCCCTTGCTGGGTCTGTTGGGGTACACGAAAGACATACCAGTGGAGCTCAGATGCCTACTGGCCTTAGTGTTACTCTTGGCGAAGAGACATGTAGCCATGTCCTGGGGGAGGGCCGGGGTCCCACAAATGAAATGCTGGGTAGCAGACATCGCACTCTGTCAGGAACAACTGCATACATTTAGGGAACCTATGCCGGCAGCGTCCATTCAAAGATTGGGTTGGGGTCCGTGCCATGACAGTGGATGTGCAGAGGTGCCCTAGGGCCTCAACACTCAAATGCGCAAATAGAGACTGGGTGAGAATATGATACTGTTTTGCCTTTGGTAGCTGAGGGGTCGGTGCTGTGGGGTCACTGTATTGTTTTTCTTCCTATATATGTCCTCCCTTTAATAAGTGTATCGCTGACAATGATTACGAAGCTGTGACTTTCCATTTAACCACATTGTGATATAATACATTGCTGTTGCCTGTTTAATCCCACCTAGTTGAGGTTTATTTATGTGTTTATTTATTTCTCTTGGTAAAGGCTTTTCCTTTTGATTTTATGGTAATCTTGATCTTTTTGTGTACATGCAAACCTTGATCCTATATGACCACTTCAGTTCTATGCATAATGTTACCAGTAGATTTCCAAGGAATGATATGGGATAGGACAATTGTTCTTAACATGTTTACTAGCCGATGCATTCTATGTTTCTCTGTGTATCAAAACTCCAATAAATGAATAAAAAAAGTTAGGTTTCAGCCACTTTGGAAGGCGTGCCATTACACTCTACTGAGACTCATAAGAAGTAGTCAGCAAAGTTCTGATCTTTCCCTGGTCAGCGCGCCATAGTGTAGTCATATTCCTGTAGTCACAAACCCCAATATTCAATTCTAGAAGGTATCTTGGTTTGTGGATTGCCAAAGGTGGTGAGCAATGCTTGATGATCGAGTATAGGAGTGCAGGGTTTTCCATATAAGAATACGTGGAAATATTCACAAGCCCACACCACTGCTAAACATACTTTCTCAGGTTGTGAATAGGCACGTTCAGTTTGTGACAAACTTCTGCTTGCGTATGCTACAAAATGCTTTTGAGAATTTTGGTGTCGACTGTGTTGGGTAAGGATTGCGTCTAACCCGACCAGACATGTGCCGACAATAACCTCTCTATAAAGCTTCAGATCAAGAGGCCATTTCAGTGACGTTCCCAAGTGCATGCTGGATTTTATTAAAAGTTTATTAACATTGTTGTGACCACTAAAATAAATCATTTCTTTTTGTTAAGCCTCTTAAGAGAGCACTTACACTGGCAAAGTCACTTATGTATCCGAGTCTGACTAAAAAGTAAAAAGCACTGAAAAGGGGGCAGGTAAGTAACACCCTGACCCCCAGATGTGGTGGTGGGGGGTTCCCCACAGGATCCATCTGTGACTAAAAACTATTTTTTAAAATATAAATTCACCACTAATTTTCGGCTGGAACCACAGAAAAAAAAACGTACTGGCTACCACCCATCTTTCATTTGGTGAGACAAATCCCAGGGGAATACAAGTTTGTAATGAAGGAGGGGGACTCATGGGGCCCCCCTTCTAAGCTTTTGATGGGGCACTGAACAATAGAAACTAAGGGGTCCCACTTGCCCCCCCAGAGCCCCATGGACTGCCACGCAGGGACATCCAGCTCCTCTGTGCACCAAACAATATAAATGCGATGTGGGGCCCGCTTGGCACCCCGCTGCCCCGGGAGCCACCACCGGCCCAGGGCAGTCAATTTAAATTATGGAAGCAGCTCCACACTGGCCCAAAGACCCCACCTCCCTTGGCACAAACATTATTTTAAAAATAATTTGGGGGAGGCCCTGGGGTATGCCATCTCCCCAGGGAAGATATAATATCTTTCTGGGGGAGCCCCGGGGCACATACATTTTTTTTTTTAAACTGAGGAGGACCTGGGGAACGCCATAGTTCCAAGGCAGAAATAAACTTTTTGGGGAGTCCCTGCTGCCCCGGGGACCTCCACCTTCCCAGGGCACTAACGGAATAATTAAGGGGTCTGTTGCTGACCCTCGGAGACCAACCCTCTCTGGAGCTAAATACTTGAATGAGGGGGGCTGTGGGACCCCCTCGTGGAGCTGTAGATGGTTTGGGGATTGTCGCACCCCAGGGTTTGCTGCTGCTTATTCCCAGGGTGCCCATCCCAGGACATACCAGTTTGCTGTGGCTTGGCGTGAGCTATGGCAGTCCTGCCAGGCCACAGCAAAATATCTGCTTTCAGCTAGCAAGAACACTGAAAATACACTCACTAACTTGAAGTGGTGCAAACTTGTTTTAATAATCATGGAGCTGCCTTTCCAGCAGCTCCCTGTGTATAAAAGCATTGCCGGTTCCCGCAGTAGGTGGGGAGCTAGCAGGGACCAGGGGGGCCTTCAGGCTCCCCTCACATACCCCAATGAAAGGAACTGGGCATGCTGGGTGGGAACAGGGCACCGAAAATAGAGACCAGGCACCGGGAGGGTGGCCGGACGGGTGGGGGACCAGAAACCACATTTGCATGCACTGGCGGCTGCTCTGGTATCGCTGAAATATTGGGGCTTCAGGCTGTAGGCCAGGTGGGGTTCTGGCTTGATATCTACTCTGTATTTGTTGTCCATTGAGCTCTGCCTCATAAATTTACTTTGTGTCAAGCATGTCTGCTGCAAACAAAAAGAAGGAGTATCCCCAACGTCAGGTTTTTGAGGAAAAAACTTTCGGAGGGTGAGTTGTTTGGCAAAAAAAGGAAAAAAGTCAACCTTTTTGATAGGAAACCCCTCACTCACCACCTAGTGGTGACTTGCTTCATCATCGGGGTCCACCCTGGTGACCTAGCGTCACCAGGATGTGCTTCGACACCTGGGTTACAGTGGAGCAGGTTGTGACTGTCTGTGCAAAAAAAGGTGTTACAAATTGTCCCGGTTTAACTTAAAATCAATCTTTATTATAAAGTAATCAGAACAATGTTAAAAAATTACTAGCGAGATACTCCTTGGTGAGTTACGGCCAAGGTATCTCTATATGTGTCTGAGTGGTTTGGTCGACATGTTTCTACCATCAGGGCAGTAGCCCGGTATTCTTCAGGACCAAAAACAGGTGGATGGGAGGTGTCTGCCCCCTAAAAGGTACACCCTCTCCTGATCCCCTGTGAACCAACTGGGAAAATTTACCAGTGGTGAATGTGCTCTTTTAAAATAAAGAGAGCTGGTTGCAAAAAAAGGAGAAGAAAAAGAGACCTGTAGGGAAAAGCAAAAGAGTACTGATTTCAGTAGAATTTCTATACTTTCCTGTAACGTCGTGAAGTGTCTCTGTGATATGATTAATCATGCCAGGGGACGTGCCCTCCGAGTGATCAAGTATTGTGTTCAATACGGGTGATTTGGCAGGGGAGTATTCTCCGAGCGTTCACTCTTATCAATAGGTGCTCGTGTTTGTCATGCAGTACATAATAGTTGCCTTCATAGAGATATATACGGGCATGCACTTCATTTCAAATGCATACACACTCGATTTGTCATTCGTCTCATTCAGCCATCTAATGTCTATTGTGCCCAGTGAGTTTCTGCGGGCGTTTCTAGGTAGGTGTGGCAGGTAGTGGCGTGTCCTCGTATGTACATTAATACTAGGTAGTGCCAGGAGTTATACTAAGTCGTGCCAGTAATTTGTACCTAATTACAAACAAAACACACAAACATATAACATGTAGGAGTGCGCGTAGATTCCATGGTTCAAACACAGGGCTTACTTGTTATAAGCCTCTAGATTACTTCAACGGGCAGGGGGTAGGTTCTTCTAACCGCCAAACTTATTTCTAAAATGGCGCGAAAGATAATAGTGGAGTGAGTGGATCGAGCGAGGAGCCCGGTAGGGATCGAAATGGTTCTAGATCATCGATTCCATTTCTGTAGGAAATGCGAGGTGCATTCTACTTACAGTTTGCGGGAGATTTAAACGGCCATTCACCTACTCCTATCCTCCTCTGCTCGGCTAGTGGTGCCGTGCGGGAGTTCTTCCGTTAAATGAGAAAATCTCTTCCGGGAAGGGCGGGGTGCCGTGCGCCGGAGGGGGAGGAGTTACGGGGCGGGACCTGATGACGCGGAATACGCGTGTTTTGGTAAACAAAGCGCGTCCCGGTTGCTGAGCAACGATCGGGATGGTTTAGGTGATTTGGATTATGGGATACGTCAATTTGATGGGCATTGGCGTCCTGATGTCAAACCCAGGACCATTGTCACGCGGTAAACGCGTATGTTGTAAATAAAAGGCGCTTTGGATACTGTAGTTTGATGGGCATTAGTGTCTCGAAATAAAGCCCAGGACCTAGTGACGCGGTAAACGCGTAGGTTGTAAGTAAAAGGCGCTTAAATAGTGTAGAGCGCATGAAGAAGGGGGCGCTAATAGCGGGTGGAACTAGATGTGGGAAACCACCTAAAATTATGCAGATTTTTTAATGTGGACGTCATATTACATTTATCTCAAGGGACAAGTGCGTAGGATCTCAGCTGTACTTTGGAAAGACGGGATGAAATGGCCCCATTAGTGGTGGGTGGAGTTAGATATAGGAACACAACTACAGTTGTGCTTGTTTTCATCGTGTGATGCAGGAACAAGGTTCATTTGAGCACACTGGCCCATGGAATATTATCATTGAGTCCAACTTGGTGCGTAGAAAGTCTATAAATCCACCTCTGTTCTTTCTCATAGAGGCGTGACTGTATGTTGGGACCCTGCTGTATTTGTTCAATCACAGTCCACCTCATGTCGTTTGGGGTGTGTCCCATTGTCAAAAAATGCTCCGTGAGTCTTGTGTTGTTTTTCTTGCACCTAATTGTGCTACGGTGTTCAGATATCCGTTGTTTCACTTTGCGTGTGGTCATTCCAATGTATGGTATATCACAGGAACATTTGATCAAGTATACAACATTTTGACTATTGCAGTTTGTGTGTGCCCTCTGTTCCCAAGTTTTGCCTTCCTCAAGGTTCAGTGTTTTGGTGTTGGTGGTCAAATGGCAGACACTACAATCCCCACATCTGGAATGTCCTGTGACACGTGGGAGCCCCCATACTTCCGTGATTGTGGGGTTAGTAATGGTTAAGGTGGGTTTTGGTCTAGTATTCACCAGAGTGTCTTTTAGACTCCGTGCCTTTTTGTAAGAAAACAGAGGTTTTTCCCATTTGTATTTACCTGTATGGAGTATGGACCAGTGTTTCTTTATGCTTTTGCTCACCTGATTGGATATAGCATTGTATGTCGTGACACAGGCTAGTGGAACCTCAATTTCGTTTTTGGTTGTGTCTTCCAATAGAGCTTGTCGTGGCTGGTTACGAGCTCTCTTCTGGCATTTGTTAGTAATTTTCTTTGGATAGCCACGTGAGGAAAGTTTTTGTGTTAGGTCATCTGCCTGGCTCTTGTAATCAGATAATTTACTGCAATTCCTTCTGAGGCGGAGATACTGTCCGTAGGGAAGGTTTTCCCGTAGGGGGCGAGGATGAAAACTCTCGTATCTAAGCAAGTTGTTCTTAGCCGTTGGTTTGAAATGCGTTTTAGTAATTAGATTCTCATTTTCCTTTTGAATTTCGATGTCCAAGAAGACCATCTTTGACAAGATTACAAGCAGCCTTACCTGTAGGATGCCTGTAGATGATTTCGCAGAGACGTTATGGACCAACTTCCCCAAATTCTAGGCAACACCTAGTGACTGTAAATTCACACAAAGGTAATTAAATAGAAATCAGGGAGGTAGGCCGGATCGTGGACGCTACCTGCTTCCTTGATTGTCGACCTGCGAAGCAATAAGGAGAACTTTTGTAATTACTGATTACTACTCAATCTGTCTAGTCCTAACTGGTTTCTATGAGTGACTATGGGCCTTAACGAGTCCTACCTGCGACTGGTTAAGATTTGGCGTCGCGTCCGTGTTGTCGTCGTGAAGGGAGGGTTAGGCAAGATGTCGAGATGTGTAGAAGATGACTTGTTCTGCGTTAGTTCTCTGTAAGGGGAATATTCAAAAGGGAATGATGAGTTACTGCTTTACTATAATGTTTGCATTCTTCATACGTCCCTTTAAACTCTCTTTAACTTACTCTGAATTAACACCATGCTGTTCTTCACCTTCACTTCACTAATAAGAATCAAATTAAAACAAAAGACAAGAAAATGGCAAGCAAACTTAAGTATAAAACATCATCAACATTCTCTCTTTGATAATTCTCAAAGTCTCTATTACTTTTCCAAAGTCCTGGTAATTGTTCTTATCCTCGGGATTTCTATAAGTTCTAAGTCTTTCCAGGTAAGTCTTTAGCTTTTTCTGGATGCTTGCTTGCGTGGGGCGCCAATAATCCAAACAGAAAGAAAAGACGGTAACTTAGCTTTAAATGTTATCTTCTTTCTTCCAGGTGCTGTGCGCGGTGAAAGAAGACCTTCAAAAAGACAGCAGACCTTCAAGCTGAACGCTGTCCTATCCGGAATGCAGGCCGTCGTGGAGGGAGCCAAGGAACATCCTTCGGTGAAGCATGGAGACTGAAGGCAAAGCGTCAGTTTGCGCTGGGTGTGGCCTTTTATAGGGGAACCACACCCAGCCACACCCAACGAAGGTTGACGCATCGCGCGCCAAATCCATGCGTGCCGTTTTTCAGCGTGCGCGCTGAAAACGGCAGCTCCACTCTCAGCTCTCTGTTCCTCCTGCGAGGCGAGTTCAAAACCCTTCCTGCAAAGATATCTACAATACCCTGGCAATCACGCTTCAATACGAGTATTAGGCTTACAACAAGAAACTCGTGCCATGAATCCAACAACCCTTGGTAAAGACAAATAACATTACAGTTAAATACACGAAAGAAAGACCTGAAATAAAGTATAATCAGTTCCTAAGTTCTTGCACAATCACACATTTACACATTGGCGTGCTGGCTGCACGGGACAGGGGTGGGTTTCAAGAATGGGAAGTCTACATTTGTATGTGTGTGCGTGTATGTTCAGGTGAGGGGGGTGTGCATGTATGTTCAGGTGATGTATGTTCAGATGAGGGGGGTGGAATCATGACAGTACTCCCCTCTCAAGATCCCTCCCAAAACTTGTGGTACAGGTTTTGGTTTATTAGGATAACGTAGATGAAAGTTCTTGATCAATCGAGCAGAATTTTGAACGTTGGAAAGAGGTTCCCACGTCCGCTCTTCGGGGCCATAACCTTTCCAATGTATTAGATAAAAGAGTTTACCTCGGATTCTCTTTGCATCTAAGATCTTGTGAACCTCAAATTCAGGAACACCATCAATAAGGATGGGTGGTGGATTTTTAAGAAACCTAGTCTTAGAATTACAGGGTTTGATCAATGATACGTGAAATACTGGGTGGAACTTATACCTACCAGGTAGGGTGAGTTTGACACTGACAGGATTTATGACTTTTTCTATTACAAAAGGCCCGATATATTTGGGACGTAGTTTTTTGCAAATAGTCATTCTCAAATTTTTTGTAGATAACCAAACTTTATCTCCGATTGAGTATTCTGGTGATGGTTTTCTATGTAGATCTGCTGAACCTTTTTGACTCTCTTTTGCTTGAGCTAAATGAAATTGAGCTTGTTTTTGAACATGGACCAATTTAGTAATGTGTTCCTCTAGTGATGGTATGGCTGATGGGATGCTTGTATTTTCTGGGACATTCTTAGGGTGGAAACCATAAATGCAAAAGAAAGGTGATAGACTAGTGGAAGAATTGTCTAAATTATTGAAAGCGAATTCTAAAACCCACAAGATGTCTGACCACTCTTTTTCGTTCTCTGCTAAAGCACACCTAAGAAACTGTTCTATAGTTTGATTCGTCCTTTCGGTTAAACCGTCAGTCTGAGGGTGATAACCTGAGGACATGCGAATGTCCATGTTCAAAGTCTTTCCTAATTCTTGCCAGAAATGAGAAATAAACTGTGGACCTCTGTCAGAAATAATTACAGAGGGGATCCCATGTAACCTAATGATTTCCTTAGAGAAGGTGTGAGTCAATTCTCTAGCGGTAGGGATGCCTTTTAAAGGAATGAAATGAGCCATGCGAGAGAAATGATCTACCACAGTCAAAATGGTGTTGAAACCCTCTTTGGTCTCTGGAAGCTCCACGATAAAGTCCAGCGATATCGTGTGCCAAGGTTGAGGCGAAATTGGAAGTGGTAGCAAGAATCCACTAGGTGCTTGGTGTTGTGGTTTTTGTTGGATACAAATCACACAAGTTTCTACATAGTTCTTTACATCATTCAACAAGGTTGGCCACCAAAACCTTCTTTTGATTAACTGACTAGTTTTAACAACTCCTGGATGTGCACACATAAGAGGATCATGATGCAATTGTATTACTTTTTTTTGCAATTCTTGCGTTGGTACAACAATTTGCTCATTCAAATACAATAATCCTTCTCTATTTTGCATTAAAGGATACAAAGTTTTCCATTCTTGAAGGGTTTTATCCTGTATTTCTAGTTTAATGTCTTCTATAACATCAGTGACCACCACTCCTACCTTGAAGCAAGTTTCAGGTAATACTGGTTGAATTTCTTGGGGCGAACTCTCCTTCTCTTCAACAGTTCCCAATCGTGACAATGCATCTGCTTTTAAGTTCTCTCTTCCCGGACGATAAGTAATTACAAAATTGTAATCATTAAAAAACATTGTCCATCTAAGCTGTCTAGCTGTGAGAGCTTTTACAGAGCGTAAAAATTGTAAATTCCTGTGGTCAGTATAAATGGTTATTGGATGTCTCGCCCCTAACAAGTAATGGCGCCATTCTTCGAAGACTGCTTTTATGGCTAACAATTCCTTGTCAGCTATGGCGTAATTTTGTTCGGTAAGGGTTAGCTTTCTAGAGTAGTATGCGATCGGGTGCATTTGACCAGTGTCTTTGTGCCTTTGCGATAAAATGCCCCCTATAGCAAACTGTGAAGCATCGGCCTCGACAATAAATGGATTTGAGGGATCAGGGTGCATTAACACAGGAGCTGAAGTGAACTGATTTTTTAGATTTTGAAAAGCTTCTTCAGCCTCAGTATTCCAATCAAATTTTGTGTTCTTCCTCAGTAACTTAGTAATTGGGGTCACAAATTGTGAAAAATTACGTATGAAACGTCTATAAAAGTTTGCGAACCCCAAGAAGCTTTGTACCTGTTTAACTGAAGAAGGGCTGGTCCAATCTAGAACTGCCTGAATCTTCTTAGGATCCATTTCAATACCATCAGGGCTCAGGACATATCCCAAGAAATCCACTTTGGTGGTGTGGAAGACGCTTTTTTCCAGTTTTATGTACAAGGAGTTATCAAGTAGTTTTCGGAGAATGGCTCTTACTTGTTGTACATGTTCTATGGTGTTTTTAGAATAGATGAGTATGTCATCTATGTACACAATGCAACAGATGTCCAAAAATTCCCTCAGAACTTCATTTATGAAAAACTGAAAAGCTGCGGGAGCATTACACAGTCCGAATGGCATGACTTGGTACTCGTATAAACCAAATTTAGTACGAAATGCTGTCTTCCATTCGTCGCCACTGCGGACTCTAACCAAATGATAAGCTCCCCGCAAATCTAACTTAGTGTATATTTTAGCATCTTTTAATTGATCCAGAAGTGTCGGAATCAGAGGGAGAGGGTATCTGTTTTTGATGGTGACATTGTTTAGGGCCCTATAGTCGATGCATGTTCTCAACTCTCCCCCCTTTTTCGGAATAAAAAAGAGGGGGGAGGATACAGGAGATTTCGAATGTCGGATAAACCCATTGGCCAGATATTCGTCCAAATATTCTCTCAAGTGCTCGTTCTCTTTTTCGGTTAGTGCATAAATTCTACTACACGGCAATGTAGCCCCCGGTACCAAATCTATCCGGCAATCGAAATCCCGGTGAGGGGGTAGAGTGTTAGCCTTCTTCTTGTCGAATACGTCATGGAGATCAGAATATTCTTCTGGGATCCCTTCCAATAAGAGTATACTCTTTGTAGTCAAAGGAAAATTATTTCCCAGAATTATCACTTGGGAGTCTGATGCGGTTAAACAGGAAGATACACAATGTTCCGAGTCAAATAACAAAGTTCTTTCTACCCAATCTATTTTAGGGTTATGTTTGACTAACCAAGGTATCCCTAAAATCAGGCGAAACTGAGGAGCATCTATGACGTCAAATGTGATGTTTTCCTTATGTTTTTGTAAACAAGTCATTGATAGTACTTCTGTGTGAAATTGAATTAGTCCTGATGATAATTCCTTACCATCTACAGCCTTAACCACTTCAGGATGTTGTTTGGCTTTAGTTTTGAACTCTAACTTCTGCAGAAACTTAGTATCTATGAAGTTGCCTGTAGCTCCCGAATCAATCAAAGCATCAACTGTCCATTCCTTCCCTTTGTCAGTTTCAGATTGTAGGGTGACTGTAATACTAAGATGATGGGAAGTAAACTCAGGAGTTGTGGAGGCCAAGCTAGATACCTCACTCGACAATCTGACCTCTTGATTAGTCGAGCCGGTTAGTTTTCCGACTGTTGTACTAAAGCCACCTCCGAATTCTTGCTTTTAGGTTTATTTGGGCGTACTGGACATTCTTTAACGAAATGACCAGGTTTGCCACAATATAAACACTGATTCATTTTTCTTCTTTTGTCCTTCTCTTCCTTGCTCAAGGGCCCTTTAATAGTACCTATTTGCATTGGTTCGACTCCTGAATCACCCTTTGATGAACCTTCAGATCTCACAGAGTTGAACCTTTCCTTAAAAGTGAAGACCTTGACTTCTGTTTTACCTTTTTCTCCTCTACGTTCTAAGAGTCTATGATTAAGCTTTACTACTAAATCTATAAAGTCTTCGATGGTGTCTGGTGGATCTAGGATCTGAGTAACCATATCCTTTAACTCATCTCTAAGCCCTTTGTAAAAAAGGGAAACTCTTTTTTCCTCTGGCCAGCGAGCCTCAATGACTAGTCTATTGAACTGAGAAATGTAATGTAACAAGTCCGAAGACCCTTGTTTAAGATGCAATAATTCATGGTCTGCGGACTGGACAAAAACGTGTTTAGCAAATAACTTTTTCATAGTATTCTTAAAGAGTCTAAGGTTATATAACATCGGGTCATCGCGTTCTACAATCGGCACAGACCAAAGGGCTGCATCCCCCCCTAGATATGACAAAATAAAGGCTACCTTAGAGGAATCATCAGGGAAGGCAGCGGGCTTAGCGATGAAATGCAAATGACATTGATTTAAAAAGATCGAAAACTTATTACTATCTCCCAAAAATCGTTCAGGAGGTGCTAAGGGCACTGTAATAGGAGTAACTACCTGAATCTGAGTAGGAGCAGAGGAAGAACTGGGGCCTGAATGTAAGGTCTGAAGTCCTGGCTGAAATGAGGCTGGTTTCAGAACCGGTTTTTGAGTTGAGGGATACCCCCACTGACTAGAAGCAGCTTGCATATTGCTCTGAATGTCTGTGATATCTCTACGGAGGGCAGCGTTGTCGGCTTGAATAGCCGTTAACACATTTGCAATATCTTGCAAAGAACTTGTGATAGAAGGATCCATAACGTCTGGGCGAAAATATCGTCGTGGGCTTTGCCTTCTGACAAGATTACAAGCAGCCTTACCTGTAGGATGCCTGTAGATGATTTCGCAGAGACGTTATGGACCAACTTCCCCAAATTCTAGGCAACACCTAGTGACTGTAAATTCACACAAAGGTAATTAAATAGAAATCAGGGAGGTAGGCCGGATCGTGGACGCTACCTGCTTCCTTGATTGTCGACCTGCGAAGCAATAAGGAGAACTTTTGTAATTACTGATTACTACTCAATCTGTCTAGTCCTAACTGGTTTCTATGAGTGACTATGGGCCTTAACGAGTCCTACCTGCGACTGGTTAAGATTTGGCGTCGCGTCCGTGTTGTCGTCGTGAAGGGAGGGTTAGGCAAGATGTCGAGATGTGTAGAAGATGACTTGTTCTGCGTTAGTTCTCTGTAAGGGGAATATTCAAAAGGGAATGATGAGTTACTGCTTTACTATAATGTTTGCATTCTTCATACGTCCCTTCAAACTCTCTTTAACTTACTCTGAATTAACACCATGCTGTTCTTCACCTTCACTTCACTAATAAGAATCAAATTAAAACAAAAGACAAGAAAATGGCAAGCAAACTTAAGTATAAAACATCATCAACATTCTCTCTTTGATAATTCTCAAAGTCTCTATTACTTTTCCAAAGTCCTGGTAATTGTTCTTATCCTCGGGATTTCTATAAGTTCTAAGTCTTTCCAGGTAAGTCTTTAGCTTTTTCTGGATGCTTGCTTGCGTGGGGCGCCAATAATCCAAACAGAAAGAAAAGACGGTAACTTAGCTTTAAATGTTATCTTCTTTCTTCCAGGTGCTGTGCGCGGTGAAAGAAGACCTTCAAAAAGACAGCAGACCTTCAAGCTGAACGCTGTCCTATCCGGAATGCAGGCCGTCGTGGAGGGAGCCAAGGAACATCCTTCGGTGAAGCATGGAGACTGAAGGCAAAGCGTCAGTTTGCGCTGGGTGTGGCCTTTTATAGGGGAACCACACCCAGCCACACCCAACGAAGGTTGACGCATCGCGCGCCAAATCCATGCGTGCCGTTTTTCAGCGTGCGCGCTGAAAACGGCAGCTCCACTCTCAGCTCTCTGTTCCTCCTGCGAGGCGAGTTCAAAACCCTTCCTGCAAAGATATCTACAATACCCTGGCAATCACGCTTCAATACGAGTATTAGGCTTACAACAAGAAACTCGTGCCATGAATCCAACAACCCTTGGTAAAGACAAATAACATTACAGTTAAATACACGAAAGAAAGACCTGAAATAAAGTATAATCAGTTCCTAAGTTCTTGCACAATCACACATTTACACATTGGCGTGCTGGCTGCACGGGACAGGGGTGGGTTTCAAGAATGGGAAGTCTACATTTGTATGTGTGTGCGTGTATGTTCAGGTGAGGGGGGTGTGCATGTATGTTCAGGTGATGTATGTTCAGATGAGGGGGGTGGAATCATGACAATCTTGTTCCTGTCTATGCAGTGGGTGAATCGTAGATTTTTGTCACGGTTGTTCAGCCAAGTTATGAATTCCATAAGGGTTTCTTCTGAGCCTTGCCAAATGGAGAAGACGTCATCTATGTATCGTCGCCAAAATTTTATGTGGCTGCCAAATGGGTTATCCTCTGCCAGGATGTATTTCAGTTCGAAGTCATATACGTAGAGCCCAGCCACACTAGGGGCAAAAACACTGCCCATAGATGTGCCCCCTACTTGTAGGTACAGGGTGCCCTCATATTCAAAGTAGTTCCTTTTAAGGGCCAGGGTGGCACATTGCATGACGAACTGTTTGGGTGTGTGGTAGTTCCAGGTGGTGTTTTCCAGGGTTCTCTCTAACACATTGATGGTGGCGTCTTGTGGAATGTTCGTGTAAAGGCTTT
Organism: Lissotriton vulgaris; assembly: GCF_964263255.1. Lineage (NCBI taxonomy): Eukaryota > Metazoa > Chordata > Amphibia > Caudata > Salamandridae > Lissotriton > Lissotriton vulgaris. The sequence goes on from NC_141695.1 coordinate 207,909,345, forward strand.
CGATGTCAAAGCTGAGGAGAATATAGTCTGGTTCCATTTTGATGTCCTCCAGCATTCTCAGTAGGCTTTTGGTGTCACGTAGGTACGTGGATGTTCCCTGTACAACAGGTTTCAGAAAAAAGTCACTGAATCTTGATAATGGTTCAAGAAGTGAGCCGATGCCTGAGACTATGGGTCTGCCTGGTGGGGGGATCTTGCCCTTGTGCATTTTAGGCACCACATAGAAGTAGGGAATCTTATTGTCGGTTTTGCTCAGATAGTCTGCTTCTTGTTTTGAGATGTTACCTCGGGCTTCAGCTGTCTCCACCATGTTGGTGATTTCAATTCTCAGATCTTCAGTTGGATCTTTGGGTAGTATTTTATAGTTTTTAGTGTCGCCTAGTAGGCGTCTGCATTCTGCATCGTAATCATCCTTATTCATCACTACAAGTCCTCCGCCTTTATCTGCCGGTTTTATGATTATGGTTTCATCATTCTTCAGGTCAGATATGGCTTTATTTTCAGCTCTGGTGTTGTTATGGAACTGGCCTTTTGCCTCCAATTTTTCCACATCATTAAATACTGCCTGTTCAAAAGTGTTAATCTCGACTGGAACCGAGTGTGGTGGAGGTATAAAGGTTGACCGTAACCTGAGACCTGTTTCATTGGGGGTGTCTGTCGGGTCATCACTTGTGTTATCATTGGTAGGGTTCTTTTCAAAAAAGGCTTTCAATTTAAGTTTACGAAAAAAGGAAGCCAACTCGCAATGTAACTTGAACTTATCTAGGGGTGCAGTTGGTACAAACCCTAGTCCCTTGTTAAGCACGTTTGATTCCGTGATGGTTAGTGTGCGTGATGATAAGTTCGTGACTAGCTCCTCGCATTGCTGGGGCCGGCCTTGTTCGCTCCTGATTTGCTCCTGGTGATGCTGCCCGTGTTGTCCTCTTCCTCCCAGTGGACATTGTTTCCTCTTCTGTTGCGTCCCCTTCCGCGCCTGCCTCTGTTGTGAAAAGGAGGACGGAATTGATTCTGTGGAAAGGGGAATTGCTGGAAGGGCGGTTGCCATCCGTACATTTGGAAATGTGGTGGTATTTGGTATGGGTTAGGTGGAGGTTGCTGGTAGGGGTTCTGGAGGGGATGGTTGTATTGGGGCCATTGGTTGTTCCCTCTGTATCCACCTCTCTGTCCTCTTCTCGGGGTCCCATTACTGGATCCAGTGCTGCTATTTGAGCTGGAGGTGTTACTCGCGGCATCAGAGTCTTGATCTTGTGGGCCCGATATTTTATAGTCCGGGTCTGAATAGGGATAGACCTTCACAAAAGAAAATTTTTTCAGATCTTTTTCGAATTTCAATGTTTTTTGTTGTAGTAGGTTGTCTTTGTATTCATTAATTTCCTTGTTTAGGTCGTCCAATTTTTGCTTGTAGCCTTTGATGCTCGCTTTTATTTGAGTTTCTGTTATTTGAATCTCTATCTGGATTTTCTCAGACAGACGTATGGCAGTTTTTAGGATCAATATTATCCAGTCATGCGTGCAGTGCCACGCAATTAGGGCCCAATCTTTTCTAAATTCTGGATCATCCAAAAAGATGCGTGGTGCGTTGGTAACCAGTAGGCCCTTAGGAGCTATGTTATTGGTAACATATTTTTTCATGATTGTACCGTGTAATATGGTTCTGATCCGGTTCCGCTTCATTTCTGACAGTTTTTCCCACTCAGATGTTTGAGAGATGGTGTCGCTGATGTTGGCGTCCGCAAAAACATTTAAGTCACTCATGATTGAGTCTATTTCTTCCGTAGAATAAGTTAAGCCTGTATTCTCTGCCATGTTGTCTGTATACGTACTCCGTTGTGCCAATGTCAGTGTGATTGACTCTCACAGCTGTGCGCTGCCAAGAATTTGAAATCAAAGGAGAGAGCAAGGGATATTGTCACTAGGAAGTGACAAGAGATACCTCCTATTCCCCTGATAGGAATATTTATGCAAACAAAAAGAAGGAGTATCCCCAACGTCAGGTTTTTGAGGAAAAAACTTTCGGAGGGTGAGTTGTTTGGCAAAAAAAGGAAAAAAGTCAACCTTTTTGATAGGAAACCCCTCACTCACCACCTAGTGGTGACTTGCTTCATCATCGGGGTCCACCCTGGTGACCTAGCGTCACCAGGATGTGCTTCGACACCTGGGTTACAGTGGAGCAGGTTGTGACTGTCTGTGCAAAAAAAGGTGTTAAAAATTGTCCCGGTTTAACTTAAAATCAATCTTTATTATAAAGTAATCAGAACAATGTTAAAAAATTACTAGCGAGATACTCCTTGGTGAGTTACGGCCAAGGTATCTCTATATGTGTCTGAGTGGTTTGGTCGACATGTTTCTACCATCAGGGCAGTAGCCCGGTATTCTTCAGGACCAAAAACAGGTGGATGGGAGGTGTCTGCCCCCTAAAAGGTACACCCTCTCCTGATCCCCTGTGAACCAACTGGGAAAATTTACCAGTGGTGAATGTGCTCTTTTAAAATAAAGAGAGCTGGTTGCAAAAAAGGAGAAGAAAAAGAGACCTGTAGGGAAAAGCAAAAGAGTACTGATTTCAGTAGAATTTCTATACTTTCCTGTAACGTCGTGAAGTGTCTCTGTGATATGATTAATCATGCCAGGGGACGTGCCCTCCGAGTGATCAAGTATTGTGTTCAATACGGGTGATTTGGCAGGGGAGTATTCTCCGAGCGTTCACTCTTATCAATAGGTGCTCGTGTTTGTCATGCAGTACATAATAGTTGCCTTCATAGAGATATATACGGGCATGCACTTCATTTCAAATGCATACACACTCGATTTGTCATTCGTCTCATTCAGCCATCTAATGTCTATTGTGCCCAGTGAGTTTCTGCGGGCGTTTCTAGGTAGGTGTGGCAGGTAGTGGCGTGTCCTCGTATGTACATTAATACTAGGTAGTGCCAGGAGTTATACTAAGTCGTGCCAGTAATTTGTACCTAATTACAAACAAAACACACAAACATATAACATGTAGGAGTGCGCGTAGATTCCATGGTTCAAACACAGGGCTTACTTGTTATAAGCCTCTAGATTACTTCAACGGGCAGGGGGTAGGTTCTTCTAACCGCCAAACTTATTTCTAAAATGGCGCGAAAGATAATAGTGGAGTGAGTGGATCGAGCGAGGAGCCCGGTAGGGATCGAAATGGTTCTAGATCATCGATTCCATTTCTGTAGGAAATGCGAGGTGCATTCTACTTACAGTTTGCGGGAGATTTAAACGGCCATTCACCTACTCCTATCCTCCTCTGCTCGGCTAGTGGTGCCGTGCGGGAGTTCTTCCGTTAAATGAGAAAATCTCTTCCGGGAAGGGCGGGGTGCCGTGCTTGGAGTGATGAATAAGGATGATTACGATGCAGAATGCAGACGCCTACTAGGCGACACTAAAAACTATAAAATACTACCCAAAGATCCAACTGAAGATCTGAGAATTGAAATCACCAACATGGTGGAGACAGCTGAAGCCCGAGGTAACATCTCAAAACAAGAAGCAGACTATCTGAGCAAAACCGACAATAAGATTCCCTACTTCTATGTGGTGCCTAAAATGCACAAGGGCAAGATCCCCCCACCAGGCAGACCCATAGTCTCAGGCATCGGCTCACTTCTTGAACCATTATCAAGATTCAGTGACTTTTTTCTGAAACCTGTTGTACAGGGAACATCCACGTACCTACGTGACACCAAAAGCCTACTGAGAATGCTGGAGGACATCAAAATGGAACCAGACTATATTCTCCTCAGCTTTGACATCGAAAGCCTTTACACGAACATTCCACAAGACGCCACCATCAATGTGTTAGAGAGAACCCTGGAAAACACCACCTGGAACTACCACACACCCAAACAGTTCGTCATGCAATGTGCCACCCTGGCCCTTAAAAGGAACTACTTTGAATATGAGGGCACCCTGTACCTACAAGTAGGGGGCACATCTATGGGCAGTGTTTTTGCCCCTAGTGTGGCTGGGCTCTACGTATATGACTTCGAACTGAAATACATCCTGGCAGAGGATAACCCATTTGGCAGCCACATAAAATTTTGGCGACGATACATAGATGACGTCTTCTCCATTTGGCAAGGCTCAGAAGAAACCCTTATGGAATTCATAACTTGGCTGAACAACCGTGACAAAAATCTACGATTCACCCACTGCATAGACAGGAACAAGATGGTCTTCTTGGACATCGAAATTCAAAAGGAAAATGAGAATCTAATTACTAAAACGCATTTCAAACCAACGGCTAAGAACAACTTGCTTAGATACGAGAGTTTTCATCCTCGCCCCCTACGGGAAAACCTTCCCTACGGACAGTATCTCCGCCTCAGAAGGAATTGCAGTAAATTATCTGATTACAAGAGCCAGGCAGATGACCTAACACAAAAACTTTCCTCACGTGGCTATCCAAAGAAAATTACTAACAAATGCCAGAAGAGAGCTCGTAACCAGCCACGACAAGCTCTATTCGAAGACACAACCAAAAACGAAATTGAGGTTCCACTAGCCTGTGTCACGACATACAATGCTATATCCAATCAGGTGAGCAAAAGCATAAAGAAACACTGGTCCATACTCCATACAGGTAAATACAAATGGGAAAAACCTCTGTTTTCTTACAAAAAGGCACGGAGTCTAAAAGACACTCTGGTGAATACTAGACCAAAACCCACCTTAACCATTACTAACCCCACAATCACGGAAGTATGGGGGCTCCCACGTGTCACAGGACATTCCAGATGTGGGGATTGTAGTGTCTGCCATTTGACCACCAACACCAAAACACTGAACCTTGAGGAAGGCAAAACTTGGGAACAGAGGGCACACACAAACTGCAATAGTCAAAATGTTGTATACTTGATCAAATGTTCCTGTGATATACCATACATTGGAATGACCACACGCAAAGTGAAACAACGGATATCTGAACACCGTAGCACAATTAGGTGCAAGAAAAACAACACAAGACTCACGGAGCATTTTTTGACAATGGGACACACCCCAAACGACATGAGGTGGACTGTGATTGAACAAATACAGCAGGGTCCCAACATACAGTCACGCCTCTATGAGAAAGAACAGAGGTGGATTTATAGACTTTCTACGCACCAAGTTGGACTCAATGATAATATTCCATGGGCCAGTGTGCTCAAATGAACCTTGTTCCTGCATCACACGATGAAAACAAGCACAACTGTAGTTGTGTTCCTATATCTAACTCCACCCACCACTAATGGGGCCATTTCATCCCGTCTTTCCAAAGTACAGCTGAGATCCTACGCACTTGTCCCTTGAGATAAATGTAATATGACGTCCACATTAAAAAATCTGCATAATTTTAGGTGGTTTCCCACATCTAGTTCCACCCGCTATTAGCGCCCCCTTCTTCATGCGCTCTACACTATTTAAGCGCCTTTTACTTACAACCTACGCGTTTACCGCGTCACTAGGTCCTGGGCTTTATTTCGAGACACTAATGCCCATCAAACTACAGTATCCAAAGCGCCTTTTATTTACAACATACGCGTTTACCGCGTGACAATGGTCCTGGGTTTGACATCAGGACGCCAATGCCCATCAAATTGACGTATCCCATAATCCAAATCACCTAAACCATCCCGATCGTTGCTCAGCAACCGGGACGCGCTTTGTTTACCAAAACACGCGTATTCCGCGTCATCAGGTCCCGCCCCGTAACTCCTCCCCCTCCGGCGCACGGCACCCCGCCCTTCCCGGAAGAGATTTTCTCATTTAACGGAAGAACTCCCGCACGGCACCACTAGCCGAGCAGAGGAGGATAGGAGTAGGTGAATGGCCGTTTAAATCTCCCGCAAACTGTAAGTAGAATGCACCTCGCATTTCCTACAGAAATGGAATCGATGATCTAGAACCATTTCGATCCCTACCGGGCTCCTCGCTCGATCCACTCACTCCACTATTATCTTTCGCGCCATTTTAGAAATAAGTTTGGCGGTTAGAAGAACCTACCCCCTGCCCGTTGAAGTAATCTAGAGGCTTATAACAAGTAAGCCCTGTGTTTGAACCATGGAATCTACGCGCACTCCTACATGTTATATGTTTGTGTGTTTTGTTTGTAATTAGGTACAAATTACTGGCACGACTTAGTATAACTCCTGGCACTACCTAGTATTAATGTACATACGAGGACACGCCACTACCTGCCACACCTACCTAGAAACGCCCGCAGAAACTCACTGGGCACAATAGACATTAGATGGCTGAATGAGACGAATGACAAATCGAGTGTGTATGCATTTGAAATGAAGTGCATGCCCGTATATATCTCTATGAAGGCAACTATTATGTACTGCATGACAAACACGAGCACCTATTGATAAGAGTGAACGCTCGGAGAATACTCCCCTGCCAAATCACCCGTATTGAACACAATACTTGATCACTCGGAGGGCACGTCCCCTGGCATGATTAATCATATCACAGAGACACTTCACGACGTTACAGGAAAGTATAGAAATTCTACTGAAATCAGTACTCTTTTGCTTTTCCCTACAGGTCTCTTTTTCTTCTCCTTTTTTTGCAACCAGCTCTCTTTATTTTAAAAGAGCACATTCACCACTGGTAAATTTTCCCAGTTGGTTCACAGGGGATCAGGAGAGGGTGTACCTTTTAGGGGGCAGACACCTCCCATCCACCTGTTTTTGGTCCTGAAGAATACCGGGCTACTGCCCTGATGGTAGAAACATGTCGACCAAACCACTCAGACACATATAGAGATACCTTGGCCGTAACTCACCAAGGAGTATCTCGCTAGTAATTTTTTAACATTGTTCTGATTACTTTATAATAAAGATTGATTTTAAGTTAAACCGGGACAATTTTTAACACCTTTTTTTGCACAGACAGTCACAACCTGCTCCACTGTAACCCAGGTGTCGAAGCACATCCTGGTGACGCTAGGTCACCAGGGTGGACCCCGATGATGAAGCAAGTCACCACTAGGTGGTGAGTGAGGGGTTTCCTATCAAAAAGGTTGACTTTTTTCCTTTTTTTGCCAAACAACTCACCCTCCCAAAGTTTTTTCCTCAAAAACCTGACGTTGGGGATACTCCTTCTTTTTGTTTGCATAAATATTCCTATCAGGGGAATAGGAGGTATCTCTTGTCACTTCCTAGTGACAATATCCCTTGCTCTCTCCTTTGATTTCAAAAGCATGTCTGCTGCCCATAGAACAGATTATTTTACTTTCCCATGTTATTGTTCTCTCACTCGACTGAAGTGCATGGAGCACATGGTACTTATATGCCTTAGGTTCCTACCAGCTCAACCAGGTCTTGTTCAGATATTCATTTTCTTCCCACCGAGTAGAATTAGAAATCGAGAGCTGAATTAATGAAAAACACATTGGGACTATTCACAAAGGGATTTTGGAGTAAATAAGGTAGTACTGTTGTAGATAATGTTACTTGCCTTTGGGGCACAAATCATTGTATAAGGGAATAAAATGGCAAAACTTCACTTGCAGGAATTTGTTCGCTGACACTATGTCCAATGATGACCGCAGATCCTGTCAGATGGGCATATATATTATACAATTGTGTAGACTGCGTAAAAAGAATGCCGACCTGTTGTTTAGTTACGAGCAGCAGTAATACAGCCAACCACCCAAATCACATCTACCAGAACTGGTGAGGGTGACACTCAAATGCCTACACATTCCAACAAGCGCATCAGCACTAGACTAGTTGCAGTGTCTTATGGAGAGCCCTAACCTTATTTTACCATCATTGTAGTAAAGCAAATGTCCCCTTTTCTGATCTGACCATCCAATGCAGATCAAAGACATGTTTAAGTATGAGAAGCATTCAATTCTCAAAGTCAATCTCTGAAATTTTGAAAGGTTAAGAGCAATGCTATGAGAGTGCACTTGCTTTAGCCTGAAATGTACAACAAAAATCACGACTAACTTGATAAATGTATTAATACGACTCAAGAAACTCAAATACAATTCATTTCAGAGTTATAAAGAGTGACAGCACTGAGAAGTGGTTTGGCCCAAAGCAGTATTTTTAAGTGTTATTAATAAAAGTAGCAGGATCCCCAATTTGAGTACTGCAGCAATATATTTTCTTCCCAAGTGTCATGAAAGCATTGTAGGTTGATTATATGTAGTTCAGCAAGTTATGCTATTACAACCAAACAAATAAGGTGGCTCTATCTGTTTTCCCTGAATAGGACAAACTTGCATACAAACTTAAGGGCTAATTATGAGTGGTTAGTAAAATGTTGTCCTGTGCAAAAATCTCTGCTTTCGCACTTGTGGCGTCCTCCCCAGCCAGGGTACTCAGAAATTAATATTCCACGCACAGAGTTTGGATTTGCACCTCTTTATTGCTATGCATGTAATTGTGAACTGAACATTCTAAACATGAACTCTATTCACCACACCTGAACACTTAACGTGAGGGTTCTGTGGAGTCCTTCAGGAACCAAAAGGATCAAATCATCGTTAACTCACAAGACACTTAGGGGGTCATTACGATGGCGGGTGGACCTGAGTCCGTGAGCCATCGGTGTGGTGTTCGGGACCTCCCACCAGACATGCGTCCGTCCCGCAGCATGAATTAGGATGCGACCGCAACCATGGTGGTTGCATTCTTCATATTAACATTGCAGCAGGTGCTGCTAGAATCATGTTAAAATCAATGTTAAAATTGCATGTTTTGCATTTCACTGCACCACATGGCAGGCACCACACGGTGCCTGCCACTTTGTGCCAACTTGCC